>NC_072454.1:8411657-9611657 GCF_027596085.1 Anoplopoma fimbria | reverse complement strand
CTTTCCAAGGGTCAAGCCCTCGTAATTTTCCAGGAAAGAGAAGCCAGAGATACCGTCACGAACAATAAAACACAAAGTGAAAATATACGTGAGTTCCCATAAAGTGATTTCATTAGAGTCCAGATTCTAGCCTTGAGGACAAGATGTACCACGTCAAAGCCTGCAGCTCGTCCAATCAAAACACAGCCAGATGTTACGGAGATCTGACCCAACTTGAGGAGACTAAAAGAGCCTTATTTTGGGGTTTGAATATACACCTATGGCTATGATCTCTGAAACAAATCTAGACTACAACTATAGCTTTTGGTCCTCATGTGCAAAACACCAACAGATGCTTAGACTGTGTAGCTTCTAACAAGAAACCAGACATCCTGGATTCTTCCTGAAGGCCAGAGGCCAAAGGACAAACCAGTTTCACAGTTGAGATACTGTGGCATTTAAAACCTGAACCTACAACTGACCAGAAAAACTAGGAGGCAGATGAACACAGCAGTCGTTTCTGTTCCACAACCTCGCTGCAATGTCAACATGAGCGATGTCACCCGTGATGTCATGATGCAGCAGTTGTGAAACAAGATGTTGGCAGCGATACGAGACCTCACCAACAAAACTGTAAAGCCCCAGTAGACTGGATAGCACAAACATACGTAAAAAAAACACAGACGCTTTAAGGACGTGGCGCAAGGTTTTGTCCGGGACACTCGGATTTGGGGCCGGCCTCTAAGTTAAGTTGTTTTCCTGGAAGAGTTAGGGATGACATGGAGCTTTGAGGAATGTACCGAGCAGAGAGGCAGCAACCGGGACATTCTCAAGGGGAACTACGTCTCTGTCTGTGTGTGTGTGTGTGTGTGTGTGTGTGTGTGTGTGTGTGTGTGTGTGTGTGTGTGTGTGCATTTCTTGAGTGTATAGGATAAACTAACTTCAAGACCAGACCGCTTAAATCACAACTTAGGCATTACAAACGAACTGCTTCCACCAAGTTACAATGATAAAACTTTACTTGTTGAGTATGCTTGTTTTAATTACAGTACAATTATGACTGAGGTTCCTCTTAAGGACTTGTTTGGCTGCTTCTCGGCCGCCTTTGAAATCACAAAGAATCCAGCTCATTCCCCTAAGGCTCACATATGCAACACTCTGTTTTAAAATGTGTGATAAATGATCTCAAGCTCTGAGTCTCCAGGGACTGGCCTGGCCGGTCGTTGCTTGCTTAATGCTCACCATCACTTGTAAAAAAAAAAATACAGTAAAAGTCAACATGATAGTGAACAACAACAATAAGATTACCTTTTGTTTCAAAAGTAATCTTGTAGTAAGTTTTGAGGCAGAATTCCTCAACAATAGTCGCGAAAATGTCATTTTCAAATGAAAACTGTACTTGTTTACGTCCTCTTTATACGTTTTACAGATAAGTAAGCAAACTCCTTGTTCAGGGTCAAAATCAGTTTAGTCTACAAACAAATAAATGCACACCATGGGAGTCTGTGCAGCGCCAGCCTGTGGTCGGGGCATGTTACTACCTCCATATGCACATCCTTGATCTTTTTTTTTTTGTCTCATGTCGTTGACCTCTTCAACTTTCTGTTCAAACTTCCAACTTTTCCTAAACAATCTACACCCAAATCATCTCAAAGCTACCAACTTATTTCCATAGTCAACGTGTAATTTACTTTAAAAACACTAATTGAAAGCCCAGAGCTAATTGACGCCTTAATTGTCTTAATTGATTCGTTCCGGATCACAGTCTCCTGAGCACGCAAAGGAGTGCCAACATTTGAAGTTACTAAAAAAAAAAAGTAATCTGGTAAAGTTTACTTGTGTGAGTCTAACATAAATAAAAGGCCGTAAGAGGGCGGATAAAGTGTGCAGCTTCTCGGAAACAACGGGACCGGAGATGAAACGTGGACCGGATAGAAGTTAAAACCGCATAAACCAGTGAAAATACTTACATTTTCCGCTAAACTTTGAAATGAGTTGTTTAATTTAAATTTACCTAATAACATGACTTCCAACTTTTTACGGTCCACCCGAAACCTCTCCTCGGTCCACTCCGGGTCCGGCAGCGGATGGAGTCCGCTCAGGTCCTCCTCTGATCCCGGTAGAGGGGAGTCGGTGCTGCGCTCGCTGTTTGAGCCCTGGTCCGACTGCTGCAAGTATCCGCTCAAAGCGTCGCACTGGGCAGCCATTGCGCTGCTCAGCAAACTTCTCCAGTGGCCACTGCGTTTTAATTAAAAGTTAGGGTCGAGCTGAAGCAAAAAAAAAAAAAAAAAAAAAAGGCAGATGGGACTTCTGTGAACTTTTTTTATTCCGTCACTTCGCGGTGCTGTGCGGGGATCATTGCGGCGCAGTTTGGGGAGACCTTCCTCTGCAGTTTTCTTCAAGCCCCTTCGTTTTGCCCCATTTACAGGCGGACTTCTAAAAATAGGCAGGAGGAGCACACTGGGTCCACCAGCTAGAGGTTGTCCTCTGAGTTAACGGTGCGCGTTTCAGCACACAGCAAACATACCAACCAACTCCTCGAGAAAGTTTCACGTGTCACACTGCAAAAAAAAAAAAAAAAAAAAAAAAAAAAAAAAAAAAAAAAAGTCGGGCTCCTCCCAGAAACACCCTAAAAAAACATCTTCCTCCCCCAATGCTTCAAGTGAAGTCTCAAAACTTTTGTATTTGTGAGAAATTCACTAGATTCAATTTGTTTTTCGTACTGTGGGACACAACTTTTATTTCTCATTTATGTGAAACTGTTGAGAGATTATAGCCAATTATAGCAAACAAAATCATAGTTATTATGAGCTAAAAATTCTATACCATATGGAAATAAACCAGGTCAGGCTTGACTTACACTTGATTATAAACTATAATTTTCCACTTTTAGGCTGGCAGTTCATAATAAGACCCCATGCAACCAATTTATTGGTTTATAGAGGAAACACTACACTTCCTGAGTGGGTGAAGGGAAGCAATACAGGAAAGAGAAACCAAAACAAATATGGAGAGAGCAGACATTAAATCAGGGGCCACAATCAAAAGATGCTGTGTATGTGCTTTTTTGAATAAAGTGATCAAGAACCAGGTCAGTAACGATTACAATAAAAGGTTTGCAAGTCTCATATAATTCCAGGTTTATTTTCATGCTGTGGCCATGAAAGGATTGACAGTTTCCAGTGATATATGGCGTTGTTAAATGCAACTTTTTATATGTTAAATTGGCATTTTTATGGTGTTAGCTTTACTCTTTTGTATTGGCGATTCCCTACACACCGTATTAAGTCATTGTTTAATATTTTGGTCTGCTGTTTCTGTGATATGTCCTCCACAACAGGAACCTGCCAGGCCAGGGGTTAGTGATGTTATACCATCATTGTTATTCTTCATAGTTAAATACAACTAATGTGAGTTGTAATTCCTAGCCATGTGGGACTTCAGGTAGCCACACCTAAATCTGATAGCTGGAGCTTTTATTAGAAAGCAGAGTGACCACAGTGATGCGGTACCGTGGCTCTCTCTAAATCCACTTCTTGCACATTGGATTAAGGATGGAAATGTCAGCTTTGACATTTGAGCTCTTCACCTTAACATGCAAATAAATCTCTCAATGATAAGACAATCATCTTAATGTTTTATTTACATTATCAGTGAATCTCAAACTATGTTTTTTCTTCTGGTAGGTAATTCCAGTTGAATAGGTGAGGACCATAATTGTGTACTACTAGGACAAGACAAGTCCCCACAAAACCTAATGAGCTGATTAAGTCACATCATCATGGCACTGCAGAAATTAAATGTTTATACCCATCTTTACATTAATGTCAGCATGTTTGCAATGTATTGTAGACACATCCATAGGATCATAAGGTGCTTAATTACTGTGCGTACACTAGCCTCACCAGTGTACAGCAACTGTGTCGAAACCAGTAGAGGTGATGATAAGGATGGTTTCATTTCAATAGACAATTTCATTGCTAAAGCTTGGGACTATAATGGACACTATCTACATGACTAACCGCTAAGCAAATGGGCCTGAATTAAATGAAATAAATGTGAATATTAAGTTGTCCAGTAGAGAAACTGCCTGATGTAAAAGGCTTGGGCAGTAAACAGTAAAGGCTACCACCTAGTGGCCATGTGAATAGTAGAATTAGGGGCAGTCTGATTTGTTGGTTATAGAGATATACTGTATACTGAATCAAACATTTTATGCAAAAAGATGGTTCACAAGTTCACTTTACTCATTTGTATTGCCAAGAAACAAGTTTCATCTCACTTATTGATTAATGTCTTTAATGCAAAATAATGAAAAATAAATCCAGTAATGTATTGTACAATATAAATCTACTAAAAGAATATATATATATATAATCAGGCCATCTCACCATAACAAATGATAATAATGATGCAAATTTAAGGGGAAAATAAGATAAACAGTTAAGTCAAGTAAAGTCCGAGTAGAGAAAGTGCTTCAAGCAAATAAAACACCTCAACTAGAACCAGTGTGGATGAGCAGTTGAAACAGTACTGTCATATTATGAGGAGTTCAGGGATGCGTCATTGTTGCTGTTAGTTCCTCACATCGCATACCTCTCAGTCCATTCTTTGGCTACTTGGTGGTACCTAAAGAGAAGTAGAACGAGTTTTTCAAGAGTAAATGACTGCTTTAAGTATTTCCTCATTACAAATTATTTTGCTTTTGTATTTACCTTGGTCGGTCTGATTTGTAGACATGCGCAATGTCTGGGACTAGTGGATCATCTGGATTTGGGTCACATAGCAAGGAGAATATGGATAATAAAACTAGAAGAGATAGACCAAAAATTAGTATGCATACAAGTTTCAATAAGATTAAAAAACACTTCCAACTTATTAATTAATTCCCCATATGCCCATTTAAATACAAATGGACAAGCTTTGAGTCCATCCATCTTTATATCAAAATCTAATTAGTTTAGTTTCTTGAAAAAAGCATATGTTTAACTATTACTTTGATCACAGATATTTGAACATCCCCCTTGTTCAAATTATGCAGCACAGAATGTACAATTTAGATATTTTCATTGTTTCAAAGGGACAAAAGCTAACAGGGTTGCGAGGTTAATTAGCCCTGAAACTCCCATTACCTGTGTTCATAGAGGCTGGGAATCAATAATTGCAAAGAGGCTTCACTGCCTTGTTATTTTTAATGGAACTCAACAAACCCATCTATTGCGTTCCCTCGCCAGATTACATTCTGCCCAAACATCCTAATTTACCCTTTAAGAATGTAAAATATCTCAAATTAAAATCTTTGTGACTTCTAAGTAAATCTTAGGTACAAACCAGATTCTACACAGTGCTCTTGTAATGTACAACACTGTATAGGCAAAATGAAGATAATACTGACCTTTTGATACTGTAAGAGCAGGCGACCACTGCGACCTCAAGATGTCAAGGCAGATGCTACCATTGCTGTCGATGTTTGGGTGGAAATTTTTGTTGTAAAGGGAACCTATTAAAACAACAAACAAAGCATGAATAGAAAAAATGAACCTTTGATCACGTGAGCGGGGCTGCATCTAACAATTCATTTTTGATTAATCGTCTGTTCTATAAAATAGTTCAGCAAATAGTGAAAAAATGCCTGTTATAACAAAGTGGTGTAGTTTTAAGCTACTAAATCTCTAAAACAAATATTCTTACCTTTGGTGGTTTAAAGGGATAGTCAGAGGAAAGTTGAACAGAGAGAGGAATACTCCTCCATGATATGGGCTGTCATTCTAAAATTGAGAGGAAAATTATTGTTATATTATGCATAATACTGTTTGGAATAAAATACTATTTGTTTTGAGAGAGAGCAACCATATATTTAGATTATTTGTTAAGACTTATTTTCTTTGTTTAAAGTATGTTATTATGGTATTTCCCTTTCCTATTGTCTTAGCTATGCCATGGGCTATAGAGACTAACACTGGGATAGAGTGTGCCAGTCTGTGCTTTCAATACAGAAAAGAAAGGGCTGTAAAGTCAACATAAAACACCATTGTCTAAAGATCCAGAAGAAGCTTGGTTTTTTTAAAAAATCTCGGAAACTAATCCAGAAAAAGCTCACTGGTCCCTTGATGGTAGCTTGCCAGTGAAAAACTAAAAGAGACAAAGATGACAACACAATATGTGTGAACATTTCTTAGTATCAAATGTTTATACCCACAAATCAGTAATACTAAGACACGGTCCCTACAGTACAACAATAATGCTTAACTAGAATGACGGTCGCAGATAACAGCATTACAGTAAAGAAAATGACAGGCATTTTAAACTTACACTCACCCCCTAAAGGTCCAGCTGAAAATGAAGATGCAGGGTCGTTCCCTCAGTCTTCCAACTCCTGTACAAAATGAACAAACAAGATGTTAGAGTTGAAAAATATGCTATCAAGGTAACGTTAGATGGTTGACTGGCTAACGTTATAGCATCGTTTCCCCGCATCGCCCCAACCTTTTTCTGTACATTTAAATAAATAAGCGGAAAACTTACCTTCTTTAGTCTCTTAAGAGCCATGGCAAATCTTTCAGGGAGGTTAAGCGACGCTACGGTGTTACCTTTGGCAGCTGTCAGCTACAGCTACGCTCACTTTATACCTAACTGGTCTTACTTGTTTTGACAAATTGGTTATTCTGTGTGGCTGTGTAGCAACAAGGCTGTAAAGCCTTGTGCAACAGCTCATAGTATATAATCCTGCAGGCTTCTTCTTCTTATTCTCCATCTTCCGTACAAAAGTTTGGCGTGTAACTTGTCCCGCAGCGTTACAAGCACACCCGTCAAAATACATCAAAATGTGCGGCCTGGTCGGGAATCATGTGCTATGATCTTTCTCAGAGATTCGCCCAGCGGTTACCACGGGAACCGAGCAAAACGGTGAGAAATCTCCCCATAGAGATGAATGCGTTTTGGGTGTGGAGAGAGCATTAAAACACTCAAACTTAGGCCCAGACTGACTCGTCATACTTCAACACAAAAAAAATATTCGAGGTTTAAAACGTTAACAGAACTCTGGACTAATTTGGGCCAAATGGGCATTTTGATAGCTAGCACAGATTTCATGACATCAGAGTTTAAGTTTCAGGAAAATTTAAGCATTTTTCAGATTTTATAATGGGTGTGTATTGGAATGGAATGTTCAGACTTAGAGTGGGTGATGTCATCGCCAGAGTGCAGATGAGATGGAAAATCTTCTGTAATTTTCCCAAACAACTTGCTCCTATCTCCACAATTTTCACTCTTCATAAACCATTTTGTGGCAAAAAAGTAGGAAATGTTGTGGCGGTCGTAGACATGGGTCTATGGAATCCAACAGACGTACACATTTGACTCCATGTGCCTGAAAGCAACATGAACTCCAACCAACTGCTCCATTAGACTCAATGTTAATTCTGACGACAATTTCTCAAAGAAAGCAGATAGTACCAGATTTCTAATCTGCTCTGAAGCTCACATTTAAAAAAACAAACAAACATGAAAAGTACATATCTGTGCTCGTCAGAGTCTTATCTTTCGGAAGATATCAATATCTTGTCCATTGGAATCATGGTTTTACGATTGTAGGTAAGAGTTTGACAGCTAGTTTTGTTCAAAATCAGTGTCTGCTCTCATCTCTTAATAAGTCCACCCAGGTGCTCCCTCACCATGGCAACCAGTGACACATGCAATGAAGCATGAGCGCACGCAGTGTGTGTGCGTGTGACCTATGAATCTCTCATACAGAGATGAGAGGAGCGATAGCTCTTCATTCTCAAGTGATCTTGTGGTCACATTTCAAACACCACAAAAAAAATTTATCAATGCAATGGGCAGTCTTTTCTCTCTATTGATAATATTATTATTAACCCCAAACTAACCCTCATGGTCACCAGTGTACAGCAACTGTGTCGAAACCAGTAGAGGTGATGATAAGGATGGTTTAATTTCAATAGACAATTTCATTGCTAAAGCTTGGGACTATAATGGACACTATCTACATGACTAACCGCTTAGCAAATAGGCCTGAATTAAATTAATTAAATGTGAATATTAAGTTGTCCAGTAGAGAAACTGCCTGATGTAAAAGGCTTGGGCAGTAAACAGTAAAGGCTACCACCTAGTGGCCATGTGAATAGTAGAATTAGGGGCAGTCTGATTTGTTGGTTATAGAGATATACTGTATACTGAATCAAACATTTTATGCAACAAGATGGTTCACAAGTTCACTTTACTCATGTGTATTGCCAAGAAAGAAGTTTCAACTCACTTATTGATTAATGTCTTTAATGCAAAATAATGCAAAATAAATCCAGTAATGTCTTGTACAATATAAATCTAAAAGAAAAATATAATCAGGCCATCTCACCACAACAAATCATAATAATGATGCAAATTTAAGGGGAAAATAAGATAAACAGTAAAAACAGTTAAGTCAAGTAAAGTCCGAGTAGAGAAAGTGCTTCAAGCTAATAAAACACCTCAACTAGAACCAGTGTGGATGAGCAGTTGAAGCAGTACTGTCACATTATGAGGAGTTCTGGGATGCGTCATTGTTGCTGTTAGTTCCTCACATCGCATACTTCCGAGTCCATTCTTTGGCTAATTCGTTGTACCTAAAGAGAAATGAGAAGCAGGACGAGTTTTTCATAGAGAATTGACTGCTTTAAGTATTTCCTCATTACAAATGATTTTGCTTTTGTATTTACCTTGGTCGGTCTGATTTGTAGATGTGCGCAATGTCTGGGACTAGTGGATCATCTGGATTTGGGTCACATAGCAAGGAGCATATGGATAATAAAACTGGAAGAAATAGACCAAAAATTAGTATGCATACAAGTTTCAGTTAGATTAAAAACCACTTCCAACTTATTAATTAATTACCCATATGCCAATTTAAATACAAATGGACAAGCTTTGATTTCATCCATCTTCATATCAAAATATCATAAATTTTGTTTCTTGAAAAAAGTGTATGTTTAACTATTACTTTGATCACAGATATTTGAACATCCCCCTGTTGCTAATGAAATTATACAGCACAAAATGTAAATTTTGATATTTTCATTGTTTCATAGGGACAAAAGCTAAGGTTCAGAGGTTCATTTTGAGATAATTAGCCCTGAAACTCCCGTTACCTGTGTTCATAGAGGCTGGGAATCAATAATTGTTTCTCCAAAGAGGCTTCACTGCCTTGTTATTTTTGACGGAATTCAACAAACCCATCTATTGCGTTCCCTCGCCAGATTACATTCTGCCCAAACATCCTAATTTACCCTTCAAGCATGTAAAATATCTAAAATTAAAATCTTTGTGACTTCTAAGTAAATCTTAGGTACAAACCAGATTCTACACAGTGCTCTTGTAATGTACTTCACCCTACTGTACAGGCAAAATGAAGATAATACTGACCTTTTGATACTGTAAGAGCAGGCGACCACTGCGACCTCAAGATGTCAAGGCAGATGCTACCATTGCTGTTGATGTTTGGGTGGTAAATTTTCGTTGTAAAGGAAAGCTATAAAAAACAAAGCATGAATAGAAAAAATTACCCTTTGATCACATGAGCGGGGCTGCATTTATCAATAATTTTTTGATTAATCGTCTGTTCTATAAAATAGTTCAGCAAATAGTGAAAAATGCCTGTTATAACAAAGTGGTGTAGTTTTGAGCTACTGAATCTCTAAGATAGATTCTTACCTTTGGTGGTTTAAAGGGATAGTCAGTGGGAAAATGGTAAGAGAGGAAGAATATCCCTCCATGATATGGGCTGTCATTCTAAAATGGAGAGGAAAATTATTGTTAAATTATGCCTAATACTGTTTGGAATAAAATACTATTTTTTTTGAGAGAGCAACCATATATTTAGATTATTTGTTAAGACTTATTTTCTTTGTTTAAAGTACAGTACCAGTCAAAAGTTTGGACACACCTTCTCATTCAATTGTTTTCTTTATTTTTATTTTTTCCTACATTGTAGATTAATATTGAAGACATTCAAACTATGAAGGAACACATATGGAATTATGTGGTAAACAAACGCTCAACAAACCAGAATATGTTTTATATTTTAGATTCTTCAAAGTAGTTGAATGAGAAGGTGTGTCCAAACTTTTGACTGGTACTGTATGTTATTATGGTATTTCCCTTGTCCTATTGTCTTAGCTATGCCATGGGCTATAGAGACTAACACTGGGATAGAGTGTGCCAGTGTGTGCTTTCAATACAGAAAAGAAAGGGCTGTAAAGTCAACATAAAACACCACTGTCTAAAGATCCAGAAGAAGCTTGGTTTAAAAAATCTCGTAGAAACTAATCCAGAAAAAGCTCACCGGTCCCATGATGGTCGCTTGCCAGTGGAACACTAAAAGAGACAAAGATGACAACACAATCTGTGTGAACATTTGTTAGCATCAAGGCTTTATACCCACAGATGAGTCATACTGAAACACAGTCCCTACAGTCCAACAATAATGCTCAACTAGCCATGTCACACTTACAGTCATCCCCTACAGGTCCAGCTGAACATGAAGCTGGAGGGTCTTTCCCCAAGTCTTGCAACTCCTGTAGAAAATGAACAAAACAACATGTTAAGAGTTTGACAGGTAACTGTAATGAACCATGCATTGCTTCAAACAAAACAATCTTTAAATGTAAACGAATGTCAACGAACAGCTGATTAAATCATGTTGAAGAGCAGCCAAAGACACACACACGCACAGGGCGTTGACACTGCTTGTGTGCTAGGCCAACTTTAACTCGTAGTTAGCTGGAAGGTAGCTCACTTCAGTGTAACTACTTAACTTAATGTCAGCTAACTGGGTTTTAGGAAGAAGAGTCCTCGTTGGTGACATGCATATGATGGCAGTAAAAAGCTGTCTAGTGAATTCATTAACCTGTGTTACGTTAGGTTAACAAAGAAAGATGCTATCAAGCGGTGGCTGGTTGGCTGGCTAGCGTCATAGCCTCGTTTCCCCGCATCGCCCCGACCTTTTCCTGTGCATTAAAATAAATAAGAAACTTACCTTCTTTATTCTCTTCAGAGCCATGGCAGATCTTACAGGGAGGTTAAGCGACGCTATGGTGTTACCTTTGACAGCTGTCAGCTACAGCTACGCTCACTTTATGCCTAACTGGTCTTATTTGTTTTGACAAACTGGTTATTCTGTGTGGTTGTGTAAATAACCAGTTTGTCCGGTATGACCTGTTAGGCATAATGACCGGTTAGACACTTTATGCCTCAGGTCTTACTTGTTTTGAGAAATTGGTTATTCTGTGTGGCTGTGTAGCAACAAGGCTGTCACATTTTAAACACATACAACACATACAAACATAGCTTTAAACATGGCTCCACATTATATTTAATTAAAACCAACCAACTGAAGTCTTGGAGAAGAGACGCAGTGTAAGGATTTTGATGCTAGCATGGTGATAGCTTTGGTTAAGCAGGACAAAATGGCTGACATATAAAATTGTTTAATGGGATTTAACTCTGTGAGAAAGGCGGCCTTCATGAACTTGATAATTTGATTGACAGAGGTTGAACTATACAAAATGGCTGACATTTAAGATTGTTTCGTGTGATTTTACAGAATTGAATGCACTGTAGGTTGATAATGTGCTGCTCGCTGCTTTAATTCATATCTGTTGTGACCGACTGGCTTCTACCACACACACACACACACACACATAAAACATATCAACATAGGGTGGGGTCGAGGATGATTCCGAGGTTGCGGGCCTGGGCGGAGGGGGTGACGATGGAGCCATCAATGTTGAGAGAGAAGGTCAGGGCTGAGCGGGTGAGGGAGTTAGGGCCGATGATGAGTATTTCAGATTTATTGCAGTTGAGTTTGAGAAAGTTCTGTTGCATCCATGATTTTATATCAGTGAGACAGGTGGTGAGAGTGGAGTGGGTGACTGAGGTGATGGTCTTGGAGGAGAAGTAGAGTTGGGTGTCGTCAGCGTAGCAGTGGAAATGGAGACCATGACGACGGATGATTTGTCCAAGGGGAAGGATGTAAATGATGAAGAGGAGGGGACCAAGCACAGAACCTTGGGGGACACCGTGGGTGACTGGGGAGGTGGAGGATTTACAGTTGTTTATGGCAATGAATTGATGTCGGTCTGAGAGATATGAGGTGAACCAGGAGAGGGCAGTGCCAGTTATGCCAAGGGAGTGCTGGAGACGTGAGAGGAGGATGGAGTGGTTGATGGTGTCGAAGGCGGCGCTGAGGTCAAGGAGGATGAGGATGGTGAATCAGCAGAGAGAAGTATGTCATTTGTGATTTTCAGTAGGGCGGTTTATGTGCTGTGTTTTGAACGGAAGCCGGATTGGAAGGGTTCGTAGAGATTATGGAGATTGAGGTGGGACTTGAGTTGTGATGCAACAGCTCTCTCAAGGACTTTGGACAGGTAGGGGAGGTTGGAGATGGGCCGGTAGTTGTTGGGGATGTCGGGGTCAAGACCAGGTTTTTTCAGTACAGGGGTGACAGCAGCGAGCTTGAGTGGGGGCGGTACGAGACCAGAGGACAGTGAGGAGTTGATGATGTTGGTGATGAGAGGGGAGAGTGAGGGGAGGCAGGCCTTGACTAAGGAAGAGGGGAGGGGGTCAAGGGCACAGGTGGAAGTCTTCATGCTGGAGACTATGGAGGAGAGGTCCGTTTCAGTGATTGAACTGAAGGATGAGAGTGAGTGGCTTGGAAGTAGGGGAGGGTCATGTTGAGGGCAGGGGGAGGGGGCAGCCAGCTGGTTGTGTATTGTGATGATTTTGTCATTGAAGAAGGATAGAAATGAGTTGCGCCACTGGCTAGAGGGGACCAAACTTCCATTCTTGGTGTGGACGGACCATAAGAACCTGGAATACATCCGCACCGCCAAAAGACTGAACTCCCGACAGGCCCGGTGGTCCCTCTTTTCACGAGGTTCCACTTCACCCTGTCATATCGCCCCGGTTCTCGCAACATCAAGCCCGATGCCCTCTCCCGCCAGTTTCAGGAGGTGGAGGAGCCGATTCCGTGTCCTATCTCCATTCTTCCGGACTCCTGCCAAGTTGCGGTCCTCAACTGGGAGGTCGAGGAGTCAGTGAGGGCCGCGATGGAGGGTCAACCCGGTCCTAGCGCCTGCCCTTCCAACCGCCTGTTCGTTCCTCAAGCTCTTTGGTCCGACGTTCTCCAGTGGGCTCACTCCTCCAAACTTACCTGCCATCCGGGCATCCAGCGAACCCAGGACGTCCTGCGACAGCGCTTCTGGTGGTCCTCACTTCCCGAGGACACCAGGGAGTTTGTCAACGCCTGCCCGACCTGCAACCAACACAAGCCCTCTCACCAGGCTCCCGCGGGTCTCCTGCTTCCTCTTCCAGTACCCCATCGTCCATGGTCACACATCTCCCTGGACTTCGTCACCGGGTTGCCCACGTCCGAAGGCAACACCGCCATCCTGACGGTGGTCGATCGGTTCAGTAAAGTGGCCCACTTCATCCCTCTGCCGAAACTCCCCTCTGCTAAAGAGACCGCTGAACTCATCTCCCTCCATGTCTTCCGCCTACATGGGATCCCGGTCGACGTCGTCTCTGACCGGGGTACCCAGTTCACCTCAATATTCTGGAGGGAGTTCTGTACGTTGCTGGGAGCCACCATAAGCCTGTCCTCTGGGTTCCACCCACAGTCCAATGGTCAGACTGAGCGGAAGAACCAGGAAATGGAGACCGCACTACGATGCTTGGTTTCCCGGAATCCTACTTCCTGGTCCCGACAGCTGTTGTGGGTGGAGTGTGCGCATAACACCCTGACCAGTTCCGCCACTGGCCTATCCCCCTTCCAGTGCGCGTACAGCTTCCAACCTCCTTTGTTCCCCGCACTGGAGAAGGAGGTTTCCTGCCCTTCGGTCCAGACCTTCATCCGCCGTTGCCAACAGACCTGGACGAGAGCCAGAACAGCCCTGCTTCGGTCCGCCGACCGCTACTCAAAGGCGGCCAACCGACACCGCACTCCAGCCCCCATCTATCAAGTGGGGGATAAGGTGTGGCTGTCAACCTGGGACCTACCCCTTCGGGTAGAATCAAAGAAGCTGGGTCCTAAGTTCATCGGTCCGTTCGAGGTCGAAAGGGTCATCAACCTGGCAGCCAAGGTGGAGGAGAGTGAGGGGAGGTTGATGGACTTGATGTTCCGGAATGTTATGGTGCGATTCTGCTTAACATGGGGGGTGGGGATGTCTATGTCCAAGGTGATAGCCAGGTGGTCAGTGTCTGCTCTCATCTCTTAATTAGTCCACCCAGGTGCTCCCTCACCATGGCAACCAGTGACACATGCACAGAAGCATGAGTGCACGCAGTGTGTGTGCGTGTGACCTATGAATCTCTCAAGCCAGCTGTGTGCTGGGGTGTCCACTGGATACTGTGGAGGTGGTGGGAGACAGGAGGATGATGGCCAAGCTGTCATCCCTGATGAACAACATGTCCCACCCCATGTGGGACGCCCTGGCAGCTCTGTACAGCTGCTTCAGCCACCGGCTGCTTCACCCCCGGTGTGTGAAGGAGAGGTACCGCAGGTCCTTCCTTCCTGCTGCTGTCCGGCTGCACAACCAGCTCTGCTCCCAGCGGACCACATGACATTAATGACATTAATACACTAATACACTGTGCAATACAACATTTATAATAATCTCTGTCTGTATATATAGTTTTTACTGTGGATTCTCTACTGTTCTGTTTTTTACTGCTCATTTGCTAATTTATTTATAATACTAATTTTGTTCTTTGTTTTTATTTGTTTTATTTACTATGTCTCTTGTTTTGCGCTATCCTCTTTGCTGCTGTAATCCTGTAAATTTCCCCGCTGCGGGACTAATAAAGGGTTATCTTATCTTATCTTATCTCTCTTATCTTATACAGAGATGAGAGGAGCGAAACCTCTTCATTCTCAAGTGATCTCGTGGTCACATTTCAAACACCACAAACATAAAAAATATATCAATGCAATGGGCAGTCTTTTCTCTCTATTGATAATATTATTAACCCCAAACTAACCCTCATGGTCACATTTTAAACACATACAACACATACAAACATAGCTTTAAACATGGCTCCACATTATATTTAATCAAAACCAACCAACTGAAGTCTTGGAGAAGAGACGCAGTGTAGGGATTTTGATGCTAGCATGGTGATAGCTTTGGTTAAGCAGGACAAAATGGCTGACATATAAAATTGTTTAATGGGATTTAACTCTGTGAGAAAGGCAGCCTTCATGAACTTGATAATTTGATTGACAGAGGTTGAACTATACAAAATGGCTGACATTTAAGATTGTTTCGTGTGATTTTACGGAATTGAATGCACTGTAGGTTGATAATGTGCTGCTCGCTGCTTTAATTCATATCTGTTGTGACCGACTGGCTTCTACCACACACACACACACACACACACACACAAAACATATCAACATAAAAATTACATCAACGCGTTTGGCAGAGTCTTTTCTCTCTGTTGATAATATTATTTATGCGATTGGACTTACTTTTTTTTTCAAATGAACCCCAAACTAACCCTAAATTAACCTCATTGATACAGCTGTCTCAGAACTGTTAATATATGCAACGTCTTCGGGCAGTAGCAGCCACACAGTCAAAATTTCTTGCGAAATTCTTCATCATCGAACAAAAACGCATCATCGAACAAAGCCCTTTGTTCGAACAAAGCCTTTTGTTCGATGATGAAGAATGGAGCGGTGCATTGTGGGGATTTTAGTTTTCAGACGGGTTCACCTTAACATACAGGTTACAAGGTTTTTATTTGTCATTGTATAACGAAATTTAGTTTGTAGTCCCAATTTGCTACTTAGAAAAGAAAACAAACAACAATGAGGATGAACTACGCCGGAGGAAAGAAGCTGAAGTCATGAGGTTCGCCAGCTGATACTTCTGTATCTCTTTGTAGACGGCAGCAGGATTAACAGGTTGTGGCTGGGGCCGGGTTTTGTCTTTTAATATCCCCTTTACTCTTCGCAGGCTCCTCTTCTCACCAATAACACTGATGCTCAGTAGATTGTTGCTAATGTTGTTCTGGGCATTCCTTTTAATCACCCGTTGTAGAGCCCTCCTTTCATGTGACATAACTCATGCCAGTTTGTGATGTTTGCAGTCAGGATGCTTTCTATTGCTCCACTGTAAAAGTTGACAAGAACTTGACACGGCCACTTTAGTTTCCAAAAGAAATACAGCTGTTCTCAAGCTTTCTTCACCAGAATGGAGAGGTGTGATGACCATGTTGGGTTGTTTGTGATGCTGATTCCCAGAAACTTAAAGCTCTTAACTTTCTCCATTTTAGCTCCATTGTGATGATGTGATTAAGTCACATCATAGCACTGCATAAATTAAATGTTTATACCCATCTTTACATTAATGTCAGCATGTTTGCAATGTATTGTAGACACATCCATAGGATCATAAGGTGCTTAATTACTGTGCGTACACTAGCCTCACCAGTGTACAGCAACTGTGTCGAAACCAGCAGAGGTGATGATAAGGATGGTTTAATTTCAATAGAGAATTTCATTGCTAAAGCTTGGGACTATAATGGACACTATCTACATGACTAACCACTTAGCAAATGGGCCTGAATTAAATGAAATAAATGTGAATATTAAGTTGTCCAGTAGAGAAACTGCCTGATGTAAAAGGCTTGGGCAGTAAACAGTAAAGGCTACCACCTAGTGGCCATGTGAATAGTAGAATTAGGGGCAGTCTGATTTGTTGGTTATAGAGATATACTGTATACTGAATCAAACATTTTATGCAACAAGATGGTTCACAAGTTCACTTTACTCATTTGTATTGCCAAGAAACAAGTTTCAACTCACTTATTGATTAATGTCTTTAATGCAAAATAATGAAAAATAAATCCAGTAATGTCTTGTACAATATAAATCTAAAAGAAAAATATAATCAGGCCATCTCACCACAACAAATGATAATAATGACGCAAATTTAAGGGGAAAATAAGATAAACAGTAAAAACAGTTAAGTCAAGTAAAGTCCGAGTAGAGAAAGTGCTTCAAGCAAATAAAACACCTCAACTAGAACCAGTGTGGATGAGCAGTTGAAACAGTACTGTCATATTATGAGGAGTTCTGGGATGCGTCATTGTTGCTGTTAGTTCCTCACATCGCATACCTCTCAGTCCATTCTTTGGCTACTTGGTTGTACCTAAAGAGAAGTAGAACGAGTTTTTCCAAGAGTAAATGACTGCTTTAAGTATTTCCTCATTACAAATGATTTTGCTTTTGTATTTACCTTGGTCGGTCTGATTTGTAGATGTGCGCAATGTCTGGGACTAGTGGATCATCTGGATTTGGGTCACATAGCAAGGAGCATATGGATAATAAAACTGGAAGAAATAGACCAAAAATTAGTATGCATACAAGTTTCAGTTAGATTAAAAACCACTTCCAACTTATTAATTAATTACCCATATGCATGAAGATAATACTGACCTTTTGATACTGTAAGAGCAGGCGACCACTGCGACCTCAAGATGTCAAGGCAGATGCTACCATTGCTGTTGATGTTTGGGTGGTAAATTTTCGTTGTAAAGGCAAGCTATAAAAAACAAAGCATGAATAGAAAAAATTACCTTTTGATCACGTGAGCGGGGCTGCATTTAACAATTCATTTTTTGATTAATCGTCTGTTCTATAAAATAGTTCAGCAAATAGTGAAAAATGCCTGTTATAACAAAGTGGTGTAGTTTTGAGCTACTGAATCTCTAAGATAAATATTCTTACCTTTGGTGGTTTAAAGGGATAGTCAGTGGGAAAATGGACAGAGAGGAAGAATACCCCTCCATGATATGGGCTGTCATTCTAAAATGGAGAGGAAAATTATTGTTAAATTATGCCTAATACTGTTTGGAATAAAATACTATTTATTTTGAGAGAGCAACCATATATTTAGATTAATTGTTAAGACTTATTTTCTTTGTTTAAAGTACAGTACCAATAAAAAGTTTGGACACACCTTCTCATTCAATTGTTTTCTTTATTTTTATTTTTTCCTACATTGTAGATTAATATTGAAGACATCCAAACTATGAAGGAACACATATGGAATTATGTGGTAAACAAACACATGCTCAACAAACCAGAATATGTTTTATATTTTAGATTCTTCAAAGTAGTTGAATGAGAAGGTGTGTCCAAACTTTTGACTGGTACTGTGTGTTATTATGGTATTTCCCTTGTCCTATTGTCTTAGCTATGCCATGGGCTATAGAGACTAACACTGGGATAGAGTGTGCCAGTGTGTGCTTTCAATACAGAGAAGAAAGGGCTGTAAAGTCAACATAAAACATCATTGTCTAAAGATCCAGAAGAAGCTTGGTTTAAAAAAAAATTATCTCGTAGAAACTAATCCAGAAAAAGCTCACCGGTCCCGTGATGGTCGCTTGCCAGTGGAACACTAAAAGAGACAAAGATGACAACACAATCTGTGTGAACATTTCTTAACATCAAGGCTTTATACCCACAGATGAGTCATACTAAAACACAGTCCCTACAGTCCAACAATAATGCTCAACTAGCCATGTCACACTTACAGTCATCCCCTACAGGTCCAGCTGAACATGAAGCTGGAGGGTCTTTTCCCAAGTCTTGCAACTCCTGTAGAAAATGAACAAAACAACATGTTAAGAGTTTGACAGCTAACTGTAACGAACCATGCATTGCTTCAAACAAAACAATCTTTAAATGTAAACGAATGTCAACGAACAGCTGATTAAATCATGTTGAAGAGCAGCCAAAGACACACACACGCACAGGGCGTTGACACTGCTTGTGTGCTAGGCCAACTTTAGCTCGTAGTTAGCTGGAAGGTAGCTCACTTCAGTGTAACTACTTAACTTAATGTCAGCTAACTGGGTTTTAGGAAGAAGAGTCCTCGTTGGTGACATGCATATGATGGCAGTAAAAAGCTGTCTAGTGAATTCATTAACCTGTGTTACGTTAGGTTAGCAAAGAAAGATGCTATCAAGCTAGCAGTGGCTGGTTGGCTGGCTAGCGTCATAGCCTCGTTTCCCCGCATCGCCCCGACCTTTTCCTGTGCATTAAAATAAATAAGAAACTTACCTTCTTTATTCTCTTCAGAGCCATGGCAGATCTTACAGGGAGGTTAAGCGACGCTACGGTGTTACCTTTGACAGCTGTCAGCTACAGCTACGCTCACTTTTATGCCTTACCGGTCTTATTTGTTTTGACAAAACTGGTTATTTCTTTTGTTTCCGCGTTTTTGTTCGATGATGAAGAATGGAGCGGTGCATTGTGGGAGTTCGAGTTTTCATCCGGGTTCACCGTGACACGCAGGTCACAAGGTTGTTATGTGTCACTGTATGACGAAATTTAGTTTGTAGTCCCAATTGCTACTTAGTAAAGAAAACAAACAACAATAAAAAATAAAAACTCTATTATACAGTACCTGTCAAAAGTTTGGACACACCTTCTCATTAAATGGTTTTTCTTTATTTTTATTTTTATTTTTTTCTACATTGTAGATTAACATTGAAGACATCCAAACTATGAAGGAACACATATGGAATAATATGGTTAACAAACAAATGCTCAACAGTACTTTTGACTGGTACTGCAGATATATATATATATATATATATATATATATATATATATATATATATATATATATACAGTACCAGTCAAAAGTTTGGACACACCTTCTCATTCAATGGTTTTTAAAACTTTATTTTTATTTTTTTTTACATTGTAGATTAATATTTGCAGACATCCAAACTATGAAGGAACAAATTATGTGGAAAACAAACAAATGCTCAACAGTACTTTTGACTGGTATATATATATATCTTATATATATATATTTATATGTCATTGTATATAAATTTAGTTTGTATCCCTTTTTGCTACTTAGAAAAGTACCAGTCAAAAGTTTGGACACACCTTCTCATTCAACTACTTTGAAGAATCTAAAATATAAAACATATTCTGGTTTGTTGAGCATTTGTTTGTTTACCACATAATTCCATATGTGTTGCTTCATAGTTTGGATGTCTTCAGTATTAATCTACAATGTAGAAAAAAATAAAAAATAAAGAAAAACCATTGAATGAGAAGGTGCGTCCAAACTTTTGACTGGTACTGTACATGGAGGGTGGAGGATGAATTAAGGAGTCTTATAGCCGGAGGAAAGAAGGTTTTTATTTGTCATTGTATAACGAAATTTAGTTTGTAGTCCCAGTTTGCTACTTAGAAAAGAAAACAAACAACAATGAGGATGAATTAAGCCGGAGGAAAGAAGCTGAAGTCATGAGGTTCGCCAGCTGATACTTCTGTATCTCTTTGTAGACGGCAGCAGGATTAACAGGTTGTGGCTGGGGTGGGTTTTGTTTTTTAATATCCCCTTTAATAATAATAATAATAATAATAATAATGCTGGATTTTATTTATATAGCACACTTTAAAATACAATGAAAACTCAAGGTGCTCCTTTTCATGTGACATAACTCATGCCAGTTTGTGATGTTTGCAGTCAGGATGCTTTCTATTGCTCCTCTGTAAAAGTTGACAAGAACTTGACACAGCCACTTTGTTTACTTTAGTTTCCAAAAGAAATACAGCTGTTCTTGAGCTTTCATTATCAGGATGGAGAGGTGTGATGACCATGTCAGGTAGTTTCTGATTCTGATTCCCAGGAACTTAAAGCTATTAACTTGCTCCATTATAGCTCCATTGATGTTGACATGGGGAGATCATATTTGCCTCTTTTTTTCTAAAATCAACAATCGGCTGCTTCAATTTACTGATGTTGAGCAGTAGATTGTTTAATGAGCACCAATCTGCAAGGTTGTTGATTTCCTCTCTTTTTTAAATGTCAGGACTTCTAGCTACTGGATAATCATAGTCTTTCTTTGACAGATATGTTAAATGTAATATGTACAAAAATATAATAGATGAAAGATATAATTGTATAGTATAACCAACACTGAGGACATTCTTATTTGTGTTTCTTTATTAGACTTTAATAAAGACTTCAGGGTGAGGGAAAATTTAGGAATGGCATAATCTTTACTATTAAATATTGGTGTATTAAAACAAGGCAAACAAACTTTATTTATATTATACCTTACCAACACAGAGGCTAAAACAACTGTTTAAAATATAATGAAATGGATGCTTAAATGTATTGAAATAGAATAAAAATAACTCACAAAAATACACAAAATATTGGTAAAAGAAGAAATAAAAGTGACAGTAATAATACAGAGCAGTAATAAATGTCCCCATTTAATAAAGGAAATGAAAGTGCAGCGGAGAATATAACCAATCCAAGGCGCAAGATAATAAGGAAGTATTTAATTTAGATTTGAGAGTGGCTAAAATTGGTTGATTCTATCTGCAGTACAGTGGCTAAATCCAACATGGTGTTTGGTTTTGACTCAAGGCACTTCTAGCTGACTGCTTCTTAAAGATCTAAGGGGCCCCACTGGGTTTACATTCTTCAAGCATATCAGAGATGGATTTTTGCCCTCAACACCAGCACTTTAAAAGAATATGTAACTACGTAACGGGAAACCAGTGCAAAGATGTAAGAATGGTCCTTGCAGCAGGATCCTGAAGGGATCTGTAGGGAAACCAAACAAACGAACGTTGCTAAAGTCCATCCTGCTGAGATGAAGGCATGAACCAGTTTCTTCAAATCTTCTATGGATACGAAGCTGTTTGTAGATCCGATGCAAAATGATACAATTGTTGCCTTGATGTGGTTGCTGAAGCTCAAATCTGATTCCGTTATAACACCAACATTTCTATACCAGCTGTATCCATGAAGTAAGTTTAGAGTTATCTGCGGGATTACAGGATTTGGCCTTAAGGCATGTTCAATAATAGAGGCCAAATAACTCTGGGAGATTCTGCATGTCGTACTGATTGGCTCAGATTCATGTTTGCAAAAGTAAGCAACCATCTAAACCAACTGCAGACTATAGCAGACAGCCATACTTTGTTGTGCAGTCCATAACAGGCTGCATCTGCAAGTTATTTAGTCAGTCAAGCCAGAATGAATATGGCTGATCAAAAAATAACTTTCTCAATCATTTCCCAATAAGTTTAAGATTTGACAGTGATGTATTTTGTATGGAAGCAGCTTCTGCTTGCATGTTTTTATGGATAGATTAAATTAATTTGGAAAAGCTACAGCACATAAACAGATGATTACCATAAAAGACGATGAGATAAAAAGAAAATATTGCAAAGATGAGATGAAATATTGACATCAGTTGAATCAGTATCCCCCGAGGCGGAAACATGTTTTTTTGTTCGGCGTCGTAAATACTGATCTTCATAAAGCTGTTATAAACTCATCCATTATGGTTGGACATTATTGTAATACTGATGTTCCAGCTCACAGGGAAATCGAGCGGACCTAATGTTTAGGTCCATCTTGCAGAGAGTGAAAGTCCCGAGAGAGCAAAGTGGTAGACGAACAAACATGCAGATACATACAGTACATATGGAGAAGGGGCCCATCTGTCAACTTTCACGCCTGGACTGCTGCAAAGCTCAAAGTCACAGATTGCAGCAAATTAATAGATTTTCTATTTACAGCACTGGATGCATTGAATCACAGTAACTCAGCTAATTTCTAACATTTTGTTGTCAGTGCAGTCAGTTACATGTACATTGCTTTTAAATACAAGTGCTGGGTTCGAGTAAAATACCTTATTTTATGTGGGTGAAAAATTAATTTTTAACTCCTCTGCATAAGCAACTATACATATTTCTGAAATATTGCTAATTCGGTTTCTTTGGGATTAAAATTCTGCTAAAATATTGTAAGAAAGAAAAGACTAATACTGGATGACCTTTCAGAAGCAGCCCTGATTTTGACAATTGTTTATTACTGATTTGCATTTTAGAGTTAAAACAAAGACACAATTTAAAAAGATCTGTTCGCTCCTTTAATTTTTCATCTACATGTAATTTATTCTTGGGTGTTTTAAAGAAGACAGTTCATCTTTAAATATAGTTGTTTTGGCACAACAACTGTGGCTCAGAATTTATTTTAATTACCTTGTTGGCGAGAAAACAAAAAGGAAACCTGATGTTGAAACACAAAGTGTCAATGATCTAATGAGGCACTTGTAAACTCCATGGTCATTCAGAAAAAATGTCAATACAACAGTGTAAAAAATGGCATTTAAAGTCCTGCATTCCAAATTTCACAAAAAAGTCTGTATAATCAGCAAAATTAACCTAAATTATAAGCATACAAGTGTCAAATCCAGATAAATGAGCTCTGCCAGTGTATACACATTATTTGCCTATGCAATTGGATCATTTTGAATGATAATTGAATAGTAATGCATTATTATGTACTAATTATCATGGACTTTAATCCTGTAACAGGCTCTATTTATATAGTGTTGGTCAGCTTAATTCACTACATAACTGCATTGTGTTTTTAATCCTTTTGTAAGTTTATGTGAAATGTGGTGGAGTAGAAATATAAAGAAGCGTAAACCTTAAATAGCCTACTGAAGTAGAGCACAAGTTCCTCAGAGTGCTGTAAACGTGGTCATTTACTTACTGCTGAATATGAATAAACATCCAACTGCGAAAACAGTAGTAGTCTACACACAGTACCAGTCAAAAGTTTGGACACACCTTCTCATTCAACTACTTAGAAGAATCTAAAATATAATGTTGAGCATTCGTTTGTTTACCACATAATTCCATATGTGTTAATTCATAGTTTGGATGTCTTCAATATTAATCTACAGTGTAGAAAAATACCCCTCCATGATATGGGCTGTCATTCTAAAATGGAGAGGAAAATGATTGTTAAATTATGCCTAATACTGTTTGGAATAAAATACTATTTGTTTTGAGAGAGCAACCATATATTTAGATTATTTGTTAAGACTTATTTTCTTTGTTTAAAGTACAGTACCAGTCAAAAGTTTGGACACACCTTCTCATTCAATGGTTTTTCTTTATTTTTATTTTTTCCTACATTGTAGATTAATATTGAAGACATCCAAACTATGAAGGAACACATATGGAATTATGTGGTAAACAAACAAATGCTCAACAAACCAGAATATGTTTTATATTTTAAGATTCTTCAAAGTAGTTGAATGAGAAGGTGTGTCCAAACTTTTGACTGGTACTGTATTCAAGACAGTTACATCCCCTGGTTCAGAAGAAAATGGTAAAATAAAACCACTGCTTTCATTTTGTCCCCTCTTGACCTTTTTGATAAAGATTGCAAGTGCGGATATATTCTATCTGGACCAACATATGGCCGCAGTGAATAGCAATATACTCTTCTTGGCAAAAAAAAGTAGCTGCATGTCTCCAAAAACGGGTTGCAATTTATTCCTCACACGCGATTGGTCACGGATCGATGCGCGTTCGCGGCGCTCCGAGGTGGCGCGCCCGTGCTTCTGAGCATCGTTCGGAGGGGGAGAGAGAGGAGCGACAGAGACGGAGAGAGAGAGAGAGAGAGAAAAGAGAAAGAGAGGGAGAGAGAGAAAGAGAGCCGTGCCACACCAAGTGTCCACCGAATGTCTGCCTCTGCACGGTGCCAATGAACCATCCTCGCATTCCTATGTCTGCCAGTTGACATACTGAACGTGAAGGACCAGGTTTCCACCTCTGCAAGGATTCAGGACTCCCACAGCGGGCTGCACGTTTTTTTTCTCTCTCCAGGTAACAACCCCCCCTCTCCATCCCCTCCTTCCCCTCCCCTCCCTCCCCTCTTTCTGCTCCGGTGCCCGATGTCGCTGTGTTGTCAGTGTATTCACGCGTTATTCGTGATTAAGGTACCATAACAGGCGAAGGCGTTTTTTTTTTTTTTTTTTTTTTTTTTTTTTTTTTTTTTTTTTTTTTTTTTTGCAGTAGCTGTCCAAGGTGCTGAAACGGGGTGGTGAGAAAAAAAAACACACAGCATAGTAGAGATGACGGCAGGTTTCATGACTCCGCTGTTTGCCTGCTATAGGGCTATTTAGTGTTGCAGACTAAACCTCTCCAGGATGTCGTGTGGGTGTCGCGCAGGGAAGAACAGAAGGATGAAGCTGTAGCGTGCACACGATATATCTGTTACATTTGCAAACATCTTGCACGCTCTGCACCGACTGGATGTGTCAGAGCTGCATTGTACCTCCTCCAGGGACGGTGTGTTGTTGTTGTTGTTGTTTTTTTTTTTTTTTTTTTTACTGCATTTATCGTTGTCAGGGTCCGGGTCTTCACCTCCCCTTATCTTGTCCATTACAATCTTAAGGATGCATGGTGCCATGTAGGACTCGAGGGTTGCTGCTGAATCCTCTGATATCAACAAACAGTAAAAGATGATCCTTTTTTTCTGTCTTTTTTTGTTAGTGCACAATGAATGTAACCGAGAAAAAAAAAGAGTAATAGTCCTACATGGTACCAATCAAGTTTAACTTTTTTGTCCCATTTACTGGGAATTCAAATTGTGCTAGTAAACATATCTTGTGCAAAACCACCTTGCTTAAAAAAAAAAAATGTCCTTGTCAAGACCTTGTGAAATGTAAACACATGTTGGGTATATTTGAGCTCTGCACATCTGTTCCATGAGGAAATGTCAAACACATTGAAACGTGATCCACGCCACAAGTTATGTAAATTGCTCTCTTCTTCATGGCAACGTAAAGGCAAGTCACGTTCAGGCCCCATTGTTCTTCTGATGGACCAAAATATCCATTCTGTCCACAACAGGAGCACCTGACATTTCCTGTGGCAGATTTACTCACTGGATCATGGCACAGACCAACAGCGGTGGGCAGGGGACCAACGGGGTAGCGGATGAGTCCCCCAACATGATAGTGTACAGAAAGGTAAGGCAGCTGCTATTTATAGTCTGTGTGTGTGTGTGTGTGTGTGTGTGTGTGTGTGTGTGTGTGTGTGTGTGTGTGTGAGAGTGTGAGCGTGTCTCGTTTTTATCAATTTACTTAACGATGAGCTCTGCAATGGAAATTGCTATTACTAATGGCGAGACAGTGTTCTTGTGCCACGGTTGATTTAGAGTTGTAATGCCACGCCAGCTTGATGAGAGCACGGAGAGAACATGCAATTATACTCCCCCAACATGTATGCCATGCAAGTAGATTCAGATCACACTCTCGTCTCTCTCTCACACACACACACACACACACACACACACACACACACACACACACACACACACACACACACACACACACACACACACACACAGACAGACACACACACACACACACACACACACACACACACACACACACACACACACACACACACACACACACACACACACACACACACACACACACACACACACACACACACACACTCCAGTTAAACCATCAGCTTTTACTGCGAACATGTTGGAGGATGGATTTTTAACTGACTGACATTAATGAAACCAAAAGGAAGCCACAGGCTTTTTAAACATTGTTCATTACACTGTGAGAATTAGAGAAAGGGAGGGGAGAGAACTCACCCACTGCTGAGACACCTTAATGCAGCACGGCTCCAAACATCAAATGGACTAATAAAATAATAATATGCAGGGAAGATAGCATTTTAACAGTTCTAACAGTTTACTTTGAGGCCCAATTGTAGTTATATATATATATATATATATATATATATATATACACATATATGTATTATTCATACTAATTTATTTTTAATCTTTTCTTCTCCCTTGACAAAAACAGCAAAATGTAAGATTAACCTACAAATTAACTGTTCTAAAATGAGCTTTTACTACCATCAGGAGAGGCTTCTGTTCCCTGGTGGTGTGATTATTGTCTGTGGTGTATTGTATAGTAAGCGTATTTTCGGACATCTTTTAGTACAACCCATGCTCTATGTCTTGCATGTCTTGCACATAAAATCAAATACCTAGTTCACTCATCCCAGGTGTCATAATTCTATAATCAAGTGACGCTACATTCTAGTTTATGGTGTTCTGCAAATGTATTAAATATCCACAGTATCACTCCAGAGCAACAACAGCTGTTTGTAGGTGGACATTGCCTGACGGGCAGTGTACTGTTTGACTCCATTCTCAGATACACAGATGAAGTGATCATTTTCTCATCTTACTTGTGGATGACTCAAGCGTTGAGTGAATTTCTTCATTTCATTCTCTTCACCCTTCAGCGAATGCTCCCATTCCATCTGTGACAGCATCTGCACGCCAGGAAGAGGATACGCGTAGCATGATATCATAGATTGACGGTCTTTTATAGCACTCGCAGCGTGTTAGGCGATGTTACTGCCAGCGTGGAACAAGATTTGCTGGAAGTGCTGCTAAGCAGAAATGTTTTTAGAAAAGGTTGTTTTTTATTTTCTAAGTCACAATTTTCATCTTCCACAAGCAGGACGAGTGGTCCATAAACTAGCCTGTTGATAAGTAGGCCAAAGAGTGAGGATAATGGGGATAGATTCATGTGACTGGTTTTGTCATCCCTTGTAATTTTAGAGGAAACCATATCTCTTATTAAATATAATTTTAAGCGGAGACAGCCCAGGGGAGTAGGGTAAAAAAATAACACCAATAGTATTACCATGAAACCTCCCCAGTTGATTCCTTACATTACGACAATTACAAATTGTTTGTGTAACAAATTGCACATTGTACATGTACATTAGGGCAATATATTATCAAGTACGTGCTTATTTTGCATACATTTCCGTGACAGGAATCTGACCCTTTGATAAAAACCAGTTTCAAAATTCTTATTTTCATTTTGTCGACATATTAGAGTCAAAGGTTTTTATATGAGAATTTGGATATCTGTTTTAATCACTCCATAAATCAGAAAATACAGCCTTTAAAATGTTGTACAAATCACGCTATGACTGATATATGAACAAAACCCCACTATAAAGACTCACAAAGTATAGACAGGAATAGGACAAAAACAATAATTTTGAGAAAACAGCCTTAAAGATATGTATTGTTAATTCCACGCATTTTGCAAGACTCTACAGGTGAATAAGGTAAAAAGAAATGTAACAAATAGATACCAGCATGAAACTTCCCCATTGATTACTTACCTTTTTTGCATTACTTATATTATTACATTTATTATTATATATGCAAAATGTGTAGTCTCAAAGAAGACATGTTATGGTAGCAAAATAGCCAGAAATATCAAATTGACCAATGAATGAAAAACAATGTTTTTGCCTGGGGTATCTCCCCTTAATATGAAACCGTATCAAAATATGCTACAGCATGAAAGCTAGTCTGTATATTGTATATTAAATATTGACTTTAAGGTCTTTCCAGCTATTCAATTACATGTGATGTCTCTTCCTTTTTCCTGCTATTGATCTAAAAGTCCAGCTTTTTCGATCATGCCTTGAAGGATCTGTGTCACCAAGCATGCAAATGAGAAAAACATCAGTAGCTTGTGTGTTTACTTTGCAGCTTTAACCCTCAGAAACCAAACTTAAAAGTTGTTATTTTATTTCTCTTCAAAATGATGATGCAATATTTTAGACTTAAGGGTCTGTTTGTTCTCAAATGTTTGGTCAGATTAATATCTTAGTCATGAAGCTCTCCTGCATCATCCAGTTCTTCACTTCCCAACACTTGACCACACATGGCCGCAGCTTGGCTCTGTGCACTGAATGACCTAGATACACTGCAGAGTGAAAGAACATGGTGAGGGCAGAAAGGATGAAATTGTGTTTCTGGAGTGGGTTTAATTCAAAACTGCAATTTGAAGAGCGCTGTCTGGAGACGCGTGGATACGGCCAGGATGAACAGGTGCCCCAAACGCTTTTCAGATGAAGATGACTTGGCAGAGGTGTTGCAACCCACACTGACTGGTCC
Source organism: Anoplopoma fimbria (assembly GCF_027596085.1). Classification (NCBI taxonomy): domain Eukaryota; kingdom Metazoa; phylum Chordata; class Actinopteri; order Perciformes; family Anoplopomatidae; genus Anoplopoma; species Anoplopoma fimbria. The sequence continues at coordinate 9,582,801 of NC_072454.1, read as the reverse complement.
TCGCTTAACAGGCTCAATTCTCAAGTGGGAAACATGCTTTTATGTTCTGTTTTGCTGTTCAGACATCTTGTGCAGGAATATGATAAATAAACGGAGTAAACACTTTATAAAATGTTGATATTAAGCGCATTTACTCGACATTTAAAAAGGTGCAACTAGTGCATAGAGTGCTGTAGGAATGAGTCATAATACCCGTTAATGAGTTTGCATTTTTGCACTGCCTGTCTGTGGTTAAGAAGTTTAAGATATTTTAATGTTTTGTTCTACAATATAAAATACATCAGTAAATACCCCTCTTGTGAATTATGAAGCTTTTACGTGTCTCAAAAAAAGCCGGTTGCTAACAAGTGGCTAATTGAGACTACTAAACGTCATCATGCAGCCTTGATGTGTTTATACTCACGCTCATGCAACCTCAGTGTAGTTTTGTGTATAGCCTAAAGTTAGCTTTTTACTTCTGCCGATTGGATTCCCGCTTCAAAAATCATAGAAGTGGTGTTCATTTGTGAAGATGTTGTTGACCAAAAACGGGTTAGCATCAAAAACGTTTGTTTGCCACAAAGCTTATTTTCTTCAATAAACCTAAATTCAACTCAAAAATCCCATTGGCTTTTGGTTGAGGGAACCAGTGCGATGCTTCGGCTCACAAAGATACGTCCACCATGCAGCCCTCTATAGTAGTTGAAGGATTACGTAATATGAGCAGAGGGAGCTTTATGGTTAAGGATTGCAGATACTGGTATGATAGTCTTTCCACTGGGAGCATGGCTACATCCTTGAACTCCCTCAGTCTCTTTTTTTTTGTTCCTCTCGGGTCAATCCACCCCTCCACTCCTGTCATTAATGTCTTAATTAAAATAGATGGACAGCTGAGGTGTTGACCTGCTTTCTGTGGAGATCTGTGCAGAGATGTCTGTTTTACCTCAAGGATGCATACGCACGGGCACCTTGCTTGAACGCCAGTACCCTAGATGTATCAAAAATGCAAATGCACAAGTACACACACAGCATTTAAACGGATGCATTTGCCGAAACAGATGTGCAAACACACACACAGCTGGCTTTGTGATAAACTGATTTATCGACAACAGTCGCCGATGACCCTAACTACAAGTGATACGTCAGAACTCCTCCTGTTTATCGAGAAAAGCCAATAAAATGGAAGGATTCAGTGGATATGCACCGCATGTCTGTGGCTCTAGATCATTACTTAACATGTAAAAGCCTTTGTGATGTCTTGCTGCTCTCATATTAATCAGGCTTTCTGTATATCATCAAGTGTGCCAGAGTGTGCAGGGTGTGTGTGTGTTTTTTCCATGTCTGCTCACATGTGTGCACCATGAATAATACTTTGATGCATGTGCGAGCATGTGTGTGTGCTGTATGTAGGGCGAATGTTGCTAAGAGAGGCTCCTGAATTTTTTATGGGAGCCTAAAACAGCTCTGGCGAAGTTCTGAGCCACTCAGCACGGGGAGGCAGCAGTCAACGCTCTGTGTGTGTCTCTGAAGGTATGCTCTGATTGAAATTTAGTGAGTGGTAAGAAAGAGGAAAGAGAATACACAGTGATATTTGAGTGACTAGATTTAACATACAGTATAGATAGATATGGTATGTAAATATATATATAGTTTCTCTACATTGACTTCATCCTCCGAAAGTTAAAATCTACAGTACTCACCAGTATCCAACAAGTTTATTCAGTCAGTAAAAAAAATTATCTTAAAATGAGAACAAAGGCTGAAGGCACAGTTAACACCCACCTTTATAACATCACCTATTCTTTGACACATGCATAAACAGGTTTAGAAACGGCACAGCATATTGACTTTTCTCCATCACAAGTTTTCTGATGCAAAAGAGAAAATGTGAGATATCCTGATGGAAAATGATTCTCTTGCTTCTCCCAACTCATTAAAGTAACAGAGCTTTTTAGTGCAACAAAAACATTCATCTCCACCAGTTTTTTGGCTTGAAATGTATTAAGTTATTGAACCAAATGCTTCATTATTCCTCTTTTTCTAGAATAAAATCAGATTTTCAGGACTTCATACAGGCTAAAATAAACAAAGGGATTATTTTGCAGTTAACTTTACTGCTGTTCTTCCTCTGTGGTGTAGTATCTGACATCCCACCCGTACTTACATCTGTGCTGCTGACGGGCATTTCTAATCCAGTAATTGTTCTTCTAGCAGCCAGTTTGGCTTCTGTCTCTGTGTAGAGCAGTTCATTCTATATGTATTTTTTTTCCTGTTTTGTTTCTTCCCATTGAGCCCATGAAACATATGTCACACTCTTATTGTTGTCTTCAGTTCCTATGGGAGAGTACTGTTTTTAATTCTGGGAGTTTACATAAATGTCAACACTGTGCATCTTTGCATTAATTGGTCCCTTGTGAAACTTGATCTTTTCTGCAGATAACTATGATGTGTATGAGTCTGTGGTTCTTATTGTTCTCGCACCACTTTACAGTATGTTAACAAGCTAACTGTAGTTAAAAAAATGTCATAACAGAACAATATACCATAAAGTATATTTATTGGGACTTTTATGTCAGGTTCAACCATTCAAGTAGCTATCTGCTATGTTTTTTCTGGTTGTTCCTTTACATACATTAGGCAAATTAGCAATTCCCTAATGAATATCTGCTTTAAATAATCATTATTCAACACAGTCATGCAATTGATTTAATTTCATTAGACCAAATACGACATTACATGTCATGGTTATAATGTCAGTTTCCCATGTGGCAACCTTTCCTAATGTTAATGTAGCAACTACCAAACATAGTCTTCTTTTTCTTAGACTGCTGTCAGACAGAAATAGAGTTCACATCTAACTATACTGCAACCGGAATAATTAGGCATTATTATTATAATATTATAATATATATTATTATATTATAGTATAATTATGGTCAATGGTCATGTCAAAAAAGATTTTCAGCATTTCTTTTCCAAGCTTTTCCCCTCTCAATATTAGCATTCTCTCTGCGATTTCAGCTACAGGAAAGTGAAAAGGGTGTTGATGTCGCAGTGTTAGATTTGAAGAGTATCCTCTCAGTGTGACTCAGGAATGAAGTAATGAACAACAAATAACAAAGAGGGCAAAGGTATTAGTGCATGCTATTGATTTTGTCATTTGATTAAGTGGCTGTGTACAAGAGATCATTTCGCAGGAACAAGATTTTCCCTCTTCTCCCTTTACATCACTGCAACACAGCGGTAATACAGTAGTGTTAGATGATGCAGAGCTGCAGCCACTACTAATACACCAGTCTTGGTTTAGACTACTACAAATTCAGCAGTGATCCCCTCATTGGAAAGTCATTTTCAATGCAGGCCTAATCTGCATCTGTTAAACATGACCCATATCTGCCTGCCCTGTTATCAATACAATTTCCCAACCATCCTACATTGTCTGTGAGTCATAAAGCGAAAGGGAACTGAATACATTTTTCTCAGTTGAGAGCCAGATTGAAGGGTTCTTATACTGCCTGTCTCCCTCAATCTGCAATCAGAAGATCAGGAAGACCGAGAGAAAGCGGGAGAGTGGAGGGGGGTGAGGTGGGACGATCTATAATTGCCAGATCAGAGCGAGATCTTTGTATATGAAGTAGGGCTCTTTGCATGTCAGCTTGCCAGCCAGGCGATTACTCTTCCTGTGTGTGAAAACATCTATGTTCGTTTTTGCATACACAGCTGAGGGAAAGTGTGGGTGTTTGGCAGACACTGTTGGATGGAAAATTGGCATTTATGGCTTTGTGTGTTTAAAACTAATCCATTTTGCCTGTTAGATGGGTTGGCATCATACTACGGGGGCTATGATAATCCACGCTGAAAGGCTGCGTCTTGTCACAATATAATCTATAACTGATACATTCCACAAACATCATAATTGACTGGAGGCTTTCTTAAAAAAAATCTAAACTATTTCTTAAATGGGTACAGTACATTTTCTATGAGTCATACATTCTCCTCTGTCCTACTTTTTAGTCTTCAAAAAGATATTATGAAATGAAAAAATTAACGGAATGAGAGGCACACAGAGAAAGTGGCAGAGTTATCACTGTTACTCTATCACTTACCACATCTGAATAATCATAAGTACTCATAAGGAGCTTAGCAATTAGTCAATATCAGTGGCTATTGCCATTTAGCAAGCTTTGTTTGGATCTATATACTATCTCCGGCTGGAAGCCAGAGCCATTGAAGTGGCAATTGTTCTCATACAGTTTTTGGGTTAAATGTTATTTTACTTTTATAATATATCAGCAGATAAAACATTAAAAACTAAATTAATACAGAATATACAGAATTTACTGTCAAACTGTAGATCTTTTGGTTTTCCTATAATTAACTTTTTAAAAAGGTGTTAAATTTGATACTCAGAGCATTCATTTTAAAGCATTATACACTTTGCTAAGTAAAGATCTAGTGGGGTAATGGCGTCCTGAGCAGAGAATCGTTCATCCTCTTTGTGTGTTGTAATAATAGCTTCTCTGTGCTTTGTTTATGGAGCCCATCTGGTGTGCACACCCAGCCAGACCGGCATAAGATAATCACCACACTGCCCTCACTTCAATACAAATCGACTTTTATCGTACACAGCGCAAAAAGCGAAATTAAGCCTTTGCATTTAACCCATCCTAGTATTAAGGGCAGTGGGCAGCTATTCCTCATATAACAAGGAGCAGAACTGTCACCTTTCCAGCTAATTCACATTATCCATGAACATCGTACTAGTATTACACTCATGCAAGGCCACCACCTCATGACATACCATGAGTCCTAATTATCACCATTTCTCAAGCCACTCAAACGATGATAATAACTATCAAAGACTATGACATCAACTCCTCCTGAGACGAAGAAGCTCCCCGCAGAGACTAACTAACCATGCTGACGCGCTAAATCTCGCCAACGCGTCTATTTATAAAAACTTTCCGTTTAAATCAGGGCGCTGTGTGCTCACGTACTCAACTACATCTGTTCCAGTAAATGAGTGCAGCAATATGTTTTTTAATAGTGGAACAGTTGTAAACTTTTCTAATTTAAGAAACGTTACATAAAAAACATGAATCTGTTAAACCCTATTATAGTTACTGTTAAGCTAGCCCTTCTGAACATCAGATTTCTTCTAAATAAGTCATTATTAATTAATCATCTTAGTTGAACACAAAAAAAGTTCATCTTTTTACTTTAAACTGACAAGGTTGCATCAAGCAAACACTATTACTACCCAGCTCTTCTTAATTCACTTTTACGAGTAGTGCCAGAACAGACAGAAGAGGAAGGGAAGAGCAACATTATTCAATCTTTTCACTGCAAACAGTTATCATTTGTTGACTTTATATCATTTTAATACCTATGCACTCTCACTAATTGTTCTCCTACTTTTTTTAAATAACTATTTCCAGGCCTCCCAAACACTTAGCTAAAGCACAGATAGTGATTGTCTTGTCTTATCAAGGGATTTCAACTTGCATGTAGATAATCCAAATTACAGTTACAAAAAAGTAACTAAATGCATAACTTGATACCTTTAGCCTAATACAGCATGTACAACCGTCGAGGACCTGGCCTTGTCTGATCAGTTCGGTGTTTTGTTTGATGTGTTTATGTTCCCACACACTCAGAACACTACAAAAAAAGAGTCATTAATGATCACAGGTTGCTCCTTTGAGCATGCACTTTCAGGGACCTCAAGTCAACTGTCAGACTCTGTAGATGATGTGCTGAATAATTTGTATACAAAAATGGTGGATATTATGGAAGAATTTGCTCCAGTAAAATTTAAGACAGTCACCGGCAAACATAAAGTACCAAAGAAACAACATCCAGCTGTTAAACTCCTGAAAAATAAGTCCTGAGTGTAGGATAAGTGAAAGATTGCGCTATTTGCAACTGTCGAGATGTTAACTAGCCCCGCTCACGGTTGTCAATGAATTTGCTTCTTTTTCAGGGGTAATATTGATGAAACAAAAATAATATATACTCATGCAATGTTAACAAAAGTGAAAAATAATTTGTTTATCCATCCTTATTTCCTGATCTGCTCCAAAATATAATTAGTTCTTCCTTGGCCCGTGCCACACCATTGCACCAAGTGTCATGAAAATTGGGCCCATAGTTTTCCATAATCCCACCGACAAACAATCAAACAAATCAAACCTAAAAGTTAACCTTCTTGGCAGAGGTAAATACTAACAACTCAACATTTTCAATTAATAGCAGCAAAGGGAGGGGAACTCAAGAATTTAGTCTGATAGACAATCAAACTCTAGAAAAACACTTCAGAATGTAAACATCAATCGTCAGGGTCTAAACATGGTTAGATATCAAGAAAAGTGGCCCAGATACAAAGTTTGTGTTTCTTTTCCTGACAGTATACAGTATTTTCTAAAGAGTAAACAAAATTTATTCGAAATGTCAAATGGGTCCTTTGATGACTTTAAGTCAGGCTTCCTTGGTAATCCCAACACTGAAACAGCTCAAATTGAGGTTTTAAATGACACCTGAATACCGATACAGGTAAAACATTGATCCTAGTGTTACTGGACCTTAGTGCAGCCTTTGACACTGTTGAACATAACATACTGTATTACTGCACAGACTGGAACATTGGGTTGGATTTCCAGATATTCTTATCAAGTGGTTCAGATCATATTTACCCGACAGGAGTTTTTGTTTCCATTGGAAACTATACCTAAACACCAACGCACTTGATTCTTGGTTTATTTTAGGGCCTTTATATTCAGCCTTTATATGCTGCCACTTTGACAAATCATTGACAACAATAAGATTATTAATTAAAGCTATGCCGATGATACCCAAATTCACTTTGCCCTCTCGCCTAACAATGTGTTCCCTAGAATGTTTTTGTCAATGCATTGACAAAATTAACAGCAGGATGTCTCCAAATTTTCTTTGTCGGAATAAGGACAAAACTGAAATGATCTTGGAGACTAAAAGCGAAGGACACTGTTAAAAACATTGGTGCCTTAATTGATTGCAGCCCCGTTTTAAGAACCATGTGAGAGCAATTATTAAATCAGATTTTACTATCTCAAAAACAAAGCTTCATTTCATAACATGATTTAGAAAAACTCATTCAGGCTTTTATTACCAGCAGGGTTGACGACTGTTTTCACGAGCCTTCCTAACAAACCCACTGACAGATTCAGCTTTTACAAAATGCAACTGCTAGAGTTCTTACCAAAACCAAAAGAATTGACAACATTACTCTGAGACTTTATTTCTTAGACTGGTGTCAAAGAATCAACTTTAAAGCACTGCTGCTTGTTTAAAAATCACTAAATGGGTCAGGACCAAAATACCTCCTAGACATTTTCAGCAGTAAACACCTGCTAGACCTCTAAGGCCCTGGAGAGAAATCTGCTGGTAATACCTACCTTCAGAAGTGAAACACGGTGATGCAGCTTTTAGCTGCTGTGCTGTTCGTCTCTTCCAACAAGACAAGACTTAAAACCAAACTGATTTAATGCACTCTATCTTCTGTGTTCTGTAAGGTAATCTAACGCACTTCTCCTTTTTAATCTTTTATTTCATGTGTTCTTTTAATTGTTCTATTTGATTCTTTTATCTACTTACTTGTAAATCACTTTGAATTGCTGATGTTTATGAATGGTGCAATAGAAGGAACTTGCCTTGCCTATAAGAAATATGTTTATTCACTTACAAGATATAAAAGATGCTCAATACCACTCTCACATATGTATATTTTGCAAGCTACCAAAGCTCTCTAATTAACACGTCATACGTGTTAGCACAGATTGAATAAATTAGATATAATGTGTTAATTAGTGAGCTTTAGATAGGCTGGTAGGCAGATTTGTTTCACAGCCTTTACAGGCTAACTGACTGCTGGATCCAGCTTCATATTGAATGTAAAAATATGAGAGTAGTATCAATCTTCTGATCAAACTCCCAGAAAGAAAGTAAATATGCATATTTATAAACAGGTAGGAATATTCCTTTAAAGTATGGTTCATTTTACACTGAGGTTACTGAATGATCATGGTTTAACATGACAAAATGAAATATTCACCTCCAGTATAAGACAGGACCGAAACCTGGATTTTCAATCTCAAAGCCATAGACTTTATTTGGCCATTGAACTCAAAATGGCACAGTACTTCTTGCATTGACACTAAATGCTGCCAGTGAGCATAAATCATAGCTGCATATGAACAAAGTGCAGTACATCAAAGCGTCAATCTTGACATAGTTCATCTTCAGTGAGGTGACAGTTAAAATATTTAATAGTGGACTTCACTGGGTGATGGGTTTGGGCTGCTTTGTGAAGGAAGTAAAAAGATACTGTCTGGCTCTAAGCTCTCCCCTCTATGTAGGCTGTCACAGCTGGGGTCTTTAGTCCTGTCTGTTAGGGTTACATAAGGGTCTGAGGAAGTCGGGGCATTAAGATAGAGGCTGACTCAGGCCTTTGCCTCAGTCCGGTCATTTAATTCCCGCTCAACATTTAGCAAAAGATTACTGAAGTACCCATGCCAGAGTTCTGAATGAATCCGGTGTGATGGTTTTCTAATGAGGACAGAGATGCTCCATTAGGACTGCAGGAAAACAATGAGGGGTAACATGTAGAGGAAACCGACATCTCTGTGTTCACCACACACTGGGTTTGTTTCTGTGGATACATCCATGTGTCCTTGTTTATAGCTCCGTGCTCCATCTTTACATACATCATCTGAATCTCAACTGTGCCCATGAAGTCTCTACTTCCATTCCACTCTTGTTTTCTCTGGCGACGGTTCGTTTCTTACCACACTAACGTCTATGATCTATAAATTCCCACTCGCCTGCTCGTCTCTATGTCTTGATGCGTTAGACATTGTGTCTCTGTTCATTATAGAAACTTGGTATCCTATTGGCTTCTCATTTTTCAGTTGCATCCTTTCCAAATGTGTTTACATCCAGTTGCATTAAGCCTATAAAAAGTGATTCCTTTTTTATTTTTACGACAGGTCTACAGTATTGTCTTCCTGTTGTGGCTTCAGTCTTTAGAGTGAACGCTGTGAGGTATTTTATAATTGTTTACCCTATACTTCTTTACATGTATTAGTGCATTTTTGAAAGAATGTAGATACCATTTGGGTTGTGAAGAATAATAGTTTAATAGACATTACATCCATTATGTGGAACATGAACCACAACACTACCACCTATTTTCTCCAAATTGCAAAAAAACAAGTTTTCTGATGGGGTTGCTTCTCAAATCAATAATAACATTCACTCAAGCATTCTGCCGGAGAAAATTTAAATATTGGAGGATTGCCGTTCTCCAAAACAACCCACGTGTATTTAATTTTAAATCATTGCCAAAGCTATCGTCATATTTGCACATCAAGTGCTTTCAAGAGTAAATATAAATAAGAAATCTTGTTATCCTCTCCGCATAGTATTTCATGCATTACCTCCCTTCTCTGTCTTTCTCTTCCTCTCTCATTCTGTCTTTGTCTCCCTCTCAAGTCTAGACTTCAGACTTTTTCATCTGTCTCTCGCTCTGGTGTTCACACTTTGCCCTTTTCATTTCTATCTCTTTTATTTCCCTCCCCCCTTACCCTCGCCCTCCCCCGACCCACTCTCATGCCCTTTTTTGTTCAGTTGCAGGTCTTTGATGTTCCTCATGTACCTGCAATATCAACCCAACTTTGTCTCTTTGTCTCTCTCACACGCACATGTGCACTCTCACTCTCTTTCTGCAACCAGAGAGGCATCCATCCACCTCTGTCGGTCTGTCCCCTCCTCTCACATCCCTCTCCCCTCTTTGAAGTCATCAGGGCCCATGCCACTCCAGTTAGCTTTTATCCTCGCACAGAGAAAGGGGAGAGGAATGTATTTACATCCTGCCGGAGCACAGTCATCTCTCCTCCTGTGTGAAATGAATCACTCGTGACTCATAGCTTTATTGGGAACTTTCTCCAAACAAACAGCTATTGGCTGTGGCATTTTCCATCCAAATTGACTGTAACTGTAACTGAGAGCGCTGGCCTGATTGTCCCCCTGCAGCTCGGTGCCGCTCTCAACAATGAGGAGTCATTCTCCGAAAAAGCAATCATGTCTCAGTGATTAGCCTGCCGTGACTGAGTGCCATCGCGCAAATCCAATACCAGCAAAATAATAAAAGTCAAACAAAATTGTTCCAAAGGGTACATTTTCATACGTTTTGGGACATAATCTTCATTTGCCAAATAGACTGAGACACACCTTTGTCTGAAACTGTGCGCTTCGCAACTCATCACTGGCAGACAGACACACGCACTCTTAGCTTGCAGGTTGCAGTGCGTTGAGCAGCTTCCACCTGCAGCCTACTGAGCCTCACAGCTCCACAACCATTAGTTCAGCTCAGCAAGCACAGCCATCCACAGTACAGTGCAGTCTATAAACCCACGGCGCCATCTTGACTCAACTGGCTGCTGCTTTTTTCTCATCTTGTGCCTTTTCTGTGCTAAAATGCAGCAAAATAATGCAGCAGCAAACAAAATGTACGCAGCTGTGGAATGAGATTCTTAAATATCAGGCTACATATGCAAGTGTCTGCTTCAACAAACTTTAAATCATAACCATTTATTGTTCTACTATATGTTTGAGAGTTTTATGTTATATTTAAATCATAGATTGTATATAAGAAGTGGATGTGATCACTATGACATCAGTAATTAGGTGGACTGACAATTTGAAGCCTCTAGTTTGGCATTTTTGCCATCACCATGTTGGCTTTTTGCAACCAGAGGTGACACAAAAGTGTGTAGCTAAGTACAACCAAATGATACAATGAACCTTCATGGACTGAAATCACACTGTGAAAGGGTTAGAGCTATTTAAATACAGGGAGGTAAGGAATAATGCTAGATAGAAGATGTGGAGTTTAACTAGCTTAGCTTGCCGGTTATGTAATCTGAAGCTAATACAAAGCAGTATATATTATTTACATGTATTTCAATATTTGAAAGAGCAATTGCACAATCATGTCCGTTGTAAAATATGAGGAGGTAAATTAGGATTTGCATGGAAGACTTTTGGCATCAAATTAAGTCAAAGTCTGTCTTTGTTGTCCAGGCAGCAATGTAAACAAGATGATAAATCACAGCTATTGTGGTGTAGCCAACTGCCAGTAAGCTAATAGAAATGCATAATGATAAACACTATTCTTGAAAATATATTTGGTAATGATAAATGTTTTTAGCCATGCAAATAGTAGGTATAGAGGGATTTTGGACAAAGCCCTTGTCTTGCTTAAAGTTTACATGCAGTACATGCTGTTTTTTGGCATAATATGGCCAATATTTAAAACAAAACCACTGTGTAGCTACTTTCAGCAGAATTCCTTATCTTGGTAACCGTTGTTGTATTCACCTTGGTTCTCAAACGCTCCTGGTTATTGTGTCTTATCACTAATCAGCTAATTGAGAGATTCCTGTCTGGAATGGTTGTGCTTTCTCCTGCCGTCCGTTTTGTTTCTACTGTGGTGGCTGCTCTGTTGGAATCCCCATGACAACCACACCAGCAGTCTGTCAAAAGCTATTATCTCAAACACTTCAACAATGTGTCCAGCACACCCTTAGCTCACAAAGTGACAGAACATGAGAGTGTATATGTGTGTGTTTTCTTTCAGTGCAGATGCTCACACAATTTTAGGATCGCTGCTCAGACCATGACAACCTGCAGGCAGTGATGGAAAGTAACAAGAAGTACTGTGGTTAAGTTCAATTTTGAGATACTTTAACTAAAGTATTTCTATTTTCTGCCACTTTTCTACTCCACAACATCTCGGAGGCAAATATTATACTTTTCAATCCACAACATTTATTTTATTACTTTAGTCACTAGCTACTTTGTACATTTAGATTCTTAATACAAAATTATACTAAACTATTAAAAAAACGATTGTTACGGTGTTTTAAAGTAGGGTTGTATTAGGTACATACCAGCACGGGTAATGTACTGCTGTGGATGGGGGCAGCAGCAAAACGTATTTCAACTACATTAAAGAGAGACCCACTTGAAAAAGTCAATGTCCATTTAAGTGTACACTATATTTAGAATATTTTTCGATTGGGAACTGTGAGGTGAACTTTATCCATACTGTTTTTGTAAATAGAGTGGCTTTGAAGATTAGATAAGTTATACTTTCAGTCCACAGCAGTACATTGATTTGCTCTTGTGCTGGTACTCCAGTCTGTTTCTCCAAACTGGGTGTGCGTCGACCGTCATCTACAGTAGGATATACACCGACTACGCAGATGTACCTCAGACAACTCCACTTCAAAACGCCAGCAGTGTACTTAGCAAATAGAATTAGCTCTATTCTATTTAACAGCTGCAATAATAAAGTGATGAATACTTGAATGCATCACTAATTATAAATCAGTGATACCATACTGTATATGTCATTTTGAAAGGGGCCATTCTGCATAATGAATACTTTTATATTTGGTACATTAAGTATATTTTGATTCTGGTACTTTTGAGTATGATTTTGAATGCAGGACTTTTAATTGTAATCGAGCATATTTACATTCTAGTATTGCTACTTTTAGTAAGTAAAATATCTGAATCCTTTTTCTACTACAGCTTCAGTGTAGTGTCTCTTTTACCAACACCTTTCACCTTTAATTACATTAAAGGAACAGTGTGTGAGATTTAGTGGCATCTAGTGGTGAGGTTGCAGATTGCACACAACAATATGACCCTTCGCTCACCCCTCCCTTCCCAAGCATGTTGGAGAACTACAGTTGTCCTATTACTACAAGAAGTCTTTCTGTCTGGTTTAGTTCAGCCTGCAGATAAGTTTACAAGATGAAATAAAGCTAAACAGTTAAACTACAGAGAGACAGCTTCTGTTTAAGCATCGTACAAAAGAATGCTTGTGTAAAGATAGCGGACAGAGTCCATTGAATTAGGTTTCACTGTCGTTTACATGTATTGATAAAAGATTGGCTTTTGACTTGTGGATGTTTTACTGTAGTAAAAGTAACGAGGCAACTTGAGTAATCTTCACTCTCACTCTGTTCACTTCTCCCATCAACACTCCGATCTTTAATAATTTAGCACCGGGACACGTTTTATATCGAGTTTTTGGTAGCCATCCCTACCTTTAGGAAATGTAAAATCGTGAACAGCTCTCACTAGAGCCAGTGTCCTTCAGGTCATTATACACTAATGAAAACATAGTTTTGCATATTACATTCCATTTCTGCCAATTAATCTCCCTACATGTTACACACTGTTCCTATATTTAAAACTACAGAAGATCTACAGAAATAGGATTTTAAGTTGCTCTTTATGGACATTTTGCTGTTAATACTAATGTACCTTTTTTCAAATAGTACGTTTACTATGGTTTTTGACACTACACTTACGGTTTTAATTAGAACATACTGTGTATCAGGTCCTTTACTTCGTCTCTGCTCGGCCTGTAAATCAGAGACTGGACATTGTTAACAGTGTTTCCCATCTGCCAATAAAGCCCCACCACCCATCTCTTGGACATGTATATTGGCAGCGTTGCCTCTTCTTTCTTGCTGCCTTTGCTTGACAAAAGATAAAACATGTTATCTCAGCTTGGGCAGAATGAAACAAGACAAGGTCAGGTTTAACAATGCATTAGGATATGGTGGGACGGCTTTCTCTATTCCTTGCAACGGACTGATTTGATTTGTTGATATTGGCTTCCCTTGCCTGTCTTTAGAGCCCTGTGTGGAAGAGCTGGTATTGGAGCAGGTGAGAGACGATATGTCAGGGTAAGGATGGATGCAAATGATTTGAATCACCAGATTTTGACAAGCTTTGCTCGCAAGGATCATGTCCTGAATTACTGCATGAATTGAGGCAATTTGCTTTTTCCAGTGGCCTTATTTGAAACATACCTATCCTCAAAATCGTATCTACCAACCGTAGCAGTGATAAAGTTTAAATTTTGCCTGGAGTTCATCTATGCATCAGAAAAATCACCATTCTATTCTAGCTGATGACTGAATGTCTGAATCACTCCACAAGTGACGGTCGTTCTAAGAGGTTCAACAAAGCCTATCGTCCATCATCTTCATTGCTCCGTAGTTCAAGTGTCACTTGACACAGTCTGACCTTATCGGTCTATCCTGACTGCTGTGTCCTCTGAAGTGTGCATGTCCTGTCAGATACCCAGTCCTTGTCTCGTCTCTGTTCTGCAGACAGGAGAAGGCAGAAGAATGTCAGCCTGCCAGTATCCAGCTGCTTCTCTCTTATTGGTATTCGGGGCACACAGAGAGTCATCCTGTGTGTCTGTTACACGTGCCAAGGAGGAATATGGGAAATGAGGGGATGGACAGAGGAGTGAGGCCATCTCCCTCTCATGTTGTCTGAATCTAAAAATAGACTGCATACTCCCTTTATTTCTTATTCCCAGTTCATCCATTTCCAGACCCAGCATCCCTCCCTGGATCTCCCTTTGTTTTCGTCTTATCCTTGTCTCTCTGTTTGGTCTAAGTAAACATGCTCTCTGGTGCCCAATGATAAGACTCCTCAAGTACAATGCCAGACAGTTTGGAAACTGCTAACAGGCTGGCCTTGATAAAGGATTAACTATTGGGGTGATTTCATTTAATACTGCATTATTCCCATGGCCAGACTGCACTGTTTAGTCACCAAAAATAAAGGCAAGAACAAATCCCCTTAGTGTCTGCTGATTGCTAATCACAAATAACTGTCTTTTATGATTGTTTCAATGTAATTGCCTGTGCATGGCTGATAAATAGATGATAGCATGTTTTTTTTTACCTGTCAGCATATACTCTTCTCTGCATCTTTTAGCAACCATTAGTATTTAGATATTAAGTTCATATTTTGCCACTTTCTTCTTACTTTATCTACTAATTTATGATTGCATGCTGTTTGAGTGATGAATTCACGGTAGGTGGGCAGGAGGGATATTGGCTTTCAGTGGATTATGTTCTAGCACATGGCCAACCTTGGCTTAGTCATCACGCCCACTGCCCGCCCACCAAGGAGATGAGAGTGAGAGCGCGAGAGAGAGGCCTTGCCCTAGGAACATTATCCCACCACCAGCCAGGAAAACCAGATCATAGTGGATTTAGAAATAGGCAGAAATCTGTGTCTAGAAAACAGAGTCAGCAAGAGACAGAAAAGCGAAGAAGGTCCAGCCTCAGGAGTGCCGCTCCAACATGAACAAGAAACTGCTAGTGATGAGATTAATACAGACATTAAAGACAACAGTGAAGACCGAGGTAATACAGGACAAATGAGTGTGTGTGAGCGTGGGATACATGTGCCTTGGGTCACCTGCATCAGAAGAAAAGCACACTATTATATTTGTTACGTATCAAATACTAGCAGATTTATAGTACATCTATTCCAACACATAATTAGAGTGACACCACTTACTGCCCCTATTGTTGCTGCTGCCCACCAATACAATCACCACCACCACTAATTATATTACTTCTATTGCTTGTGCCGCTACTACTTTTGATGTCAGTCCACTTTCTGTTACTGCAGATGCTAATCAACTGATTTCAAAATATATGACAGTACATGTAACAAATAGGAAACCCTGCAGAAAAAATCAAGATACAGGAGAATAAATAAATATGTAAAAGAGAATATTTTAGGATAAATTGATTAAATTTGTTGAGTTTTTTGCCACCTGGGGGGCAGCACCTAAACTGTAGAGACAATGTGGTGGTTTGATGTATTTGTGTCCACCTATTGAATATAATTGTGATATTTATTTTGATGCTTGACACTCCCAAGATTTTGCTTATTAGTAGAGCTTTAAGGAGAACAATTGTTTACTTTACCTAACTTGTCAGATATATATAATTATTATAGAGCTAGAAGTAGAAATATCAGTGTTAAAGTTCTTGACAAGATAGTCCCATCCTGGACTGCCAGGCCTGATGCTTGCAGATCAAAGTGGGTTGTGAAATGCATGCAGAACTGCACCAACATTGTTTTCTACTTCTTTCAATTATAAAAAAGAAAAAAACATAAAAGAAACAGATAACAGCACTTCCTGTTTAGAGCTACAATTTTGCATCACTTTGCCGTTCAGTATAGATCAGTACGAGAAGTTCTGAAGGGTCTGATGTCAAGCCAAAAGGTAACAGTACATTCAGTTCCTGAGTGAATTACTATGTTGGTAAAAATGAAATGTTAATATTCTTCAATGAAATAGTTATCACATAGCGCTCTAATTTGCATTGGAAGATAAGACTATATCCTTTCGGGAATTGTATGATACTCTAAAATGTGCTGTTGCTGCATAAAGCATGAGATGGCAGAAACCTACCGGCTGGCAAATTTGGAACAAGAACTGCATTAGCCGCAGCAATGTCAAACGAGGATAAATGCCAGTGCTTTTTTTTTTCCAGGGACTAGGCATAGCTGGCTGACTATACCTCTCATCCATGATTCAATGCTTGTCTCTTTGTCTCTAGTAGCGGGTTTTCCCTTGGGGAGGGAGATGTTGAGGAGTCAGGGGAAATATTGAACATCCTTCTGCAGCCATACGCCGGGGACGATGATTCTCTGGGGACGTGAGGAAGAAGGAGGCCGTGTGTTCTAAAAAGCTGTAGGAGTTGATGAAAGTCCCGTGGAGAAGGGAATTGTGTATGCAAGTATCTGTTGGCAACCATCTGGAAAGCCTTCTTAATGAAATAGTGATAATACCATCTGTCCATCAAAACAGAAGACAATACTGCCACTGCTGCTTCTTCTGTTTTGCACAGGAATGCTTTACCAGTGAGTTTGGATTATTAGACTTCCTGCAAGGGAATGATAGAGAAGAGTATGCACGGCCAACCACGTAGTATATCATAAAAGGCTTTTAATGATTCTGTGGGTATAAAAATAAATGGATTATTATACAGACAAATGCCTAGATTACAGTACTGAAGTTTCCTGGAAAGATAATTGTGAAAAGAACATAGCAAGTACTGCTAATTATTGCCAAAATAAAGCAGATTTTCACTTTGCTTAGTGTGGTCTGTTGTTGAATTTGCTTGAGACAAAAAGGACGTGCCACGGATGACCCACGGTTCTCTATTTCACTCAGACATCCACATGAACCTTTCCTACACCTGGTTAGACAAAGCCACCACTCACTGTGCTTTGGTTGTTCAATGCTTTGATTTCTAGCCTGGAGATATACGGACTATCCAGTAAAATTTGTCTCCGGATAAATTACAGACAAGAGAATCATGCAGCTCCAGCATTTAGCTCACTTTACGGCTTCAGCACCACATTTAAATATTTGTTGATGAGGTAAGGAGTGACCTTTCATAAATGATGGCTTGTTTGTTCTTGAAAATATAAATCTTGGCAGAAATCTTGCAGAATAAACTGAGCATAATGATGAAGTCTAGTGAGACTTTATTAGGTTGTGACTTCTGTTACATCTATATTTTATTAGTCTTGAAAAAGGAGTCTGCAATGCTACAGCAGGATAACAGTCGGAGAGCTGAGATGTGAGACAAAAGGTGTCAGTATGCTCAAAATGAGCTCATACGACGTGTTGTCCGAACCCCGTCTGAAGACAAAGTGATAATAGTTTTTTTGCTAAAGCTGCGCCAGAAGGTCAGGTGCTAAGCCAGCTGTCATAGAAAGAGACAAGATGCAATGACTAACCATGCACACTTTTAGATATTCATTCCATGGACATATTAATGGTGTTGCGCTTGGTTGTACTTGCAAAAAGCAAAGGAAGCAATTGTGTGAAAAAAAAATCAAAGAAGAGATTTTTAAAGAGAAGTTCAATCTCTGCTTTCTTTCTCCCCTTTGCACACCTGGATGTCTGTTGTGTGAATTCGGCGTGCGTTTGGGATTGTCGGTGTCAGTGACTCAACAAATGGTTTCACACTTTTCTACTGATGTACAGGTGGCGGTAACACATGAAGATATGCTGCAATGTGCCAGCAAAGTCAGGGAAGAAGACTGCTAGAGAGTTAACATAGATGTAACCTATTGTGGATATAAAATACTTAACACAATTGACTTTATAAATGTTTTATGAGTAGGAAAATGCTTTCAATATGTTTGTCAGACATCAGATGCGTTTTGGTGCGTATCACAGGGCACCTTTAACAGCACGGCACAATCCAGAATTCAGTAGATTTGATTTAGTTCAAATCTAATGCATTATTCACATTATTATGCTTTCAGCCTCGAACAAAAAGATGCTGCTATATTTAAAGCACGCATTAAACAACACAACATGCCACTCTGGTAACCTTAAGTCAATAACACCACACGGCAAATCAGAGATCTTGTTGTTTGCCTGCAAACATCAGTCTCCCTTTCATCCATTAGCAAATCAGGCCAAATCAGATCACGCCATTAAAAGGCTCTCAGTCACACCTAGAGGAGCATTTCAAAGCTGAGGAGGCATCACGGTTGACAACATCCATTTGTGATCATCCAAATAGATCAGAGTCTGTAGTAAGAAAGCCATCTGTCCCGCACTGTCCATTTGACTTGCAGTGGAAAGTCTTCCATTATGTAGATAATGGACAAAGCAGTGCACCACCAACTGGTACATTATAAAACCCATTAATGATATTAGGTGTGAGTCGAGAGAGGAGGCGTCAAAGAAGAATAATTATCATCTAAAAAATTCATGGATCTTTACACATGACTGGAAAGATAAAGCCGAAAGCTGCAAATGTCAGAGAAGCATGCTCAGGTTTCTCTATGCTGCACCTTCAGGGATGCAATGTTTTTACAAATGACATATAATGAAGAATAAGGACGACAGAGGGAAAAAATCATCAGAATGAAAAAGTGTGAAACAGCGAACTGACATCCGAAGAAACAGATGCTCCATTTGATGGATGGCTCAATAGAGCTTGATTGTGTACACAGAGACAGAAGTGTATTGATGAACGAGACCGAAAGCAAGGTTTTTCAAGCATCAAACTGCAGATGTTGTTAAATGGCTAATCACTGGTTGGCAGAATCTGAATCGCAGCATATAGAAATAAACGTTGGGTTACGGCGAGAGTAATTGCCTTCAGTCCAGTCGGTGTTGTCACCTTGGCATCTGTTCCTCGTGTCCTTCGATCCTGGCCCGCTGTGAAACAGACTGTTGTCCGTTCTCGTTCAACGTCTGAAAGCCTCAGCATTCCTATGAGAAGGGAAAGGTTAGGTTAATAGAGTGCCAAGGGGACAATGAAAACGCAATATATGCAGCTATTAAGTATAAAGGAAGAAAGTGAAGACAGGGACAGAGAAAGTCATTTAAAATAGGACGGACCATAAATCAGGATGTAAAATGAGAGGTGAGCAAAGCAAACAGAGCATGACCATCTGTTGCCTCCTCGCTTGGAATCTTGCGAGTCTTTTCCACTAAATAACCCTGAATGCTTTATGTTTAATATAGTCTTGTCCCTCTGTGCGGTGGGTGGTACTAGCAATGAAACAACTAGTCTATTAATCGATAAATCATTTAATCGCCCATTATTTTGATGATCTTTTAATGGCCTGAAAGTTATTAGTCAAGTAAAAATAGCAGATATTTGCTCGGTCTAGTTTCTCAAATATTACGATTTCTGCCTGCAAGTCGAATCTGTAGATGTTTCCTTGACCTGTGGAAAATTGTGATATGACTTTTTGTAGGCCAAACAAGTGATCGATTGATTGAAAAAAATTAAGATTAATTAATAATGAACATAACTGTTAGCTGGAGTCCTAGTAATAAGTGGGCAGACGTTTCTCTTAGAGTAATTAACACAAATGCAACAAGACAAAAAACAGACCCAACTTCTCTTCCTTCACTGACACAACAATTGGGCCTAAAATTATCCCAAGGCAAAAACAAGAGTGGGCAACTTAAATATCACACTTCTACATTCAAATTAATATTGCTGCGAGTGATAATGAAATAACAAATACTGGTGTAATAATAATAAAACTCCACTCTGCTGCCTGCAGCCTAGAATAACAATGTGGCACCAAACCAACAAAACTATTACTGTAACGTACCTCATAGATTAGTTATACAACATAAATTTACAAAGTATAATTAGATATTAAGGTAAACCATATGTAACAGGAAGAGGAAACACTGATGCCCCCCCATAGACAATATCTATCTTACTCTTTATCTCCATACTGTCCCCCCTCACGCTAACCCCACCACCACCTTCTGTCCTCCTCTTGTGAATGAGCAATGGCGAGCTGCCAAAGATGTCCTTGTGATAGTGGTCGCAGACAGTGTTGCTGTGGTAACTCGGAGACTTAGGATTCATGGCACCTATTCAACAACCTTGTCAGCATGAGCTCAATAACTTCTCCCACCTTTCTGCAGGGTAATTCTATTTTGAATGCCCGGGTGGTGCAGTGCTGCACAGGTGCAGGCTGAAGTGTCTGAATAACTTTGTTTGCATTTAGCTGGCTGGATTTGTCCATGTTAGTTAAACAAATATGTTTACTGACACTTCCCAGTCACACACAAAATGGTAGTTCTTTGGTGTATAGGTGCTGTAACAGTACATGCTGTATTTTGATAGTATAAATGGTCAATAACTTAATAAGTTGTTTATTTAAGACAAGTACAAAACAGGCCAACAGATCTAAAGAATCAGAACACATACCCATCAAAGACAGCGTCATAGTTTTGTACTTCCCACCCAGAACAGCCTTAGAATCACACACAAAACAATACACAGATGAAAATGAACAAACATAAAAGCTAAACCAAACAGTAACAAAAAGGGGGAGGCCATGTAACACAACATCTAATAGTTAGGAAATAATGTAAATAAAGCTGAAAGTGTAGAGTCAATTTACTCTAAGAACAGGTACCAAATCTAATAGAATACTTCATCACACATTTAGACCTGTATGTCAAATATTAAATAGTTATTATATTAAAAATAATATTGTGCCACCCAACTATTGATGGAGGTTTATAATCTATCCATTTCAGCAATATTTTTCTTTTTGTACAAAAAGTATCTGCTTTGTATATTTCACAGGCAAAGTTTAAATTCTAACACAAAAACTAGTGTGCTGATATTTGATTGGTTGGTTGGTTGTAGTTTAGGATTGGATTTTAAGCACATTACCTGCAGTGAATATATCAATTAAAGATTGAAAGTTGGAAAGAAAGAGAAAGAAATATAGCATTTTTCCTCTCTCAATTGTGTAGAATTTTGAATCTGTTACAAAGGTTATATTAAGGATTCCTAATATTTTCCAAATAATTACACTCAATTTCTGATTCCAATTTTTTCACTGATGTAAAGACTTAATATCATGCATATACAGTATTAATATAATCCAAAACAGATGTGTGCATTGTCATAATTTGGTTATTTTATTGATCATTATTTTGGCCTGAATATCCTACACAGCATCATTTATGTGAGCACAGTCTTGTTCATGTACAATTATGGGGAAATATTAAATTGTTATACTTAAGCAATATTTCTGATTGAATTGCCTGACAATCTGCAGTGATGCACATTCATTTCACATTAATAATTCAAACAGACGTGAGGTTTGTTTTTACATTGTGTTTTGTTGTCCAACGGATGCTTTACACCACTGGAGGATGTTTCGTTAATGCTGTACTGTATGTGATTGATTAAAAAAAACTTTGCGGTCAATTTAAAAGCTCCCTCATAGCGCTGCAGAGTGCCCTCGTATAACAAAAGCCATTACAGAATGCATTTAGTCAGCATATTGCCTGTGCTTTTGGTAGAATTGTGTTTGGTTGCGTTTGTTTAATGTCTCTTCCGGAGTAGAGAAAGAAGAGAAGAGAAAGAAAGAAAGAAAGAAAGAAAGAAAGAAAGAAAGAAAGAAAGAAAGAAAGAAAGAAAGAAAGAAAGAAAGAGCTCTGTCTTTAGAGATTCAGAGCATAGATAAGATGTGATATTATAATTAAGTCTGTTTGAAAAAGGTGTTTGAGTTCATCAAGTGTTGAAATTTCTCCTCCACACCTATATCTAGGTCACCACTGGAGAGAAAAAGCATCACATTGTATACAGATATAAAAGGTAAAGGGGAGAACCTCATACCAGACAAAATAAAATATGTAACAATACCAAAACTGAAATTGAAATCTTTTGGGACCATGAAGAATGAAGGTTGTACTTTCGGATTTGCGCCATATGCAAAAGTACCGGCCTGTCTAGAAGACATGTGTGTCTCATTTGTGGTAATAAAACATACCACGTGCTTTAC
Organism: Anoplopoma fimbria; assembly: GCF_027596085.1. Lineage (NCBI taxonomy): Eukaryota > Metazoa > Chordata > Actinopteri > Perciformes > Anoplopomatidae > Anoplopoma > Anoplopoma fimbria. The sequence continues at coordinate 9,560,580 of NC_072454.1, read as the reverse complement.
TGCAGCTGTAACGTAAACCTTTAAGTGCTTGTGTTAAAAAAATAGTATTGATCCTATTAAAAGTAATTGAACGTGAATCTGGAATGCATATTTTTAGGTAAACCACTGTTAGTGTTTGAGGGCAAAAGAAAATGTGATATATTATCTCTCAGCCTCCACCGCGGGTTCTACCTCATTCATGGAGCCGAGCACTGCGGTTCAGAAGGAAATGAGATCAAGCAACTGCAAAGACTGTTTTATCTAGTCGAGCTGTCGTGCTTTATAGCCAGAGGTTCTCTTCAGGCAGCTGTCGCACCGCCTTAGGCAGCCAGACTTGAGCTGGGTTGCTCACCTATTTTGATGCTGCACTTTTTAAAATATATTAATCCCCACCTTCTGGGTACATAAGCTTTCATGATATGTGTCCTTGTGTGTGTGTGTGTGTGTGTGTGTGTGTGCATCTCTGAATTCTGTCAAATATTTATGTTCTGCTTGCAATGTTACTGGTAATCACTCCGTGTTCAGTGTCTCATGTCATGATGGGAATATCTGTGCTGCGTGTGTGTTAGTGCTTGTGTGTGTGGATGCACAAGTTCCTCTGTGAAATGGGAGTGCATATTTGTGTGATGCAGATTTGGGGATAATATCTGTTCTCCTCTTGTAGACATACTTCTCCTCAGATAACACTGTCAAGGTAATACCACTCTCCCCAGAACGTCTGATGCAGTAGCATTCACCCATCATAGTGCAGGCAATGAGACCAAGAGAGAGAGAGAGAGAGGGAGGATGAGGGAGAAACGAGAGATGAAGGAGAAGAAAAAGAAAAGGAGAGCTTTTAATTTCCTCAGCAGCACATCAGTTAGGTTTTTACATTTGCATAGGCAGAGAGAAAACTGGAATGAACTAGTTTCAAATTGAATGATGAGACAAGCTGCTGTCTAAGAAAGACCAAATGTAGATTGATTTTAGTAATTGTAATTGAGGAAAAGTTTCAGTATGCGATCTAAACTAGTGCATGCTTCTGAGTTGCTATTTGTTAATGAATCTTGATGGGTCCTCCTGGTCTCTAATAAATACTCTGTCTTCAGGGATTTAAAGCATATTTAGGTAATGATGATCTAATTAAAGGTGTCTGAAAAATAAGATTGAGCTCATCAAGTACTGGGGATTTTTTTTTCCGTCACTTTAATCTAGGTCAACTCTAGAGTTGGAAAGCATAATTTTCTAAGGAGGGGAAACAATTCAATGCAAACTCAGGGTCGTGCAACACACTTAAAAAATGGATGCACTACGGCTGGCATAGAGTAGCTCCCTTAAAAATGTAAGGCCATAGTAGTTTACAGCATGGATCTTCAAGCAACATGTCCTCCTACAATGGTTTGTTTGATGTCTTACAAAAAGTCTTAGTTCTCCTACGAATGTACAGCGACACGAGTGATCGGTCCAACTGTGAAAGCCCCTGCAGTTCAGAAATTGTTGTTCTAGCTACCAAATCCTCCTGGTTGGGTTTAGGAAAAGATTGGGGTTTGGGTTAAAAGAACTACATTTGTTTTCACAATAGTTTGTTTCACTACAACTTAGTTAAGTATGTAAACATAAGTTAAAGGTGCTAAATTTGATATTGAGAGACTTAATATAGCAGCAAACAACTAACACTATGTAAAGTGAAGTAATGTCTACCGGAGCAGAGAATAAATTGCTCTCCCTCTGTATGTGTTGTAATCAAAGCATCTCCCTCATTATTGGTGCATGCACAGATTAGAACGTCGTCCAGACAAACAGCATCATCACGTTAGCGTAGCACCCTGCCTCCGGTAGGTAACTACAAACAGTCAATGAGAAAAATCCGTCTATTCACCTGCTATAGTTAGCACACACACAGAGGTGACCTTTAGCCACTCAAGCCATATACACAACGCAGTCATTGAACCCAAAGTATCTAAAGCTCTCAGAGCCAAGAACTCACAAATCTCTAGGTCAAATCTTGTTCATTTTGTGCCTTTTTTTTACAAATTCTATTTACTTGGTTCACACTTGACAACACTGATCCTCATGGACGTAACCACAGCCTTTCACCATCACTACCAAGGCAGAAAAACAACCTCTTTTCTAACCTCCTTTCTTTTTTTGCTCAGGTTACTGATAAAGGTCACTTCCAAATGAGCCATCTGTGAACACACAGTAAAATTGCTGAAATGTCCTACCTAAAAACCTCCCACCTTTCTGCTGTGCTCAAGATAGAAGCTTTCTAATAACTGATCTTTTTTTTTCTTCAGCTCGCTTTTCTTAGAAACAGCCCATCAAATAAGGGACTTATGGTGCACTTAACAAGAGCTAAAAAAGAAAGCTAGCAGGCCAGCATTGATTTACGAAGCCCGTTTGAAATGTTTTTTTGCTCCAAATGGTGCTTCAGAACCTTCTGATTGCAACCCGAGTGGCCCCAGTGATAGTCTTTGAAGTGCTCCGAGCCGTGCGCTGAAGCTCAGTATGTGCTTATATCTGGAGCTTTTGTTAGTCACTTCATATGTACCGAGTCCTGTGCCATCATTATTCAATGATTCACACTGTGCAGCCAAAACACTCACTCTTATCTGTTAAGAGGCTGCAGAGACGCAGTCAGACAGCTCTGGGTGGGTGGATGGGTTGATGGGTGGGGGACGAAGACAGAGACAGAGAGAGAGACTCTCGCTCGCTCTCGCTCTCTCTAGAGGGAGATGACTTTCCTCTCTTCCTCACAACATGAAGCCAGAGAGCAACCCAACTTCAAGAGCTTTAGATGCTGAATATTCACGCTGGTGGCATTTTACCACGTGTAGGCGGTGAGGGTTTTGCAGAGATGGGAGAGAGTGTGTGTGAAGTATTGATCACTGGTGCTGTTGTCCTTGTGTGCTCTGGTGTTTCACAGTGCAAGCTTACTCTCAGAGAAAGACAGTGAGGCACAGATACAGAGGGAAGGTTGGTGTTATAAGGCACACTTATTCAACGGGACACAAATAGAATTAATTTAGAGAGATGTGTGTAAAAACATCTAAAGGAATGATGCATGCGACAAAAGAAAAGGAGGCCACTTGAATACTATTAAATTTTGTTTTTCTCTGCGTCAGTTTTAGGTGCTAGAGCTTTGAATGCCTGAATTATATAATGATGCATTTTTAGTATTAACGGTTTGATTTTAGCACGGTCGAGTTCCTTCCTGGAATTAAAATTAATTTTATTTTTAGAAACCTCTTACTTAACTAGTGTTGGTTGAGAAACACCAAAGAAAACCTCCTCCTCTGATATTTAAACTGTTAGATGTCAACATTTTCTGAACTTCCACAGCTTCCATTGTGTTGTGATCAAATATTGAAAGCCTTTTTGAAAGATTCACCCTTTTTTTCCTTCAACTTGACTTGTCTCGCATTAATTCAGTCAGTGGCTTCTTACATTTCCCAGAACGACGTCTATCAAAGTAGTGAACGCCTGTGATTGCAGCAGTGCCCCTTATTAAAAAATGATCCTCGTGGCGGCAATGCATTGTGGTCCGTTACGACTCCCGCTGCTGAAGACTTCGGTATATCATTGGTGTGACATTGGTATCAGTAGGGAACAATTCAGACATCAGATATGTGTGGGAATAAGAAAAATCTACCAATAAAAAACAAAATGAAAGCAGAAATTTGAGGAGGATATAGCCAAAGGCAGTTAGGATAGATTTTCCACTAAGGTCTTGATATTGCTTGAGAAATGTAACTTGTTTTCAGAACTCTAATTTTATCTCGCCATAATCGCCCACCTGATTCACTGTGGTGAACATCCAAGGAAATATGTTGTAGAGGCGGATCTACTGACCTCATGAAGGACGAGGGAGAAAGAGATTAAAGTAACAGGTTGAAATTATCCAAAAATGCATACTTCTTCAGTCATTTCTCCCTCTCTCAGTCTTCCTGGGCCTCCAATCGTCCTCCAGCAGCTCTTTAGTTGCAGTATTTGCCTGTGCTCCATCATTGTCAATTAAGCTCCAATCCCTAACTGGGATGATTTTTTGCTCCAGGGTATTTGACTAGCTACAAGCTTTCATTACTAGCTCATGAACTGCCAAACCCAAGAAGACACAGATTTACATATCAAACCCAGTATTTTTTTCATCAGAAGTGTTCCTTTGCTTCTTGCCAAAAACCTGTAAACTCTAAGGCAGTGCCCTTTCTGCATAGTCCTGCATTTAATTGTTTAGATTTTTTTTTTTCGCTTTGCCAAAATGGCCTAGGAAAATCACTTTCACACCCACAAAAACCTTAATTTGTGCCAAGTAGAACAAATGGTGTTACCTTTCCCAGATGAACTCCACAGTTGTGTGTATGTCACAGGAAGATGGAGAGGAAACTGAATCAAGGGGGATGATCCGTGAAGGCGGACCTGTGAGAAAAACACAACACTCCAGTGAAGTACACATTCATAACAAACAGACACCTCACACTAAGTTGCCATTGATTATATGTTAGATGTACTCAGGTACAAAAGGAGACATTTTAAACCAAAATACTTTTTCAAATACAAATACAAAACACAGCTAGATAGAATACTACTTATAATCCAACAGGTAAATTGCACAAACTACTACTACTGAAACTAATGCTAAGTAAACAACTACTCATTGTGATATATAAGATTTTTTTATGGACATCTCTATCTGGGCCAAGCTTTTGACAATTTTTCAGAGGATGATGATTAAGAAAATTGAGTGCCAATTAGGTATTTTGGCTCTTGATTGGTTCTTCTCTTACTGTATCTTTCCAAACCCGTCATGTGGTGCTACAGGGATCTATCTATCTTGGGTGTTTTTGTCCCTCAACATGGTGAATTTGGGGCATTTTTTTGGAAAGAAATACATTTCATGCAAAAGCTAGTCAGCTAAATGTTCTACTAATTAATAGTGAAAATGACAACGTTGTCTTATTTTGGATGTTTAGTGATGGATGTCAGTGCTTTCTGCACCTTAAGGAATTTGACTAATAATTTGTTTATAGTCGCGAGATGCCTGCGAGCTACAAACTCGCGCAAAGTCATTTATACAAACGTGATGATCATTGCAGTATTCTCCGAAATGCCAGAGGGCGTAAAATTAAAATGTACTGTGAAGAAATCAATAAGTGTTACCAACAAAGCGCAATAGACTGTGAATTATCTTTAAACCCGAATTTGATATTCATGGACTACTTTATCACCTTTGTAGAAGTCCTGTAAAGAAAGGAGTCACATATTAAATGTGTTATAATCAAACTACAGCCAGCATAAGATGCTTTTATTTCAATCACCCTCTTCAAAATAAAATCTTGGCAGCTTGTCCACCATTATCAAGAATGCCAACTGTAATTTGGACGTCCTTTATGATGATCTTTTTATAGACAAGAGGTGTCTAGTTGAGAAACAACCAAATAATATCTTTTTTTTTACAACTTTGAAAAATCTGTGCTCTTTTTAGATCATGGCTAGAATCCTCTCTATACTGGACACATTTCCACCAATTATTGTTTCTCTTCACTGTGAGGTTTAACATGTAAAATGTATTATTGGAATTGAATCAATTGAACCTTAGACCTCATGCTGTGTCAACATGACAGGATTGCAACAGATGGCTAATTTGTTTTTCACCTAGACCTAAATAAAGTACTATAGTTACACTTCATCTTTTTGTCTGAAAAACACATCATAATCTACTTTATATTTTAGTAAAAATGCATGCAGTATCATTCAAAATAGCCTCACTGTTGAATCAATTGAACCTTAGACCTCATGCCCGTGACTGCCTCCTTCAGAATAATCTTTCAGTAATAAATCTATCATCAGCTGGTTGCTGTATTTGTATGAGTGTGTTGCCAGGACGTTGAACTCTGTGTACATATTTTCCATGTGTATATTTTTACACCAAGGGGGGGGAGGGGGAGTTTGGGGAGATCTCTTGGCCTCCGATCCGACTGCCGTATCAGGGCCATGCTCTACTCTCCGTTCTGCTCCCTGCTGTGCTTTCTTGGAAACGAGGCTGCCTTGTGTTGCCATGCCAGGCCCTTGAGACGACTCTCAGTGCTTTTCTGTCTCAGTGGCGTGTGCAAATGTTTGTGTTGTTTTCATGCGTGTCTATCGTCGGTCCTCGGTGCAGCTTCTCGTTCAAATTTGTGCCTCAGTAAATGCTCATCACAAAACATTTGTGTCTGAAAATGTCTTTTGAGTGGCTTTATGACTTTTTTTTCTTTTCTGCTTTGTAAAATTTGGATGTGTGGCTGTTTCGGGAAACAAATGTAATGTGATGTATCATAACAAGAAACTTCATTGCAAGACTTTCCAAATTCAATAGCTGTAGCAGAATTCAATAAGAGCAGCTTACTGGAGGTTTTATGTGACAAATGACACAAATCAGAGAGATTCCTCAAAGGAGAGGCAGAAATCTGACGGCAGTGATTGTTAGTCACCAACTTCCTCCTCTCCCTCTCTGAAGACATGGTTGAACCACACAGGAACCCGTCTGTATCCATTTATCTCTACCTGTCTTAATCACACACACAACACTCACTCACTAATGCAAGTTGATGAAACCTCTCTTACTCCTTCCTCCCCTTCTCCCCATTGTCTGTGTTGTCCAGATGGAGGAAGTAATAGCACGCATGCAGGACGAGAAAAATGGCATCCCCATCCGAACGGTGAAAAGTTTTCTAACCAAGATCCCCAGTGTTTTTTCAGGTAAGGCTTTTATCTCTCTGCGTTTGCTCTCTTCTCCTGTCTCCTCTTCCTCTCTTCCACTTTGCTCCCACCCACTAAGTACCCGACTAGTACTCTGTTCTGGCTAAACAAAACACTGAAAGTAGAGAGTTAGAGAGTTGTCCGTTTTTACATTTCACACCAGCAGTGCCAGAATGTCAAGAGGATCATATTGGATTTTCGAGTTGTGCAACCTTATACATAAGAATGATACTCCATAAGAGATTATTCAAGGTTAACACTACATTCAAAAGCTAAGAGGTGGGAGGCCATCATCAATGTCATGCACTATATACAGAAATATGAACTTGTAGTATTAAAACAACAGTATTACACAATCAAAATAAAGGCTTATACCGGTTAATAAAAGTTAGAGCTTAACAATGCAATGACATCACAATCTTATTTAGTATTAAGGATTTATAAATAATCCAATAATGTATGATTTTCCTATAAGTGCGAGTTTCTGAACTTTGACGTATTAACGTCTTACAACCAGTGACATGTCCCGGCCCTTTTCGGCATGGGAGGCTACGATGAGGTTGAATGGTTGGCAGTAAGCACCAACATATAAACACAGATAAATTGAAACAGCTAACTTTAGCTTCAGTGACGTCAGTGAAACAATGAGGAATGCTTTTGGGCACTTGGAGGGCAGCTGATGCACAGTTCTTTTTCTGTTGCTTGTTTCCTTTTTCTTGCCAAGTCTACTACACAGTGTTTATCTCTGTTCAAACAATCGGATGCTTTATTGATTAATCATTTTACATCTGGATAAGCAACATCAGCTCAGATCCATCTTTTTGTCCGATACTATACAATCAGTGCAGCTAGCTAACGGCTACACTGGCTTCATCTGTGTCAACATGACAGGATTGCAACAGATGGCTAATTTGTTTTTCACCTAGACCTAAATAAAGTACTATAGTTACACTTCATCTTTTTGTCTGAAAAACACATCATAATCTACTTTATATTTTAGTAAAAATGCATGCAGTATCATTCAAAATAGCCTCACTGTGGAGTGAGAGAGTGTAATGCTCAGACTTCACACACCCCCCACAAACCCACACGCACAGCCCAATGTATGTGCACGCTATTAATCAATTTCGAAGAACAGCATTGTTGGAGGTTTGCCATACACATCTCATTTAAGCTCTATCTTAGAAAGTGGGTCAACTTTGATAGTGTGAAAATAGCGTTGTATTAATAATGTTAATCCATGGAAAATCTCATCTGGTTATGGGGCACAAAAAAGCAAGGGGGGTGTCGTAAAGACAAAAACACAGACAGACAGACAGACAGACAGACAGACAGACAGATAACTTGATGGACAGAGAGACAGCCACGGGTCTGACTGCCTCACGGCATGAATCCCCTCATGTCTCCATCTCACACCTTCTTTTCCTGCCTTCTGTGGCTCTCGTCTCCTCAACATACTTTCACCTGTCAGCATGACGGGCAGTAATAATAGCTTGGAAAATATATATTTAGGCAAAGTGGCAAAGTCACATGTTGTGATGAGGTGTGAAAGTGCCTAGGGAGCAGAGGATGCAGTTATGTTTTTCTGAGATGTGAAAATTATTCAGTTACATTCTCAGAAGGAGAAGATGAATTGCAAAATGCCAACCACCATGGAAACATTTTCATGTTCAAACATGGAAAATGGCAGTGGTATACAAGTAATCTCTACACTATTACTCAAAATCAGATGTTTAAAAAAATAAAATACACATTTTGTGTCTTGCCTCGTCAGCGGATAGATTTTACATACTCCTCTCCTCTCTTCATAACCATATTCCACCCAGTTAACAGCTACATTTTTGTTAGTGACAGTCTGAAACGTCCGCTGTGATTCATTGCCTTATTAAATGAAACAATTGCAACCGCAATGTCGTTGCTGTGACTGAGTCAGACAAATTGTGTTGTTAGTGCACACAATGGCTGCTTCACTGTGCCATTGTAACTCTCTGGTCATTTATATTAATGGACTACATCCAAAGAGAGCTGGCTTGGAGAGGGTGTCAGAAAAGAAAATTTGGTAATGGATGGTCTATTACCCACCCACATGGTGCAAGGCGAGAGGAATCGGTATGCACTGTGATGATGAGGGGAGGTGGGTAGGGTTAAGAGAGTCGTTGTTTTTCCTTTCATTTGCATCTATATGCAAAAAAAGGTGTTTTCAGCACAAATAATATATTACACATCAGTGATTCCTATTAATGTGCTTTCTCTCATTTCAGGTTCTGAAATTGTACAGTGGATGATCAAGAATCTGGACATTGAAGATCAAGGTAAAAGGGCAGATGCTGAGCTGCAGGGGCTTGTGCGTAGGCAAAGATACTGCATGAGGTGAAAGGGACAGATGCAGGCTTACTTACACTCTCCGATGATATCATTATCTCCTATATCCTTTATGAATAAACATGCAGAAATCAGAGAAAAAAAGACTCTTTATAGCCTACTCCAGAACTTGCTGGTTTTTAATTTTCCTTCAGTTTCAAAGTAATCCAGTTTTAGATGCCTCAACATCCATGGTCACATTTAAAAGACGAACTGCTAAGAGCTAATTTGGCTTACTTTTAGTGGTGCCATTTTGTTAAAATGTAAAAAAATATAGGCTTAAAACAGAGCTCAAATTATAGCCCAGCTAAGTAGCTAACCGTCTCCACGGCAACAATATACTTCCTGTTTACATCCCCAGAATATCCTCGAGGGGTGGTTCAGACTTTGAACCCTATCTTTTTTATATCTAATTATCGGCTAATGTTGATCTGAAGAGAGATTGCAGTTGTTAATGCTGTATAAGTCAAAGCTTCCTGGTGGTTCGCAGGGCAACCACAAGACATACATGCATACATATATAGTATATATAAGTTCAAAGCTTTGCATTTTTTTATTCCAGGGTGATAAAGTAAGGCTAGACAGTCTTGAGTTAAATTGTCAGATCATTGCTTGAGCCTCTCATTGCACATAGATTGACTCAAAAGTGGGAAGGTTGAACTAAATGTGAAAAATTAAAAACAGGTTGCTTGCTTGCATTCAATATGGTGATAAATAATTAAGTATTTATAGTTCAGGCAGCTTCTAGTTGTGATACACAGCTGACTCATCAACTCACAATTCCTCTGGGTGTTTTTTTCTTTTGTATGCAAGGACCCGCCTGTCTTTTCCTACATTTGTCAATTGTGCGTTTATATCAGAAAGGTCAGAAAGGCGTGCTCTAATTTATGTTTATGTGTGTGATTTATAAGGGCACAAGGCAGCAGTTGGATCATGATATAACATCGCTGCATTGTTTGAGAGCAGTTGAACCTTCGAGAGCATACAGATTGTTCCTGTGCTTTAGTTTAGTCTCTTTTTGTCTTTTCATTTACCTCGAGACACTTGTTCGAGTAAAACACAGTTTCAGTTATTTGAATTTGAGAGATTATGCTTTAGCCCATGCCTCTGACAGCACTGTGATTATTATGTATCTGTAGCGCTGCACCTTTAAATACCAAAACAAAAACAAAAGAAGTGAACCATCAAAAACAAAACAGCCTGACAAATCACTGCTGCCTAATGTGCTAAACTGGACAAAGAATGTACATTTTTTTTACACTGTTTACTGAGGCCATGTTATTCCCTGAAGCAGAATTACTTTTATTGTGTTACATTTTGTGTATCAAGATGGTCAGAAACTTTTTAAATTACATTTTATAACAGCGAAGGGTCTGAAAACGTGTGGGAACAAGCAGATGTTCTCTGTCCTTTAACACTGTTTTTTCTTTTTATTTAAATCAGTGCATTTTTCTTGAAAACAGAAACAAAACAAGCTGTCAATTGCCTTGCGGTGGTGAACAGAGTGTTGTGCAAAACTAAGTGACTTCAGCACAGAACAACTCCTGGCAAAGTGAAATGCAATTAATTTGGCTCACAGCACGATAGCAGCATGTTTATTATGTAAAGGCAGATTAGTTTATATATCAAAGTAGACTGGGGATTGGGGTTCTAAATAATTTTTTCTAAATAAATGCCACAGATAATATATGGACACATTCCAAATTAACTCATTATCATCTTATTTTGCAATCTTTGCAGTCTCCAATTCTATTTGATTAACCGATGCAAATTCCTGCCTCTAAAGCTCCTAAAAAAAAAAAGATGTCTTATGGGGCATTTTAGAAGATGGTTTTGCACGTGTACGTGCACTCTTTGCCATGATACTTTCATTACAATTTAGGCCATTACAAATCATTATGTTGCATTGTTTTTCTAAAGCCAATTGGTTTATCTGGCATGGGAACTATTGGAATTAAGTGCTTACCACGTTAAGGGTGGCCCAGACTTGTTTCATTAGCATGCATTACTGTGCTGTTCAGACAGCTCACGAAGGGATTGGAAACATTGAGAAGCAGAATGTGAATGAGGAGCCACAGGTTGACGAGATCTACAACCTTAAGCGGACACGGTAGTCATACATTATTTTAGTTGTACATCAGGGATCTCAAAATTGACAAAGGGCCTGCTCTTCTGAAAAAAGTACAAGGTTTTCAACAAATTGAATTCAAACCAGTGTGACTTACTCTTTCTAGTGATATTCATCCCTGATGCAGCACGTCAATAAATCCAATTTTTTACAAATTTAAAAAATACTTTCAATACTCAAACTACAGATGTTTTCTGCAGTTTATTTATCCAGTAATTGTGTTACCCAAACATCTGTGGTACAGATCAAACAGGAACTGCTCGCAGTTAATTCAGCATGACTCTCCAGGGTGCATATTCACCAATATGTAAATATAAAGCTTAAAAAAACACGGCTCAGTGTAGCTGACAGCTAACTCAATCCCTTCAGGGGTATCAATAAGATCATGTTATTATTCAAATAGATTCTATACTGGAAAATGTTAAAATCTCAGGAACTGCAGATTTGAACCCAAATGCATAGGAACTGATGAGGAAGCAGCAGGAAGAGCTCACTGATATATGGAAGAAATTAAAAAGGGTGAGAGTTCGAGAAGCAGGCAGGAAACTAAAATCCAAAAAACAACCAGAACACTAAACACTGCAGAGAACTAAATACTACGAACAATGGCTGGAATTTAAGATACAAAGAACAATGGCAATCAGGCAAAAAGAGAAGGTAGCACAAAGACTAAATACCGGTGATAACGGGGGAACAGGTCACAGCAGGGCTAATGCCATATATTGTATAGTTGTGAAATCACAACCAAACTGAAATCCTGACGGCTTGTTAAGGGGCCGCTGTCGGCGAGTGTGTACCTATGTGTTATTAAGAGGGTGAGTTGCATATGAAAGAGCACCTAATCCGCTCAGCGGAACACCAGGGAACGGTAAAATGATCTCTGAGGCAGGACGTCAGCGTGTCGAGGGTACATAATGTTCTGTATAATGGTCCTGGATTTCTGCACCATGCTTCTTTAAACCTACTCCTCATCAAACTCGAGAGTCACGCTTGTATTTTTTCAGTCAGACCATCCTTCTGTACACTGCTACCCTGGCATATAAAATATTATAACTTCCTTAAAAAAGAAAATCACTGATTTACAAAACAGTGTCTGTGTTATTTTACCAGTCTCCCTAATAATTCAGTTGCATATTTTTATGAATCCTAAGCAAGTATTCAAATTCTTTGCCAACATAAAAGTACCAATACAACAATAAAAAAAAGTGAGCCCTAGTTAAAGCATTAAAAAAAAAAATCTGAGTTCTGATCTACAAATGTTTCATTATATTTTGGACTTTTTCTGGATTTTTGCTTTTATTGAAAAAGAAAACAATTATTTAAACGGAGCCATCTAAGAAGTTAAAAGATCAAATCATGCTTTTGTGGAACTGCTAACAACTCACAAACATCTGACATACAGTTTTTTGTAAAGGATAACAAGCAATAATTGTTGTGAGCCACTGGTTAAATCTTAAAGTAGCAAGTAGAGTATTTTATAAGTTTATGATCTTTTCAATTGTAAAATCTGGACCCGCAAAGTACGTAAAACTATAAAAAATATTTTCCTGTGAAATGCAGTGGAGTTAAGATATATTGGTACTTGAGTTCTTAATGATTAAAACAAAGATGCTTTGTCATCTCAACACCTCACAACAGTGCATTCTATATAGTGAAAACAATAATAATGGAAATATAACTTCTGTTGTCTTTAGATAACGCTCAGCTGGAAGAATACTCCCACAGTCCACTTGGCAGGGCTCCAAACTGCTGGGTGTTTGGCACAGAGCTGGTAATATGATGAAATCAAAGGGTGTTTTCCTCCCAGACTCCGAAGCTGGCCTGTCTTGACAACTTGACTAATTCCACTCCAAGGTTTTAGTCAGCTATAAAGCTTATAGAAAAAAAACTGCAATATGTTAAATGGAAGCCAGAAGCACCCTTGCTACCAGGGATTGGTCTTTATAGACTCTTAAGCAACAACAAAACAATCTTTATCTTGTATTTATCCCAAGGACCCGCAATCACATTAATCTGATTCTGCATGTTCAGACTTGTTCTTTTCGGCCCATCACACTGTGTATTTTATCAGAGGTGGACAGTAAATGTACTGTCACTTAAAAGCAATGTTACTCAAAGTGCTTGTGTTAAAAAAGATATTGAGTAAAGGTAAAATATAGTACTGCATTACATTTTTAGGGAGGGTGAGATATGATACTACTGTTGAATTAAAGAGTAAGATAAATTGTATTAAGTATCAATTTATACATACAACATCAGCAACAATACCTCTTTTACCAAACAAACAGAAGCACTCTGCATCAGTTGCATACAACTGATTGTTATTTCTGAATGTACAACTGCTTTTCTCAGTGTAGCCTCACAAGAAATAACCAGAAAAGAGACAAAATTCTGACAATTCAACAAGAATTATCGACAATGAAATTTCTTTTAAAAACCAACAATAGAATAAACATCACCAAAGCAGACACCATGGACGTGTTAGCAATAGTAATAGTAAATGTTAACTAGGCCCAGCCAGAGATGTCCCTACTGTTCAGGTCACAAACATTTTGGGTTTGTCACTTAACATGCTTGCCAGGTGATGCATTAACTCAGTCATTGATTCAGAAAGATGCATTTTGATTTTCTTCCTATGCCGAATAATACAATAATGCTAATTAACCGTGCCCCAGCTGTGATTCTTAATTTGTTAGTGTTGAGTTGGCCCCGCCCAATTACCTAGCATTATCGGGTTGTCACCTTTCTGGACGTGGAGCTCTGCCCTTGTGATAAATAGTAGGCTTCTAAAGTAAAAGAAAAAAATATTTTTTAAATAGTCAGCAAGGAAGTTACAGCAGTGAATGTATATCATTACCTCCAACCCTGCTTTCTTTGCGCTGAAAGAAATTAAATCTTTGTTCTGGATACTGAATTAGCACATGCTGCTCAGCTTGATCTAATTTTCTGTATCTGCTTTTTAACTTGTGCTTGATGATACTCTAAATGTGAAATACCAGCAGGCTATGCAGTGTCAGGATTGCTTTGGGGATTTAGAGAAATCAGTTAATGTGTGTGGGGATGACATTCAACATTCATCCCTCAAACGGCATCAGAAAAAACCTCAGCTTCACTTCAACAAAAGCAGATAGACTGAGCAAACCGGTAGCACACAAAATGAGAGCAGATCAACCCAGTGGTTGAAGAAAAGGAGACAGCAAGTTCCAACTTCCCTGTTCCCAGATGGCATCTTCAATACTTTGCTGACTTTCATCTGACAATCATCCCATCTGAGAAAACAATCCATAAAATAAATATTCTGAATGACTAAAAAGATATGAGGCGGATGACGTACACAAGCCTATTCCCTGTAGCTCCTAGACATAGAAGACTATATTTTTCTTCTGACTTAATAACACCAAAATATGAAATACAATAAATTATATATCTATATGTATCTTTTCATGTGGGATATTATTGCTGTAAGAAACAGTGCAGTGGATAAGGAGGAAGGGGTGTGTTTATAAGTAAATAGGTTTAAATAACTTATGAGTCATCATTTATTAATAAATGTGGCCTAGGCGCACACACACACACACACACACACACACACACACACACACACACACACACACACACACACACACACACACACACACACACACACACACACACACACACACACACACACACACACACAATGACTCACATGCATACACACACAGACTCACATGAATTCACATCAGCATCCTGACCTCTCAAGCTGTCACCTCTGTGCTAAAGAGAAAGCCAATCTATATTTATCTCACACACACATCCCATTGCGTGTGGATATATGGATGTGTGTGTGTGTGTGTGAGAGAGCGAGATAGCACAGATGTGAATATTTTATGCATGCATACAGTAAGCTCCTGTTTAAGCATTCATAACTCTGCCTATTTAGACTATGTCAAGCATTTCAACCTTTATATCTGTTAGCTTATTAATATGTTAAGATCACAGCTTACTGCCCAGACTCCCCCAGGCTTTACACCAAACTTTCAATAATCATGGTGGTATAGTAGACAGGAATACTATTGAATGAATCAAAATTTAAACAAACTGTTTCCTATACGGTTCATAATGACCACAAAGAGCCAGTTTCCCAGAGAATTGTCGACACATTATTCTAAACATGAATAATAGACGAAGTGAAGGGGTTACAGGTCGAGAACAGCAGGGAGTAACTGGTGGCAGATGAGACACACAGTTGATGATGATGACACGATTTCATTATCTGATGGTTTTAAATCAGGGAGAGTCAACCATGTGCTGTGGAGCGCCGGAGGGGAAGCAGGTTTTCACTCCAACCAAGCACAACACCAGGTGATTTGACTGATGAGTTCCGCCTCTCCGGCTGATAGTGGGCTAATCAGCGGGACCTCCTGCTGTGCTGTTTGGTTGGATCGGAGACCTGCATATCCTGTCAAAGCAGTGTCAGACTCTAATTTACGGTTTTTATTCCAATTTAACAGAGCATATCCTTTTTTTTGTCTTTACTTCCTCTGTGCTCATGTTCTTTGACCTTGTTCTTATTTTATCTGCCTTGTGTGGTTTTGTTTCTTTTTGTAAATGCTATAATAAGGTTCATTACTATTAAATTGTTATTGTCAGAGCAGCAGCTCCGAATTAAGATCCTCGTTTTTATTCTGATCATGTTGTCAACAATGAATTTCTACCTGGAGATGAAGGGTGAATAAAGTTAATTAGATTGTGTGACCCCAAAAACAGAATGCCGACTCTGTGATGAGGAACTATTGATTGCAGGATAATCAGATAATCTTCTTCTAATGATCTTTTAATGCCTCAGTATAAACTGAATAAATAGCTTTTAAAGATGATAGATTCATTAAAAGTAGGGCCTTATCACCCTGATTCTTAAGTTTGACGTGTTGGAAAAACATGCTTATCCTTTTTCTGGTGGAGAGTTAGTTGATAAGATGGATACGACTCTCATATCAACTTCTTAAATTGAAGGGAGGAGCCGGTTAGACACATTTCTTAGAGAGGTTTCCTCCTGAAATGTTCCTTCAGAGCACAGAATAGCAATGATATCTGCAGGAAAGATGACAGTGTTGTTGATCTAAACTTTTTAACACAATCCCAAAACATGCTTGTACTAAATGGATAGATATGATTTTTTTAATGTACAGTAAATTAAAGTAAAGTTGTAAGTGCTGGTGTACAATATAAATGGGTAAACTGACTCAAAGAACAAGAGTACATCAAGTTGTAAATTGACTTTATTTCTGTGTTTTCTCCCAGTGGAAGCTCTTCACCTAGGAACTCTGATGGCTGCACATGGTTACTTCTTCCCCATCTCAGACCACGTCCTCACTCTCAAAGATGATGGCACTTTCTATAGGTTTCAGGTAAGAATAATAATAGTAATGCTCTGATTCTTATTTGTTTTTAAACAATCTTATCACATCTGTGGATCTCTAGAAATCAATGGCAATTTTTAAAAAATGACCTAAGAAGAGGAAACACTTCACATAGTTAAATTTGTTTTCATGCTATATCATGTGTTATCTCATCATATGAACTATAGGGAACATGTTTGCTTATGTATGACAGACAGTTTATGTTTTAAATCAAAGAGTCCAGATGATATACTGACCGGTTTGTAGGAGATTTCTAAGACTGATAAATTGTTATTTGTTCCATGTTAACTAGCTCTCCTCCTACCGACCAACATATAATGAAATATGTTGTCAATAAAATATGTTTTCCAAAAGGGGGAATCATTGCAACCACGAGAGGTCCTTGAGCTCACACACACACACACACACACACACACACACACACACACACACACACACACACACACACACACACACACACACACACACACACACACACACACACACACACACACACACACACACACACACTAATGAATACATACCCTCCTGGCAGAGACAATAAAGAATACAAATATGTACTGACATTCCAAAACTCCTTCCTTGCTGTAAAGTACAAAACTCACTTTACACATGACAAATTTCCAACTCTAATAGCTGCAGTCATGATAAATCTTTTAAAGTGCCTCTGTGTGACATGCTGGAGTCAAAACGGTGATTAGAAAATGCTGTGCCTCATAATTCTTACAGGTCCATGAGTAAAGAAGAAGAAAAAACACATCACTCTGAATCTTAATAGTGGGATTGTCAGTTTAGTGATTTAGCATCCGGTTAGCTCCCCCAAGTGTGCAGCTCAGAACTAACCAATGTAAATTAAATGCCTGAGGTTGTCTGTGTTGGTAGCAGGCTTTAAATAGCTCTTTACATGTAATCGGTTTTCATCTGAAGCCAGGCCAGTCCATACAGTGCCTCCACGGAAGGTCAGCATTCAGGTCGGTGTCTGCTCCATGTGCTCGCTAAAAATGAGTTTATGGGCTTAAGACGTTATGCAGAGCCCATTATTCAACAAAATATTTTATTTTGACAGATGCAGGGCTGTGACTGCGTGCCCACCTCGCATGATGGTGTTCACTTTTGATCAAAACACCATGTGGTTAGCTGTACACTGTCAAAGATCTAAGGTTTCTTTTGGTTTTTGTTACTTAATGACCTGTTTCTCACTTCAGACTCCATACTTTTGGCCATCAAACTGCTGGGAACCAGAAAACACAGACTATGGTGAGAGAGCCGCTCTGTTATAGTCTTATTCCTACTTTGTGCAATGTTCAGTACTGCAGAGAATCAAATGATGCAGCTGTTTGTGTAGTGCATTTGTCCAGCAGTTGTGTTATTACTGCTGGTGTTACCAAAAAGTCAAAAGATGAAACACAAACTGCAGTATCAAAATGGTAGGAAGAAACATTAAATCACATTTCGTTTTTTATGCTTGGCCCACAGTTAGAAACAGTTATAGTGTAGTTGGCATGCAATGACTATTTCTATTTCCTCAGTCATTCTCTCTGACTGATACAGACTGATTACAGTGAAGGAAACCAGGGATGTGTTTGTGTGCGTGCACCCGTTGTGCACATTTAGCTGAAGGTTTTAATACTGATACGGGAGAGAGCTCTTCATTGTTTACAGACGAGTGGAGATAAACATTTCATAATGCCAAAAAAGGTTGGAGCGCATAGCCGCAGCTTTGCAGGTCTTTCTTTTTTTTTTTGAGTTGTGGGAGAGGAAAAGGGGCTAATGCTCACTGTGGGAATAATCCTGTGAGTGTTAGGGGAAGTTAGAGTGTCTCAGATGTAGCAACTGATTCACATGAATAATGCACCTTAATGAAAACAGTGTAATGGCATAATGAACCTTTCACATAATGGTCAGTTAACGAAGGGATGAAGAGATGATGATATTACGGGAAGACATCAAAAGTCAGGCGCACACACACAGAAACACACGCGCACGCACAAACAACACACACTGTGACAGACGGTCAGACACCATGCACAGCCAATGACCTTTGTGATTTGCAGGCCAGTTTTAATGTGCAGTTGAGAGGATTAAATGAGTAAACGGTTTTTAACTTAAGGCTGTTAAAAACCTCCCTGTATCACCCATCTCTCTGTCTCTCTCCGTCTCCCAGCTGTTTACCTCTGCAAAAGAACAATGCAAAATAAAGCACGTCTGGAGCTTGCAGACTATGAAGCGGTAAGTGAGAGAGGTCTTTTAAAGTCAGCACTCTCCTCTTCACATATCACTTCTGCATTCAGCTCCCAGGCTTTATCTCTTGCCTTTTTGTTCATACTGACACTGAGAACATTTGTTTTTTTCTGTGTTCCACTACATCATTTGTAACCTTTTCTTTCACCAAAGCTATTAAATGAATCACCGGGTTAGTTATATTAAGGTTTTTTTGTAGCAGGGATCATTAAAGATGGTATCCAGCCATGCACTGTACACATCATGCACAGTAAATATAATCAGTCCAGATCCCTCAAAAGCCTTTTTTCCCTCTCAATTGTTCTTTGTTTCACTTGCAGGAGAGCTTAGCAAGGCTACAGAGAGCTTTCGCCAGGAAATGGGAGTTCATTTTTATGCAAGCAGAAGCACAAGCGAAGTAGGTTTCTATAAGAACCACAAACGCATTGAGTGAGTCCTCTTACACCCTCATTCTGACATGATTGAATTTCGAGGTTTACTACAACTTCCCTTTAATTACCAGCCTACAACTTCACAGATGAGCTGCACATTAAACATGTGATGGAGTAAAGGCATCATATGTGTGTTGGAATGAGCTACCTGCTCTGTAAAAATGGTTCTGATCTCCTTTTTCTGTTCCTCAGAGTGGATAAGAAAAGAGACAAAATTGAGAGGAAAATTCTCGACAGTCAGGAAAGAGCATTCTGGGACGTGCACAGACCAGTGGTGAGTGAAATTGCTGATTTTGTCGTCATCGTCACCTTTGCTGTGCTACCAATATAATTGCAGACATTATCAATATCATCTGAAATGTTTCTGCAGAAGAGAACGATATTGAAAAGATAATTTCACACTGATCGATCTCCACCACACACACAGAATGACATATTGTAGATATAATATATTATTTACGCTCTCTGGGTTATTTTAATCCATTCAACACCTGCATCAAGCTGTGCGAGAAAGTAATATTGGTTTGAAAATGTTACGCAGTTCATGTTTTTTATACATGAGCTCTACATGAATAGAGCAAAGAGGTGAACACACTGTAAATCCTCCGTCGTCTATTCCTCAGCCATACAAATGAAATGTCACATCAATAACTGTCACAACACATCAGCCTCACTGCTGCTCTTTACCTTGTTCATACACACTTGCTTGGCATTAGCATTTATTTCCCCCCTGAGGTTACAGGATCTCCTCTGCTGTATTTCTCTGAAAGCCGCTGCTCCATGCTTAATTGGAAAATAAGTTCAATTTATGCGTCCTTGGAGTAACATAATCAATATTAATTCAAATTTCACAGTGACGTTGTCAAGCTACTTCGTTCTGTTCTTCTGGAAGAGACCTAGATTAGACCACTTGTTCAATCAGCCAGAATTTGCACACTATTTCCCGCTGGTTTGCTTGTTTTGCTTGAATTGGCACATTTCATGTTTAATTAAGCAGCATCTGACACATTGTCCTCGAGACTTCTGAGACTCACTTCACAGCCCAGCTAAGCATATTCGATTTTATTACCTGAAACTCATGTCATGGTGGCCAAAGTATACCTTCACCATCTGTGGTGTCATGCTAGAGGGCAAATCATAAAGAGCTGAAGTTGTAATAATTTAATTTAAGCAGAATTTACAGAATTTTATGATGTTCTCTTTACTCTTCTCACAGCCTGGATGTGTGAACACGACGGAAGTCGACATAAAGAAGTCGTCCAGAATGAAAAACCCCCACAAAACCAGAAAGGTACAGACAGACTTATTGTTCCATTGTGGTTGTCAATAGCTATACGGCTACTATTACTGATAGTTGTATATCATTTTTATGTGTTTGTTGTCATTTCAGTCTGTGTATGGGCTGCAGAATGATATCCGTACTCACAGCCCAACCCACACCCCCGCCCCAGAGACCAAGCAGCCTACAGAAGAAGAACTGCAGGACCAGGTTAGACCTGCCGTTGGCACCTTCCTCCAAAACCTTATATTTAATAATTTGAAGTCAATGCTAGCAGACAAATTGCAACTTTAGTTCTCATTTTTCATCTGTAACTCAAGTTATAAGTAATAAAAACATTAGTTCAAGTTCAAAGAGTAAAAAGTTTGAACTGCACACAAAGAGTAAAATTAGAAAAGTATCATGCAGTTGTTGTTTAAATATAATTGCACACCAACAATAAGTTGGGACTTCATGGAGACTGGTGCATGCTAATTGTTCCCTGATGTGGTTTCAGATCACCTTTTGGCAATTGCAGTTGGACAGGCATCGACTGAAAATGTCCAAAGTGGCGGAGAGGTGAGCAATGTTCTTTGTGTCTTTATTCGGTTTAGCCATCGATCTGTTTGTTGAGCCTTTAAATGGCCTAACATGGCACTGAATTGAGAGCTCCGATGACTTGGAGAGTAATTGGGCCCAAACAATGCCTTTAGTGGCCGTCAGAGCTGACGATTCCAGATACTGGGTGGCACACAAAGTGTTGATTTGTCATTTCCTTCAGTGAAAAGAGAGGTGCATCCAGCAAGAATTTACTGCAAATAGACAACTCATTCATAATCACTCACAGAAAGGAATGAGTATGGAGCACAATTTTCCCTGATATGATAACTGGATAATACGCGCCAAATGTCAACCAGTGATACAGATTTCTGTTATTCATATGCTTTCGCTGTTCTTCCTCCAAAACAGTTTGCTGGGCTACACAGAGCAGTACATCGAATACGACCCTTTCCTCACGCCTTCAGATCCATCAAACCCCTGGATCTCAGATGACGCCACACTCTGGGAGCTTGAAGCCAGGTGGGTGCATGTCTAGATTAATCTTAATTAGTTGAAATATTAAGGTGTGTTTTTGTTGCACACATGCATCATCTGTGAAAGACGTGTTGCATTTTGGTGTGTCCTTCTTCAGTAAGGAGCCCGGCCAGCAGAGGGTAAAGAGGTGGGCTTTTGGCATCGACGAGGTTCTCAAAGATCCAGTGGGAAGAGAGCAGTTCCTCAAGTTCCTGGAGTCTGAGTTCAGCTCAGAGAATCTCAGGTACTCGCCAACACAAAATACTCATGAGAACATTGTCTTGCCATGAATCCCTCGGAGGCTTGACCTAACCTTCTAGTGCAATCAATATTTTTGTCTTCATAAATATTGTCTTAATTATAGAGTAATTAAAGAGTGGGACTCACACCTGAATAAAAAAGCATGTTGTTTCTCAGCTTATTTAATACAAAATATTGCCATGTTTACTCAACATTGTGCAAGTTAATATTTTACAACAATTTATTTTATTTTATAAGATGATCTTATGATTAAAATGTTATATCTGTTAAGCAAACAGTAACCTGTGTAATAAATATAGTAAGAAGTACATTTGTCTCTGAAATGAAATTAATAAAGCATAAAGTAGCACAGAATAGATATACGCAGGTGAAGTGCCTAAATAACGTACCTAAGAACGCTGCCTGTCGATATAGCTGGTAAGATCGCAGGATCCAGTCATGTGTTTTTTAATTAGAATTACTGACTGTTCCTTCAACCGTAATTGCCACATGCTGAATCACAACCCTTACAGCTGCCTGAACCTTTGCAAATTGTACCCTCAACCACAAACCAAGTCTTAAGCCTAAAATAAGCGGTTCACTTTTGTGGGACCAGATTTTTGTTCCAACATGTGTCTCCACAATGTGACTGTGTGAACAGATATTTGTCGCCACAACGTGATTAAAACGAGCACACACACACACACACATATATGCACATGTGAGAGACTGTGGAGTACTTAACATACACTGCCCCCCAGACACACATACTAAATGTTCACACAAACATAGCGTTCATGTCCTTATGGCTCAACTGGAATAACTGAACATTGGTTTTCTGTGGTTCTCTGATGGTGACAGACATGATCAATAATATTCTCTTGAATGGGTTTTTACTGTCTGTACATATAATTGTGGGACGCTAACAACCATCATTGTTATTACTGGGGTCATTGCTTCTTTCATGTATAAGAGCCTACAGTGAAATTGTTAAATCAAAGCAGGGAGAGCTGGTGGGTGCAGCATTTAAAAAGAGAATGCGCCACAGTAGCTGTGTCTAGATAACACAGGTGGGAAGGAGTATTATGTTAATTGGTTTATTCATGGTAACAGGAATACTGCAGAGTATCAAAGAGGCATGCAAACAGCTTAATTTGAATAGAGCAACCACTGTGCAGGATAGCTCCCCTGCTCCCTCTGATGGTACAAGCCTGTATTGTTTATGCCCAGAGCTCATAACATGGTCAGTTTAATTGAAATGTAATTTAATATCGCAGTCAGTTGAGCATCATTTTAACGCTCCTAAAATTGAACGGATGTATCAGAAACCTAAAACATGCTGTTATTAATGGAAATATTACCCTGTAAACACTAAATGTTGTCTTTAATGAAACCCCTCTCTCTAAGTAGGGCAAACACTAAAATATTTCCTTTTGCAGTTACTTCTACTTCTCACCATGCATTTTTTCTCCTCTGTGTTGACAAGGTAAAATTGAATGGAAATATGGAATTATTTAATTATTATATGGAATGTGCCACTTCTAATTTGTGGTCAGAGATACTGCATTGTTTACCTTTGGTCTGTAGGTTCTGGCTGGCGGTCCAGGAACTAAAGAAGCGTCCCATCAGAGAAGTTCCAACCCGGGTTCAGGAGATCTGGCAGGAGTTTCTGGCCCCCGGAGCGCCCAGCGCCATCAACGTGGACTCCAAGAGCTACGGCAAAACCACCCAAAACGTCAAAGATCCTGGACGCTACGCCTTTGAGGATGCGCAGGTTCAAATGACACAAACACATTAAATCACATCCACAGTTAATTTCTGTTCATTTTCTGTACATAAGCATGGAAAAGTTAAACTGTTGACTGGAATGTTGCTTGTGACCTGAAACTACATTTTGCAACTGATAGAACAGCAACAGTTTATGTTGCAATTTATGAATCACAACTCTGTTTTGGTGGTAAATTAGATATTGAATTTTATCCAATTCAAATCTGCACATTGTGCTCCCGCACGTCTGATTTTGTAAATCATTTTCACATTATGTGTTTCCACTAAAGGAGCATATCTACAAGTTGATGAAGAGTGATTCCTACAGCCGATTCATCCGCTCCAGTGCCTACCAGGAGTTATTACAGGCCAAGAAGAAGGTGAAAAAACACATTACTCAAAACATTGGAAGAAAATATTAGTTTGAAAATAGCAATAAGATAGAAAACTACATGCAGAGATATACTGAGTTTTAAGTGATGCTAACCTGTCCTCCTAGTAGCCACTCTCTTGCCTTTTCAAATTCTGTTAAATCACACTTTAAATCCATTCCCAGTAAGCCGTCACGCATGTAAATATAGTTGCTGTTGCCCTTACCTTTGGAGACATTTTCTGCTACAGGAGCGGGGTTGGTATAATTCTTCTCACTCACACATCTTTTTGACCACTAAGAGGCAGAAAAAAATCATAGTTTGTTTAGAACATCATGAGCATCCCATGAGTGTTGTGTTTCTATCCCTGTAAGTTGTGGTCTGGTCTTCACTAACTCCTAAACAACAAATAGACTTTTTCGGAGCTAAAGAGTTGGATGTTGATTTGGCAAGTCCTTAAAATGACATTGGCTATTACGTTTATGTACCAATAATATTGCTTAATGCAGGATTAATTAATTGTCTCCTATAAATAATGTACTGTGTCTGATTTAGATATAAAATTCCTCAATACAGCGGTGTATGTAGAGTTGCTTAAAGGTGCAAAACCAGGTCAAACTAAGGAACACCTTAAACAAATTGGCACCTGCCTGCCAGCAATACCAATGAGCAGCAGATAGAGTGAATACAATATATTAACAGAGTCTGCTGCAGGTGTGGATGGTGGAGTCGCTGATCAGGACTCCTGTTGGATTAAATGAAATAATTATGAATACCAGAGACACGGCTGTCATAACATGATGAATAATTCTCAATTGCACAGATGTATTTATATGTTCTAAACCTGCTCTGTCTCATGCCTCCTACACTTCCACTGCTTGTTATTCTGGCAATTAAGATTTTGCTATGACAGCTAGGTTTTTCTGATACAATATCATGTGAATGCAGTACATTGGAGGTGACTATTTCTAAAAGCTTTATAATGAGGGAGTACTATTTTTATATTCTGTTTTTGAGGCTCAACTGAAAGTGCAGCTCTTCCATACTTATATTTGTACATAATAGTTTATAGATTGAAACCGGAATCCTCTGCACGGTAAATTTACTTCGCTTAACGTGTCCTTTTTTTTTGGTCCCCACAGAAAAGTAAGAACTTGTTCTGAGGGCTCTTGCTTCCAGGTAATGTCCAATATAAAATGACACACATTGTACATTGTAAGATGTTGTTTTGACATTGATACTGCCGATTTGTGTAGGTATGTTTTAATAGATACTTTTTAAGCATCTTAACAGGCTTTAGATATGTAGAACTATAAGAAATGTAACAATCAAAGTCAGCTCAAATCTTAAATTTGCACAGTGCATGCAATTCGAATGGATGGCTGCCCATATTGTTATTCAACCAGAAAATACATGTATTTATTCTCTCTCACGCTCATTTACATATTGACCTCATTCTCTTTTCCACCTGTCTGTCCTGCCTTTTTTTCTCTTCTCCCATCACAGGGGAAACCATGAGCATCCAAGAGGCTGACCAGTCATGTGCCATCATGCTAAAATCAATGCCATCTCTCTCTCTCTCTGGGACACTGAGAGGGGGACCATCTCATCTCTTCGTCATCATTGTCTGTCCATCTGCTCTTGGCTCAGCCGGGCGATGAGCCGGACTGTCTGTTCGTCTGTTGTCCGCCGGATGTTGCATGTCCATGGAGAGGATGTTCCTTCTTCACTCTCCTCTTACAGTACCTGATATATTTCCAGTATTCACAGAAAGGAGGCACTGCTGGACTTGTGAGGACACTGACAGACTGGCGAGATGAAAAATGCCATTGAAGAAAAATCTAATTCAGTGTTCCAGTTCTTTCCATTGTAACTGCTGGATCAGAGGCCCCTCTCTCACTTCCAGCTGAAACAAATGATGTCAGAGAGTAAAAAAAGGAAAAAACATGTGGAAAAAAAAGATGTAAAATGACAGCTTAAACTGATAAATCTTACAAATGTCATCGCTTTACATGATCTGGGGTCACAGATACTTTGTCACGCTATGGGAAGTGTTGTGCAGAATGAATATACAATATATATATACATATATATATTATGATTATTATTATTAGGATTATTTATTGTGCATTTATTTTGCTTTGCATTATTTTATTGCATTACAATAATTAGCACATATGGTTTTCATTGCACTTGTAAAGTCACATTCAAAATTACAAAAATATTGTCTCCTGTCTTATGTAGAACATACTTCTTTGTTATTCTCTCCTGCATTTATTTTTATACCATATTTAAAGACACTTTTACTTACTTGTATTATTAAAGTTGGCCCTCTATCTGTTACAGTATCCTTGTTTTCGATTTTTTCAAATTGTTTGATCATTCTTCAGTTTTAGAAGAATCCAATAAGTGCTTGAATGCACTTTTGCTTTCAACCACTAGAGGGTGTTAAATTATTTCCTACTGCAGGGATCTGCGTCCTCTCAGCAACCAGCTCCTCCTCAACACAGATCAGCAAAATGCACCACAGTACTCTGCAGACAAATGAAGTTTTGTCATGCAAGAGTGTCATCATCCTCTGGTCTGCTGAAGGGGTTATTGTTCAGACCGTACCCATCTGAGGTTTTGCAGGGTCTGTTGATGTTTCAGCTCTTTGATGGCAGATGTGACAGACAGGCTTTTTTCAGTCTCTGTGCCCAGTGGTCATCTTACCAAGAGCCACAAAACAGACAAACATTATTGTCTCAGTTGCATCAAGGAATGTGAATTGTGGCATTTTTCAAAGCATTCTGTTAGTGTGTCAGGGTACATGCATACAATGATTAATGGAGAGGGGGTTATGGGTTGTAATGTGATGTGGTCAGAGTGCCAAGGAGCGAGTATAATTTAGGGGTATTGAAGGACATCATTGTTTCTTCACAATTTTGTCCTTTATTCAACATGGTGGCAAAATGTCATCCCTCTCTTAAAAAATGCAAATGTAGAAGTCAAACACAGGGGAACGGGTAAAGAAAACTTACAATGGAAAAAAAAGAAGACAAAGGAAAAGCTATATTTTTTTATAGTTTGATACATCATGGACGGATGGATTATAAAAAAAAGATATCAAAGACAAATATCAATAGGCGGAGAAAGACAGATATAGGGAAAGACAGACCTAAATGAAAGAAAGCTTGGTTTGATTCACACAATGACCAATAGGATAAACCCTCCCAGTTTTGAGGAGGGAAGGGGGTGGTGGGGATTCAAAGTAAGGCAGGCTTCACAGTGAGTCAAACACTCTCAAAGACTGACTACAGACAGTCTCCGCAGCACTAAGATATTGGCTTACTGTGACTGAGGTCTGGAGCTTCTTTATAAAACCTAAAAACAAAAAGCCTGAAAACAGAAAGTTAGACTCAGAAAGTTGGAAAGAGACACCACTTGTCCACGGGGATGGAAAACTGATCGAGTCCACGATTTTAGAAACTTTAGCTGGGAGAGAAAAAAGAGGAGCAAGGATAAGCCTCAGGATACTACAGATTATGTTGCTATGGAAACCGGAACCTGGAAGCGGACGCAAGGACCACTGAAGGTGGACATCCTCCCTTGACTGCATCCTCGACACGTTACTGTCCCGCTGCGCGCTGTGGTGAGAGGTACATAAACCTACATACTTTATGCTTCACTGCTATAACACCTATTCATCTCTCTAACACTTTATTTAAGAGTCAAGGAGCTCTTTCAACAGTTTTAGCAGTTGCAAGAACTTTCTGAAGGTGTTTAAAAATGTCAACTAATATAACTAATAGTATGACTGATTACAAATTAATGTTATGTCATTCAAGAAAGTGAACATTTAAATTACTCCCATTTCTATGGCTGTATTTTCATTTTAAATTACAGGATTTCAAAATACAATGATAAATGCTTTGATAATGCATATTATTTGCAGTTTACGTGAAGAAGTAGTGATTACACAAGTGATATTATCCTCTACCGTTTGGATTTACTGAGAAAAGTGTAGAAAAGTGAGTACTGGTTCAACATATCCTACGTGAGCGCTTCGAACAAGTGGGTAGTAAGAGACTGGCGGGCATAGTGAGACTGAGTGACTCAGTGAGTCTCTGAATGACTAAGTGCCAAACCATGTAATCTGACCAGTAGTAATCGAACAGCTATTTAGTATTTCTGCCAGCAGTGAGGGTTTGATTCCCACTGGGGCCACCCATAGTAATAAAATATGCGCCTTCGAGGTACTGTAAGGTGTTCTGGATAAAAGTGTCTACTAAATTACTATAATTAGTGGCTGGAGGTTCCAGGGAATTAGTGTTGTGAGTGAGAGAATTAGAGAGTGATGACAGTGTGTTGTAATGTGAATCACAGTGAGATAAAGAGTAGGTTTAGTTTTTTCAGGTGAATATTAAATAGAGACAATGAGAGATAATGATGTTAATGTACATAATGAACTTGTGTTCTGTGTGTACAAAACAATCTCTATTCTTTCTCTCTCTGCTCATGTCAGGTGTGTATTTTCATTTGTGTTCACTTTTGTATGTATCATTTGTGTATTTGTGTGTACTGATGTGTATTCAAGTTGGTGTGTGAACACATGTGTGCGTGTGTTCCTACAGTATGCGTGTGGTGAATGGTAGGAGTTTGCCTTCTGATCCTTCTTACAGCTCTGGTGACTGCACCACCTTGTACAGTCCGCTCTGATGTCAAAGAGGATTTAGAACACAGACACAATACATTTTCTTTAGCAACAGAAAACACTTCATTGTAAGCCTCTAAATATAGTCATACTGGTATTTGATGGAAGCCTTAACCATGTTCTTAACACGTGAAGTTTACACTTGAACAGGTACTAAGAAAACACTCAGGAAAGTGGATTCAAATGGCAGAGTATGCTGTATTTATGGCCAGTTTTTTTCTCAACCTTTTTTTCAAACCAAAACAACATTCACCTTGTGTTGGAGCAAAAATGGCTTAA
The DNA here is from genome assembly GCF_027596085.1 of Anoplopoma fimbria. NCBI lineage: Eukaryota > Metazoa > Chordata > Actinopteri > Perciformes > Anoplopomatidae > Anoplopoma > Anoplopoma fimbria. The sequence goes on along the minus strand of NC_072454.1, from coordinate 9,531,642 downwards.
AAGAAGTAGTATTAAACCCCTTAACAGGCAGAGGCCTGCTGGTGCATTAATCATTGCAATCACATGCTGAGCAACCAAACATTGTTCAAACCCACAGAACAAGAATTTCTTTTTGATGGAATGGTAGAGCTATAAAAAAGTAATTGGCTTGGATATTTCATGCGTAAACATATATGGCATCAAAGAGATCTGGAACAAGCTGGTACAGAAATAAATGTGATTCTGTCATACAGCATGAAATAAGGCCATTTTAGCAACCTTAAAGCTGCTATATATGGGATTCGGAGCATTAATATAGCAGCAAACAACTAACTTTTTAAAGATATAGTGGAGCAATGGCTACCTGAGCTTAGAATGAAGTCACTCTACCTCTGTGTGTTGTAATCAGAGCTTTTCTGTCTATTCTTTTCATATCCGGGCCCGCCGTTATCCCCCAACGGCTAGCTAAATGCCGCCGCCTTGGACTGCACTCATACGAGGTTACAACTGATAACGCCGTCCCGACCACATACAGTATAAAATATGGACGTAGTCTCCGTGAAGTCACTTATAGGTTTCTGAAAAGCCGTTGAGGGTGATTTCAGCAATTGCCATCTTGGCAGTGACAACACAACCTACCTCCTAGCTAATTCAAAAATGGGCAAAGAGGTGGATCATTGACGCAGCAGAGGACACAGCTAACAACTAGCAACCTAAGATGGCGCCCACCAAAGCGACCACGAAGGGTGCTCCTCGGTTCAGACCTAAGGTGTTGTCGCGGAAACAAAGCGCTTACTGAGCACCTTTAAAGCTACTTAAGGGAAAATAAAAGGGCAAAGCTGTATGTTAAGGGCATTAAACAAACTTTAAGTGCAAATGGAAGGTGGTATTGCAGCTAAGTAGCGTCATCCACATCTGAAATGTGAAACCCTGTACTATCATAGCATCTCTAATTGCCTCTCATCCTCCACTAAAGCGCTTAATGTAGCAGAGGCAAAGGAGTTGCCTTACATTCTTGCCAGTACTTAGCTTGGAAAGCATTATATATGGGCTGCTAGTCATTATCAAGATGGATTGTGGTGACAAATGGCTGCCCAAACGGCCCAAAGCAGCCTCCTGGCAATATTGGCATTAGACACATTTACAGAGAAAAAGCCCCCCCCTGTTAATGAGCCAACAGCCGAGCGTAGTTTGGGAAAATAGAATCCGCAAATGCAGATAATGACATGGTTCCTCTTTGTAATTGGCTCCAAGTGAAAACATTTCATTTACCTCTCTTTCCCTCTTTATATCCTGTGTATGTGCGTCTGAGTCTGTCTGTGTGTGTGTATTCACATGTGTGTGGTCACGTAGCCTGTGTGTGTGTGTGTGTGTGTGTATGTGCGTGTGTTCAGCTACCCTTGTGTGATTGAGGTTTGAGCTGCACGGTGAATTAAATGCAGTTCTACTGTAATTAACTGCACTTACCAGTCTGTGTATGAGACTTTCTGACGCACCAATAATTGGGGCATCAGGTTTTGTTTGTTTTAACCTGCCTTTGAAGATATGCTGGGAAGATGTTTCACATGGTTTAGTGGAAATACATCTGTGTGCACAAATTGAAAGTCTTGAATGGATTATTGTTTCTTTTTTCAATTGTTTATGAACTAAAAGTCTGAAATATTAAAATATGTTACATCTAGGCTGGGGATTTTCGAGACTAATTTTGTTTTTCGTCTGTCTTTGACTTTTGGGGAAAAAAAGACCCATTGTTATCCAGTCCGAGAACATTACCATGCTATTATAATTCCATTCTGAAAAACTAAACATAACAAGTTCCCACTGATGATAATAGTTGTTTTCAAATAGTTTTCAAAAATCTTGCTCAGCAGTCTTTTTGGTATTTGTTTCTGGTATTTGTAATTTCATTAGAGGTCTAAATTTTGGAACCAGGGTTTACCACAGTTCAGTAAAGCATATCCCCCAAGTATGTGTGGTTCTGGTAAAACATAAAGCTGTGTTTGTGGACAATATTAGTGTTCAGCAGACATAAAGGTCCGGTTCAGTTCTGCCTCAGCATTAACACACATAACCACAGTCTCTTTCTGTCTCCAGGACTCTGTGGTGATTAGTGCTGTGTGCGTCAAGGAGAGACAGACAGAGAGATGGACAGAGAGAGACAGATGTGAAGGGAAAGAAATTAATAGACCAACAGCTTGTGGAGCAATAAACAGCTGTAGGAGGAGGGCATGTACTATGCATGAGCCCAAGTGATGTTGGTTTTGTTTCCCAGTAAGTCATCTGTCCCAAACCCCACCATCTCTTCAGCCCCTACCCTTCTATCTCCCAACCCAAACCACTAACCACCTCAGTGGCTCCCCGAGAAACCCCTGAATCCCTGCCCCAAAACCGCAATTTGTCTCGCAGCAGAGATTGATTAGGATAGCTTAGCAGGGCCGACACTATCATACTTAGGCCAACTTTGGGAGTGGAGAGGGAGCTCTGCTGCTGGCTGTACAGGCCATCCGTCATGCCCTATGTACACAATCAGTCAGGTCATCCTTCACAGGTCCCCGGGGCATCGCAGACTGTAGCTCACCGGAGTCAAAGGGTGCCTCTTTAAACGATGGACAGCAGGAGAACAGGGAAACAGAGAACAAGAGGCGGCACGCAGAAGCTGAGCCCGTTTCCCTGAACAGGGGCTCATGCATTTAAAGACGAAGTCAGCAGGAATGAGAAGGAGCAGCTAACAAATGAGACGTGTGTCGTACATGGAAGGTAGATCACTGGAATGGAGTGGGGTCATGACTCCCTGATGCAGTAGGTGGTGGAAGGACCCAGCGGGAGTCTTTGGTTTAGTTATTCTAACCTTAGGATGGGCGGGCCTGGGCGTGTGTGTTAGCTTGTGAGTGCATGTAAAAACGTGTGCATACAGAAGAAGCAATGCTCTGAGCTGCAGTTTCCGTCTTGATCAAGATATTTAAGTTTTAAGTTTGGCAAAAAAAACAACAACACTAGAATCATGGCATCCCGCATCAAGCTGCACTTAGCCGGTGAACAACAGGACTCTGATGGGACAAGAGAAGGTGGACTCTGTGTTTACGTCAATGATGCTTGGTGCTCACACATAGTCAAAGTTGATGGACAATGTTTCCCCGATGTCGAATGATTAATGTTAATGCATTCCTCCTGATGAAAAATACATTTCAGGAATCCAATTTCTTGTTTGTTTTGTTTGTCATGTTTTTCTTATGTAGCAAATAGGCTACAACTGCATTTCATTGTGCAACCCTGTGTTGCATTATGACAATACATTATCCATGAATCCTTTCCACAAAGGTTTGATATCTTACAGTTATAAAGAAAACAAACAACAAAAACAAGACATCAGAGTTGCACAATAAAGCGTTACAAAGTTAAGTTTCTATGTAACTCCAACTTATGTATATCTCTTGATACCACATAGAAAAACTCTGTTTAGAATTCAAACTACATTTTTGTAAGGTGGACAAACAGCTGCTGTCTAGCTTACGTTGGTGCTGCCGGGATAGTGATATACTGCCTTGAGTGCTCATGTAGCTCGGACAGAGCTGCCATGACCTCAGGGTCAAGGGCAGAAAAAAAGGAGACAGAAAACTAAGTGGATTATGATAAAGTAATTTGTGCTATGTCAGAGTGAGTTGCGGGGCCAGGAAAGGAGGAAAGCGAACAAACAAATTTGTACTGCAAAGAAGAATCTGTGAAAAGGAACAGCCAATGGCCTTGAGGCAGTTTGGTTCTCTGTCAGAATTTCTGACTTGATGTCATGCAACTCTTGTCAAGAGCAACATCTGCTGAAAAGATGCTTGAGTGATGATCAAAAATGTGCTGGCGCAAATTCTGACAGCATGCACACGGGCGGATACTCCATCCTGAATGGCAGAGGAATCATTTAAATCATGCTATCTTTCTTTTTACATTATGGGGATTATGGACACTCTGGGCCATTCTCAGTTCAGTTTGCTCCACAGTATATCACCAAAGAGTAGAGGAGTGGATTCCCAAAGGGTAACTGTCAGAGTTCCCCAACTCTTCCCCTAATAACATGCAGATGGTCCTCCCTAATGTCTGTTTACATATCTGCGGCATAGTTCATGACTAGAGTAAGCAAAGCCCTAATTATTTTACCCGGCGACGGGACCAATAAAATCAACTTCCCCTTCTCGTTATGGGTGTTTAAGTGTATCCTTTGATGGCAGGGCTTTGTTTATTTTTGTAAGAGTTGCGTAGCCGAGAGGAAAGCAAATAGAAGTAATGACACAGAGATGCTGACAAATGGGGAACCTGGTGATGGATTCATTCCCTCAATGATGCCCGGAAGGCTGAACTGCAAAGGTGGTTTCACACGAATACAGATTCACACAATTGCAAACATGATTGGCAAAACTGATATCATGTTTTCAATTGTAAGACTGTCATGTATCATCACATAGTGCCTGAAATAGAGTTACACCAGCTTCAGTGTCAATGCTTTTTAATTACTCTTCAGAAGATGTTTTATTCTTCAGAAACCATTTATTTCTGTTTAGAAATGTAATGCATAGTAATGTGCCTCTCTCTTTTTTCCAGAATGCTGTGGAGAATAACTATCCCGGTCATACTGGCTGGGGTGCTCTGCATCACCGCAGAGTCCAAAAAGCACCGGCCCCAGGGATCCATCCCATCCCCACACAAGACCAAAGGGAACCTGTCCTCAGAACGTCACCACCGGCTATTGCAGCAGAAACCAGAGGTGCTGTCCTCCAGCCGGGAGGCCTTGGTGGTGACGGAGCGCCGCTACCTTCGCAGAGACTGGTGCAAGACCCAACCCCTCCGTCAGACAATCAGCGAGGAGGGCTGCCGCAGCCGCACTGTTGTCAACCGCTTTTGCTACGGCCAGTGCAACTCCTTCTACATTCCCCGCCATATGGGTCCCAACTCGGGTCAAGGACAGAATCGAGGCCAAGCCTCAGGCTCTGGAAGGAAAAGCAACAACAAGGCCCAGGAGCCGTTCCAGTCCTGCTCCTTCTGCAGGCCACACCGCATCACACAGCTCACAGTGCAGCTGGACTGCCCAGACCTGCAGCCCCCTTTCAGACACCGTAAGGTGCAGAGGGTCAAACAGTGTCGCTGCATGTCTGTAGATGTGAGCGGCCATGGGAAACTGTGAAGAAGGACTAAGGAGGCCTTTTGAGATTGAAATGACACACAATCTGTCAAATGCAGAAATTCATAAACTTTGCCAAACAAGGACTGGCTCCAAGTTGAACTATGCTCAACAATGATTTAATCAGAGACTAGCAGCCATGTTGGCGAGCTGATGGTGTTGAAAGAGACTGATTCAAGTGGCTGCACAAGAGACACTGATGACGATGTAGCCAATTTTAAACATTAAGCAAGTTTCCCCTCCCTGTTATTTCAAGTTCATATCTACCTGACTATTTGTACATGTGTCATTCTATTCCTTGGTGATAAAGGAAAGAAAGTGCCTTGAAGGTTTAAAACTACAAAACATAAAGGATACTGCTGATATTTCAGCGTCTTAAAGAAACCGTAGAAATAGCGTGACCCCTATTAATGTATTATGAAATGTTTTATGCAGGTGTATCGACAGTAATTACACACTTTGCCACATTGTTTTAACCTGTAGGAGATGTTGATGGTGTTTTACAAGTATTGTATCTGTTATCCTGTATCTTTTCCTTGAATCTTATTATGTCACAAATGATACACAAAGTGATGTCAAGGAAAAGATTTCAAGAAACATGAAGCAACACAGCAATGACCAGTGGCATCCAGCTGCTTGTACATTTGTCACACATATACTAGCCAGTGGGAAAAACATACTGCAGCATGTGTAACGGAGGTGCAATGCAATATAAACAGTATATATAAATATGTTATGTATGTGTGCAAGTATATTTGTGAAAAGTATATTAAATATATTTCCTACAAAACAACAGTTGTGTTTCAAGTGCATCTAGTTCTGTACCACTTTATATCATAGATGCACAAATTATTAACAAAAAACAGTCTTTTTTATTAAAATTTTTTTTGTTATTTCTTTTATTCAATAAATATATTTTTTCATGGTCAAGGGTATTCAGTCAAAACACATTGTTGGTATTGCACACGAACATCATATAACATGGTCCTATTGCCCCATTTGCATATAGTAGGAAAGGCAAAACTAACTGCATAGGGTTTTTGCTTAAAACATAAAGCATTTTGACAAAAGTGCTGAGTAAAACAATATTAAGTCTATGTCAGATCACTAAGGTATGCATGGCCTTTTTGGATGAAAGACATATAATACGACAATGTAGGAGCTGCTATAGTCATAATAAGGTTCTGAAGCAAATTTGATGAAACTATTAAGAACCGTAAAGTTGTCATGTTTAAGCTGATGTAAAACAGGTTTCTCTTCTTAACATGTAACATTTAATTAAAGGTGATATGTCTCAATATTAAGCTCTGATCTACAGCACTGATTTGACCCCTCCGCTGTGCGATAAGGCACTTTCAGTCTGGCAGGTGATCCATGCCTACTGTGTAGAAATGTTATAAAATTCTGTGCTTTCGACCATTAAGGGATATATAAAGAGGAAGTGCTCATTCCTTACTATAAACTCGGCTTAGGAATTGCACTAAACAAAGAAAATAGGCTACATATGGCTTATAAAATACAGAGTAAGCTTGGATATAGTGTTGCTACAAATTTCAGACTCCACTTGGCATTTTCTAGCAACCACATTTAATCATCTCAGCTTAAGGAAGTCTTTTGGTGGCAATGTTTCATTTAATTATGCAAGTGCTATGAAAGGGTGGCTGAGAATGTAATTTTTCATTCCACTTTTAATCAATATAATATCCACTTGGAACTAACTCACCATAAACAACAGGTCTAAATCAATTGAAAACAAACACCGGAAGAAAATAAAGACTGTAAAAATGACCGATGAGTCACGTCAGATTGTACAGACAGTGTTTGTGCAATAGGCTGCGTGATGATAATTTTCCATTCTCTGCTTCAGATCTTCTGACCCAGCTTTGCTTTCTGTGGAAGAAAAAAAAGACCTGAGTTATTTACAGCTAGCAGCACTGGCACTCATGAGTGTTGTTTCTTCAACACCTTGACAAGTGTTTGGAAGGAAGAGGCAATTTGAGAAGAGAAAAAAAAAAAAAAAAAAAGAGGGCGATACTGCTTCAGCTACATCAACATATCAAAGCACAGACGCAACCACATAGTAACTGTGACAAGAAGTTTGAAGACATACGATTCCAGTTGCATGTTTGGGTTTCACATTGTAGGAAGCCTTCTCCTTGGCCTGTTTGAAGCACTCTTCAGCCATTTTGACCCTGAAGAAACACAAATTATATCCATCAGTCATCCCATGGAGACCTCAAAAACAAATAACTTGACGGACACAAATTCATTCACTCTGTTGCTGAAATTCACTATTCCACCACAAAAAAATAAAGATTGAGTAGAAAAAAACCCAGCTCGGGTCATCCAGACTACAGTCATTGGGGGATTTGGTAATTTTGGTATATCTGGACGCAATGATCTAGGTTTGTCAAAGTGCCAGTCCTCCTTCTCTGAAATGACTCACTCACATAGTTTACTACTGCATGAAGAGAGCCAGCAGTGTCACTACTCCTTTGTGCTTCTAAAAAGACAAATAATCAGGATGTTGGCATTGAGCGAGGAACAATTCATACTAACAGACATGCATCCTGCTCACTCATTACTTGGGTACTGTATTACAAGTGCTGCATGTCCAAACAGGTAAGGATTAATATCTATAGTTCCACTTCAGTCTTAAAGCAAAACCAGCAGAGAGAGAATTGGGATGATTGCCTCTAGCAAAGGGCAAAGAGTTAATGCTTTTTAGTCTTTCCTACTGAACAAGCAAAGCTTGTGACATTTTGCTTCTCTTACAAATACATATCACAATTCAATCTTCATTTGGCATAATGGACCAATTTGCTTTTTGTTGACATATGCAGCAGTATCTTTCTAGTCATCAAACCACTGGAAGCTAACTGGATGCTGCATGTGTTCTTTTCATTACTGGGGTGAGGACAAAGATTTGGGTCATTTAACCTCTTTTCCCTTCATGAATTTGAATGAATCTGATAGGATCTTCAATGAACACGATGTACTGCAAGTTATTAATGGTTCAGGAACTTTCGCTTGGGGATGGAACATTGGTGCATCTGCAATGACTTTTTAAAAAGGTCATAGAGTGGCGTACCCTTCACAAAGACATAGAAAAACCTGAAAAACCACTGATATCTCAGCAGGATTTGATTTTAGGACAATAGGTTCAAGGGTCAGTATCTGTATCAAGTATAATGCCACATTCTGAGAAAGGGAACTTGTCATCATATTCTCACCGTTCCTGTAACATCAGCTTATTATGCTTCTTCCATTGGTCTTTGAAATCAGTGGAAAACTCGTGCCAAATGGAGAAGAAAGTGTTGGGAGAGACCTCTTTCTCTCCGGCCTTGGGTTTAACTGAGAAGGAAACACTCAACTCCAAGAAGCTGAGGACAGAGAACAAAAACATTACTCCAAGACCAAACTATCAAAACATGAAACAGAAAAACGTACACCAACTGTTGTTAAACTTGGCCATGCTAAGCAAATATGCAAAATACGAAAGTTAATCTTGGAATAATATGCCTTTTTAGAGATTCAAAAGTAGAGTTACATAAAAAACGCAAACCAATGATGACCGTGTATTTCACTAAAACAGCAGATCTATTCTGTTCACTCTGACGGATTAACGTCCAAGGCTAAAATAAAACTCTAATACATCTAATATAGTGCTTTGTCACTCCTCTCCCTGGTATGAATAACCCTCTATGTAAGTGTGTGCACATATACCCCACATACTGCTATGAGCATGGATGAGGAAAGAGAGGAAGGAAAAAACATGTTCAACAAGGAGACAAAGACAGATCTGGCAGAAGGAGAGCATTCATACGGCAGGGGATGACACATGTTCAAGTGTTGTGGAGACCATTTGCAGTGGATCAATACAGAGGACAGGTTGGGGTCTCTTTGTTTGGAGTGTGCTATAGGAACACATTCCTAGCCAGCAGTAACAGAAGCCTGGAGCCAAGGCTGTCTACTCTCGCTCCGCTTAGATAAACAACACAGACACCGCACATGGGGCCTCCCATCTACTGAGGGCCGGGCATGATCGCCTGCACCTTCCATGTAACTGAAGGAACCAGAGATCCTAAATATTGACAAAGTAGCACGATTATATTTCTTCACCGTAAGAATAGATCACTTCAAACTGAATTGGATTTCAAATTCACAACTGTTATCAACTGTTTTGATGCTTGAGAAAGATCTAATCTGTGTTTTTTTTCAGGGGAAAAAGCAGTAGGAAAATTTTTGAAGAAAAAAAAAAAGAGGAAGCTCTTACATCTTCAGAGTGTCTGCCAGCTGCTTCTCTTGTGTTTCCAGTTCGGTTTTGGCTGTAGAGGACATCAAGTTTTGATAAAAAGGAAAGTAAATACAGGATTAGATTAGGATTAGGACAGATTCAGGATTTCCTGTTGCATCAGAAAATACATCTTTCACCCACAATGCAACTTGTATATAGAAGGATTCCACATGTCACCATTACTTAAATCAACAGTCATCTCCAAGGTCAGCGCTGTGCCACCAGGTAATTAAGCGTTGGATTGTCCGCTGTTGCACAACTGACAAATGAGTGCTGCAGATCGCAGGACAAGCGCTTCTTTGTGCATGGTTACCTCGAATGGAGACAGATGACTGTATTTGTGTTTGTGTCTGTGAGTGTGTCTGTGTGTGTGTGTGTGTGTGTGTGTGTGTGTGTGTGTGTGTGTGTGTGTGTGTGTGTGTGTGTGTGTGTGTGTTGTGTGTGTGTGTGTGTGTAAGAGGTGTGAGCGAGTATAAGAGAGAGCTGGGAGTTGGACTACATGGTACACATTAGGACATATTTCCAGCAGGCCACAACATTTATCTCGGTGGGCCATCAGGATCATTTTGACTGTTTTATAAATGATGATATAAGAGAACAGCAGTGAAATGTGACAGCCTCAAACAAGAAAATGCTGCAGGTTACTACTTATCAAATTTCAGACCCATGCTGATTTTTCGAATATATCGTAGTAGAGTCAATCCAGCTGTTTTTTATTTTTATTTTGATGGTATGTATCTTAAAGCTGAGGTTAGACATTCAGTTCTCTCCCAGACAGATTCTACATCCGCTCACGGTCAATTATCTTTAAACTGATGCTGCGTTTAACTGTCAAATGATCAGAAATGACCTATGACCTCCTCATGGATTTCCAAGACCGACATGACAGTAGATGGAACGGAGAATTTGTCCTGGCACAAATCTGTGTTCTGCTCTTATCCCTGGAATATCTGGTTGCTACGTGTAATTGAAGCCAGAGCCACATCTAAAGAACCCAGACAAACCCTCTGAGCCAAGCACTGCACTTTATCATTCCACAGCGCTAAATGACTCTGTATCCCATAATCGTGTCTCTCTCTGCTGACGGCTCATAATTAAATGGTGACAAATTGATAAATAATATGAAGGGTGCTGGCTAGAAGCATCTCAATATCAGAACTGTGCTTTGTCCTTTGAGGAAAGCTCAAATCTATTTCTAGAAAAATTGAATATCAAGTAAAATAGAAAAACACCCTTTGATTAACTTTTCCCTTAATGATTCACTAGGAATTCAATTTGATTAATTGTGTTCTTATCTACTAAGAGAATGGGGCAGTGGTTGAGAAAGAATTCAGATCTTTTACCTAAGTAAAAATATAGTATTTAAAGCTAGCTTAAGTAGTTTAACATATATTATCATCAATTTGTAAAGTAACTTAAGCTGTTAAATAGACTTATTGGAGTTAAAAGTACAATATTTAACTTCAACATGGAGTGGATTAGAAGCAGAATATAGCAGAAAATCAAAAATACTAAAAATAAATTCTTGGCATCATTGTGCAAAAAATTTCCATAATCACTTTTCAGCACATTTTCACATTAATGGTGCCCCAGGCAGTTGTTGTCAATGCTGGAATAAAAACTTTTCCTACTAAATATTTCACCAAAGGGACGTTCACGCACATCATTTTTAGGTCAGCCAATAGAAAGGCCCCCTCTATGAAATTACCGTTGATTGGCCAAAGTCTCCCGTATCGGGCTAGATTTTCTAAGACTGAAAACAGAAACAAGAGAAGCTGCAGAAGTAAAGTTTTCTCTCAGACCACTTGAATTAAAATATGCTGACAGATATTCCTACCACAGCTTTAAGTATTGTACTTGAGTAATACTTTTACTTTTCACCACTGCTGTATTTGCCACAAAATAAAAGATGAAAACATTTCAACGAATAAGATTTAAAAAATGTCAGTTCTGTTATCACTTCATGTGGTTCAACAAGATACAGCTCATGTCTACTTAATATGTGACTTTATCAAAACGTGGTATATATATTTAATCTTCCTAAAGCAGGTGGCATCCTAAGCAACATAGTTGTAGTCAGTAGAAAAGTGAGGGAGGGTTTGACATCAGTTTTACTAATCTTTATGTCCATCAGAAACAGATTATCACATGGCCAGTGCTCTCCCGCTAGTCACAGTGACTCCATCAAAGGCCTGCATGCATGAGAATTTGTGAAGAGAGCGGGGAAAATCGAGCTAGACCAAACAGCCAAGCTCCAACAAGTCCGCTCCCACTGTTATTCTGTGGTTAGTTTCATGGTCAGAAAATAAACAAAAGCGGTTTAAACTGTGGAGCCAGAAACAGTTTAACCCCAGGCTTTTTAGAAATTACAGAAATAACAAAAATAAGACGTTTGGCTGTTGTTCTTTTTTCACCGCTGCAGCGGAGGAACCCCAAGAATCCCGTCTGGAGCCTTCTGAGTCACATGTCCATGTTACGGTGCTTACACTCCGCACTCAGAGGAAAAACCTCGTCATTTGCATCAAAGAGAGAGCTCCCATATTTCTCTCACACAGAGAGAAAATGAAAGGGGTGGAAATGGGAAGAGATGCTTTCATCTGCAGACTTCCTTTAAAATGGACAGTGAGCATTACAGCGGAAGAACATATGCTATATATTATACTCTCATCTGAATACAAAAGCAGTCTGAAGAGAGGCTTGTGAGCCGGGTCCTTCAGAAAGATTGGTCACAGCCAACTGAATGTAGCCAAGGTCAAAGCCAATGCTACGTACAGAATGACATTTGGCTTGTTATGTTAAAACAAGCATAATAAACTAGGTCGTACACCTTTGAAGTAGACCACAATATCCCAATATTGTTGTAGATGTTAGATTATTGAGGGGGGGAAAAAAGCATGTCTGTGTGACATCTGGTGGACATGACGGATAAACAAGACTGCATTTTCAGTGGATTTTGTTGGAGTAATATTGAGAACAAAGATGTAATGGTTAGCCTCCTTCAGGACTGAAAATACTGGTGTTGGCAATGTTGGTCAGTCGGTCAGCCAGCTACTATAGGATGGATTGCCATGAAATTTGGTACAGATATCCACGCTGCACAGAGGATGAATCCTAATGACTTTGGTAAATCTGAATTTTCATCTAGCATCTACAGCTAGTTACAGGTTTTCATTTATCCAGAGACATATCTCAACATCTACTTGTTGGATCGGCACAAAACCTTTTATCTAGCACCACCATAACTTTGACATTTGTGGTTTTGAGTGAAATGTCTCAACAGCTATCGGATAGATAGCCATGAAATTTGCTGAAGGCATTCCTGTTCCCCTCAGGGTGAACGTGATGATCCTTTGATTTTTCACCTAGCAGACATGAGGTGAAATTTCTCATTTTTGTCTAATACATATGACCAAACACCACAGACTGCATATAAGAAGTGAACATAGTCACTGTGACATCACCCATTGGTTTGTGGATTGCTGGTTTGAAGCCTCAAGTTCGGCATTTTGACCAGCGCCATTTTGGTTGTTTACAACCAGAAGTGACATGAAAGGGTACGACCAAGTAAGATGTTTTTAAGACAACCAAAACAGTTCAAATAGATTTGTATGAACTGAAGACGAAAACACGGACAACTCACAGACCAGATAACGCAGCGGTGGAGACCTGTCAATCCCAAGGAAGCCACGCCCTAAAGCATACCTTGCTTTATAGTTTATTTTGCGCTAAATGGGACAATAATTTACTAAATGAACATCATGCCTTATTGATGTAGAGGCAAAAAATAGCTTGAGACAATAAACTAATGTTCACAATGTTAACTGTGGTAATAAATCAAGTGAGAAGTAGAGTAATTTTCTCATAGACTACAATATAGATACAATCAGATACAATCTGACTTCTTTTTGTAACCAGAGGAGTCGCCCCCTGCTGGCTATTATAAATAATGCATGATTAAGGGTCTTCCCCATTGGCTTCACTCTTCAGGAGTTGCTGCCTGCCGAACACCTGATGAACCAATAACACTCAAACATCCTCAACTGTTCTTAGTGTTTAGTGCTAATTAGCAAATGCTAGCATCCTAATACAATGGACTAACATGGTGAACATGATGAAATGATATCTGATAAACATCAGCATGTTTGCAGTGTCATTGTGAGCATGTCAACATTAGCATTTAGCTCATAGCACAGCCTTGCCTACAGCCTTACAGAACCACTAGCATGCCTGTAGACTCTTGTTGGAATAAAATGTCAATGGAAGAGGAAGCTCATGTTTACAATCCATAATCATCATCATTTGAACAGCCCTATTATTGAACGCCTTACTGTGAAGGTTTAATTGCTTTCCTTATAGGAGTGAAGGAGTGATGGACAGAGAGAAGAGGTCATGGAGGTCATCTCCTCTGACATAATAAAAAGAACGTTGCTATTAGAACAGAAAAGCAGGTAGAGTGCTAAATAGAGGAAGGCAGGAACTGAGTAAACATCTTAAAAAAGGATGAATATATTATAATAACATATCATGACATAAAAAGTACTAAGTGAAAAGGATCAAATACAAACAAGTCAGTTTTATTCCAGTCTCTCAGATATCCAGCTCTGTTCTCCCCACTCAATTTAACAGACTGCTAGACAGGTTCACCTTAGGCCATCCTCAATCTCCCTTTGAGGCAGAGCAAGGTATTCTCTGTTTTATAAAAAGGTAGAGATCAAGATAAAAGACCCAGCTACCAAGTGCAGTCATAATCTGCCAAGGCAGATAGGCGTACTTGAAACAATAGCTGTGAGTTATTCAATACACCCTGGTATAAACAGATGTCCCTATGGAAACGACACTGAGTGAACCCTTGTGTGTGTGTGTATATCAACCAGAGAACAGCATGAAACATATTTGGAAATGTGTCTGCAGACATAGAAGACTTGCAGAATTCTGATTGATGAGCTGCTCAAACTCTTACACCACAGATTCCTTTTCGGTTTAGATATGCCAAGGGTGCCCCAGCAAAGAATGCTTTTGGATTCAGGGGGAATACATTATATTGCTTCTTTAAGTTTTAACACCTGATGGCAACACAGATGTGAAAACCTTATGCTTAAACAGACTCCCCATCATCATAAGGGTAAGGCTAGAGAAAATCTATATTTTTTACACTGAACAAATCTCAACAAAACTAACAATACATAATGTATAATTTACAACTTCCTTATCAAGTCTGTGGTGCTCAGCCTTCAGCCAACTTTGCTCCAGCTAAACACATACGGTTTTTTGGCAAATGTTTCTAAAAAGGAGTTAAAAGAACAGTATATATATGACTAAAAACATATTTTTAGTCTCATACAGCGTTCATAGCTATACATGCGAAAATGAATGCACTGCAATTCTTAGTTATCCCACAAAATCAATTTGTATGTTATCAACGTAATCATGAACCAGGAAGTATAAAGAATGAAAAAACCCACACAGGGAGAGCGGGAGGGGAGGTTGATGAGGCAAACAAAAAGCAGTCTTTGAGCCAGAAGACCGCTGTTTGTGCCGCATGTCAAACAAGAAGCCAACATTAATTTTTTTTTTTGTCACGTAAGTGCTGTACCTTAGTAACATCACTTCTGCAGTTATTTAACCCAAACCACAACCTTATCTAAACCTAACTAAGTATTTTTGCCAAAGTATTTCACAATCTTTACCTATACTTTTTTTGACTGAAAATAAATAATTTCTTTATTGTGAAGACTGAAGTTTATTTTGAAAAGAGTGTAACAAGCAGAAATTGTCACGTGTTGCTGGACTTTTGTAGGAAAAAAAGAAAAAAAAGGAAAAGAGTAGTAACTTTTTTGCAAGATATCATACAATCCGTTGTATGAGGATACGTTGAATTACAGTGCCCATGTTCATGGTAGTGATGGAACATGTCACTCAGTGCAACATTGTCGTTCACTGATGTTCTTTCAATAGTTTTTGGACAACAATGAAGGCTTACAGCACAGAGCAAGATATATATCTGGCTTTGCTACACAGACAACACTTGTGAGTAGGATAATTTCATTGTTGATTTTGGTCTTTTCATGGGATTTGTTTGAAAGAAAACTAAAAGCAGAATATCCTTT
This sequence comes from Anoplopoma fimbria, assembly GCF_027596085.1. NCBI lineage: Eukaryota > Metazoa > Chordata > Actinopteri > Perciformes > Anoplopomatidae > Anoplopoma > Anoplopoma fimbria. Next base: position 9,516,095 of record NC_072454.1, on the reverse strand, counting down.
AATGAGACTGGTGAAAGGCTTCTCAATAATAACAGGCTCACCTTGGCTTAGAAATTCCTCCATCTTGCCCTTAAAGGGTTGCAGGTTCTCTTCAGAGGAAAACTTGCAAACTTTCTCCGTCTCTGCTGAGCATGCTGAAACAACAAGAGATGATCATGATGAGAGGGGAAAGTAGTCTTTCAGCGTCTCAATATGTTATCCAGCATTTGTTTTGTAATAACAAACTCCACAGCGCACTGTGCCCCAGTTAAAAGCCTGCTTTGATAAATCACTACTGAATTTCAGCTGAATAAGTGTCGGCAAAGACATAATGACCCATAATGACTAATAAGGGACCCCCAGGAACCAGGAAGGCCTGCGCTCTGGTCCCAGGAGAAACTTATCGTCACGCTCTATCTGCAATCATAACGGATACACAAACTCCGCTCAAGTGCCTTGGAGGTGGAGAGGCCATGAGGCGCTTCAGGGAACGGGAAGGTCGAGCCTGGGCTAGTGGTAATTCATAGACCATATGGTGCCTCAACCAAAAAGGTACACATCGAGTTCCCTCCACTGCATTGCTTACTGATGTCTTTCGGGCCAGCCAAGGCCATTTCTGCACCGCCTACCTATCAGAACCCCCCTCCGGGAACTGTCATCGAAGCCCACGTCTGTTAGAGCGCTCAGCTGGCTCTGCTAAGTAATGAAGAGGTTTGCAGGTATAGCATGTGATGATGTATTTATGTACGGTCAGCATGTGCCACTGCCACTGGGGTCACAGCAGACGCAAGTCCATTTCCCCTGCCAGCAACTCCGTCTTTATGAAATGCAAATAATGAACAGCCTAAAGAATCATTATGGCAGAGGAAAAAACAATATTTGGCAAAACGGATCAGTCACCTGATTGGTTTAGCAGCAAAGATCCATAAAGCATGATAGAGGACAGACCGGGTTTGGGGAATTGTAGATCTAGCTGCAAGCTTCCATTGACTTAAATACTCACACGCCTGCACACATATGCAAACACAATGTCTTTTTTTTTTTTTTTACCACCTGTAGGCACTTCAGTCCTTGGAAAGTGTGCTGAGTGACTTGAGACAGAGTAATGAAAGGGAGTATTTCCCAACTGCCTCATTCATTAAGACTCTTTACACTCAAACAATCAGTTTGGCATGTCAGGCATAATCCAATTTCCACACTTTTCTCCTGACGTCTTGATAACATAACTCATTCTTTAACAGATTGTTTTTGTAAGTTGACAAGTTTAATATAATGTACTGTATGAGTTTTATAAATGTATTACACCAAAATCCAACAAATGAAGTCCCTACATGAAGCAATACTGTCAACATATGAGGGTATTTTACTTTATTGAAAGATTACATTATTGTAATCTTAGTTCAATGGACATTCTGACTTTCTCCTTGGCTTGTGAAACACACCAAAAATATTTTTGTTTTTCCCCCCCACTTGTAGAGTCATGGAAAGTTATGTAATAGATGAACCATGTGTACAGATTCAGGAACTGATTGAACAACTGTCTGATGAAAGACAAAAAAAAAAAAAAAGGAATGAATTAAAGAGTCAAAAAAAAGTCAGCCATTAAGCAAATCAGTCCATTCATGAATCATGTGTAGGACAGCCCTGGGCAGAGTGCACAGCATGCACGGAGACATGCAGGAGCATTCTGAAATTCTTTTCAAAACAGTCTCCTTGTTGTGTGTTGGACGTTTGCAGCTTGCAGGATGAGGCGATGCAGAGCTCCAGGAGAGTCTCTTCCAGAACAGTGAATAGCTGCTGAAGCTTTGATAGTGCACACAGGTACTGGAAGTTCTCTGACCTTGCCCTCTCTATATTTTGATCTTTATTTCACAAGGACAGTAAAGGCACGCCAAGTCCAACAGGAGTCTACATCTGACAAGTCACATCTGCTTCTGGTTAGCTCGTCTGTACGACAAACAGATGCTATCTCTCTGTTGACCCGCCTCTACGATCCGCACATGACCATAGCTGATCAGGTTATTGTCCATTGTGCTAGGAGATATGTGCATGGATTAATACATAATCTATTGCTACAAAAATTTCCCTGTGATGGTATCTTGATAGTGTATTTGCTGGACACAGCATGGCGAACTTTTCTATCTGGTAAGCTTGTTGTGAATATGCAGTTCAAAGGTTTTGGATGTGTTCAAACAGAGGGAGATTTGTTGAACGTAGGTTGACAACAATACCATTGAGGTCTTTCTTCAGCTTGCGCAGATCTCTTTCAAAGTCTTCAAACTTCATCTGGGAGGCCTGGAAAAGGTCCTGAGGCTCAGGCAGAGAGTAGACACACGTCTCTCTGCCAGCATCCTGGTAAAGCACAAAACACACACACACACACACACACACACACACACCAGTGTCAAAGTCAATCTTCCTCCAATGGGAGAGGGCCTCTCTAGTATATGCCGTAGACACAAGGCAAGATTGAAATAAATGTCCTCAGAGCCCTACATGTTCTTATCAACAGTCCAAACATCCCAGAGAAGATATGGCTGAAACTACAGCAGATAATGACCATGAAGCTTGGCGTAGAGAGTACAATGCAATTCTCTCCATCAGAGTTACTACGAGGCGGCTGTGAGTGCTAGATCCATGTCATGCAGGTTGATTTTGGCAAGCAGCACTGTACTGAGTTCATCTCATCTGGAGAACCTAATTATTTACACTAGCGCTCCTTTGGATGCTGTGCCAATGAACAGACTGCAGGTTTGAATGAACCCAGACCAAAGCGGAGCGAGAGATGAAGAGTGAAAGACAGAAAGAGAATTAGAAGAGAGAGCCAAGGAAGGAGAGAGAGTTGTTTCTGCCGTAAATGAGGAAAGAGAAAATAAATAATTTGATAAAGGATAAGCCATGGTATCCTCTGGCAAGAGAGGAGATGAAAAGAGAGCTCTGGAAGGATTTCTAAGCAAATCAGACTAAAACAGAAAAGTGATTCAAATAAACAGGAACCAAAACATACCTCATCAAAGTGCCTTAGATAGTAAGCAACAATGTAGGACAAAAGACTCTGGGAGTTATCCTGAAAGAAAGAAAAAAGATCCAAATAAATAAACCCCCTTTATTTATTAATTTAAGCAGGACGTTTTAATTTGTGCAGGGCAAACGGGAATAGAGACAGCGGTCGTACAAGTTGGGGATAAATCACGGCATTGGAAGAGCAATACAACAAAACATGACTGCTGGGATGGCTTTCATAACTCAGGGTTGGAGGAAAGTTTGATGTTCTTTATGGATACCTTACCCGGTCCACCACCACAAAAACACAAACCACTGTGTTGCCTTATATGGCAGTGCCAAGGGCACGCTGAGCCCGTTGTGATATTGAATAAGAACAGCAAACAGAGAAACCTCTCCATAAATCTGCACAGCTACGGTCCTTATGTTTGGCAGCAATGAAGGTCCCTTTCAACTTCTGGACAATTGTAAAACTGAGACCAGATCGACATTTAGAGTCACCATTTTCCCACACCACTTATTTTCAAGTACAATGTCAATTACAGAATAAAGCAGTTTCTGTGGGATCTCATATATTCTCATTTACGTATTTTTTACAAAACTTGATTTACACACTTCTAGTCTCCTTAACACTTAATTGAGTGTATGCTCTTGTGGCGTGAGTGATGTTTGCTTTCATCCCTGCGACACTTAGACTCACACTGCTCTTGACGTCCTTCAGCTTTGGCAGAATGTCCAAGGTGAAGCCGTCGGCCTGCCCTCGAGACCGATTACCTCCGTTCATGAAGTTGCCAAAAGCCAACACCAGGCCGAGCACCTGCGATACACACTTACCATTCTGGAGAGTCTGATGCGCACACACACACGCACACGCACACACACACACACACACACACACACACACACACACACACACACACACACACACACACACACACAAATGAGACAAAGACATGAAGGTTAAATTGAGTGACGGAAAAGGAAATCAAACGAGAAGAGGCCCTGTGGCTCACCTTGCACACTCTCTGAAGGATTTCTATTTTGCGGACGATTGAGGTGATACATTCATGGAAAGTTGACTGAAACAGGATGCAGAACACTCGTTCAGAGAAGTTGGGGATTTGGGATAACTGGAATAGAAACCTGAAGAAGGCACAAGATGAGTCACCATAACACATCTATTTAAAGACATAGCTCTCATGTAATGAATTTGGTTCTGAAGGTAGGGTTGGCTCTTACTGTTCTGGCTTGTCCAGTGGCTTGGCGTCCTCCTTGTCTTTGGATGATTTAATATGCTTTTTAATTCCATCCATCTCGTCATTTTGAGCTCTCTGTAACATGCAAATGCAGATTAAGTTAAGATGGGGATGTATGTTGTACAGGCACGTCTAACTAAAAAGGTACATAGAATACAGGATACCATAAAAATGTCTGCCATAAAGTCTCACAGTTGAACGTTTTTTCTTACTCAAATTAAAACCTAGTTTAAAGACTAGCTGACCAAAAGACACGGTGCGCACATGTCTGATCAGGGAAATAAATAACAGGTAAAATTGAGCTCCTAATGCCAAACACATTGAACTGGAATCATACTTCTGGAGGTGAACATATACTGCTGTCTTTCGGACACATTTTGTGTGTGTGTTTCTTTTACACTCGGGTATAAATCTCATGCTGATGGCAAACCACTGCATCCGTGAAACAAACATTATCAATGTAAGTGGATGGGCCAATGATAGTTGATAGTTGAGCAATGATATAAAGTGCCAATCATATTGACTGATGTGAAATACCCCTATTTTGCAGGTTTGCAAGTTGTTTACTTGCACACACTTAATTCCAGCTTTACAGTTCTTTAATAATTTAATAAATTCAGTACACTGGTTATTTCTTTAATCATTAGGAACTCTGAGTCTCTAGAGTCCTGCAAAGCAGACCAAAAGACAAATACATATTTTAGATAAACCTTAGTTTTCACTTACAGTACTCAATGGGCATTGAGGTGATAATGTTCTGTTAATTGCTGTTTTAAGAGTCAAAACCTTGCGAGCTAACATTGACAAGAAGTCCTTAACGAGCTCAGACACAATTTCGTCTACAATTTCATGACAACTTTAACTCCAACTCCATCAGCTAATGAAGATCATGCAATGTGATCAAAAGCTCCAGCGCAGCCAAACTTGCGGTAGATTTGTTTAGACGGCTTGGATCTTAATTTCTCTATGAAGACAAACTTTAGCTGAAGAGTAAAATAATTCCTCTGTTTTGTTCTTAAAGTTGACTGAAGGCTGTCTATACAGTACAAGTTTCATAAATGTTAAAGAGTAGCCACGGCCAGACTACATTCCAGACTATTATCCTGCTGTCAGGCCCTGGACCACAGTTTTTTAAACAAGGTGGTATAAAAGAAAAGCAGGCCAGAAATGCCTCTTCGTTTCACAAGAGGCAAAGACAATAGATGTGAATATGTCTGACGCAGATGGGTAAAACAATAAAACAATCCCCAGGAGGAGAACGTAAACTATCTATCAGTCTCTCCAGAGCCCAAAGACCCCCAAAGTCTGGGTCTCAGCAGTCTGATCTCTCCCTCTGTTCCTCTCCATCCTTCTACTCTACGGTTTCGGCCTCGCCATGGATCCTTGGTAAACATCAAACGGCAGCATCAAAAGCACTGAGGGCCCGATTAGTATTCTACACACCGCCGCCTTCTGTCGACGAGGGCAAGCTCTCCTTCGCCTTCTCTTGAGATGTTTTCAAGTGTAAATATATTTAATACAAAGCAGATCCTTTTCAAAGGGCAGCATCGGAGCCCAGCAGTGTTTGGTGTAATTGGGGACAAGTAGGCATTAGCGTGTGATCTTTGAATTGCTAGGGCATGTTGCAGTGGTTGTTAGCATGAGGAATACAGTCCCGTGTGGAATATCAAATGCAAAAAGAAAGTATAATGATATTTGCGATGCCAGAATTCTGGCAGTAGCCAAGTGGTTTTCATTAGACAGGTTTCTAGTGCGGGGCTAAACAGCACCAGCCAGGGCTTAATCACTATTTATGTCACTCAATTTTCAATGGAGCAACATTTATGTGATTATTTGTACATTGAGATGCCAAAGAATGTTGTCCAAATGACAAATTTCATCAGGTGATAAACATGTTAAATATATTTAGACATCACAAGGCTTTGCTTTAAAAAAAAAAAAAAAAAAAAAGTAGTATGAGGCGATTATTTGTAGTGTAAAAGTCCATAGGAGGGACTATGGCTCAAACTGACCTCTGTGACATTTAGCTACCGTCAGCTGAAAGGAGTCTGAACTTCAGACTGTCTGGACCCAGATTATAGCTTGCGATATTAGAGAGGAGGGAGTGGTGTCCCACTATCAATGTGACCCCTTTAATGGCGGCGGCTCGTTGTTCAAAGAACAGGAGCGGCCATAATCCTCAGCCCATAGACTGAGTGACTCTGTCCCTGCCTTGTGTGTGTGCGTCTCCCTGCATGCACACGGTACAGTACGTGCACATTCGTGTGGGTCAGCGTGTTTGTTTGTGAGCATGTTTGTGAGAGAAAAAAAAAAAAAAAAAAAAAAAAAAGAGAGTGAGGGAGAGCAGTGTGTGATCTTGCTCCTAGCACAGTGAGTGAGGGTGTAACCATTAGAAGCCCCTCGCATTCCTCAAGACAGGCTGACTGTGCTGCCAACTGTGGTTTAGGGGGCTGGAGACCCACAGACAGGATGGAGTCTCGCAATACAAAAGAGAAACAATTTGGCTCCTCAACTCAATAACATAGCCTTAAGCCATAAGGGGGAGAAGGAGAGAGAGAGAGAAAGGGAGAGGGCTTGGAGACTCGGGGTGAGTGGAGAGGTTAGAAGACTTTTGATCCTCAGTTATGACACATTGGTTCATAGCTACAGCTTGTCTCAAGCCTCAGTCTCATTCCCATGATCAACATTATTAATATGCCTCTGGCAGCCAAAGGTCCCAGCTTCTCCTGTGTAGTTGTGCCAAAAAACAATTCACAGGAATTTCACAGCATCTTAAAACTGTATTACAGCTGAAATGTGCAAAACATGCCCGTTTTCATGTTCCATTATTTACTGACCCGAATACGAACGGGTCCTGAACAGTTTCTACTGGGCGGGGGGATAAACTATAAGTGAAGGTTGATGAATATGTATTTACTGTATACAAAGAGCCTTTCATGGAGACATATGGGATAGTAGCGATGACAGCTCAGTAACTCTCTTCATGCTAATATTACTTTCTTCTTTTTTGTTTTTTTTGATGCACTTTCAAGAGGAGCTGTGTGACAGAAAACCCTGGAGCTTCTCAACACTTATTTCCTTTGCACAGGGGCGTTACAAAAGTGAATTCAATCACGTCTAGTGTTAAGAAAACATGTTTACTACGTGAAAGTGTTGGTCCTCTTCCAGGCCAGCAGACGGACCTACACAGGACTGACTCTTTGGCAAACAGCACACATACCAGTACGGTTTGTGGCTCGCCTGTTTGTTTTGGTATCTAATACACACTTCCTTTAGTTAGCCCTTTAAAGTGGAACATGGAATAAGAAGTCCACATAGATAAATATGTTCCCAGTGAAGTGACATCTCTGACTGACTTTGATTTTGATTTATATTATAAACACACCAATTCATTTTTTTCTTCAGTTCAGGTTTTAATAACCTTTGCAAGGTATCTTTTGATGGATAACAGTTGGTGTTTTGTGGCTTACCCCCAGGGAAGTGCCAAATCAAACAATACTAACAGCTGATGAATGATTATTTAGCCATATTGTTGATATCACCGCTTGTTGGGTCCTCCTTAGGTTTCACTCTATAATAAAATGATTGCCTGTTATTCATATATGGCATGAAATGTGTAACCATAAATCATTCTATTTGTCACAAGCAAACTGTTCCAAAATAATACTTCTACTGCGAAACCGCAGAGGAGAAGAAAAAAGACTGTGAGCTTTTCCCACACCGAATGCTGCAGTCAAGATCAGCCCGAGCTGTCAGTGGTGTTACTTTGTTTAACTCCACTGGGTTTGTTGCTCAACACTGTGTGTTTATATGGTTCTGCATTGGCAGGAAAGTGCAGAAGTGTATTTCAGTTTGGGATATTGTCTTTTCATGGGTGTATTGACTTTACTGAAACCTCTGTCCACATAAGCCTTGATTATCCTCTCCTCAAAGTCCAAAAAATTGCAAAGATAAAAAATGTTTATGACTGTTGTAACCATGAAGACAGACTCCAGCTTCCAGAAACTCTTTAACCTGTTGTGATACTCACATTCTCATAAAGAGCTTGCAGGGTCTCCAGATCAACGACAGTGTTGTCCATATTTAGGACGGCTGTGGATGGAAGGAGAGGACGACATGGTTAATGTGAATGCTGAAGTATGTCATGACATTTCTCTGCTACCTACGAGAAACAACATTAAGTCAGAAATCAAAGCAGCACAAACAGGCCTCCACTTCAGATTGTAACATTTTCTTTGGCTGAGACAACGATCACAAACATTGGCAGAACACTTTTTCCAATCTTTGTTTTCTGCTCTGGTGGAGCCGAATGTGGCATGAAACAAGGTCAAAATTCTCCCTGCACAGCCAACATAAAGCGTCATGTGCTGTGACTTACACAGATATCAGCTCTCATCACGATTGCATTGGAAGGGGGGCCGCTTACTAAAACATAAATACGTAGGTCTTAGGAAATCTGTCAAAGGTACAAAGATCTGTGTTTGAACTCCTGTGTTTGAATTCCTGGTGTCGCCTTTTTGTCTCGGCGCGAGGACCTGGCGCCCGTGAGCATTAATCCTTTGAAAGTAAATGTTTAAAGACAAACAGAGCCCGGGGGTCTGCAGTGTTGAGGCTGAGGTGTTGCTGTACGCACAATCACCCAGCGAAAGCACTCCACACCTATATATGTGTTTCGCCGTGCTGTGGGTGTCCAAATTACTGACATTGTTTTGATCTGCTCATTTGCTGTTGAGGAACAGGGGGAACAGCTAGTGTCAGAGGGGATAAAGGAAACTTGGGAGTAATTTATTCAATGCACAATGTTCACTTTACATTAAGTCTTATGCTTTGACTCTGTGACTGGACTTCTTATAAGCTTTTCATTGACTTAACTTAAGCAAACAAGAATAAAGAAGATCAGTAGACAATCTAATCAAAATTAGAGAAAGATCAGGTATCTGGAAAAAAAAAGTTCTGTCTGGTGTTTTTAGCTTTTATATAGCTTTTTCTCCCTTCATGTTATCCTTCATGCTTTTTAATCACTCTGCTGCCACAAGGGCAAATCCCCCCAGTTCTTTGCTGTCACCCTCTCACCTCTTCACACTCTTTCCTCTTCCAAAGCCACCACAGAAAAATAACTTCCTCCTCTTTGACTTTCCATTTTTTTTGTTTCTCGCACTCTTCTCTTGTTAACATTTGGTTTTCATTACTATCAGAACCAGAGTCTGGCGGGCTGGTTTGATTGGAGCCAGCTTCTTTTTTTTTTTTCTTTAAAGAGACATGGGAGAAAGCCTTATCATCACTCTCACACAGACCCCATATGACCAAAAGCCAGACCCATCTGCCTGGGTCTACCCTGACAACCACATTCAACCCCAGCAAGGCGCTGACAACCACCATCTAATACAGTGACTGGCGCTCAAAAGCCTCGTAGGAAGCAGACACGGCACGGAAGTGTCCTATGAAACATGCAGAGTGTCGGCCAAGTCTGACACCAAACAAACACAGATGTGAGGAAAAGAAAAATGTGTTGACTCCTCGCTGTGCAAATTGGTCGCCATTAAACAGACACGATCTAAATGAATGATTCAGAAGTTGTTTTTCTGCGAGTCAGAGATATTTAAGTTATGATGCCTTTGCTAGTCATTGTCTTCATCACGGAATAAAGAGCAAATAAAACAATGATTCACTGCACCGAAAGGGACAATTATGAAGTTTTGATGAATGAATCCCTCTCTTTTGTAAACAAATTGTGATTCAATTCTTTAATCATCTGAAACCTCTGACGACAAAAGGGAACATGAGATCATTTAAAAAATGGTAAAACAACAGCATTGCTAATATATAGTGTTTTGGTAAAATAACAAGTGTTTTAAGTATATAATTAGTCACGCCTAATAATCATTCAATTAAAATCCATGGCAACGTAAATAAAAAACACCTTCGAGGGTGACTTTGTTTGTGCAAGGCAGAAATATCTTCACTCTGATCTTACTCTCAATGATATACTGAAGTTTCCAATCAGTGCTCATTATGCACTTTGGCAAAAACTGTCCTAACATAGAAGATGAATGACAGTGCTGATGAGAGAGGCCCTCGCTTGCCCTCCCACTCTGCCCTGAAATGGATTCACCATCGACTGATGTTAAGGCCAGAAGAGTGAAAATCGACAAAATGCTTTGAAGATATTGCAGTCAGACAAAACAGCCCAACAGAGTAACTGTTAATTGCTACAAGTGTATAAAACGTACCAACCATGGTCTCTGTAGTGCACATTTATTTTAATGCAACCTACCCAGCTGTCATTGAGATAGAGAGTTGAAGGTGTAATAAAGGCTCCACTGTAGGGGGACTGAAAGAGGATGGGGAGGTGAGGAAGAGTGTTTAGACACGTGGATGAGCGAAGACTGGAGAGCAATCAGAGAGTAACTAAAACAGGAAAACAGTCTGTTCCCATCAACATCTCCTGAATGACTTCACTTTAACAAAGCCGCTCAGACAAGATGGTGACAACTCATCAGAGAAAAGAAAGAGCGCCGCGGAGAAACATAATGTGGATGTTAGATGGGGAGAGATTATGCAAAATGAGAGCAAAGAAAGAAGAAGAATAACAAAGGGAAAACAATTCAGATGCCTTGCGACATTATGACCTGTGATAAAACTAACTAGAGGGAGGTTTAAGCTTGTCAATGACCTCAGCCAACACTCCATCTTACTCACTTCTTAGTAGACCGAAAACAAGATGTTTTTAATAATAAACTGCGAGCAGACACACTCAAAAAACAAACAAAATAATCTGAAATACTATGTGCAACATTTTAATTTCGTATACAGAGATTGTTATCAAAGTGGTTTATGAGTGGTGCTTGATGTCAGTGTTCAGCGTGTTTTTGATTAAAACTGTAATAATAACAACGATTACAATATAATAAAAAAATAAATAAAAAAAAATAATAATAAAAAAAAAAAAAAAAAAAAAAAAAAAAAAAAAATAAAACAATAATAATAATAATAATAGTAAATCACATGAATAGCACAACATGCACAGACAGCAAACACAGAGGTGGTCCATGTGTGAATGTTTTTTACTAACTACGAAACAAAGTTTTGGCATTAGGTATAAAATACATTTTTTAAATGTTCTTGGTTGCTGCGATGGATCTATAGCAATTTCTAGATGGCTGTTTTATTATTTTAAAAAAAAGGGACAGACACAGCTTATCAAACTTTTAGTTTCACCTGCGTTTTACATAATATACATCACAGATGTGTGACTTTTTGCTGTTTAAAAATATAGGTAAACTCAACGTCAACTGTCTTACACTGTATATGTCTTGGGAAATGTTGGAAAGTAAAAGAATCACAGACAAATCTGCTGTACTTACAGATCTATTTTCCCCACATTTACAGTGCTGCTTTCAATACCACCTGTATACAGTAGTAACATGCAGAACATACCAATTACTCCTTCTGCAGTGTGCAGACACATCAGTGCTTCATTCCATTACTTTACTGTAATCTGTGTAACAGAATTCTTCTCAAAGAGTTATTAGTTCAGCTATATGACCCCATGATGAAACTTACCGTTCTGGATGTCCTTCATATCAAGATGAATGCTGGACATCAGAATACCCACAGCCTGCGAACGCTTGGTGTTCAAGAGCTTCACCACCTAAGAGTTGACGAGATAGAGACCAAAGAGAACATGGATGATAATAAATCAGGACATGATGCATACACACATGCCAACAATACATTTATATGACAGGAACATCACTCCCTTTTATCGGTTTCCTTATAAGGGAAGAAAAATTAAGACCATTAACGTGCAAACATTAGTGAAATTAAAACGCTGTCAAACTGGATTATGATGATTAACCATTTCTCCTTTCATCCAATTTTCCACATCCATCATCTTTCAGTCATACAAACCTTTTACGCAACAAGAAATGGACTATGATCACACAAAGTCCTGCCTCTGATTACATTTACAGAGAATCCCCATGGTTTCAATTACAAGCGGACGTGACAACAGTAACTTTTATTCAAAACTATCGTATCCCAAGATCAAACCTGCTCCAAAAGCTGCAATATTAACAAACGTTAGCTGAATAGTAATAGCTTCCACTTGTCCAACAGCCAGGAATTGAATATCAAGCCAGTGTTGTTATTAAGTATGAAAAAAACTGCATCCAAGGGGGCCATTATGAACCACAGTTTGCCTGAGTAAGCAGAAGTGTGCGCCGGCTAGCGGAGTGGTGAAGAGACGGGACAGGAAACCCGTAGCCCACTGTGATCCAGACAGAACGCTTCCATCTGAACCAGATCACACAGACCACAGACCTCTCAAACACACAGGAAGTTATATCGCCAGTCCACAACTGTCTCCGTTTTCCCAGCTCACCCACAGCATCGAGGGGACAGGCCGGGCGAGATATGATGCTGAGTGACTTCCACGGTGAGACTGTGACAGCTAGAGTAGTGTAGCTGTTTAATGGCAGTGAAATAACAAGTCATTAGTTGTGATTTATCAGCTGACCTGACTCTTTTAAATGTACAAACAGGTTAAAGTTACATTAAACAGAGTTCAGTGGTTTTACAGAGCTGCCTGATATCACTTTACACTTTTTACATAAATCTAAGATGAAAATGCCCTCGCAGTGTTTCAGTAGTATTATTTCATAATGAAACACAGCTGGATCCATGAACCACTACGGTTAGAGAAATTATTTTCATAAATATACATTTTTTAAGGACAACAAAACAACCCAAGAAATGCTGTGTCTTTCAGCAGTCTCATGAGATCCATGTGTCTAGGTTTTTGGTTTAAATAAATCCTTACATATCATATTATATATGTCATATTAATTATATGTTGATCTTTTGATCCATTTATCATTTCAGTGTTGGCCAATATGAACTTTCATCAATCCCATACAGCTCTGAATCACATGAGAGAAACAAATCACTGAGGTACAACTTTTCCTCTCAAAAAAAGCTCAGAAGAGCCCTGAAAATAAAACAGTGTGTAAGTTTCCAGTTGTGCAAAAAGTAATTAGAAAATATAAATTATTTCTTGTCATTCAACTTTGGGATCAAGAACTGAGTTGACCTAAAACTATTAATAATACTTTATATTTTGTTATGCTTAACAGCTCTAAATACATTTTAAATATACTGTAGGCCTGTTTTATCACCTTAAAACAGAGCAGTGGAGGAAATACAAACAGTTCTGCAGAATCCACGTATCGATTGGTTAACAGTCTGCACAATAACCAGAATCAACCAGCAATATCAGCGATCTACTTCTGACCTCTCATAATTTGTCCACAGTATTAGACTTTAAAAGCCTCTATAAGGTAATGTATCTGCTACTACTATGATCATTAATTAAAATGTTTAGGTCATTTCTCAAACACAAATTCCAAACATCCCCAAGTTTCAGCTTGTTAACTGTGAGGATTTTATACTTTTGTGATCACAAATATAATATCTTTGGGCTTTGGACTTCTGCTCAGACAGAAGGGTATTCAGTACTGTGTTCAATTTATACCAATTTATAAACCAAACAATGAATAGATCAATTTCGAAAGTAATTAAAATATAATTACACAACCAATCAGAATATATCTGTCACTAGCAGCGATGCTTCTCCGACAGTTCATACAACTATATCTCAAACCTGCTACTTCTACACTGGAAGTTATGAAAGTTATTTCATTAGTTAGGGTTCCGGGACAGAGGATGTCGCATGTGTACAGATTGTAAAGCCCTCTGAGGCAAATTTGTAATTCGGGATTTATATATATATACAAAATAAACTGAATTGAATTGAATTAGTTTCAGCCCTCATTCATATTCTCCATTGACCATGCTTATAAGAAATCCTCATTAATGCAGGATGTAAAAAGTCTTGAGCAGACCTAAGCAGCATATTACCATTCAATCAGAAGCAAAAACACACTTTGAATCTCAAAGATTAATCACCAGTTGAAATGCCATGAAACAAAAATATCGAAAACTACAATCTCAAACATATGCACCTCACATAAACTACCAGCATGTCTACACTACACCTCTGTCTGAAAGAAGCAGCAGCGAATACTGTAACAGAGCTCTTCTTTAAAACTCCTCTGCAGATAGACAGCAGGTCAGCACTTGACACTTTGCGATGATAGTATTTCACATCTGACACTGATGTCAGCGGAGGCCTTTCCACTGGCAGAGTGCTGACGTCAGAGCTGCTCTCTAGTGGTAGCTCTGTAGAGGATGCTTCTCATCAGCCAGACAGTTGAACTAGCAACACACAGGGGGGCTGGAAGAGAGCCGCAAAAGTAAAAGGAGACGGGATCGATCGTCTTGTGAGCTGGAAATGTCAAAAGTTGGCTCCAAATTGGGGTCTGTCACAGCTCTGCCTGTGTTTTTTTATTTTCCCATTATTGACTTTAACATCTTCAGCAGTATTGTTGTGTTGGAGAACATCCACAGCAGCATCGTGGAGCGAGGGCCGAGGGAATTCAACTCACACCCACCTCAATTTGTCTCTCGTCCCTCGCTATTTAGCAATACAACCACGACACGAGCTACTGCATGATATGGTGGGCAACTTATTCGGAGCTCCATCAATCAGAACATGGCACAAAGGAAAGATTGTTTTAATAGAGAGTTGGACACTCATCCGCGTCATCTCTCATATCTAAACTAGCAGGTGTCGCACTGCTCTGTACAAAAGTCAATTCACTCTAATACGTCTCTCAGGTGTTGAAAAAACAATCTGACAGCTCCTGGAGTGCCAACATCCTTGGTGACGGCTATTTCTGTAGAGCGTTTGAAAAGGAAATCCCTGTATGAAAGAAGGATTTTCTTGTGAAGGGCAAACTCACTTAGCTTATCTACTGTTTCCCATTGCTGTTGACTTATGTGCTCTATTGGATCAAAGCTTCAAGGTGAGTTTTTTTTCCCCCTCTCGTTTGCTACACATATGGGCTTTAACTTATTACTGCAGTCACCAAGTTAGTTCCTGGGTTGTGCAAATTCCTGCTGCATTTTTCTTACACAAGATTCTTCAGTGTGAAGATTACATAATTATCCTGAACATTGCATAAAGTGTCACAATCAAGTGAACCCATGAAAGGATTGAAATAATACACACATAGAGGATGGGGCTGAGCAGGTCTCAGATAAACAGTTTCTTTATGTCAAAATCAGTGGTGAAAAGTAACAACATAATTTTACTTACAATTGTGAGGTATTTGTATTCTTCTACTCCGTTGCATTTCTGATGGAAATATTGTTCTTTCTACTACCCTACGGTTATTTTTCAATTATAGATTGTATAATAAAAAAAACATTGAATAAAATTTGAAGATCCATGAAATTGTTCAAGATTAAACCAATGGATTGTTATCGGCCTAAACAAACTCCTTAAAACAACTCATTTGAAAGCTGCAGGCAAAAGAAATGCAATAATTGACCCAGTTGACAATAAAAACTTTTACACACCTCAGATGGACCATTCGGCATCAACAAGTACAACATTGTTAGTTTAGAAACTAATAAAATAAATTATGTAATGTGGCTTTAGAAACTACTCAGACATACAATATTGTTATTATGTTAAGGGAAGAGGAGTTTAACCTTTGTTTGTCAAACTTTAACGCAATTGGAACCGTTTTTAGTTTTATATTTCGGTGTTGAGTTTCAATTCATCACTTCCCATAAACTGAGAAGATTTCCCACTAACGTGCCCTCTTGAGACCAATATTTCATCTCATCAACAACTGTCTGCAGAGCCTTCTGGGTCTCAATTAGAGGGGTGAAATGCTCGTCCCTGGAGCAACATTACATGTGATTTAGACACAGCATTTGGGCAAATAGTACATTAACAGAAAAATCCCGACCAAAGCAGCTTTAAATCGTAGATCAAATGTTTGACTCGTAGATTGATGGAGTGGCATGAAGGGCATTGGGGAGGCAAACAGTCTGACTATTAAACTAAGTCGTACAGAAAGCACAATGGGAGGAACCACTTCATGATATACAGCTCCCAGGCTTCTCCCTCCCTCCCACCTTTTTTCCTTCACCCAAACCTCACTCCCTCTCTCTCTCAACAGTCATCACCGTCGTGAGGTTTCCGCACCGCACGCGAGACGTTGGCTCGGTGCCACTGGATGGTCACGGGGGAGTCGGGTGGGAGCCAGAGCTCACACCACATAATAACTGTCTGGCTGAAGCAGTTCCTCCTGTCACTCAAAGCCACTCAGGGAGCGAGACAGAGAGGAGAAATGGAAAGGAACGGGTCATCAGAGGAGTGAGAGTGAAGATGGGAAAAGCCCTGAAGGGAAACCATATTTGGTGGCCCAGTGGGATATGCAATCACACACACACACACACACACACACACACACACACACGTAGACACACACACACACAGTCATTAAAACGAACTCATTAAAACGAACTTTACCTGCTTGGCCTTGGACTTGCTGATTGTATCTGAAATTGGCTTTTTCTTCTCCTTTACAGCACTTTTGGAGAATAGTTCTACAAATTCTTGAAAGTCCACACTCGGTTCCTCGATTGTCTCCCACACCAGTGAGCCAACGGGCCTAAAGATAGGAGGAAAGAGGAATTATTATAGGAGCAATGACAGGCGAGGTTTAATCTGCCATGTATTGTTTGAAAAAGGACAGCAAAGTCCACTGTTATAGAGTAACTTGTGTTTTTATTTCACCATTTATTTCAGACATTTCTAGATTGCCCTCTGCTGTTTTATGAATGCTCATTTGTCATTTTTTGCAGCGTAAAAAACAACTCATAAATCCATTTGTCAAATCAGTCAGCCTAAAAATTACATTTAGCATTCGGCATCAAGTTCCTCACTTGCAAGTAAATCAAGTAGTCTATTTCTAGATGTTTATTCAGCTACAGTTTTCCAAGCCTTATTAAGGAAAGAAAAACCTGGTTTAAGTGAATTCAGCGCTGACCACAATGCCTGGACTGCATCACTTTCATTTTCCACAAGGGTTAGCATCTCTGTTGCCGTCAGAGCACGTGGCGATCTTTATCTTAAGTGGACAAGCTTCCTCTCAATTCTCTACTGTTCAGAGAATACCTCGGTGCAAATGATCCGTATCTATCAAACGGCATATCCTTACTTTTTAGCATTCAGCTGTATCCGAGTCCAGTAAAGGGGCTTCATTGGCTTGGGGGGCTCTATCGCAGCCTTGGCAGAGGCAGCTTCCTGGACCATCATGGAGGGCATGGGACCTGGTGGTGGTGGAGGTCCAAAGCCTGGGGGTGGGGGTGGTGGAGGGGGGCCCATTCCCGGTGGAGGGGGCGGTGGTGGAGGAGGGCCCATGCCCGGCGGAGGAGGAGGTGGGGGTGGAGGTCCGAAACCGGGCGGGGAGGAGGTCCAAAACCTGGTGGTGGAGGAGGAGGAGGGGGTGGCGGTGGTGGACAGGGTCCAAACCCGGGTAAGGGCGGGGGAGGCGGTGGTGGTGGAGGAGGAGGAGGAGGAGGAGGAGCACTACCCGCTGGTAAAGGCGGTGGTGGTGGAGGAGGTTGATGGGCGCTGCTCGGTTGCCTCTTCTGGCACGTGCAGACAAAGCTCTCTGTAGATTTGGGGTTGGAGGATGAAACAGAAGACGACACACCGCCTGATCCTCCGACGAAAGGCACGTCAAACTTAAACCCCTCCTCCACAGGTGAGGTCTGGACGGACACCTCCTGGCTCATCTTTCCCACTCCTCCTCCTCCTTCTCCTCTCATCTGTGAGGCCTTGCGTTGGGCAGCGACCAGAGCTCCAGTATTATCACCGCTGCTCTTTGCCAAGGAGGCCTGCTGGCCCTGCAACACAGCAATCTTAATCCGCAGGTCATCGACGGTCCTCTCCAGCTGAGGGATGAGGCAGCTTTCATCCTCTGAGGATGACTGACCCGACTTCAACCAACTGGATTCTGCCTGTCAGTGAACAAAAACAAAGATTTTAACCTTGCATATAAATACACTAAGGTTCACAAATGAAACAAACTGAAGGATATTAAACCCATGAGTCTGTGCTTCTGCTACATGACACGTTCTTCAAAAGAAGGTAGTCTAGCCTAAATGTTAAAAAGCAGACTGTTAAATCTGATACACATTGTCATTCTATAAAATACACTCTATAAACAGTAAAACACCCACAGCTGAGGGAGCTTAGTGACAGAGCTGTGAGCTAACGGAGGGTCAAGAAAATCCATTATGTCTAGACTCCATCAGACCTCTGGCTCCAGACTGGTTAGAGCAGGGATGAGGGGATACCGAGAGATTTGACCCCAGAGACAGTGAGTCTCGTTGGGCCTCACATGGGGAGGTTTTGTGTCTGCTGGTACACATTCCCCAGTTGTGGTCACATCGTTGAATCTTAAGGAGAACGCTCAGGCAGTATGGCCTTCCTAATTTATTAACTCTGCCTGGAAACAGGGAGGGTCCCAAGTCTTAAAAGACAAGCCTGACCTCTGGTGGACGAAGAACAATTTACAGTCCAGAGACTGAGGTCTACTGTTTTCTTCAACATTTTGACAGGTCGCACACGACATGTTGTTGATTTTGAATCAACTATATAAAATAAAAAAATAAAACCCTTAACAATTTAATTCTTCAATGCCTGATAATCCTGTATGGACACAGTGGATTGTATTTCAAAATACGCATTTCTCAATGTCCCTTTTTTCTGCTCTTCACTCAAACTAATATTATAGATTTAAATTAATTTAACAAAAAATGTAAATTACTTAACGCAATTCGCTGCATTTGCCATGCTTATTTAAGGAGAAGGAAAAGCAAGAGCATCTAGGAATCCATCTAAGACTCAGACCAAAAGTCTCAATAGCTGTACAGTATGTGGAGCCACTTTCTTTACAGTTTGTACTAAAAAATATTTTGTATTTTCTTAGTGTATTTATATATTTTGGGAATTCTATCAAAATAGTATATTTTTAAAGGCTAAATCAAATAAATGTCTCCCTTTTTAATAAAAAGCAACAGTCTTCAATTGCATGGAATAAATCCATTCCAATTCATTAAGAAGATCTCGCAAAAAGATGTATTCATCAGATGTATTTTAAGCACATCATTTGTATTTTGTAAAGATAACAGTTTTGAAAATGTTTAAGTTTTTGCACTTTGCATCCATGTGTTTTCATTTGTCTAGAATTAAAAAATTAAAATAGACGGTACACACAAAAATTTACAGAATAATACCAAACTATTTGGTTATCTCTCATACTGTATTTATGTGATAGATTAGAAACAGGACGATGCTCCCTGATGTTGGTAGTTAAACCAACATACCATATCAAAGCCAGCATTATGCACAGTGTAGACCAGGAGATCATACTGTAAAGTACGTTTAGATGAAGAGAGGATTTAACCAGCCTGAGAGTGTAGAGCTCCTGATGTCTTGGATGATGATTGATGCAAAGGTGATCTCAAGCTTTGATCTCTGCCTGAGGTTCGCCCCCCATAGAGTTCCCACAGGTGAGAAGACACTGGCAGACCTACAGAAGCCCAGGTGTACAGCTGCTCCTCCTGCAAAGGGGTTTAGCAAACAAGCAAATAAAAATGAGATCAGATCCAAGGTCAGACATTTATGCTCCAAACTGCTTCTTCCCATTCAGGGCATCTACCCACTGTTTACATCATACAGTGTAAACACATAATGTGATGCAGCCTGATTGTAGTTTAACAACATCCACCGGGGATATGAGTCAAGTGTTAGCTTTTTCTGCACGCTTCAAGTGTGGAAACACTTCAGGATAATAAGCCACAGAAGAACCATAAAGCTTTTCCCCTTTTCATCGCCATTCTAGGACACTGTAAAAAAAAAAAAAACAGACTGTGAAAGCAAATTCTCATTCTCCTCTTCTTTATAGTTTCAAAGCATCATGTAATTTAGGTACACTAATCAATGATTGGTACTTTGTGGGCTTAGCTGGATTTCTGGCTTTCAAAATAAACTGTCTCCTCCTTTTGTCTTGAGACAATGTTTTTTTCTCAGGAAAAAACCCATTAGCTGGATTATAGTAATCTGATCTACAGCCAGAGAAACACACATACAGACAGTCTGGTTTTCATGACTTTTGGGGACAATACATTGACTTACATGAATTGTCTGGAGATGTACCCTTACCCTAACAGCTACCAGCTAACTCATAACCTATAACCCAACCTTAACCTAAACCTAAACTTTACCCTAAAATATAATGAGTTATGTGATAGGGATGTGCATTTTGTCCCAATAAGGAAGGTGAGTCCCCACAATGTGACTGTGTTAACAGATGAATGTCCCCACAACACGGGTAAAACCAACCACACACACACACACACACACACACACACACACACACACACACACACACACACACACACACACACACACACACACACACACACACACACACACACACACACACACACACACACACACACACACACACACAATACAAAGCATGCTAGATTGATGTGAAGCCACTCATAAGTATTGTCCACTCAGCAATGCTTTGCCAAGTGATAAAGGGATGACACTTGCTTTACACAGAGGTCTTAGATACTCATCTTCCCTTAACCCAATTTTTGGACAAAAAGAAGTTGATGGAGTATTTAATTTCAGGTGGTAAGCAGAACAAGAAACCCAACACTCATACATTTGTTCACTCCAGCAAAGCAGTGACATTGGATACCAATTGGAGGACAAATAATAGTTGAGAGATAAAGATGGAAATATAAGGATAGCGAGATGGAAAAAGAGAGGACAGAGGTGAAGCAGGAAGTGATTCATATCAAGATAGATTTTAACTGTTAGGGGGAAAACAAATCTAACATAATGAGGTATCAAAGGGGTTCAAGTGTAAATGTTGCAGAGGAGCAAATGAGATTTATTTTAAAAGGGTGATTAGCTGTAGGATAGAAAGCCATGACAATGAGATCTGTACTCTGAATGGCAACAGCAAAGGCTATTTTTGATCCAGCTGAATAATGCAGGACTCGCGGGCAGGCCTCAGACTGAGGCAGAGAGTGAGTACAAAAAGAAAAAAACAACAACAACAAAAGAGGGGGGGGGCAGGAGTGCAATCCTGTCCTACCCCGACATGGTGAGCTTTTTGTCGGGGAAGAGCAGCCTGAGCCCAAGGCACGTGGAGTTGTTACATAACATGATCAGCAGATGGTCTACGCAAGCACAGATGTGTGTGCGTGTGTGTTTGTGCTTGTGTGTGGCTGAGTGAGTGTAAGAAGGACTGCTATTAATCCAGCCATGCGAGGAAATGCCTGAACATGTATGGGTGTCTGGGGCTGTCCTTTTGTATATATGAGTGCACACGTAGCAGAGTTAAACATAAAAAGATAGTGCTCTGGGTTTGTGTGCTATTGTGACTGCACACTAGGCAAGCAGAATAATGAATATATTTAACAGCTTTAGAGCATGCATGTTAAGTTGTTTATATTTAGGTATGCATACTGAACCTTTAAGCATGAACATATTTTGACATGCTCGTATGTACATAATGTTTCATGCACGTGTGGTGGAGGGGCAGTGTGCAGCCAGAGACCGGCACTAATCTGTTCACATTCTTTGGTAATCAGCGGACAAAATAACAAGACAAAGAGTCTAAAACCATGCAAACAGCTCTGTGAGTCTGTACTTAGACATTCAATTTTGAGTCAAGGGTACCAAAGCGATATGATTGCATCTTAAGGGAGGACATGAGTATCTCTTCAAAATTGTATGGCAATCAATCCAACAGTTGTTGAGACATTTCACTCATAACTCAAAAACGTCAACCTCATGCTGGCGCAAGACGAAAAGTTAGGGAAATCAATGTCAGTAGGATGAATCATCTGGTGACCAAAGATGTCTGTAAACATATTTGTTTCAATCCATGTTGTAAAAGATATTTCACTAGATAACTGACAACACCTGGTGGTGCTAACGGAAAAGTCATCCTCTGGGCACAATGAATGTCTGTGTAATATTTCATGGCAAACAAACAAAATTTGTGGAGGTTTGAACTAAACGGGTGGGCCGACAGATTCTGGCGTCTATAAATATAGCAATAGGTTACAAAAGATAATTAAACTCATCTGAACGTGTGAAAAGAGGACAAATAAACTAAGACATAAAGATGCATATACATACTGAGCATGCATTCGCATCCACACATAGTAAAACAGGATTAAACATACATTACACACTTTAAGGGAAGTGTATTACTACTATTAGTACAGCAACATGAAGTTCAGTTGGATAGCTGTGCAGGGCGCTGTGATGCTCATGAGATTAGGTTTGAGCAAAGCATTATGGGAATGGAGAATTAAAGACTTATGAAATTAACTTTCATACCCTGTCTACATGCACCGCTGCTCTTCAGATAATGAAATGTCTCGGGGATTAATCACAGCAATACAGCAATAAATATAGAAACACAGATCTGATAAGCTTGGCATTACTCTGTATACTGTACATTACATTACAGTCATTTAGCAGACGCTTTTATCCAAAGCGACTTACAATCAGTAGTATATTACATATCGTTCACCCATTCACACCGATGGCAAGCCTTCGGGAGCAACTTGGGGTTAAGTGTCTTGCCCAAGGACACATCGAACCACCGACCCTCTGATTGGAGAGCTACCTTCCTCTCCACTACGCCACAGCCGCCCCGTACATACGTTGGTCACTGCAAATAACTTATCCCCATCCAGTTGCTGATGCAGGGGCAGCTCATGTCATCATTTTTATAAAACAAGCATGATGGCAGGCAGTGCAGAGGGAGGTCTTACATTAAAGACTCCGGAGGCAGCGCTGTCACCAGGGAGCTCGGCTGTGATGTCGCTGAAGGGGTGCAGCAGACCCTGGACCAACATTCGGTGACACAGTTCCTTCGCTTCCTCTTCTGCAGACCCATCTCCACCATGCATACACAGCCAGTCCAACAGAGTGCGACCTGAGAACAAAAAAGGCAATGAGGTGCAAGATTTTAAGTGGCCTAAAGAATAAAGACCTCCATGTTCTGTTGTTAAAACAAATTATTCCTGATTCTAGTTATTTTTAATACATCATAACTAGGCGAGCCAAAGTGTTTAACAAGACACCTTGTGTCACTCTGAACAAAGAGTTGAAAAGCGACATCTCAGTTTCACATGTGATAATTAAACACCTAAATGTGCAAACTCTATTCACACCATTTAAATGAGGATGACAGGAGAGATGGTGTTAATTGTGTTGTGCAAAGAATTAACAAATGCAAATTGAAATTCAAGACAGAAGTTACCAATGCATCCAGTAATATTACTCTTGATTTTAATATTGTTGTAAATGGATGAACTTTATATAAAAAACACACATTGTCTATGTCTTGGTAATCATACAAAAAATAATGAAAGCACAGTGAGTTTGAGATGTGATAAATATCTCATAATCACTGACCCAGGTCCGGATCCCAGATAAGGAAGAATCCTGTTTCTTGCTAATGGCAGGAGCAGAAGTAATGATTAAGGGACAAAATATTAACTATTCGACATCAGCATAGGATGTGGAGCCTTGAGGAAAAGCACAGCTCTGTTGCTTCAGAGTCCAACCATGACACACTGTGCAGTCATGTTGTTAATGTTGTTAGACTAGCTTGATATTTTTCTAAACCATGTGATTCATTGGACATTAACAAAGTCCTTTGTGTTTGTCAAACACTAATGAGGGTTAACGCAGAAAACTGATTACATCTCATGAAATGTGTGACAAAGCTCATCTTCAGGACACAGACCACCTTAACTTGATTCAAATTAGTTCAGCTTAAAGCATTTACATAGAGAATTTGTTTTAGGAATATGTCGTCAGTTGTATGACAGTTAAATCAGCTTTTTTCCTTTCCCACTCCCTCCTAAGGGCCCAATGTGACCTGGAAAACTCGCCAAATTGATGTCACATGCAGAGCTGAATTAGTGAGTGACTAAGAGTCTTTGTGAATAACAACATTACAGCATATTTTCTTTAATTTTGAAATGCCAAATAGGCCCAATGGTCAAGATACAAAGGACCTCCATTGCTTGGCTGCAATAAATTCACCTGATGAAATGAGAACGGACCTCATATCAGGACTCATTTTTGTCATGCAGATAAACTGTCACTTGGGTTTAGCATCCAATAGTGTCTGCTGTGTGTGTGTGTGTGTGTGTGTGTGTGTGTGTGTGTGTGTGTGTGTGTGTGTGTGTGTGTGTGTGTGTGTGTGTGTGTGTGTGTGTGTGTGTGTGTGTGTGTGTGTGTGTATATGGCATCGCCCTGGGTGGGCGGCAGTGTTGTCTTTCGGTCTGATTTATGAGCACAGGCTCAGACAGTGCAGAGCAGCTGAGCTCTTGAAGTGCACCACAACAGAAAGGAGGACAGAGTGGCATTGTTTTATTAGAAGGAGGCATTTGTTCTGATGACAGTCTTCACTAAAGAACCCCCTACTGTTTATAATGTGTTCATGAGCTATTGTACTTTTAAATCATAACTTTATTATTCCTGCTGTGATTGTTTGTGTAATGTGATAATTTGTAAGTCACTAGAATTGGAATAAATATGCAATTACCATAACCATTTCACAATACCATTGCATAATAACCTAATCTCAATATGGACAGGGATTGGATCCAAACTAACAGGAGTCACATCCGGCCCATTGGGGATTCCCGGCAACAACAGGAATAAATGAAAAACAAACTATAATATATCAATGGCAGGACTCTTTGTTTTTACTATGATGCATTGCTTGGTGAGTAAAAGGTTGCTTCTGTGGGAGCAGATAAGTCAATAAAAGGATTTTCTACTAGATAAAATGTTATTGTAGTATATAAATTGCTCATCCCGTTGATATTTTATAGTTTTCTCTCTGTCAAATCATAAAAGACCAAAACCAACAATGTAGTGAACAAATATGGCTTGTATTAACTTAAGCCTAATGTAAGTTATTCCTCCGTGCCATAGACCTCCATTGTTGTCAAAACACCAAGTTGTTTTATTTTCCCATATACACTATCTGCGGCCGAAAAAAGTTTGCAACAAATGCACTTTTTACTTCTGTCTGAGCTTCACTTGCTGAAAGCTAAAGTGTCCTGCTGTTTTAGGAAACCACTTAGCGTTCCTAAAAAAAATAAAATAGAAAACAACATATTTTAAAAAAAAGATTTACCTCTTCAGTTGAAACAGGAAGTGGGATAGTATCAAGGGAGGGACAAATATATTGCTGGTTTTGGTCTTTTTTATTGTAAATTATATAATTGTCGCCATCTGAATCCATACAAACTTTAGTATCATATGAACTTTAGATAATAGAATATAGATTCAGGTTTTGTTTTAAATTGGCTGGGATGCAAACATGATGTGAACCATTTAATTAATACGCTGTCTCTTTATTTATTCACTTCTTCTGAGACAGACCACCTTGTTCTATCCACTCCTGTTTTCTGACTTCCTCCTGGTTCACACCATCCAATCAAGAAACCCCCCAATCAATAATTCCTCTCCTTTTCTCTTGTACCTTAACAAGAAGCTACCATTAATCACTGTGGTCTTTATCAACCAAATAAGCCACATCTGTAGGTCACAAATTTGATAGCAACATTCAACTACAACTACTGGCATCACAATGCCATCCAGAATCAGTGCTATGGTGGCCCAGATGTGTTAATGTGCTAATTGATTATGTGGTTATTTTTAGCACTTCATAGCTGATTAAGCTTCCTGTGTGGCAGCAGTTCAGATTCCTGTGTTAAATGTGACTCACCAGAGAAGACATCCAGGTAGGGTGCTGTGGTGGCGGAGGTCTGCCTTCCATAATGTGCTCTCCTGGAGCCCAGCGTCCAGTACGTCCCACCCGTGTGACTCTTCTCTGGTGTCTCCTGCTCTGGAAATTTGGCCCTGCCACCCTGTCTCCCTCTAAGCTTATCCAGCTCAGTGAACCAGTCTGCAGACTCACCGAGGGGCCCAGCAATGGAGCAAGACCGCTGCTTGTGCCTCCTAAACCCCTTGGTAGATTCTACTGGAGCAACAGCGATGTCTGTTTTTCTGGGCACGTTGGGGCTGGTAATGGGGGAGCTGATCGGAGAGGTGAGCTGCCTGGTGGTGGTCTTAACATAGGAGGGGTGGACTGGAGGGTAGAGTTTGACAGTTGAGGGAGAGGTGGTGGAGGACGTCCGTCTCGACTGAGACCCAAGGGGGCTGTCTGCTGTTAGCTGACTAAAAGACAAACTACTCTTCCTCCTTTTCAGGGACAGGAAGTCCTGTCTCCCAGTTTCCTCTTCCTCCTCCCTCTCCAGAGACAGGTCCATGCTGCTCACACTCTTGTGAGACCCCATAGGCCACGCCCCTGCTACCATGGGGTCCAAACGGACACTTGGCACACATGTGTTTCTGCTCTGTGGTGCCTGATTACCTCGAGGCTGCAGCGGGTGCAGAACGGGACTCTCCAGGTCATCCTGGTGTTCCTCAGCGCTCTCATACGAGGTGCTGGTGGGCGTAGTGTCAGGGAAGCTGTACGAGCTGTTAGTCTTTGGTAGGAGGCTGCCACTGCTGTCCGGGGCTGAAGATGTTAGACCACTTCCACTCGGGGACCCTTGACCAGAAGAACAGCTTTCGTTCTCTAAATCTTTACACCCTTCACTTACTTCTTGAGGTACACATTCAGCACCAACAGAGGGTGAGAAAACTTCCTTATCCAGATTAAGGAGCTGGTGAGACATTACCTTCTCAGAGACTTTGATCCCCTCAGATGTTGACCCTTTGGATAAGAACCCGGTCACCATTTCCAGCCTGTCACTGGCCACACATTGGTCTCTTATGGTCTGTTGGATGTCAGAGAGCAGGTCTTCATTTTCAGCTGCTGCTGAGTGAAAACTGTAAAGGTCAGCATCCGACCCAGAGCTCGTCTTTCGGCCGAGCTCATCCACCATAGACTGTTCACTGTCTGTGGTCAGACGGCATAGATCCCCCTCGACATCTGATAGCATGCCCATCTCATTAGCTGACAAGCTCGCCTCTGCACCGGGCTTCAGCCCTGCTTTGCCAAAGTGCGCTGACCTCCCATCATCCAACATGTCATCCTTAGACAACCCTTTCGCCTTCGATAAACTCTTCCTGATCTTCATGCCGGAAAACACAGAACCCTTCGACTCTGACTTTGATTTCTTCCTACCACTATTATCCCCTCCTCCTTTACTTATCTTATTGTGGGACTTTTTCGATCTTTTGTCCACTTCCCTCTCATCAGCATCGCCATCACAGGAGGCATCTCCCACTGCTCCAGCACTTCCTCCTCCTTTCTTCTGCTTTGTCTCCTGGTTCCCCATGTTCCTGAACAGGCGGACACCCTTGGCTAACAGGCCATGCTGCTGGGATCGAGGCTGGGCATGCTGGGCTTCCTCCTGGGCTGCTTCTGATGCTGGTCCTCTGTTGGTCAGAGCCCTATCAGAGCCGCCTAATCCCTGCTGTCTGCCCACTACAGTTAGAGGCAGCTGTGAGAGTGATGCTGCCTCTCCCGGAGCCGCTGATGCTGAAAGGAGGAGGGGACTGGCACTGACAGCCACGGGCTCGCTACCACTCACTCTTCGCTCTCCCCCACTACCCTGCACAGCCTCTCTCACTCTCTGATCCTTCCTCTCTTTTTGCCCCTCCTTCCTATCCCCATCTGCTCTTGCACGCTCGGCTGTCTTGCATAACGGGCTGCTGGTCGAGCGAACAAGTCGCTGATGCTCCGGAGTGCGCTGGCCTTGTTCATTCTCTACTGAAGGGGAGAGAAATTGCTGCTGCTGATGCTCTAAAATGCACGGATGTTGCTGGTGTTGTTGATTGAGGAGCGAGTGCTGTTGTTTACGGAGGAGGTTGGTAACGCTGCTCTTCCTCCTGCCTTTGAAAGTGGAGGTGAAGAAACTCTCTTTCAGAAAGGGCACCTGGGTTTCCACTGTCTTAATAGTGTGCATCCTGCCACAGTGGCTTCATCCGACGATCGAAGCAGGCTGAAGTAAAAGAAAGTTTAAATTACATTAATCCCTTTAAAATTCAAACTTAGCTTCTCAATAACAGAGGAAAGGCAATCTGTTCTCAGTGGAGTCATGAGGTAAAAGTTGAGGATGAGTGCAAGCTGACATAATAAGTCTTATGTCTCTGGTTGCCATGCAGTTTGTATATTTTTTGTAAAGAGTGAACTGTTTTCTTTATTATTTATTCCATTTTGTATTTTTGCACTTTGTTAGAAAGTGTCTATTACATGTATAGATGTTTTGATTTCCCACATACAGTTATCTGAGATTATTACATTAATTATTACAAGCAAGCACATATAAAAAATGTAGAGCTGAAATGATTAGTTGATTAATCAATAAGGCGATCTATAGCAAATAAATCAATTCTTCATATTTTATGATAGTATACTGAATGTCTTTGGGTTTTGCACAGCTGATGGCCTCTGGGAACTTGTGATGGACATTTTCACTACTTTCTTTTTCTTTCTTTTTTTTTAACATCACATGGGCAGTGAGATATGATATAAGGTCTGCAGAAGCTAAAAATAAAACTCATGACAACATATGATGAGTCATAAAGCCCAAAGAGAAAACCAATACGATATTATTTTTTAAAACCATATTCTGACATTTAACAAATAAATCGACTAATCGAGAAAGGAATCTGTAGACTAATTCACAATTTAAATAATCCTTATTGTAATCGGATTGTACCAAATCAGTCTTTAATAGAAAATGTAGTTAAACTAGTTAAAATTGTTCAAACAGCTATGTAATTACTCTCAGGTGATATGTGTCTTCAGTTAAAGACACAGTACAGTATTATTATGGAAAAACATTTAATTTACAAAAATGTCTTAAAGCTAATAGTGGTCATTCATTTAATTGTGTATGTGCCTATGTGGGCCTGTATAGAGGCATGTCTAAGGACTGTTTTATGGGTCTGGTACGGACAAAGTTGAGCACTAATTATAAAGATTGTTTCTCTTAATTCAAGAGTCAGTGTTTTAAAGTAAGAACGCAAATTAAGTGGGTGAAACTAATTACACAGAAACAAATACATAAACCAAAAAATAAATGCCATATATTTGAAGGCTCCTAATTATAAGAAAAATATTTACCAACTCAGACTTCATTAAAGTTTGTGTTTGTCAAAGCACTTGAATAACTACTAAAAGTGTATTCTTCCTGAGCGCTTCAGAAAATCTTATCAGTTATCACTTTGCAACATGAGCAGTCAAACTTTAACAATGTATGAAATGGTGAAACAACTGTGGATAAGCCTCTTAGTTAGATATTTAAAAATATTATATTATAAATGACTGTACTTGCCTGACTGGTGGATTCCCTTCCGTGGTTCAGAGCCGACTGAGGAAAACAGCACAAATGGGTGTTTGTCCTCGTCCATGAGCCACTCCTCAGACATGGGTCACATGAAGATGGTATTTTCCTCATCACATGTCTGGTCTGTTTGGCCATCTTCCATTAGAACTTCCTGAGACTCTGCTCACTAACTTCATGAAGCCTCATCATGTGAACATACAGAACTGTGCAACAGTCAAAGACCATTCTCGAGTTTATTCAGATTCTGGCAAAAACTTGACACTCTTTGTTAATGTTGTGGATGAGTCAGACAATGACGCAGGAATCATATTTGACTAAATAAAATGATAAAAAGCCTCCATACATGATATCAAGCTGGTAATTTCTTCCTTGGGTTTGGTGCACCCCTGTGACATTTTTAAGTTGACACCCTCCAATCAACAAATTAGTCTCAGCTGTGTCGCCCTTATATAAGCTGTTAACAGACATGTCACTGAGCCTAATCAGTGATTTAAACCTCTACAGGTTTCTGAAGAAATTGGAAATAAAGTATTTAAATTCCAAAAACACCATTACACAGTGTTTTAGATGTAAATATTTTAAAAATGAAAAAAAAAAAGATCTATTCTTCATTATGTCATGCAATAATTTACAATGTTGTAGAGGCAGGGAATAAGTGATACAGCTGTATAATGAACTAGCCTCCTGCTAAGACAATAAGGTCATCCTAATCAACCCACCCTGATTAAATAAAGGTAAAAAAAAATAAGTCTAAACACAAATGAAAATAAGATTATTTAAGTCAAAAGTTTTTTGTTGGTTTATTGACTTAAAGTATGAGTATGATTATGACTTAAAATGTAACAAAATGTTTGTGTTCACCATTTTGGTAGTTTACATTCCCAATTTAATTACAAAAATCTGATGAAAAGAATGCATCATGACACTCGAGCACATTGTGTTGAAAGCAAACAAAATACCCACTGATGACAAGCATGGGATAATGTTAACATATCTTTTGCATACAACACATAAGTAATATCATTGCATCAACATAATCCAATTGACCCATTCTTCAATATGCCAGTTGACATACAGTTTATCCTTTGCCTTCAATATCTTTTACACAATATTCAAGATTTAGGTGTGGCAACAAATGTATAAACCATCTACTTAAAATCTGATTAACAAAAAGTGCAAAACAAATATAAATTTGAAAAATGATTGGCCTCTTTATGCTGACTTTTGTTGGTGTGTGGTGTTTGGCCATTTGCTGTATCGGAAAACCTGATGAATATTCATGAATTTGCTGTATGTCTTGTTTATATATATAAAAAAACATCTCCCATAAATAATATGAAATCAAACAAAAAAATAATAATCAGGTTATGACAGAAAGTAGAAGTATTGTTAATTCAATGATTGTGGCCATCCCTTTGTAAAATGCCAAATACATTTTTTATTTAAAATCTAAATTAAATGTATGAAACGATAAGTCAATTCACAAAACAAAACAGGCTTACAATGTGAATAATTGTTACACAATTCTGATTTAATAAAGGCCATTTTTTCCTTCCCATTTGCAGAATGGGAATTTGACCCTGCACTTGTCCTTCTCAAGCCACTAGAGGCTGCCATTGCTCTACTTTAGTAAAGATGGACGGCCATTTACAAAGAGTTTTTTTAGATGTATAATTTTGTAGAAATCTAAAAGATAGTGTAAAACACACATCTTTATAAATGAACATCTTTGTGTGCAATCAATCATTGTGTATCAAGTCAGTCAATATCGAAATGTACACAAACAGAATATCATCAATGTATAATCATTACTCATGACAGAGAACTGCAAGTACATAACACACAACCAATGTACTTATTTTCTCCACCATAAAAACCACAACAATCACATTGAACACAACAGCAGTTCACTGTCTGCAGTGCCACACAAAATATTCACAACTCAGTTTGTCAGAAGAATAATTTTCAGACTGGCTCAAAATCTCAGGAATATCTAGAAAACCAAACATGAATATCACAAAAATAACAAGATCTCTGTTGACTGAAAGTAAGGACACAATCCAAGAACTTGTTATATTCCATCAGACACAGGAAAGCTATATCTATGTAGATAGAAAGGCAATGTACAGAAGTTCTGATAAAAACACATGTCAAGAGGACGACAGGTCAAATCAGTACAATGTAAAAGCCTGTGAAACAAACTAGTGTTTGTCTTGGCTTTCACTGACGTTTTACAGATACATAGTTTTGTTTGAAATGCAAAACCACTCTGCACGTTACAGATATAGCTACCCACAGAGAGAAATGATAAGAAATCCCAAACCCCGTTACAAGGACATCCTTTTCCCTTGTGTCAATTGCACTTCAAATATTCTCCAGCAATGCATTTTAAAGCCCTTTTCTATTGTTTCCCACACTGACATGGTAAAGTGTTCTTCAAGGACAGTAGGGAAGTTTTCATCTCTGAACCTGACCTCACGCAACCCTTTATGCATACAAACAGCTTTGCTCAATGGATGCACTGACACAAACACATACCGCAAGAAAACCACATAGGGTCACTGTGCTTGACATACCAGCAGAGAAACACATTATGGATCTCTAAGCAAAAAAACAACAAGATGTCTGCTTCTTCCTTTCCCTTGTCCTATGTTAAATCGTTCCATTACCTGGTATTAACCATCCTGACTGTCTGTCCTTTAC
The DNA here is from genome assembly GCF_027596085.1 of Anoplopoma fimbria. Lineage (NCBI taxonomy): Eukaryota > Metazoa > Chordata > Actinopteri > Perciformes > Anoplopomatidae > Anoplopoma > Anoplopoma fimbria. The sequence goes on along the minus strand of NC_072454.1, from coordinate 9,483,798 downwards.
GTGGACTCCCTGGGAATCCTGCTGTGGAATACCACAGACTGCCTCTGCTGGAACTGCTGCTTCCTCCTCTTTTTCTGGTCCCAGCGGCACAGCAGAATCATCTTAAAGGTTGTACGGAAAGTCTTGTTGCACAGGGCGTAACACATGGGGTTGACCGTGCTGTTGACGTAGCAGAGCCAGTACCCTACTGCCCACAGGGTCCCTGGGATGCAAGCTTTACAGAAGGTATTGATCAGCACCATGATGTTGTACGGTGTCCATGTGATGATGAATGCAAAGAGGATGGCACTGAGAGTTTGAGCTGCCTTCTTTTCCTTCACTAAGGACATACGCTTCCTCTTAGTGATCTGAGTCCGAGCCCGGCTTGCAAAACGCTTTGCCAGAGCTGCATCTTTGAAGGACATTGGCACGGAGGGGGATTTGGTGGTGGTGCTGGTGGTGGTGGTATTGTCGGCGGCTGTGGTAGTAGTTGTTGGGGGACCATCCGAGCCTTGGTTAGAGGAAGCCTGGATGGCAGGCATTGACTGAATCTTTCGTGAGCAGAAGCGTTGGTGATAGCTATTTTCTGAACTGTTTGCCTCGTCGGGAGTAGTAGTGGCAGTGGTGTTGGCGGTGACTCTTGAGAGGCTGTCTCGGTTATACTCCTCTCCCCTGAGGGGATCCTCCTCTGATGCTGCATCCAGATCCTCACATGAGGTGAGTTGGGAGTTGACAGCAGCCTTTATACCAGGAAGGCTGAGAACAATTGAGAAAATAGCATGACTCTGGGAAATCATCTCTTTGCCCCCACAGTCCTCATCCTCTGAAGACCCAGAGTGGTCTAAGGAGGCCGCAGCATCATTGTTGTTCCAGCTGTCACTGCTGCTCTGGTCTGGATCACCTTCCCCCTGCCGGATACTACCAGGTCTCCAAGAACGAACCCCAGGCCAGCAGTGGAAGCGGCCAATCAGTTCCCGACATGTGCTCCTTCTCCGGGATAGCCTGGTCAGCTCATAGCTGCTGCAACTTCTAGAACTTCCTGTCTGATGGACAAAACGTGATTTCTCTCCTCTGCCATTACCACCTCTTCCTCCTATCCCACCACGACTCCCCGAACCCTGCAACCCAGCCAACTCCTTTGAACGGTTCTGGGTCTCCTTGTAAATGCGCCAGTAGAGGACACTCATTATCGTCACAGGCAGGTAGAAAGCCGCCATAGCTGTGCAGAACGTTATAGTGGGCTCTTCGAGGAACTGAATGTAGCACTCATTTGAGGGTACTGTCCTTTTACCCTCAAAATACTGCCATAATAGGATGGCTGGGGCCCACAGGACAAGAGAAACAAACCAGGCTAGGCCGATCATGAGCCCAGCTCGCTTAGTGGTCCGTTTGGCCCGGTAGGTCAAAGGCCTGGTGATTGAAAAGTAGCGGTCAAAGCTGATGACCAGTAGGTTCATAACTGAGGCATTACTGGCCACATAGTCTATAGCCAGCCACAGGTCACAGGCCCAGTTGCCCATTGCCCAGTATCCCATCACAAGATAAGCTGTGTAGAGGTTCATGGAGATGACCCCTATGATGAGGTCAGCGACAGCCAAGCTCAGCAGGAAGTAGTTATTGACCGTCTTTAGCTGGCGATTAACCTTGAAGGATACCACCACCAAGATGTTGCCAATAATGGTGACCAGTGAAAGCATACCTGTCAGCAAGACAATGAGGACCACCTGCCACAAAGGGTGGCCACCCAAGGGATTAAGGGGATCAGTTATATTCCCATTTTGGGATTCTGAGGTGAGGTTGAGGAGTTTGCTGGCGGAAGAGGAATTATCATCCAGGGTATTCCCATGAAAACTGCTCCAGGAAACTCCTCCACTTCCTCCCTGGTGGAGAGCATTGGATTGTGGGTAGGCTCCGGCTGTTGGCAGTGAGGGGTTTGCAGTCAGGAAGAGACCAGGGTCTGTGCTGTTGGAGCTCATTGTTATGTCCTGGCATATTCTAAAGACAGAGACAGGGAAAGAGAAGAAGGGAGGTAAAGAGAGAGGGAGGGAAGGAAGAGGGACTTGGCACAAAAAGGAGAGGTAGAAATGGGGAAGGGGATAGAGTGACAGAGGGAACAAAATGGAGAAAGGACACATTAGCAGTCGCCATTCCTATTCATATCCAGTAGGTGAGGCTAAAAACCTACTCCACCAAGCTGGATGTCTGATACGACAATGATGCTTGGGTCTGATTTGTCCACCCTGTTAAACAATCACTCATAACTGCATTTGTAGACGATCTGTATGCACACTGTGAATGCATGGCAAGCCATATATCAAATTACAACTTGGCATCTCAATCAACGAGGCTAGACAGCCAACACTTCCAGTGAGAGAGACGGACAGCAATAAATGCCTGTCACTTATGACACCCAGCAAGTTGCAAAGACATTTAATTTAGTAACAGGTAATGGATTTTCCCACATGGTTGCCTAGTCTGTAAAGATGGCTGTGTTGGGTTTGCACCATGCATGACATTAGGCCTTGAACAAGGGTGGTTTTCCTTTGTCCAATCAGGTGTGGAAGTTGCACGCTGCTGATCTATATTTAAAATCTATTTAAAGTCAGTCAGTCTGTCCCTCAAACACAAGCAGACTGATGTGTTTTGTAGTTATAATGCTCAAACTCTGTCAATTACTTTTTCTAAAATATGAACATGACAGGCAACATCCAGAAAAGTCTGTACATACCCCAAGTAAAAATGACAAAGAGAAGTTACAGACGACATTGCTGGCGACAGCTAGGCTGTAACATTATGAATGCATCATCTTAAGTAGGGGCTTGCAGACAGCACGAAGATTGGAGGACAAAGAGGATATAAATGAATTGAGGAAGCATTCTAAGACCTTGGGAGGTATTCTGACACGTCTTCCTGCCTAAATCTAAAGGTTTCTGGTGTCAGTTTGATAATGTAAATCCTGCGGTAGTTAATTTGCCACCAGACTTAATATAGCGCTCCAGGAGCCTTCTGAGAGAGCTACGCAGAGACAAAACATCACAGTGAAACAGGGAGAAAATAGAGGACAGTTCTGTTTGTTCTTTGATTGGGGATCACTTCACAATGGAAACAATAAACTGAAAATACTGTGGTATGTCGAAGTAGTTATTGATAATTAGATGACTGCAGGAGGAACTCCCATTTTGTAGAGCAGTATGTCCTGTCAATTTCAAGTTTTCCTGTGAATCAATTACTGTTGTGGTTTGCATTCAAATGTGTACACTTATATGTGTGTTGAAAAAAAAAAGAGATGCTTAATAACAAAAGTGAGGAAGGTAGAAAGTTTTATGTGCTACAAGTGAATGCTATGTAAATGTCTCTACAGTTAAATCCAACAGTAAAGTAGAAGTTGAGTAGATTTGTATAAAACGGACAAATCTCATTATGCATTTCCTTTGGAATATTGTGAATTCAATCTAAATCATGTGGACATGGGTATTTGTTTGTGGTAGTTAATTACATTCACTTACCACAAATAAAAAAACCCACTAATTTCTTAAGACCTGTTTGGGATGAATATCTAATAACTGTTTAATAACAAATGTGGCAAAAGTGCTTTGTGGGATTTGATAGCACCCTACCCTGAGCTTTCTCTTCAATGTGGAAGTCACAAACTTGGTGTTCTTCCGCTGAGGTTTATGACAATGGTTTATTTTAAACCTGACACTATCCTGAACCGGTCTGTGTGAAGGTAAAAAACACCAACGTGTTCTCCATGGGGACATGTAGGAACAAATCCCCCCTAAGCACCACAAGCATCACCATCCATTTATACAAATACACTGATAAATACATGTGCATATAACAAATGTAAAACACATATAGAGTAAACCTACAAAAGCACGCACACTATTTCAAACGACAGGCAAAGGTATTTGAAGCTGAGTGCTGCACCTGTGCCTAGACAGATCTCAGACCTCCCACAGAGCTGTTAAAGAACCCCAGTAGCCAACAGCAGTTTGTGACATTGAGCTCACGCTGCTACTACTATTATCAGAAGGCTCCCTGCTATCCCCTTTGTGGACATTTACCCCTTCATCCATTCACATACACACAGAGTACGCTCTCACATTTCACACAAATACTGTTTATGTTACATGAGCATGCATGGCCAGATACATTAATTGTGTACATTATGTGCATAGGCAAATACAGTGCATGCATGTGCACACATAGATGGAAAAAAAATCATTGAACCTACAATTGTATCCTTGTGAAAAACAAAGCCTGCATGCAAGAACAAACATAAAGAACTGCAACATTTATGATAATCGGCAAACTTAAAAGCCTCTAAAGAAAAACAAAGTCTACTTTAAACTCTTCACAAAGCAAATTCTACTGAGAATGCACGACAGCAATGTGTTGCTAATGAGTGTTAAACATCTTTTAATTGGATTATGAGGGAAAAATGTGTCTGTGTGAAGATACAGTAAGGGCTTAACAGTAGGGAGGTCAGTCTTTGATCTGCTACCTTGACTTGCCGTAAACACAGGACAATAAAAATGAAAATTAGAAAACCAAATAATGGAATAAAAAAAGGAAAATGTCATGTCTGGGGAATAGAGGCAAAGGAGGCTTGAGGAACAGAGACTGGATCCAATGGGAAAAGATCAAATGTCAGACCCCCTGTACCTGCTTCTGCCTCCTTAAGTGTCACAGGATAGCTTAGTGTCGGCACAGGTGTATAGGATTCATGGTGTATAGCACACTGTCAACACAAACAGAATAATGTCAGTTATACTGATTGGAGAAAATGATGGTTGTCTTGTTTTGTATGCTGTCAAATATACAGTTCAATTCAATATATGTGTCTATACGTATGCTGTTTGTTCATGCTCAATTTCTGTGCACAACCTTGACCTTTACCAAAGCGAAAATATTTATACATGGGACAATCAAGCCTGACTGTTCAAATTGCAATTATTATCTTCCATAGATTTACATCTGTAGTCCCAGGAGAGCAGAAACTGGCTGCACAACAGAGGACGTTTGTTTTTCCTCTATAATTAAACTGATCAAGCCTTTTAAGATGAAAACTGTATGCATCAGATGACAACATGGGTGGGCTAGCAAGTCTTTGAAAACCAGCTGCTATTCAGTGAAGCCATTATAGTGTCCATCACTCTCTCCAAACCCCACGCAAAGCTCTATATCTTACGTTTGACTCGCAGTCACGTAGGTGTGATGGTTTCAGGTGCACAGAGAGATCGATATTCGTTTACTGTGTTGCAACATAACGTGTTCCTTGACATTTTGTCCCAGCAGGGTTGGACAGCGCAATCCAAGTTGGGTCCAAGGATCCATCTAAGTGATTGGGTGGCTAATACAAGGCCATTTCAGGTTTCTATTTTCAGCAACTATCCTAGCAGAGCAGCAATATGTACAGATAATGTCCAACAATGATGAGTGGTTGGGAGTTGCTTTTTGATAAAGGTTAAAGCTGCTATAATTTGAAGCAATCCCTTGAGTGCAACTACATGCCTTGAGTTAAAGAGATGCTGTTCTACAAATTGCATTTCTCCTAGTGCCATTCTTTATATAGGTAAATAGCTTGGGGAGATTTAATCAACAGTTTCTGTGTTTTAAAAGAAAATAAAGAATATTGGCATTGCTTTTTCGTGCTGGCTTGTCTAAAATTTCACAACTGGCTCATGTAGCACCTTATTTAATGTGCACTTGAAACAAGTGCAGAGAGACATCTGGATGCAGGCAGGGTTTTAAGCACTTTACTGCAATAAGGCATTGTTGTAAAAACAACTCAGGCGTCAACAGCTTGAAAACAGAAAAGGCTACTGCCAAACAAGGCAGAAGTAGACTCAACCATGAAACGAAAGGTTACTATTCAGGCTGAGAAAAACTAATCAACAATTGGAAAGCTACAGTGGACTGACAAAACAAGAGTTCAAGCTTTTGGCAATTCCAAGAAAACAACTACAGACTGAAGGCATACATATTTAGTGGACCCAGCACATGCACTGCTGCATAGTCAATTTGTATGCAGACTTCTGCCTTGTAGCAGGAGGACAGACAGCAAGTGTAGGAGAGACTCAGGACTTCAGACAGTGGTCAATGAACGTGCATTAACAGCAAAAATGCTTTCGATTTGTACTTACAAAAAAAACTAATCCACGAGATCATCTCAGTCCAGCCTTTTCTATCCCTCAGAGCCGGAAGATGTGGTGTTGCATGATAAAGGATACACTTGAAGATACCAGGTCATTCTGAGTGAGAAAAGGTGGTAATGGGTCATGTTTCAGGATGAAATGTGATCTGGCAAGTAGTACCACAACACCGACGGCTCTTTGGAGTTATCGATTTCTGTGTACTGACCGAAGCAGCCTTGCAGGTAAAACGCAATCTACAAATACAACACCAAAAAGATGACGTAAGGTACAACTGCAATGGCATTTGCATTTGCTGGTTAACGTTACAAGAAAAAAAAAATTCCCTTCCCTGGAGTCAACGAGAATGAGCGGATAGCCTACACATGAACAGCCCCAGTCTGCCGTTGCCACTCAAATTGTCTAAGTTTTTGCCAAACTAATAATGTTTCCGCCGGAAAAATAACCGGGCCCAGCCGCCTGTGCCTTGGAGCTCCTCAGCTTTGTTTGAAATTTTAAGTATGATTTTAACAGTAGACTGTTCACACCATGTGTTAAATATGCAAACACGATCAGAGTTCATTTCCAAACATCCATTATTTGGATAAACTGACCAGATATTGGGAATCCAAACAGTTATTTTCCTTCCATGCATATTAAACATATTAAACTTAACCTAATCAAATGACATATTACTGTTTTTATTGAAAGTATACAAACTATTACTTACTTTACTATTAGTAAAACTATAGATACCCCACAGTACAATGTTTTCATTTGAAGTACGGTAGTATACATCTCAATACAGCACAGTAAAAGTATACCATTTTTTACATTATCAGCACAATGTACTTAAATGTAAGGTGTCCAAGGTGGAGCTTTCAATTTATAATGCTGCATAATCAAATTACAAATTATTCATTCTTACTGAAATTATTTAATATTTAGTTAAATCGGAATCTGCAACGGAACAAGAGTTCTCAACCATGAAACGGCTCTGACTCTTGGTAGCCCCGAGAGTAACCACATATCTTTGGGATTTTGTTCCCCTCTGTGTAGATATGCTGGTATTCAGCACGATTAAGAATGAGCACTTCAAGAAGTCACTCAAAGTTCTTAACCTCTGTGCAAACTCTGTGTTTGAAAGCTTTTTTTCATACATCATACATCTTCCAGCTGCACATAGAGCACAGGAAAATAGCAGAGGAGCAACTGCAGTCTGTTGCTCTTTCCCTACCACCTCTGACATGCGGTCCAGTGAAACATCAGAGCCACTCCAACAATGCATTTTATAGACCCATAAATGTCATTTTTCCCCCGGGACCATTCAGGAGAAGTGTTTGCTCTGAACCAGTAGTATACAAAAAAGAAGAACTGTGTGAATTTAACATGAAGCACTGCACCATTACAGTATTTGGTAAAAAGTGTGAAGCCATAGCCTGATTTTTTAGGATTAATGAATCAATTATATTTGTCGGTTTTCTGTAATTGTAAAAATATAAAAGATAGATATAAAAGACACTACAGCTATGTAAATAAGGCACAGAGAAGTTTGGATAACACACAAACAGCAGGAGAGGGACTTCAATCTCAGCTCAGGACGCTGTTTCTCCACAAAATCTTTACAAACCAAAGAGTTGTTTGCTGCTATATTGATCTTGTCAATTTTGAATTTAGCACCTTTTAAACTATGGTGATTAATTTCAATATTCTTTCAAACAATTTCATCAGAGCGAGGCTGTAAAGAGGTAGTATTTAATGAAGTTGTTCATGAAAGAAAAACGGACTGCACAGGATGAGCTAAATCCAAAACAAGCTGGTGATGATGGAGCTGCTGCCAGAAGATGGTGGCAAGGGTTGTGAAACAGCACAAGGCCATCTGTCAGGTGCTCACTGCTGACAGGAACAAGCATTTAGTGCCTACTTGGCAGGAGACGGACCGCCTGGAGTCCGTGAGCGCTGCTCTAAGTCCACTCTTAAAGTTCGCAGATTTTCAGTGAGGCTTGAAATCTTAATTGAGTGTGAAGCGTTTACCACACCTCCTCCAAACAAAGGTTTGCGTAAGCTGCAGATAAGGACAACTCATAAAGGATGTCCAACATCATGGTCCGTCTCAGTGTATCGCTGGTATATCCTCGCCTTAATGCACAAAGGCATCAAAATTAAGGAGGTGTCTGATGGCGGAGGGCGACCACGATCTACAAACTGAACGAAGGGCTCACAGGAAATGATGCATGTAATGCAGAATTACTGATCTCATCTCACTGTTTACTTTTCTCTATACTACAGCAGTATCAGAGCTCTTACTCAAGAGCTCTGATACTGCGCTTACTCAAACCTTACATCGACAAAATACTTGGTGGATTTAGTTGTGAAGCAGTCAGAGGAAACTCAATATACTTGGCACTGGCAGCTTTTATATTTCAACAAAAGCAGATGTGGTCATTTTCAGCATTTTATGGCAGAGGATCAGTGCTAAATAATGCAGGAAGTAACAGATTGAAGGAGCCGCCACAGTAAGATGAAGGGTTGCAGGCTGCACAGCCTCATGGAATGATGGAAAAGAGGCTCATTATTTATAGACTTGCAAAACAATACAAGCTTATTTGTCTGTTTGCTGCCTCCAGAATACTGGGACCTGATGATTAAAATCATTACTATGTTGTTGTTTTTTAAATAACAAAGACTGAGAGGGTTTTCAGTTATTCTGGCTGATAAGACTTCTGATCGTGTTGAAGGTGTCCAAAGCTTTGATGTGAATTTATTAGGTCTCAAATCCTCATCTACCAATAAGCATGATAAAGGTGTAATTTGACCCTCCCTCACAGGTGCAACAAAACTTTAAGGAGACTAAGGAAGATATGTAACTTAATTGGTCTATAGACGCCCACACACTCCTGATCAGAGGTCTAACCTGCCAGATTACCTGAAAACACCTGTGTGGGCCTACACCATTAATGATTGGAATACTTAAACTGTTGACATGACATTATTTTCCTCGTGTTTCTATATTTATTTTAGAAATGTACATTTCTGCTGGTACTGACATGAATGGTTTCAAATCACTTTACAATTTAAGTTCACTAAAAATGTTTATATATCTATCAACTCCTTTTCACTTTAGTTGACACAGAGCGGCTTTTAATCTATAAATGATAATCACTTGAAAATAAGATAATATAGAGAATGGACTATCTAAATAAACTGTAAGATTTATATTGATGTGATTTTCTCAAAGGAAAGAAAAAGTTGTTGTTTACTTTCTTTTTGGTGGGTCTGACAGGCGTAGACTGTATGAAATATGGACGTTATCTCCGTGACGCCACATATAGGTTTCTAAAGACCCATTGTGAATCTCAATGTGGGTTGCTCCGATAACGGGGATATAAGCTACAGAGATCAAAACCGTTTTTTGGACCAGGCTGTAAACATGTTTATTTCTGCTGCAGAGTTGGACATTTAAGGTATTGCATTTGCCATTTGAGGAACTTCTTTTCAATTTAATTTCTCATTACCGGAGTTTGTCTTTTGGTTTTAGGCTGGCTAGAGAACGGAAAACTAAAACCCAGCTTCTTCTGACTTAAATAACGAAAGCCTTCGAAGCATCACCCTGTATCCTTGATTAAAGACATCATATGTCCAATAATACTGGAAAAATTAGGGAGCAAAGTGTTTGTCTTGACACATTAAGTTTATTTAGACTTCGGGGACAACTCCATCTGCTAACATCGTGCTTGAATTTCAGACAGTTGATCCTTGCAGCTGTCTCTAAAGCATCCGCGTTGAAATTTGGGTTTTGGTGTAAATACAGTCCATGTGGTATTAATACCAAATAGTTATTTGCAATTACTGTGTGTGTGTTTCCCCAGGAGCCAAAAGTCAGATAAGGTTGGTTGGAAAACATTCTCAATACCAACTCATCAATTGCAGACGCCACTTTGTCAGTTGCCGTATTCTACAAACTATGACGCTCTAGTTAGAATGAGAATATTATCTGCACCCAAATAGCAAACATTGGAGGATTTGCTGAAGAGATAAAGTGAATTAAAAAGGATTATAGCACAGGATGAAAAAACCTTCTCCACAGTGGAAAAATAAAGTATCCGGGCCAGTGTGCCTGGTCACATGTAGGTGTTATTTTGCATAGTTTGGATTTTGAATAGAATTTTTTGCACTGGTAATCAGGCTGGTCTCTCACTTCTTCTCTCTCAGCACTCAGTGATGAATGACAACTAATCACTTTGTTATTGCTGCTGATGTCTGCTCATGGTTAAACTAATTTCAGATTTATATTGCTTCAGCAATTCAGAGACAATCACAGTTTTCTAATGATACATGGTTTCAAAAAAGATAAAGGTTGCTGAGGTCAAAGGAGGTTGTTACGGTGGGTTGATACGCGGTAGGGTTGGGCAACGGTCTATATTTTCATATTGTCAAATTGTCATTGCTGATAGATGATCCGGCAGCTCTCTGTGATCACTCGTTCTAAATGTCAATATAGCCAATCTCACAGCACAGCTGCTGTCATTAACCTTTATTTTCATATATTTCATCTACAGCAGGATTTCATCTGCAGCACAACAGCTTTGTAATGACTGCTGGTCAGGGTGGTTTTTTTCGAGATATTCTCCATCAAAGTGGTGGACCAATAGACCTAAATTGCCATCCCTAAAGCCATGATATGTTCACACTTTATTTTCAAACACAGCCCAGAGAAAGAAGATAATGGTTAACATAAATGCTGTGTAAGACATAATCATTCTGAATGAAGTAGTAAAGACAGATATGTGTTCACTTTTCTTTATCTACTGAAAAGGAGAGAAGGGGAAGCAGAAAGCCATACAGCCAAACACAGAAATACCAATACTTAAGTCATCAAGTGTGAATCTTCAAGATGAAAATGTAAACATGACCAATGTAAACTCTTCCGCCTGAAGGGACAGAAACAGGACTCGTGTCTGTACAATGGAAGAAGTCCTGTCAGTCCCTTAATACCAGGAAGCAGCTCGACATAATTATTCTGCCCTAACCTTGTTTATTCTCCTTTATGACCGTGGGCAGCCAGGAGATCTGCTTTTATTGAGGTGTCTTTTTTGCTGCAATCCAGATTACTGCAGCAGAGTGTCTGAGTCCTGCTTACACTGGCACCAGCGGCCATAAACAGATGGCAGTTTGACGGTAGCTTAGTCTGATGAAATAACAATGCGAGGAAGTAAAATAATAATCAGTGTGAGAGGTTATGCAGGGTGCCAAGGATGGCTGTGCATGGGATCCGGCCAAAACAGGATACTTGGAAAGATCTCTGCTGTACAAAGTAGAACGACCGAACTACGATTTATAAGGTGCAAAATGTGAGCCATATAGGATACCTCTCCTCTTTGTTGATACTCTAAATCTTAACATGCAGTAGTATATTTTACAACCCTATTTCCATATGCAACTTATTTGCAATCATGAATTAAATTCACTGGGACATTCAGCTCCAATACAGGACAGGTTCTTGCAGTGCAAAGCTTAGAGAGGAGGTTGAAATAAATGGATGGATGGACAAAGTGTGTTTAACCAGCACCAGTTCAAGTCCTGTGTCATAATTCATGTTTGTTTTGGGTTTTTCAATATTCAACAAAAGCCCTGAATACCTGACATGCTTTAGCTGGCAAGAGGGGCTACCAAGCTTGCTAAAAAAAACAAATTAAAAATGACAATGACCATTTTTTTCAATGTGTTTGCCATAGAAATATCTGTAAAACAGACTGCCCTCACAACAAAATGACATCATCACTTGTTTCAGCAAACGCCCAAACACGACATGTCCTGTCCATCTGGTGCAAAGGAGGAAGGTGTGGTTAGATAGGTCAACATAACGTCAGACTTTGATGAATGAGTCCACGGTGTTTCCCTTTTTGTTCCGTATGTAAACATTATGGTTTTTTAACAATGATCCAGTTGTTCCCTTACCTTAACAAAGTATTGATTTTAACCCACATCATGATTTATAACCTAGCCAAGTCCTGTTGTAGCCTTGACCTAACAAAACCTTAACCATAGCTGCGTCACAACTGTAAAATGGTTGATTTTCCCACAGTAATTTGTAGCAGTGTTAGAAGACACTTACGTCTATTATAAAATGCTTATATGTGTGGTTCTTAAGGGTAATTACAAACAGTGAAATGTGTCCTTTAAATTGGAGGACTTGTTGCGGTGAATCTTTTTAATAAAATCTTGGCAGCCATACATTTCCACCAGAATGTAGCAATCTAATACAGGACAGTTGTATAGAGTAAAAACGTAATTCTTCTTTGTTTCAGGCTTCAGATGTGGTATCATAGTAGTAAGATGTGAGGGGAATATCTCCACGTGGAAAGAGAAGTAGGATGTTGTTATGCTCCTGACCAGTGCTAGAGGCTCATGGGATTTCACACACATCCTCACCTCTGCGGTGGGTCTCCTTGCTTTTTGACAGCCTCAGTAACAAGCTGCTGGAATCTTTCTCCACAGCACTCTTAGACACTTAGACATGCCTGTGTAGTATGCGTGTATGTGAACGCAAGAGATGGGGGGGAAGAAAAATAGAGCGGCAAAGTAGAGTCGGTGGAAGAATGGCTCAGGAATATGTCAAACCAAAAGGCTGCAGCCACTTGAGGGGGACTGCACGGAGAGCGTTCAAAGTTCACCTTTCTGACGTTCTCACAATAAATCTAAAACTGGATGAGGTCCAATGCATACCGTATGTGTGTTTTAAAACAAGAGCTAAGTTACTGTCATTGAAATGAGGCTGTGCTGGATGTCTAAGAGGAAAAAAATGCTTGTGCATTAAATTCGCCACAATGACAGCTCGCTCCTAACAATTCCTACAATCCAAACTATGAAATATCACGCTTTGAGAAACAACGTTGTTTCGTGTGAGGCTAATTCCAGGGCCCTGACCTTTCGCTCACTCCTCATGCCTGCTGCTTCAATACAACCCTATACAGATGCTATACACATGTAAGTGATAGGCTATTGCGATCAATCCTTAAAAGGAAGTGCAACCATCTGTCTATTGAACAGGCACTCGAACGAGACGGAGGGGGAGAAAAAACACACACTCACTCCTATGTAAACATGCTTCAGCAGGAGGAGAGGGGTCTTTGAATGCTGGAGGCAGAGATGAGGGGTTGTGCAAGGGGTTCAGGAGAGTGAGGTGAAAGGATATTGTCGGGAAAGCTAGGAATGTGCCAGAAGACGTACGTGGTCACACCTGCCGCTTGGGGAGTGTACGTTATCCAGCAGTTGGATATTATGTGTTTATGCGAGAGAGGAGGAACACAACAGACTTTTCATCTCAGGACAGAGGGCCGTTGGATGATGGATGTCTACCACTGAACTGTGTGCTTCCACACCACACAACATGCAAGCATGCGCACTCTTTTTTGCAGATACGCTACACCCAAACCAATGTTGACTCTATCACACACATCCCCAGTGCCAAAAGCTGAAACACTTGAGGGGGCAGTGAGTCAACAGGGAGATTACAAGAAGTCTTGAAAATGATCCTTAGTACCGTATCACCACAAAGAGAGATGGTGCCGACGGAACTGGTTTAAATACAGTCCAAACACTTCTCCTGGCGGATGTAGACAGGTCTACGTAGACCGTTAACAAAGCGCTTACTGTATTACAAACATGAACGCTTGCAGGGACATGGGTAAAGACACATATACACACACACAATCTCATGTAGCTGGCTGCCCCTCTCTTTCATTCACTCAAACATTGACGACCCAGCCGCCCCACCCCTTCCCGCCCTCTCTGGCCGGCCTCTTTCCCCAAACACACACACACAAACACACACACTCCGACTTGGCAGAGGGTGTATCTATTTCATCCAATAATATCAACCCGGGTGACGTGACTGTACCTGGCACTGGAGCCTAAAATAGCTTTCGAATTTGATTCCCTAAATTCTCTACGGAAGTCAAAGTGGTCTCATCTGTCTTTCTCAGTATTAAAAGCCCATTCTCTGATAACCGGCTCCAGATGAACCCGACCCAGATATTTAGATATGGTCAGATAATAAAAAAAAAAGAACTCACCTGCTCGAACATAAATGCACACAGAAGTCAGTGGCTGGACTTGTGCATACGGTTGCTTTACTTATGCATACATGCACACACAGAGATTAAACTGGGAAGAACATGTAGATAAACATTTCCTTATCCTCATTTCCCGTATCCTACATCTATTAACTCAGATAAACTGTGTTTTTTTCCACTATGCTCATGTCATAGAATGCAGTCCCAGATTAGTATATATCATCTGAATCATTTAGCTTTCACTGGAGAAACTTTTGTACTTAGAAGTTGGACTGAATTTACATGCATCTCACTTTAATTTTATCAATATTTAATGCCCTTGTCAACACAGCACCTTACAAACTATTTGGCCCTCTGGATTTGTTTATTTTTGTTTACCTCCCCTGTATGATTCATTTCCTCTTCTATGACCTTTCAGTAAAGCTCAGTTATATTTAATTCATCGAATTCAAAACAAAATTGGATTGAGTAGTGATGACATGGAATAAAAATAGATTTCATACAGACATTGTGACTGGTTTATATTTTTTCTTTTTAAGTTGGTCACTCATCAAAAATGATGACTCATGCAGCGGCGATAAGGACAGAGACATTAGTTTTAAGTGTGTGTGTGTGTGTGTGAAATGCACAGCAAATTTGAGTCATAGGTGGGAGTTCTAGACATATTCATGTGAGTTGCCTATGTTTGAAATTGAGCGAAAAATTTGCAGTTATCTCGATAGTTTAAGACTCCAATTCGTGACCATAAATATGCGTAAAGGAAAAGTAAAGGTCTGGAGGACAATAACAGGAAGAACTTGGTAAATTCTTTGTAAGTTTTGACAGCAGTCAAAGTCTGAGCTGTCACACAAGTACAGTAGATAGACATGTTGTCCGTTTGGGTTGGATAAACACAGGTTGTGAAAACAGTCCACCGGGGTAAAAAATTCTCTTCACGTCCAATCTGACAGCAAACAAAAGTCAGTGTTGGGCGGATGTAGATGGATAAGTTTCTTTATTTTATTAATCTATCTATCTTGTACAAGTTCATTAACATCAATGGCATGTTAATGTGCCAGCATAAAGGCTTCATTCCATCTGCCGTCCCTGGGCATGATTTTACACATTAAAAGAAACAAAGCAAGACAAAAAAATAGGTTTTGTTCAAACATAATATGCTGCACATATTGAGAATAGAGCCACCATAATATTCCTAATTCTGAAAGATGCTCAGTGGGTGCCAGTTGTCAAGTGCAACCACAAAGTTTATAGCCCACAATTATATTTTATATTGCCGGATTGCTGGCTAATGAACCTTGAATGCTAATGGCGACAGACAAGTGATGGATTAGCCACAGTGCCAATTGGCTTTTGCAGCTGAGGCTTGTTGTTATTGGTCTGTCAGAAGACATCCAACACAGGAGGGAGACATGAAAAAGAGCTCATTCATAGCCAAGAGCTGTACAGTGGAGGGATAACAATGGAGCTGCTCTGAGAAGAGGCCAGAGATGAAACCTGACATATTGTAAAATACATCTGAATAGTGGTGTAATCCCTTTGACGAGAGAAGGAACTACCAAGCACATTAGACACATTCTGAAATTAGTGTAACCACTGAGCTCATACGCAAATGAGCTAATTTCTTTAATTTCAAGACTGCTAGTATTTATCGGGAGACCATGTGTCGACTGAAAGATGATCTGTGGCATATAATAGTTCCCATCCGCCACACTGACAGGAACATTAGGAGGATAGAAAGTAATGAGACTGTGATACCGTATGGAGCCCTGCTGAGTGGAAAAAGACTCTCTTTGACTCCTATTACGTACTTACAGCACAGCTAATAAGAGTGGGAACACGCACTGCAAGAGACAACACAAACCAGAACAGGCTACTAGATTACTATGTGGGTGGTTAAGCCATAAAAAAAACCATTCTCAGGCTATAAAGTAATCATGCAATCAAATTACATGTTTGCTGTAATGACTCTGTGAATGACTCTATGAATATTCACCTCTTGATTTTCTTCCTCAGGTGTCGTCACTTTATAGCTTTCAAAATCATCCCTTCTGAAGGGCTTCGGGAACACAATACCGCTTACACTATGAAGGGTAACACAAGCACGGCATGTAATATGACAAATCATTGTTATGGCCATCAGTTATCCCCCTGCTGTTTAGTCAAAAATGAGCTACAACTTGAGAACTTTCATTTGTCATAATCACATTACACCTGCCGGTCCAAATGCTTCGTGCCAGAGTGCCTGCTGCATAAATCATTGTGTTTACTGATACTGCACTGCTGGACTCTGATCATCACATGTGCTAAAAGCAGCAAAAAGTCAGTGACTGTATGGTTTTATCTGCAAACAGAGCAGCAGAATGATAACTCAGATAATAATAATCTATCCCTTCTTGTCTCATGGAATACCAAGAATGAGGTTTTCTGTTTTGAACTGCCTCCCTCTTAATCTACCGGACTATTTTTTCTCACCCTAGGGCCTCTTGTCTGTCTCTCTTTTCAGATGTCAACAGCAAAAGGGAAGACTCTGGGGCTCTTAAACTTATTTAAACAGTGCTGAGAGTGAGCAGATTACTCAATAGTGTATGAAGATAAACACCATGACCACTCAAGTGTCTCAGTCATTCTTGAAGAGTAGGTTTCAGAGTTTGTAGGCATTTTGTAGCCTTAAACCTTTAATATATCATCATACCAATCAGTAGGCTACAAAGAAAGCGCTACTGGAATACAGTTCCTCTCTTTATCTCATTCCCTGTAGAGAATTTCTTCATATGGGCTCATTCATTTCCTGAATTTCAATGGATTCATAAATGTTTGGAGGGAGAGAAATAGACATAAAGGAGGACTTGGAGAGCCGCACAAAGACAGAGGAAATCAGAAGCTAAGAAACTCCCCAGCGGCCTGGATTTGACTGATATTATTCCATTATCCCTCTTTCTATTTTTTCCACAGGTGACCTTAACCTGTACTATGTGGGAATTGAGGTAGCAATGGGTTGTCATGGATGATAAAGGTGTGAAGCATGAAGCTGCTATGTATACAGTCTAACCTATTGTATTCTAAATCCATATAGTCTAGCAGACATTTATTTCTCACATGTGGAAATATGGAGCACCGTGGACTAACTGGTGATCATGTTTTGCACTGGTTATCACTCCTGCAATATATTAGCATTTAATATGAAGGGACCAATTGTGACGGGAGAGGATTATCTTATTAACTGATGCAGGTCATTGAGCTCTACAAATATTGAACAAACGCCTGCGTTAAAGATCAACTTCATGACGCACAGAGAGAAAAAAGTCTGATGTATGAGTTAGTGCGGCCATTCATTTGAAGTCGAAAAGAAAAGGTCGGACTCAAATCTCAATCATTTGAATTATCCATCAGAAAGTGATGCCTGAACATTGTTTTGGCATTTTACAACATCCAAACTCTCACACAAAAATGGGAACAACATCTACAACAATTATCAATAATTCTGCAAAGGTGAACAAATATTCCTGACAGATGTCAAATCAGTGAAGGGGATAATTCTGGTGTAATTCTGAGTTAATAATTACCTAAAATATGTTTTAAGACCTGAAAGATCTGAAGGAGGGATGATTGAGGAGCCGGCAGCTTGAGCGAACAATCGCCTTTTTTGAATCACTGAACGTGATTGATGTTTGTTGGATCAGCTGACGATCAGCTGCCGAGTGCACATGACTTACAGAACACGTCCAACCTGAAATAAAACGATGCTTCATTAACTAATCTATCCTTCTCCCGATTCCCAAAATGGGTAGAAATGTTCACTTCATGCCAAATTAAATTGCTGCACTCTCCTCATGTGCAAACACAAATAAGCCCTGATGTAAAATACTTTGAACTTTTTCACACAAAACACTATCAGGGGGAAATCAGGTCAGAGGAGGTAAAAAAGTTTTTTCTCTGAGGGAGACAGGTACACTTTACAAGCTAATATAGAAACTTTAAACCTAGTTCTTTCCAAACAACTCAATAAGCTTTTGATTGCTTGTTTCTCTCTGTTGTTGGGGGACTGAATCACTAACACCAAGATCAATAAAATATTTAGGTGTTAGCAAACACACTACTCTTCCCTGCTGCGTTTTCACGGCAGGCAATAAGTTTGAACCAGGAAATTCAGATCAAATCCACATCCGGGATCTGTCATATTAATGCATGTTTGCCCGCTCACTTGTTTGTCTATGTGATACAATGCCACTCTGCCTTCCATGCCTCATGAATTGAGGGCAAGCCTCTATGTAAACATGGCTTAAATCAATCACGTAATACTGTGAGAGTCATGTTTCCCAATCATGTGGATATGTTGCATAATAAACAGTCCTTTTTTTTTTTATTTTCAGCTAAAAAAAACATCTCAGACTCTCTTCCCCTGCTCTGGAAAAATAAAAAAAGTAATCCGTTCTTTTATTTCATCATGCTTGAATAAGTGCAGCTCTCTATTCTCCTGTCTGAGCACGAGCTGCGTCAGCCCCGGAGGCAGGACCGCGACGCATAGAACTAGCTTCCCTGCATCAGCTTTCCCTTAACCTAAGAATTGATTTTAAGATGTAACAGTTAGTTTCGTAAAGCTCAATGAAGTCAAGACTCAAGTGAAACCATTGATCTTATGACCTCCTGCATGCTGGAGTGGCAAATGTGTTTCTTCTTCTTAACCTAAAAGACATTTTCACACTTTTACTGTCAGAGAATTTTGCAGCAGGAAAAATAAACTGAAGGTCTATGTCATCATTTAAATGCTTTTAAAACA
Source organism: Anoplopoma fimbria (assembly GCF_027596085.1). Taxonomy (NCBI): domain Eukaryota; kingdom Metazoa; phylum Chordata; class Actinopteri; order Perciformes; family Anoplopomatidae; genus Anoplopoma; species Anoplopoma fimbria. Next base: position 9,464,830 of record NC_072454.1, on the reverse strand, counting down.
TATCCTCTATAGAGCGAGGGTGTTTTCAGCTAGACATATAATTTATTCTGTGTCGTGCTGTCCCTGCATTTATCTATTCTAACACCCTTTTTGGAGGTTTTTCTCTTTAGTGGTAAACAGAACTAAACTAAAACTTTGGTTGCAAGAATGACAGGTTAGCTGTGAGAATGTGTTGGATTTGTTGTTTTGGTGAGAAGGATTCATGGTGTGTTGGCATGACTTTTTCTACTAATGCGAGTATTTGCTTCTAGTGTTACCAGGGTTTTAAAAAATGTATTTGAACCGAACCCAAATTGTTCTTTTTCTGGCATTACACATACAGAAAATAGATATATATGAGCCAGGTGGCCACAGAGTGAGTTATACTGATATTATGCCTCAGACACAGTGAAATGAATGATCTCCCAGTGTCATAAGGGTGTTAAATTTAGAGCCTGATAATGTACACTTCCCAAAAATACCATATTAGGCTTCCTCTGTCTGTCAGTGCTGTGGACATTTAATGAATACTTTTTAAGAGTCTCTCCCTCTGGAGGCGGACAGACTCAGGATATTTTGGAATTGCAGTCTACTTGTTGGCATTGCCAACGCACCCAGGATCCACATTCAAATTAATGCTCTGATTTGCCACTTGTATGTACACAGAATTATATGATCCAAAGAGGACAGACACTTCATAATGAACAGCCTAAACACATGGAATCATTATTCCATGTGTTTTTACACACATTTACAATTATTAGCTGCTGCAGAATATTGGATATTTGTTCCTACAAAGATGAAGATAATAAAAATAAATGTACCTGCTGAAATGCAAACATTCTTATTTGAACCACACTATGATGAGTGACTGTAATGTAATATGCTTCAGGTTAACACGCCTAATTAAAAAAAACCAATCCAGTTATTCTACACTTGATTTAATCTTGCAGTGCTTAGGTGTATAAACCTGACAAGTTTAAGATCATACATCAAAATTTATACCAGCCGTTACAACACATAAGCAAAAGTTTCATCATGGGTGAGTCTTGCTTTTTATTGACGGAGCGATCACTCATTGCTATTGAGGGTGCAGTTGGCTTTTAAGTTTTGATTCGTGGGTGGAGATGTGTCAACAGAGACCTGACACCAGCATTTAATTTCAGCAGGAGAGCATTTCTGCAGGATTTTAAAAACACAAGAGGCTACGCTGCAGCCCCTTTAGGTGGGTATGAGGGAGTATATGTATATCAAAATGTTGTATTGTGAAGCATTGGGATTTTAAACATCTATTTTATAACTTCTTTCCATTCATTTGTCTGACATTAAGGAGACTGAGCAGACTGTGTCGACTGTGTGGAACAAAGAATGGACAGTGACAGGTTTCCTTGGTGGACAATGAGAGAAACGTAGGCTGGTGTGAAATAACAATAATGCTGTTATTTACACTTTCTCACTTCTTTCCTTCTCTTGGACATGCATATAATTATATCGGGCTAAATATAAGTGCCTTGGTCTTTCTACTTGTCAGGAGTTTTGTAATGTAACATCTGATATATGTAATTATCATTACAGTAGATGATTTCTTTCTCCAAAAATGGGCTTTCCTTACGGCTGCTTGCACAGAGATTGCTAAGCACGCTGACAGAGCAACACAAACAAACTTAGTGTGAACTGGTTGAGAAACAACCACAAAAGCGTTTCATGACTGAAGCCCTTGTATTTCCCTGTGGGTTTAAAATTTAAAAAAAAACATAAATGCTTAGAAGCTCTGAGAGAGGCAAGTACTTACTACAATTTAAGGAACCCAGAGATAATTAACCACTTTGATACTCTGCAGGTGGTGTTTCTCAATTTCATGTGGGAAGCTGTCACCTCTGCACACAGCCTCCACTGATTGTCAAGGACACGACTCACAGACTATAACAGTTAGCAGTTTACTTTCCTTGCAAACATCGTTTGAGTTTGTAAAAAAATGATTGGGTGAAATTGCTTTTGACGTTACCGACTGCAGTCAACAGAATAACAAGAGCTGCCGTGGTTATGCTCAAATCATTTATATATTTTTTTCTTTTAGCTAACTGCAGTCAGAAGAGTTTGGTTTTAATGTGTCAGTTTTTGACATGAGTTGATGTTTTACTACATTATTTTCTCCTCAGGGAAGAAGCATCGCTGCTTATCTGATGCATCCAACATAAACTCATTACATTCAATCTTTTTTAAAAGGTTATGATGCTGCTCTTCAATTTTCTGACTTTGCTTTTCTACAGACATAACAGCAGTCCAGATTCTAGTATGAGGAGTATACTGCAGTCAGCGAACAGGCACTCTGTAACTCAGCTTTTCTTGATTATTTCTAGAATAATGTGGGTTGAAAGAATAAAAAGAATCTTTGGTCCCCGGAGGAATGAAGACTCGTCCATCAAACAGACATCATTTTAGCCTTTGGGCAACACACATTACAGCTGATGTGCAAGTTACCACTGAAATGTAAACACTCAGGGGGTCTGATGGACCCCAGTAGACCCACAGAATGTGATGTTGTTAGATCTCAAACTACATGACTACTGTTCCCTTCTTTAGATGGACTCATGCCATGTCGGCCCCACAGGCCAAAACTAGTGAAACACATGAGTGAGCTCTAATTTATCATTTCTGTTATGCAGAGAATGACTGAACTATATGGCAGTTAACTTCACGTAACATCAGCTGCTTCTGTTCTGTTTATGTGTGTTTACCAAGGATGATTCTGTTTCCCTGCCTGTGGGAAATGATGGGGTGTTTTCATCTGGTAAGATGTTTTCTTCCTACAAATAACAGCAAATTAGGAAAGATTTTCAAGCAAATAGATGTATTAAATATTCCTGCTTCATGCATTTAATCAAATTTTTCTCATCCGATAGAAACAACTGCTCTTGGTGTTGCACTGTTTTACTGTTTTGCATTTTTGCAGAGAGGGAAATTAAAATATGGTAAGTACAGCACTACATTAAAAAAGTATACTACACAATTAAATTTTAATTACTTGAGTTATTTCAGCTGCCTAATAACCCAACATGATCATTATGATATGTTAAACAAAGCTATTATTTCTAATGATTCCATTTCCCAATTCAAATTAAATCTTAAATATTGCTTTGTCAAAATACTTGTCTCCAAACACCATGCTCACTGTATTAAAATGTATTATATTTGGCTCAAGGAATAATCAAGTCAAGAATGCAAATAGTGTGGACAGCAATCCTGATCATGCACAGGTCCTAATGATGTTTGATGGTTTCCATGTACAGTATGCATCAGAGTCCTGTTAAAAAAAAACTTATCTGACACTTTGATCAAGTTGTAAAACCAGTGTGTACTTATAAAATGACCAGTTTGTTTATCAGACTTTCTGACTTCCTCTTACCTTTAGTTCATGGCAACAAATCTACACCCGCCAATAAAGTCAAACACTCCAATGACAACATTTATATTAACTGAGTGTGCTGCAGCCGGAGTGTTAAAGATCACGCCATATCTGTTATTATAGTCTTCTTGTGTACCTAACATATCTGTTGTGATTTTATGTTCTGATTCAAAATGATGCTTCATTTATTTTTTCAAAATATATAAAACACCCAAAACAAAATGTGTTTGAAATTGTAATATACTATGCCATTAGAAATCTAAATTTTAATTACTAAGTCAAGGTTAAGTGGTGTGAAAATGGTAAGAAATGTTTGTTTAATGTATGTATCATTACAGATTGTATACCCCTAGCATACAACAGGTCTTCCGGTTTCGCTTTTTGAATGAGATATCCAGACTACATACTACAGCCACCTCTCAAGCAGGTTCAGAACGTTTATGCTCACTGGCCATTGATTGTGGTCATTGCCAGGTTTTTCAGTTGAATCTTTTGGCCAAGAGTAGTCGGCCATCATGGGTGCTAGTTCTTTGATGTCGGTTTGGTGTGTCTGGGAATTTGCCAGTCATGTCTGCAATTAAAGAGGGTAAATTTGAGCTGACGTCTGAGCTTCAACCTAGGTATATAGGCACTGTATATCCATTCCCAAAAGTAACTATCAAAAGTAATCACAGAAAGTAACACCGTCGTTCACTAAAGGGGCCAACTTCTTTCAAACAGGCATTGTAAACTGTTTATTGGATCCTTTTGTAGCTTTTCTTTCTCCTGTCCCTCAATCACCCTCTTCCTCTCTCTCTATGCTCCTCTGACTCCGACACTCTGTCTCCCTGTTGCCTTCAGTTGAGGGATTTCTGAGGGGAAACCGCTGCTCTTACAGGAGGAGGGACAAGGTTGGATGAGATTTCATCGATCAGATGCAACTGACCGTAGCGGGTTGCTTTGTTCGGGGCTGTGCCTCAGCTGTAGGCCGCATCAGCCACTATTTCATACTGCGTATCACATAGCCAATTACATTCTGAAAGCATTTCCCGTGCAGCTCTCCCTCGCCTCCTACGTTATCACAAGCCGTCTGCACAGTGTTTTTTTTGAGTCACGTCTTGGGACACTTTCAGAAAAGAGTGATCTTCAATGCTGTTTGTTAACACGGTAAACATTGCTCAACATTAGCAGCAACTATTGTTTTCATGGAAGTTACATAGTATCTATTTTATGTTTTTTACAGTCACTTCAGTGCCCCAATCTCAGTCTTGCTGTCTGAAGGTTATAAATAATAACTGCTGACTTAGGGATGAATGAAGGGACTTTATGCTCGCATATATAAAGCCCACAGATGGTCATTGATCAATACAGCTTAGTTGAGCAAAGACAGTTCTTGCTGCAACAAAAGCATAGGTTTAGGGTCTTGTGTCAGTGTATTTCTTGGTCATACATTTTCACAGGAAGTGTTGGTGTTTACCCCATACATCTTTAATATTACTAATGTAGGTGCTACTTATTGTTGTTGAGATAAATTACATTGGAAGCTATTTGAAGTTTAAAAAGTACTATCTGCAAAAAGCCACCCCTAAAGGTGTCTGTGTGGCAGTGATAAAATTGTGTGAAGGGAAAGTAATTAACTTCCACTGACCCAAACAGAAAAATTAAATGAGAAGAGCAAAGTAAGACCAATGCTCAGTGGACCACAGTGCCAATGTTTGTTCAGTGTTCAATCAAACTCATCATTATCTTCTTTATCTGGCCAATCAATCCGAGTTTCTGGTTTTTCTTGTACAGGATTTTGTCTCGGATGATAGAGTCCCTTCCGACTGACCCCACCTCTCCTCATCATCTACAAAACGGGTAAGGGAGCAGTCAATGGACCCCAGCAGCTCCCTCCTGGATACCCCTGCAAATTATTTTTTTATCCCTAAATCCAATCTGTTATCTTTTGTCCGCTTTTATCTGTGGTGGAAACACCTGAATGACACGTTTTATATGTGCTCACTCAATTTTTCCATAGAAAAGAAGAAGTTGAATGGTGGTTTCCTTTTTTCTTCTTTGGAAGTTAATAAAATAGTTGTTTGTATTAAATAATGTATACATACATATCATAAGACATCTTATTCAGTTTGTATCTAGTTTTAAGGATACAAATAATTAATTTAATCCAGTCAAGCCAGTAAGATATGGTATAAATGTCTTATTCAGAAAGTGCGTCTTTCACTCAAGGGGACAACTTTTTGATGGTTAATTCAACACTGCACAATATATGTTTATGACTGCATGTCATGTAATACCCACTCTGTGTTGGCCCTCAAGTCATTTTTGGTACACCTTTAAAATTGTTTTTCACATAACCAATTGAATAACAGCAGATACGATTTGTTAAATACAATTTGTTTCTTTGTTTTTCCCTTTCCTATATTTTTCACACACAGACACAGGGTCCCAGCACAAAAAAACCATACTTGCTTTAAGCATCAAATGCTGAATGCCAAGAAAAAAAAAAAAAAAAAAATTGTGTTTGTCAGACAGCCTTAGTTCATTAACTAATAAGTATTGCTCTATGTGCTACTCGGACTTATGTGGGAAGAACACCATCAGTTTGTTTGAAACTGCTTTGCTTATCAAATACATTTTACGTGTGACTACAAAACTTGTCACAGGGTTTTCAATTTAGACTTTTAAGGAGGCTAAACAGAGATGATTTAAACTAAATGCTAATGTCAACAGGTATCTTAGTTAGGGTTTTAGCATGATAATATTTAGTTAGCACTAAAAAATAAAGGACAGCAGATGTTGATTGAACCAAAGTACTGGAAAAACTAAAATATTGACCTGATGATGGCCATAGATGAGAAGTCGTTTCAAGACAATCCACTTAAAACAAATGTCAACCACATGGTAGCAGGAAAAGTCAGGTGATCACCAAAGTCAATGGGCATTATTCCTTGGGAACCATAAATATTGGCAATCCATTAAATAATTAATGAGATATCTCAGCCACGACCAACGAGGTAGACCGACCAACCAAACAACAAACCATCACCACATTGTTCACACAGTAACTTTACACTGTCCAATAAACCAGTAAACAATGTGTAAAAATATAATAAGTGAGATTTGAGGGGGAAAAATTGGTGAATCAATTAAAATCATGGGATTTTATCAGAATAAGAGATACCATCCCCCTTAATCTGTCTTTCATTGTGTGCCAATAGGAGTGCCTTTAGAGGAGAAACAGTGTAAGCCATCTAAATCAGAGCTGCAGCTACCGTTGAGCACACTGTGGTCATGTCCTCTGTTTTTATATCTGGGAAATTTGGCAAACTTAAGCACAGGTTACTTTCAATAGAACATTACACAGAGAGGACACACGGTGTAATCACATTGGATATTTTTTTAGAAGGTGACACAAGTTACACATTTACATTAAGACAGAAGGTCTGTCATTAAATGTGTCCATATATCATTAACCTTCACTGGAGGTGAAGAGTACATCAATACTCACTAGAGGACATTACAGTCAACTCTATATTGTCTTTTTCTCCTCTCTGACAACAATGTGATGGCTTTGTTCCTCCTGCTGCAAGTTCAAGTGTTACTTTTCTATTTGCAGGATAAGAAACATTCGTCTCCATTTGTAATTGTACTTTGATTTCTCCTGTTAGTGTTTTTATTGCTAAACTGTTGAGGCCCATAAACCAACATTTGAAACTCTTGGAAAGCTTCAGATTTCCTTAAATGAGGTGAATGCATGTTGGCACTTTAGTGAATGAAAGCAGCAAGGCCTTTCTTTTTCAATATTCATCCGCCAACAATGCTAATACTGAATGTGGGAATGGAAGTGTAGAAGTGGAATTGAAGAATACTTTGGCAAAAACTAATTTGATGATGCCTTCAAGATGATGCAATTTGGGTGCAATTCATAATAAGTTTTTAGCATAATACATGTGGGTAACTGGAGAGTAAGACAGAGAGGAAATTAGTCAAATTATCTTTGGCAGAGAGTCTCTTTCATACATTCAAAAAACAGATCTCTGTTAAGTAGGCCTTATTAAATAACAGCCTTGATTTTGCAAAAATCAACTTACTGCCTATTTCTCTTCCAAGCATTTGAGTTGGGGTGTTTTTCTTTTTAACCAAACGACAGCATCGGCACAGTCATTTCCAGTGGGATAATAAATCACCTCTACCCTGGAGACATTCACACACTGCATATGTGATGGATAGCCAAGCTGTTAAAATGTGAAAACGCACAGTTTGGAAAGAGACAATACAGCATCAGAGTCCATGCCAAGAGGCACTTTGCCATTATGAAACTACCCATTATCTTGAATAAGAATCTCTAGGGAAAAAGGTGATTTAAAACCATGTTGCTACGGGTGACGACGATGATAGTACCATAAGTGAAAAGATCACTCAGAATATGATGTTTGTGACATAAACACAGAGAAGGCAAACTGTGGGTAAACACAATATATTTGCCTGAAGGCCAAGTGGAAAGATAAATGAAAAATAACGAAAACATGTGAAAGTGCAAATAGGTTTCAGCAGCTCAAGACAGAAAAATTACATGAGAGGATGTCAGGGGAAAACACAAGTAGGTAAAGCAGCATGACATTAGGATGAGGGGAGAAAAGGCCGGTCAAAGATAAGGAAAAACATGACGCACATAGAGGCAAGTTTTGACCTATAATGGAGTGAGGTGATTATGTGGTGGATTCATCCGACTGGGCTGGTGAAGTTGTGGGAGCTGCGGTGCAGGATGGGGGTGTTGTGGTTGGAAAAAACAGCAGGGAATGCATCTTCTCTTCTGGGGTAAATTGTCTGTGACTGCTTTGCGTGTCCATCATTTCTCTCTCCAGTCTAATTACAGTCCGTTCCACCTGGCTACACTGCTCTGTCCTCGTCGCTGCACAATGAAGGTAACATACAACCGCACTACTTATCTCCTGATGAGGAGATAGGTAGCAAAAGTGGGAAGAATTTCTGTTGGAATTGGTTGTTTTTTTCTTTCTTTTTACATACAATAAAATATGTGAGTTGTATGAGCAGCTTTGCTTTTCATTTACTGCTAAATCTCCAAGGTGTATATCTTTTAATTCAGTGGCATAAATGTATTGCTTGGGTTGTAGTAGGAGAAATACTCTAGAAATAGTCTTTTTTTTTTGTCTTTCCTGAATCAAACACATAAAAGCAAATTGTAAGTAAATCAATTAATCTTAAACACATAAGCTGAGGACAGCATTTGGGCTATCTAGCTTGCTGCCTACTTCAGAAACCAAGCATTACTTCCAAGGAGAATGTTGTAGTGAATTAAACATTTTTTGTGTTTAGGACCCTTTCACAATGAGGGCACAGTATTTTCACACAGAATGCAAATATTATTCGGCGAAAAAACGTCACTTGGGCGTTTTCTGTGAATAGAAGCATCGACCAATCACGTTGTGTGGAATAGACATATTCAATACCTACATTTATAATGTACAACAACATAGAGCTCAGTGTTAAGAACCAAGATGATGTAGTTTATCACCCCTTTCCACATGACAAAGGCAGTAGAGACCACATCATCTCCTTTCGTTCCTACCCTTCACAATAAAAGCCCAAGAAATATATCCCGCGTATTTGTTTAGTCACTTTTTTTACTCCCTTTGTTAAAAGGAAACTCAGTAAAATATCTGACAGTAGCCTAGGCTACACAACGATTTACCTTCGACAGACTGCCAGATGCTTCTGGAAGTCATTAGGATCCTGGTAGTTGGTCTTCTGCCTGTGCGGATCTATTCAAACCTTTTCTTGAAAAAGCGGTGCAACCATCTCAAAAATGCTTCGAAGCCAATATGAAATGTTTTAATTGAAGTATTTCGCAATTTTTGTGTTTTTTATTCATCACACCCCCCAGTCTGTATGCCTTTAAATGTTAAAAAAGCTCTGTCCAGTGTTCTTCCTGCAGGCTAGAGTTAGCAGTGAGTGGTTAATCTGCCACCATTATCATTGTAAACCCCACATGTGCTGTGTCAGAATGACAGGCTGCTATATCTGGTCTTTTTTTTTCTCCATTGAGTATCATTATTTCAACTTGTGCGCATCTTAATGCAGACCCTTTTTTTTGAAAAACATCGGCAGCTTCTTTTAAAATGTCTTGAGATTTATTAGAACTGCCCCTAAGACACGTCGCGACGAAGAGTCCCTGTCTTCACTATCTAATGAGAGGGATGCTCTTTTCTTCTTCTATCAAAATAATGATGGCGACAGAACCTGAATAATAGAACTGTGAGACTCATTTAATCAAGCAACAGATTTTTGCCTTCAACTCGTACTTTCTCTCATCGTTACTCCTGAAACTCATTTTAAAGCTGTCATTCAGAGTCATTCTGAAATAATTCATCATTAGAAAAGAAATAAAAGCTGTCCGGAGGATATTAAGATTGTTATATGAAGGCGATGTCTTTGAAGTGACGGGGCAAACAAAAACAACAATTCACCAGAGCTGTCTACAGGTGTCCATGCTCAGTATGGTTGCATATTCAGGGAGGGCTGAACCGAGCAAATAAAGAGAGCTAATCATTCAGACAGCAGGTGAGAAACGCTGGCACGTATTTACACATAGAAACACTGTGGGAAATAATTAGTCATTACAATAGCTTTTTACTTTCAGTGTCAAAGCCTAATTGCACAACAGGGGAAGGTACTCAGAATTACCCTGTCTTTTGTGGGCTCATTACTTAGAAAAGGAATTCATTTAAGCCATCTATGACACCCCGAACCCCCTCCTTTGAATAACAAGTGGGCCACATCAAAATGCACGGTGAGCGCTCGCTTGACATTACAGAAGCTTTGGCAAATCACCCCTTTAAAATAATAATCAATTTACTACAAATCCTGACAAATCGAGTGTACAGATTTAAGTGGTGACAGTTGACCGCCTTTCAAAATTAAGCGATTGCACTCATCTGTCTAATCTGTGTATGCGTTGTATTTAGTAATCTGTCTAAATCCCTTTGTCAGTTATCATTTGCTCCGTAAAGCAGACTACATTTTGCAGATACAATGAAACAGGCAGAGGATATAGATGAAGAATGACAAGCTTTAGACCTTCCAAGTGTAGCCACCACGGCCGTCTATCAGAGGAGGCAAATGCCAATCAAATCAACAGCATTGGTTTCAAGACATGGACAGCAGGTCAGAGAGGAGAGAGGATTACTAGCAGCTCAGAGTTACACCTGTCTACCTACAGACAATGTCATGACAGGAGAATTCTTAACTGTCTTCAAGATTTTGACAAACAAGTCATTTTACTGAGAGCGACGGCTCAGCACCGAACATCACGGCACTTTCTGCCACGTTTCAGCAATCCCAGTCTCTCAGGGAGAACAAGGCAGGACTTCCCCAAAAGTGAGCCAGCCTTCACATCATGGTGTCACTTCAAATTCAGACTGAGAGCATTCCAGGGAACTAGATTGCCTACTTTTATAAAAAAAAAAAAAAGCTATTAAGGGAGCTTCTGCTGAGGACACTCAAGCAGAGCTGCAGAGAATCAAAAGAGTACGTGCACAGTATTGAATAGAAATGCCACTTAATACTGTGTATTGTGTCTTTCATGGTTTGCTGACAATGACAGTCACAGCCAGTCATTTTCTCAGCTGGTGATTGCTGTGTAGCCCTTTTTGGGCTGATTAATCATAAAATCGGTGTGAGCCGAACATACATTTAAGGTGTTGAGGACAGTCTGAGATAAGGTGTCCTGAGAGGGATGAAATAGCGTTCTAACTGTGGGAGGTGAGACAACAGAATCAAGTAACCGTTTTATAACCCGAGCGCCTCGCCTAATGAAATACTGCCATGTACGACATTTATTGCTGGGAACCTTAAATTATCCATGGAGCCATTTGGAAAGTCAGATATCCGGCCAGTGTGAGTGAGGACATATTTTATGGCCTTCTCCTCCACTTCCTCACTTGGGAATTGAATTTGGTGATATTACACAGCACATGTGACCATATTGACTTTGCGAACAAACAAATGACATGCCACGTTTGGATTCCAGGTCGGGTGTCGGTCACACCACTGTCCCGGTCCTGTGATTGTGTTAGCGCACGGTATGACCTCACTGTGTGGCTGCAGAGCTGATGGTATCAAGCCTCAGTTTGTTATGAAACATGCCTTGGCTTAGTCATGTCTGAGTTATGCCTAGTACTGGCCACCCAAACAGTGGACAAAATTGTGGCTTATGTTGAAATACTGTGAGATTGAAAAAATAACAAACAATAACAAACCAAAGTATGTCTGTAATCACTGTGGAAAACATGCATTTTTGATGATTTGCATTGTTGTTATTGTATAATGCTGTATACAATGTTTAAAAAATCACATATAGCCAACAGCATAAATTAGAAGCAAGATAAGGTTTGTGCTCATTTGAATCTCATTTCAATTCTGGCAGCTGTATGTAAAATCCTGTATCACAGGCCACACACAGTGTTACGATTATGTGTGATGTCAAGGATATGAACTCCAAGTTCGTGGGTCAAAAAAACAAACTGGCGTACATCACTATGTGGCAAAACAGACCTGCCAATCATATCACATCGCTATCATTTCCAGCTGCAACTAATGTGACTATTCATCCTCTATCCTGTCAAGTCTGGCTAATTCCAGTGGATGTGCAGTGCCTTAATATGATCCAATTTTCTGTGCCATTATATCCTCTCACCCACCATGACAGAGCTTTTATGTCGGCAAGACTATAACTCTCAGTTTTATTAACCATGCATCATTAGTCTAAGTCTATATCAGTCGCTTAGACAGAGAGATAGCTGCTTCTGTTCTAACAGTAACGTATAGATACAAAACTCAGAATAAAGAAGTTGTCTAACAAGTTTAGAAATGTTGTTGGGTTTAATACAATAGATTGGACGCCATGAGATATCAATTCATAGGAACAATTCTCACCTGAAGACAAGAGGGACAGTTAGGAAGTAAGCAAGAATACCTTCACTTTTACTGCTTGGAGAGGGAGTATTTTCTATCATCCCATCTCCTTTTATCTCTCAACTTAGTTTTTTCTTGATCTGCCCCTGCTTCACCACATGCCCATTCAAGTCTGTGCCTTTTACTTTCTCCTTTCCTTCCAGGAAGCTAGTGAAATCCCACAGCTTTTCAACCATTTTTGCTCTTTTCATCCATAAACTCCAATGACAAATTCAGTACGGTCCCTCATACTCGACCACAAACCTATGGTATAAGGATGATGAGAAAGAGCATTTGATGTCAGACATGCTGAAATGATGAATTAAAACACAGATAGGTTGGCGTGTGGGGGAATACTTTGAATATTAGTGACTATCATCTCTGCAACTTCATCCCGTGGGTTTGATGGTACAATTAGCTCGGTACAAATCTGCATTACCCCACATTATCACAGGCCGAGGATTAAATACTGAGAAATGTTTGTCATTCTTGTCCCTCTCTGCTGGAATTTAGCTGCAAATTCATTAACTTTGTTCAGCCGGCACCCCGAGGCATTGACTTTTGCATTATGTTGTCCTAGTGAAGCCATTAACACCGTGTCACAGAGGCGTATCTGTCACTGGCTACACACAGAGGTGGCTATCAGATTTCGCATCAGATCAAATCCCATCGTCTCTCTTTTTTTTTCATCAGCGGCAGGTGCAGCAGCAGAATCAGCTCAACACCGTTCATTGCTGCTGGTCTCGCTGAAAAAGAGATTTTCAATCTTATTGGATCCACTTGTGTGACGAGTCACACTGCAGTGAAAGCGAGGTGAATGCACACACAAACCAATACAACCTGGACACTGGGTGAGACAGGAAATCAAGAGAGAAATCCATTAGCCGTTACTGGTACGGCTTGTTTCATTGCTAGTAAGTTGGATGGATAGTGTGAGTGAATGTGTTTCGCTGTTGTGTGCTTTATAAACCTGAACAGGCAAATTCTTCCAATTCCTTTATACGGGAGCAAGGACAGACTTTTCACTTTCATTTAAAGCTGAAAAGGAGCAAAACACTTCTTATCATTACAGATAAAGTACCACCAGGTCAACAAGTTAACTTTAAGGAAATGAAGGCACACTCTGACCTTCTGTTCGCACAGATATCTCATCATGATCAACGAGGCATTCATTTCCTAAAGAGCTGAGAAACCAGGGAAGCTCAGCAGACGAGCGGATGACCAGCAAGTTTTTCAACCGTGATAAGTGAGTCATCGGCCATCTCAACTGCGATCCGATTTTCATACTTCTTAGGTGCTATATCCACATTCAAGGCTTCTAAATTGTTGAAAACTTCTATAAGAATAATTTAAGCTACTTAAAAATGTAATTTAATGTATTTATAATTTTATGCTTCTTATTATTTGTAGCCAGTCATGATGGTATCTGCTAATAATAATAAGTACAGAAGTATTATCAGCATGATCTTTAAGTAAGCTCTCATTGTGCAGCAGAATTAACCCATAGGTATTATATTATCATATTATGCATTAACACTGAATTTTGTTGTTTAAGCTGGTTGTGATGGAGCTAATATTAACTAATTGATAAACATTGGCTCTCATCTATAACAATGTACTGTAATCTATAAACTGGTTTTGGATGTAAAATAAGATGAATGTAGCAAAGTAAAAAGTTGAATATTTTCCTCTGAAATTTGGTGAAATAGAAGTTAAAGTAGCATAAAATTCTGAGCAAATGTAATACAAAACTTGAGTCAATGTTATTGTTTGATATCTACCACTGTTAAGATAATACTGTAAAATGAAAGCTTTAAGTAACACCAGGGGGGTGAAATCTGGAATTTGTATGAACACAGTATTGTGTGATATCTTTTTCTTTACTTTTTCTAACCTGCAGAATGCAATCAGAGTGTCTCAGTGTGCACAGATCAACCTATCATCAAAGACGCGGAGGTAAAGAAAATCTATTTTAGCTTCCTTCAAGGTAAATCTTTTATGCTCCATGCCATAACTTTTGAAAGTTAACGGCTTCATAGCTGAACTTCATGCTACTCAAAACTTTCTCAACCTCTCTCCTTTATCACTCTCAGTGCATGAATTGAGAGCTTTTACTCTTCTCTCAATAGCTTTCATCTCCGCCTCGTACTGGAGGACTCCGTGTCCCTCAGTATTGGATGCTGACCAATAGCACAGTCCCGAACCCTATAATGCTGATGGAGGACTTTCTGTGCCATCTGCCAGCTATGTGAATTTGAGAGTGTGGATGCAAGTGCATCTGTAAGGTTATTTCTGGCAAAATATGGTTTTAAAATATGCTGTGTAAAAGGTAGGATGGAGAAAGAAGACAGAGTGGGAACAGTAACGGGCAGGAAAACGTATCATGACAGAGAGAGGGAGACCTGGTGGAGGATAATGATCTTTTTTTTTTCTTAGCTTGCTGCTACTCCTCAAAGAAACAAAGGAGAAATATCACGAGATGTAAGAGACTGGTTTAAGCATTGCTGCTGAAATCCACTGGGATGAGAAATAATCCACACTACTATTTAAATTTTGGCTTTCAAATCAAATCATATGTGTAATAGTCTTCTTAATGAGCAGAATCTCGTTGTTTTTTTTATCCAATTCCAACCGTACTTTGAACTGATCATGAATATTCAGACCGCAGCCAGCCTGAACTGACCTCAGTCTCACTGGGTGAAGTGAAATGTTGTGAAGCAGACGTGTTTGACCGGGCATAAAAATTCACTTTAACACAACATTCGCTTTTGCAAATAAACCAGGCACCACTGGCCTGCAAATCAAATGTTGAGTGGACTCTTGAAGCATAGGGTCTGTTAAAGCTAATATTTTGGTGAAGCTCTGCTGGTTATGTCCCCGGAGAAACATTAAAACTAAATGCATTAAGCAAAATACATTTGTGACTTTCATTTCCAGGGTGGAACAATCCTCTAGAGGGCTCTTTTTTTTTTTTTTTTTTTTTTTCTGCCAAAAGGAAAAAGGCTGAATCGATAGAGTGTCATTTGCTGCAGGACAGGGTGGTATTCTCGGCTTCAATAACTCACAGAGGAAATAGCTGTTAGCATTATTGCAACGCACAAATGGCAGTTAACTTAGCTGATGGACAAGAAGCAGCCAGGCTTGAATGTTCCCGAGAAATGAACAAGAAATAATACATTAGAGGTGAAGCACTATTAAAGTGACATTTTCTGAATCTGATTAAAAATCTGAGAAATACTACCCAGCCCATAACCATCCTTCTGTCATTTTCATAGGTGAAAGTCAAGAAAAAAGGCAGAATTATTAATGCCAGCAGAATAGCATGGGAAGTGACATTATTAAGTCACAATATCATTCAACATAAAATGAAGAGGAAATACGTGATTTAAGATTCCCACTAGGGCTGGATGATCACAATGTATGTGATTTCATCTTGCAATATGTTGTGATGAGTAAAGATTCAATAAAGTCTGTTGAATAGGGCTGCAAATAACAATAAGAGCTGACACGTGAAATGATTAGTAAATCAACAGAAAATTAATCTGCAACTATAATTATAATAAATTACTCATCAAAGTCATTTTTCAAGCAAAAATCAAACAGACACTCTCTGGTTTCAGCTTCTCAATTGTAAGGATTTTCTGACAATTGAAACAAATTATTTGAACACATCACATTGGGCTTTAGAGAATTCCAATTCTGAACAGTGTGATTTCCCCAAAGATGACTTGAGAGAATGAGGCAGATGAGGATAATGAAAGTAACCAGAGTTGCGGCCACACAAACAGTTATTTTCATTATTGAATTATCTACCTATTGTTGTCTTCCTGATTAATCAAGTCACCACTTGGTCTATGAAAAACGACCATATTAATTTCCAGAAATAAACAAGGCTGTCTTTAAATTGTTTTTTTTGTCCGACCAACAGTCTACAAAACGACCAACAGTCTAAAATCGCAAGATATACTGTCACATAAGACAAAGGCAAATGCTTGGTGGACAAAATTAGCAGACGCTAATGGCACTTCATCGCATTGATGGATAACGAAAATTGAATTCCAACATTGCCGTAACAAAGTTCTGCTCCATATTGCCCACAATAGCCTCCTACACGTACAGATATTTGAGGTAGATGTCACAGTATCAATCTCTGATGACACATTTCCGTCTTATAGCCCAACCCCAGTTTCCATCACAACAATGCCTTAAATAGTTATTGAAAATATGTCACCGTCAGAGTCAGCACAACAGATTCTTTCTAAATCTAGCTTTTGCAAATTATAATATAAATGCCTGGATGCCAAACAATGGAGAGGATAAAATACGTTTCACACTGCAGAACCCAGCACCTCCGTCTTCAATAGGTCAATTTAATTTTCCTCAGTGCACTGGCGAATTACTCGGATTCCAATTACTTATCATATGTTCTCGTCTTGATTTACTGCAAAGTAAAAAATGTAACTTGCGTTATAGTTTGCTTATATTCGCTGAAGGCTACGGTGCAAAATAGAGAATTTCTCCCTCCGAGCATCTTATCAATGTTTGGAGACAGAAGGAGAATACTCAGCATGTGCGATCGCTCATGCACCCACACACATAGCGGGTACCTCATAAAGTAAGGCAGCTTAAGAGCCTAGCTGCTCAGGCATAACACTTTCCATGCATACAGTTTGGAGAGGAGGGAGGTAATGAGTCGAATTACTTTGCTAAATGGAGAGGGCCTGGTGCTCTGGAGTATAGCACTGTGCAGAGGTGACCTCAGGGGGCCCTGCACTGTATTCAGTTCTCTTTCTCTCTGCTGATGGGCAGGATTCAGCCGGGGTGTTATCAACAGGGTCTATCACTGACTGGTGGATTAAAGGTAGCAGACTAAGGAGGGAGGTATTAGTCCGAAATGTCTCATAAATATGCAAACTATTTAAATTACAAAGGTCTATCAATAAATACACCAAAAAGGGGAGACACTTTTATGCACAAATACCAGTACTGATGTTGGATATTGGCCCCATAGTGACTCAACAAGCTTGATCGGGTATCAGTGACAAAAGAACGATATGGTTTCGAAAACCATTATTTTAATAAATAACATTTCAGTTAATTTATATGTATGTATTCATTTATTTTACAAAGTTAGAAAAGCACTGTTTGAGTCAAGCATGATGCTGCCACGTAAAAGAATGATCCCAATCCCTTCCACACAGTGAGGCATACAATATATATATATATATATATATATATATATACAGAGAGAGAGAGAGAGAGAGACAGACAGAGAGAGAAGTTGCACCAATTGCATGAGAAGTTACATT
Source organism: Anoplopoma fimbria (assembly GCF_027596085.1). Lineage (NCBI taxonomy): Eukaryota > Metazoa > Chordata > Actinopteri > Perciformes > Anoplopomatidae > Anoplopoma > Anoplopoma fimbria. Next base: position 9,447,181 of record NC_072454.1, on the reverse strand, counting down.
ACCATAATTAAACAGAAATATTAAACCATTATTTCCATTGATGAGCTGATTGCAGAGACAAAAGACAGACAGGGATAAAAGCCAGACTGGGAAATAGATAATTGAGAGCATTAACTTCATTGGACCTAAGCTGATGTAACGAGGGGAGTAATGCAATCATTGGCTTTCTGTAAAGTCAAATGTTCTGTGGGTCTGATTTAAACAGCTACATTAGTGTTTTAAAACACAGCTGGACAAGACGGATGGAATCTTCCACAGGCAAGTTAATTGCTGTGAGCCATAAAGACAGATGATTCATCAACATAGATGTAGATAACATGACACAGTGGGCAGCAGCAGCAGCAGAGTAATATACCAGAAACCAAAAATCAATCATCCTGAATCTCAAGCATGTTACAAAAAATTCAGAGTAAATTGTGTGTGTGAGAGGTGGACAGACTGTTACACTTAATCATGTCCCTCATGAAAGCTAAATAATGACTAATGGCGAATTACTTAAAACATTAAGCTTTAAAGTACGTACAAGAGAAAAACTCCATGAGTGATTATGGTAATAGGAGCATATTTCCTCTCTCGACTGCTTCAAAGTGAAGCCTATGCAGGTGGATTGATATTCCTGTTCGGAGCCACACGAAGCAGAGAGGGCTGGAGGGTTAGTGTGAAGCCAGTCTCCCCCAAATGCTTGTGTGTATAAGTGTGTGTGTGTGTGTGTGTGTGTGTGTTTTAGAATGTGTTTATCTGTGTGTGTCTGCATTTTTTATCAGGGTCTGATCCAAGTGCCTCCAGATGCTGGTGCCATTTGCTCCCCTGCCAATCAAAGGCCACAGCAGAATGCCAGTCCCTGAGAGCCCTGGTTTACAGGCAGCTTACCTGTATCTCAGTATTAGCGGATACACACTGTGCTCTACCCCTGTAGCAGTTAAGTCACACAAGTCAAAGCACCATTTATCAGTTTTTTTGCGAAAAGGCAAAGACTATTCTAGCATAAATAAATTGTTTATAAATGTGTATAACCAGATTAGTATGTAATCAACGGCCAGGAGCAAAAATGAACAGATTAATCCTTTAGATTTCAGTTCTGGGTGATTTGGCAGAGCCCCAGCTATTCTTTCAGCCATGAAATTTTGATGTTGTCTTTAGCCAGAGGACTTACAGAGGACAATTACAAATACTTCATCAACCCTGTCTATAAATTTTTGTTTACAACATGCCTGGGATCTGCTCTTACAGATAACATTGTAACGTGAACTCTGAATTCTGTCCAGTACGTGCATGCATCACTACCTTTAAGTTATTTGTGCATGTGTGGGCCCTCGGATATGCCACTGACTCGAATCAGAATTTTTGGGATTGTAATTATTCAGATTTAGTTGTTCAAAAAGAAGATTAGACAATTTTTTCCATGTAGACAATCTGGCAATCATAAATCAAACTTACATGAGTTTCAAGGATGACTTTGACTCTATTCGCATTCGGCCAGCCACAAGAACTGAAAATATATCCCTTCCTGGAACCTTGCATTTCTTCCATTGCAGTGCACTGTGACTGGCTCTAATTCGGCTTGGAAAGTCCCGGGTGACTAACAGGCCCCCTTACATAGACCTTGTTGGTTCCTGGGACGGACTTAGAACTTTTATTGCCGCGTCATAACCTTTCATCTATACAATCACTATGTTTATGATTCAATTGTTTACTAGAGCACAAAGTTAATCATACATATAGAAAAAAACTTTGAGGAACTTCAAGTCAACTGAGGGGTCACCTACGGATGATTCAACTCATTGACTTAGATTTGGCAGTCTTACATACTGCTATATAGCGAGATATGAAATGAGAGTAATGACGATCACAATAACAATGAAAATATTATGGATTACAATTTAAAACAGATTATTCTAAATGCACCAAAATAACATGAAAACGAGAGAAGGAAACCTTTTCAAGCTTTTTCAAAAAGGGAATATGTTCTCCACACAAAATGTGCATTAAGACAACAAGACACAGCATTATACATTTATCATCGAAGAGGTCAAACGAGCTTCTGCAGAGATAATGGCTTTTTTTAAAAAGACTGGGATGCTATTATATGAAGTGTCTACAGGTTAGGCACCTCTAGCATAGTAGGTTAATGGAAATCACACCAACAGAATATGTCAGAAGATCTGGGGCCAGTGTTGTCCGTGGTTTTCGACACAAATGATCACCCTTATACAACAACAAAGATGAGGCGAGAAAACAAGGTGGGGGTGGTGAGACACTGACATCATTTTTGACATTTACAATCATTATTGCCTAGTGGATGTCTCAGAAAAGGCCACTTGATTGCAGCACATAAGACATATATAGGAAAACCTTCTTTACACATTCTGGTCATTATAAATTATATCACGTCTGCAGACCTTCACCTTGACAGACAGACTTTATCAACTTTCATCCATCTTGAGGAAATATTTTTTGGTCTGTTATATTTCAAAGCATTGACTCAAAACCAGCAATAAATAAAAAGAGAAATTCAAGGAAAGGCAACAGAGCAATAAACAGCCTTAATATGCTTCATGGAGAAATGCATCCGTCCCAATTGCATTGCTGATTCTGGCACAGATTAGCATAGCCTGTAAAGAATTGCTGATATCACTAAAACAGGCTATACTAATTAAAGCCAGAATCATCAATTCAGATCTTCGGACACCTTGACCCCTAAAAATGGAAGAGAGGTTTGGTTCCACGCGAAGCTAAAGCTGGAAACAAATCAAACGTTAGCATCAGAAAGTGAATAGATGAATGGGAGATAAAAGAAAAGGACATGAGAAACTGGAAACTTCCTCTGGATGGAAATGTAAAGAATAACAAAACTTTTAATTGTGAGTTACACTTGCCAAAAATATCTTCATTACATACTACGCTAACAATCTGTTTCCGTCCTATTAAGGCGAAAAGGAAATGTTTTCACATCACTCGAGCTGACTGTTTGAAATACTGACTAATGCAAAATCCCTTTACCCACTATGAGTGTTAACACATGGACCACATGGTGCATTTCAGGTCAGAGCAGCACAGGAGCAGAGAAGGGGTCCACAGGACAGATGTCCCCTCATTTTATAAGCAGTCTTTATCACACAGAATCTGTGAATTTATACCGCACACAATGCATCAAACCAGGACCAGCTTGTCAAAGACACCCTGCCGATAATGGATGGTCTAGTGAAAGAGAAATGGCCATAAGAAAGAAAAGGAGAGGGAACAACCAAGGTGAGAGTTGGGAAAGTACATTATGACAGAAAAACCAACTACCAGATTTGAGATGAGGAAAATATTCTGTATAATCTGTTTCTGCTTGAGCAAAAATATTGCAGCATTTTCAACATATAGGAATACGACAATGACAAAGAAAGATGTATCAAAAGTTTCTCTAACAAAGTTGTTTCACTGGCTTTGACTCTCAGACTTATATGTCAAAAAAAAGTGACGTTCCCTCTGATTGGTTTGGCTGGCTCTTTGAAAACCTTTGTGAATATAACACCAGAGGGTATGTCTGATTGTCAGAATTGTCCAACGAAAAATTAGAACTCAAGACGCTCTGCTCAGACGTCTCAATCCTTCATAGTCTATCCGTGGCTCAGCATATATGGAAGCTGTAACAATTTATCATCATAATGAAACAGACCTAAGATACAGGGCTCGGCAGATACAGTTTACAGATTCATCACCACGGCACTATGACACAAGCAGTGATTTCTATCACTGACTTTGAAAAGGAAAAATTCTTCAGGGGTTGTGTAAACCAAATAACTAAACTAGTATGACTGAGGGGCCAAAAGACCAAAGGAAGAATGTGTGTATGTTCCTTTTCAAAGTTACTGGTGGATCTTTAATTTAATTTGAGAGACGCTGGAAAAGAAGTCATATATGGAAAGATGAAAAACATGCCTGTCTCAAACATTTTCCTCTTTCCAATCTTCTTATTTGTTTTTTTACAAGTGAAATTGTGGAAATGTTTGTACTGTAATGAAACTACAAACTCAAATATATCAATATCATTAAGTTGCAGGTCCTACTCCTCCTCATTTGAGTGTCTGTGACTTCATAGTTTGGTTTATCACTTAAAGCTAGGGTGGGCGATTTTGGAGAAAACAGCCGTTGAGATTCCGTCGCGTGCTCTCTGGCCTCTCCCTGCCACGCTACCTGCTGTAGCTCCTCCCACCGAATGTCAGTTATGCGCGTTCATGTGAATTCAGTTACATTGATAGGAAGACGAAACACCATGTCCGATTCCGCAGCCAATAAGAACGGAGAATCGGAGCCTCGCTCTGATTGGTCAAAGTGTACATGAGCGGTGGCAATTTTTGGGTGCGGCCCACAGAGGCAGGGGAGAGCAAAGTTATGAGCAGATATTCTCAGAGCACTTCACCTACATATAGCTGACTGGCTATTAGGACAGTTTTGCCAAATATTACAGTAAAGAAATTACCCACCCTAGCTTTAACGTACATATGTTAAAATGCTCAAAATGCTAGCTGTTTAGCAATCAATGTTTGCCATGCTAACCATCTTAGTTAGCATGATGCCATTTGTTAATTAGCACTTAACAGCTGAGTTGTTGGGAATGTTATTAGATATGCAGGTATTTGGTCGTAAACCAAAGTAATGGACATGGTGCTGCAAGAAGAAAAGTCAAGGGATCATCGTAGTCATTAGGATTCATCCATTAGAGATGTGAATGTCCACAACAGTGGTTGAGATATTTCAGTCTGGACCAAAGTGGATGGATCAACCGACTGGCCAGTACTGGTATCCCTAAGGCCATGCCACTTCTATTTAGTTTCTAGTGTTGCACACTTTAAATCCCCCCCAGTTTTATCGATCCAGCATTGTTATTCTTGATCAAACAGAAGCCAAACAATTGGCAAATTAAACTCCAGACTTGGATACAAATTGAAAAGAAACAGACTCAAAGCCTTCTTCAAATAATAAAGCTGCTGCTTGGCATTATGCAATACCAGTTAGTGCTCCCTTGTTCCAGTCAATAACTTTAAGTGCTAAAACAACACTTTAAGTGTGATGGCGTCATTCCGAGCTAATAACATTTAATTAAGTGTTCTGACTATACAATGGTCTGCTTTAAATGGACTGCTTTAAAACATGTTTTTTAGGTGTTTTTTAGTGCAGTGGCCTAACAAGTATTTACTTATTTGTCCTGCTTGTACTTCAGTAAGACGATTCTGCTAATGAAATGGGTAATTACCCCAAAACTTGCTTCATATTTTTACGTACAGAAGCAAGATAATATAGGTTGTTTTTATTCAGATGCCAACAGTTGTGTATTTTTTGGTTTTAAGTTCTGTTGCCAGTTAAGAAATATTTCATATTGCTAAATCCAGGATTGCCAACAAAAGGCAATGTGTAGCATTTGAAATTCCTGGAGGGTCTTGTGAGTGGGGACAACCTACAGAATGTATTAAATATGTCAAACCTATACAGAGGTTAGCCTACAGCGTTGTCTCCACCAACGCATTCCAAGGTCGCAGAATAACATGTCTATGGGTTGACTGAAGAGCTGCATGAATCGAATTCCACCACATAAAAATATATTTATGTCACGGGAGAAAAGTTTGGGAGATACATCTGGACACTGTCTCCATCAGGTATGGGACTGTGTGTTCTGGCAGCTGAAGTAGGAAGGATAATAAAAATAGGAATTGTGTGGAGGGAGGGGAAGGAAAAAAAGAGGAGGTGGAGAAAACAAATGTAAGTAAAGTTCTGTAATGTAAAAGTATTGTTGTCATGTTTAGGTTTTCTTAAACATTCACTATAAACATATATATATATATATATATAGGAAATAGGACCTCAGTTTAAAATGGAAGCTAAACCAAATTATCATATTAAATAATATATATCATTAGATCTTAGGAAAATATTAAGGTGTTGTGATGAAGTTGGTATGTTTATATATAATGCAAACATATATTATAAGATATATATATATCAAAGTTAAAGATGATGGACAGGTCAGGAAGTGAGGGTTAGGTTTTCTTAAACATTCACTATAAACATATATATATATATATATAGGAAAGCAGGACCTCAGTTTAAAATGGAAGCTGAAACCAAATTCATCAAATTCAAAGGAATGCCTACATCATTAGATCTTAGGAAAATATTAAGGTGTTGTGATGAAGTTGGTATGTTTCCTTTGGCTAATGCAAACATAGGCATTATAAGAGACAGATATATCAAAGTTAAAGATGATGGACAGGTCAGGAAGTGAGGGTTTGTAGGACTAGAATGGCTTTGTATAGGAAACTGCCTTCAATAACTCAAGTCTGCAGGGTAGGAGTATAGAGCTTACGGTCAACAAGGTGATAAAGAAATTAAAAAGAAGTTCCTGAAAGGCATAATAAGTGTCCAGACAACAGCTAAACCAAAGGTAAAGAAGATCTGTGCTGAGTATAGGGCAAGTTTTTTTGCACCAGGAAATCTCATCACAGAAAATAAGGATTGCTGTGGAGCAAACATATTGACAGAAAGAAGCAGCAATCTGAGCAAAAACTGCCTCTGGAGAAAGCAGCCAATTGATGAGCTGGTGAAGTGCGGGAAAGGGACTTGGCTTAAGGATTGTTCAATATGGAAGGAAACCAAATCAGACTCATTAGTGCAACATAATATGTACCATCATCCCCCCCAAAAAACTCACTAGTTGGGTGAGTCAGGGAGGCTGACAAAAGACTGGGGAATACTGGAGAGATTAGGAATGCAAATTACAATCAACAATAATTATAAAATATTTAAAACAAAACAGTGCAATAGCTACTCACAACTAAGGTTTTGCTTTCATACGTTGTTTAACGGTAGAAATTGCTTGATCCACAGTACACTTTCTCTTGCATACTTTAGCAAGAATGACACAGCATTCATTCTTGACATGACAGCACCTCTAGGCTCTGACTCCAGATAAAAAGTCACAGCTGTGGGTCTGCAGTGTTGCAGCTGCGGTACCTTCACTTTCCTTAACACCCATGACTTCTTCAATCTGTCCCCAAAGGCTACCCAAACCCACAGGGACGCTCCATCTCAGCACCCCGGTGTTTGTGAAGTTCATCACTGTCCCCTACGGCAACTAATACATATGAAACATACATACAGCTCTACACTGTAAAGATTGAAAATCGGCTTTCTGGCTATAAATGATACACCTACATAAAAAGGTGTATGTTTCTTTTAAGTATGCTGTTGTTAGGTTTCATACATACATTTTGTACTGTATCCAAAAAAAGCAAAAAAAATGTTATATATAACATCCTACAAATTGAGGCTTAGACAGAGCACTATATCTGTAAAACCTGCGTGATCACAGATCAATGTAATTCTATTGATATTCATTGGTCAATCAAAATCTGCAGGTATATCATATAGAAAGACTTAAATACCCAGATATTTCATACTATATTATTATTTCAATAACCAGTTATGCTAGTTATGCTTAAATGTCACCACGCTAATCCTGACACATAATCAGGTAGAGACTAACATGTTTAGCCACTGTTAGCCTGCTAACGTTCCCTCAGACGTGGGAGACAACCCTGAAAGCTGCAACGCGTGGTCAGGAAATATGATGGGTGAGCATCCACAGAAATGTAAAGATCTAAAGTTGGCCTAAAGTAACAAAAGATTGTGAATCCTTGATATGCAGTATTAGGGGTGCAGCTATACATTATTTTACATATTGAGTACCGATCATTCCATGGACAAATCAAGTATTTGGATAAAATCAAATACCTTAAAAAAGGTATACATACAACCTAAAACTAATGCATGAATTAAAATAATAATAAAACATAACATTGCCTTTTAAGCTACGGTTGGTAATCTTGAAAAACGAGCAATAAATTAAATTCTTAAAAGTGATCTAATTGAAAAACCCAGCCCCGTGTTGCCAACTCCTTTACAGTGAAAGTAGCAAGCAGTTGCTAAATCTTTAGCCATAATGAATGTACATTCTTCACTAGCCTCCATCTCAATCACATTGATTCATGTTAAATGCTTGTGTTACCACAGGGTATCCAAGTCAGATCCTTTACTCACTGTAACCCGTTGTGCAGCTGTCAAAATATTCCATTGTGCTCTGTCGAAACACTTACTGTTGTAAAAATACAGCTTGATTAATGAACAAAAGAACGACAGAGTTACACAAAAAATGTACAGTAGCCAGCTGTTTCATTGAAGACATATAGACACACTGACAGCAAAGAGTAGAGGTTAAAGAAAGAGTCAATGTGCATGTATTTTAGCAACGTTTAAAACTGAACTTCAGTGCTGGGGACAGAGAGGCTGTGTAAACCTTCCTGTCCCAACAGATAAAAAAAGAAAACGCTCTACTTTAAAAAAAAATACTATACGAAGCAAAGCAGTACAGGAATTAAACTATACAAACTATCTTTTAGACAATTGTTATTCAAGTGGGGTTTAATTCAGTTTTTATTCAGTAAAAAATATGTGGTGGATGCATGTTGAAATAAGTGTAGCATAAGCTGTTTTACTATGTTTAGTATACCCCCTATTTAGTATTCAATGTGCTGCTGTGTTATGTTTGTAAAAAGATCAACTGTGGTAAATATTTAATGACTTCAATGGGGATTTGGACAAAGTAAAAAACATGATTAGTGCATTCCTAGAAGACCCACATCATTGCCAACTGCTTACAAAGTTTTAGCTGAAACTGAAAAAACTATCAAAGAAGACCGAGATACTCATTTGGCGAAAGCTGGAGATGTTTTAAGGAAACTGAGAACAAACATTGCTGTGTTTTAAAAATGCTTAATACTGCTATAGTTTCACCAAAACATTGAGTGGATTGTGAAAACTTCAGCAGAGTAAAGTAATGGTGTGCATGTGTGTGTGTGTGTGTGTGTGTGTGTGTGTGTGTGTGTGTGTGTGTGTGTGTGTGTGTGTGTGTGTGTGTGTGTGTGTGTGTGTGTGTGTGTGTGTGTGTTTGTGCCTCTATGTGTGTATTAATGGACTTGTTATGACGGATATTTCCTAACTTAGTCAAGGATTATTCTGTAATTGCAAGTATGCTCCCCTGAGAGCTGCAGCTGAATACTAAATAGGTTGTTAAATGTTTGAAGCACCACAGTGCAGAACCCGACAACCTAATGAAGTCCCACATGATTGTTTTTTACTATAACTCACCTTTTGTTCTCTCAAACACTCCATCAGCTAAATTTTGACCCAAATTGTTAGGATATCCAGCAAGATACAGTCGAGAGATTATGACAGGGACGGACAGAATATCGTAGCTTGTGGCTCTAAAAAGTGGAGCAAATGTGGATTTTTTTGTCATGATTATTTTGCAACTTTTTCAACATCTGAGACTAGACTACAGAAATAAGCAAAAAGCTAAACAGTTTATTAACTCTTGCAACTTGGGGGTTTCTTGAGATCTCTACAAGTTTTTCTTGCATAAAATACATGCATAAGAGGTGTAAGGCATTCAGGACTTAAGAGTAGCTTAAAAAAATACTTTTTAATGATGTGAAAATGTCATGTAATTATTGCAATTTCTTATTGTAAACTAGACTTAAGTAACAAATATGACTGAGGAATATGCCCTCCAGTTTTTGGAATTCCAATATACTAATAATGTGCTGGAAGACAGTGACCTCTTCAATTGTGGGTTTCAAATAAAAACAATTCCTCAAAGCATTACAAATCTTGAATCAATGATTACAATCTGCCAATTAACATCGTGAAAGTCCAATAAAATCTAACAATGTAACCAATAGCTGAAACAGATAAGATAGAAGAAGCGGCGGACAAACTTATAACTTCAGACAGGTAATCATATTCCAAGAAATGAGGTGACAGAAATGGTTTATCTCTTCCTACACTCACGCCCCAAATATGTGTTCGTCCATATCTCTTGTGTAACCTTGTCTGCGCCTCCTGTTACTGAGAACTCAAATTAAATGCACGCTGACTGAATTCCATCCAATGCTCGAATGCCTTTAAGACCTGCTGTACGCAAACTGTAAACCCATTAAACTCTGTACAGAGTAACTTAACAGTGTACATATGCACCAGTTTTTCCCCATGACAAATTAGCCTTGCCTTTGGCTAGTGATACATTATTATTTGTTTATGTTTGCTTGATTTTAATGTTTTTTTGTGTTAGTTTCACTTACAGAAATTTATTGAGTATAGCCTGAGGTTCTCGTCTCTTATATAAGTGCAAGTCTATTATCAATCATTGCTTCAGTGCACACCTGATTTCCATAAAGAGGCTCTCTCGCCGTAGGCTACATCATTTAATTGTATATATTTTTAAGAGGAGCTGTAGCACCTTTTTTTTCTTTTATCACAGAGTAAGCTTTGCATCAGCATGCACTGTGTAGGTACTACTATTACACAAAATATGCCTTTTACTATGTCTATAACGATTACCATTTATTTCCATTCAAAAAATAAAGACTAAAGTGAATGCAAAAACGTTTTATGTGTAATCAGGACCACTCATGGGCCAAATGTTTATAATTAATAAATAAAGCATAACCTATTCCTTTAAACCTATTTTTGTCACTATGTACTCACCCCTAGTTGAAATCCTTTGGCACATGAGAGAACAGATTTCGGAAATACAGGACCTGGTTGCCTGTATGTCTGCTGACTGGTCAAAAGTGGCAATTAAGGCCGCACAATTACAATCCCAGACTCTCCAGGTCGACACACATATTTCCATTTCAGTTACTGAGGAGCTGCCTGCCCGCCTCCTGAGGCACCAATACATCAACATCATTTCTACGGTTCTTATTTGAAATAAAACCACTTGTTTTTATCAAACAACACATATTCAGTGTTCATGCAGCACAGATAACGTTATCACAAGCTCTGTATTTCTCTGCGCCCCCTCCTAATCACAATCACATTGCACATCAGTTTATTATTAGTATAAGTTCTGGTAGGATTGGCATTTTGGTATTGTGGTTGTTGTCAGGCTATTGTCATGATTATGTTTGTTTCATTTTTTTTCAGTCTCGTGTGTGCGCACATAATAAGTTACAGATGGTTTGCACCCGTCACTAAGGACTTTAAGCATGGATGAGTCAATCAATGCTATAGGGAAGGGAAAATTAAGAAATTCCACGTTTCACTTTTTCTTTTCAAAGGCAGCTGTGACAAAAGCCAAGAAAAATACAGTAGATGATGTACTCTGTTTTAGTAACCTGACCTGCCAATCAACGCAGAGGGCTCTGCAGGTCATCAAATGGTCACTTGAAAAGGACATTCACTTTGAAACCTTACTGATTGGTGATTGGATGAACCATCTGTAAATCAAACTTTTACTGAAGCAAAGAAGAGCAAAAAACACCCGTTGCTCTTCACATTACACTGATTGGTCCGTGCTCTGGCTCGGCGGACAGAAACACATTACTTGACATGACATTGTGACATTGCAGGAATCTGGCTGCCATGCGAGGTGACTGTTGTAGAGGACATTGAAAATGTCTAACATTAACATTAGCAAATGGCGTGGAGCTGCAAATCTTGGCAAACGTTGACACGGGGGGGGGGGGGGGGGGGGTGTCATTTGTGAAAACAATGGATCCTCTGACTCTTAACTCACCAAATGTTTTGGGGAGGTGAAGTGTCTGGAGGTCACCTTTCAGCGGAGTGCCTTCTGGTTACAATGCCGTCTACTGTTGGTGCACGACTATCCTCCTCCGGTCGGATCATGGCGTCTGGGAGGCAGACAGGGATCAAGGGGGCAGAGGGAGGATGAGAGGAAAGGAAAGAATGAGTAAAAGAGGATGTGTCCAAATTAGGAAGTGGAACACCTATAGGTCACATTATCTTTAGCATAAAATGAAAGGCACATTGCAAAAGGTAGGAAAGACCATCACACTCTTTCTCTCCAGAAAATATGAATTTTATCCCTCAAACTAGAGCCAAAGGTCTTCCATCATCATCAATGTGTATATCTTTTCAAGGGTGTCGCTGCCAAATCGCATTTTGCTGTGAGTGATCTACCTTTTCATCCGCTGCAGTGTTAGAATCTTTCTTCATGCAATTTGTTTTAATCAAGGATCTACTTGAGAAGTGTAGCTACCATTCCACGCTGGATAATATCTGTCAAAGGGAAGAATGGCATGTCTTCATGTCTAGGGAAGTGTTCATGCCTTATATAGTCTTGGTCTAGTAGAGTTGCCTGCTGCACATTGCTGGATCTAGCCAGGGGCTAAGGAAGCAGACCTTATGAGAGCTCATTAAAACGGTCTTAAGAGACAAATATGAATGTGGTACAAAAAAAATGAGCTTAAGTCATGGAGCAGTTCCCATACTGAAAGCACATTTACATAAAATGAAAGTCATAGCTGGATTGGAAAGGTAAATACAAAGTGTGATAGAGTGGAGGACGGTCAAGGGTCCCTGTTAATATTCAAATAATTGACAAAAGCCTTGAGTATTGTGAAACAATGGAGAACGTCATACTCTCCTTTTCATTTAACACTTACAATTGACAGCTCAAAGGTCAATCGAGGAAACATTTCTCTTTTAATGTAGAGCTACATTACTTTTTTTTTTTTAAAACACTGACAATTTCACCGGCTGCACGAAGACCTAACTCATTTAAAAAATGATACAGAAATGTTTTCTTGCATTTTAACAAGATGGGGTACTTCATCCTATTTCTGACAACCTCATTGGCCTATCTGCTCCACATTTTAGCTGATTGTGCAGGGGCATTCTCAAGTGAGCCATAAAGAGGACTGAACGAGACAATTACCATTTTCAAGTTTCCACTTTAAAATCGGCAATTCTACTTGATCTGAGTCTCAATTTGCATGAAATACCCGATGAATGAGGGGGCTTTTCCCACAATAATATGAAATGGTAATTATCCAGATAGAGTGCGAATGTGAACGTACAATAGCTTATTACCAAATCTGAAACGCAGTACATGTCAAGGCCACTCCTTTAAAGTAACAGATAAAAGGTCAAGTAATTATAAAAGCTTTAGTTCTCAGTTTCACAGCGAATTACTCTGAAGAAGAAAATCTTGAAGTGCTCCTTTTTAAAATGCAACTGTGAGGAACGGGAGAAGAAACTAATGTTTAGTCAGTAAACTCTTGTCGGATGTGAGAATATCATTCAATACAGAAGCCAATGGAATGGTATTTGTTGGTTGGGAGGCAGCAACAGATCTAGTTCTATACATCTGTAGCGCAGTCACATCAAAAGCTGTAGCTCAGTGGGAAGAGGTCACCTTTAACCTTAAGGTTGATGGTTTGAATCCCTACTGTCCACATGTTAAAGTGTCCTCAGGTGAGACACTGAACCCCATGCTCCCAGGACACTTCACAGCAGCCCACTGGTCCTAAAGGCTTAGGATGGATTAAATGCAGAGGTCAAATTTCCTGTATGTACCTTTATATATATATGATTTTTTTATTTTATTTAAAGCTTAGTTTAAATTCCTTAAATTACAGTTTTAGAGGGAAAACAACATTTTTAACTTATCAATTCTTAAATGTAGGTGTAACTTTGTTTCTGTAGTTTATGCAAACATGGAGATGTGTAGTACCTGTAGTGTTAAGCAGTTTAGAATGAGAGGGAAATATTTGATTATGCTTAACTAGCGGCTGCCATTAGGACATTACGAACACATTAATGGCATACAGTTTTTTTTCGTTTGATTATTTTTATTATGTTAATGTTGTGATGCATTAGTCTCCACTTAGTAAGCACCTCTATTATAATCAGGCCAAAGTATGAAATGACAAAGAGCTGGTAAAACATCTGCATTCATTATGGAACTGTAAAACTTGATGTCGCAGGTGAAAAGAACCACCTGGTGTCTTCATGTGTATTAAAGGAGGCACACAGGAGTCTAACATTGCAGCACACGGCCACAGAGGTACAGATATAAACCACAGTGGCAACTACTTCTACATGATAGGTTGGATTTACCAAATCTCCTGGCACTTTCACTCACAGCACCACTTCTTTCTTCCTCCTAAATGGAGCCCCTTATCTCACCTAGCTATGGTCCAATATAAATCAACAAGCAAAGCTCTTTTTAAATTTATTGGCCGAAAATACATCCATATCAGCTTTCACTGACTGTTTATCCTGCCCTGCGAGAGCAGCAAGGCGAGAACAACTACACAGAAAAACTGCCCCTGATTAATGTCTTTTGGGTTTTATGTTACATGACTCAAACACCCAGTGTCGAGTTGATTTAGAAGCTGCCAGTTCTTGTTTAGCCATGATAAAAACGGGGCTCAAGTATCATTAAATGCTTAGGAAAAAGGGGAAGAATGTTGACTAAATCTACCTCTTATATTAACTTTCAAGCAACATATTAAACTTGCAGCAAATACTTCATCCCGTCATAGTAACTACAACAAATGACTCATTATCTAACCACCTGCATGTAAGGCAGTAGTGCAAGAGTGTCTTACAAAAGGCTTTTTATGATGAAGTGACGGTGCGGAGGAGTATATATTGTCTCCAGCTGTAACACTGCATACAGGAATGTGTAGGAGCAAGGCAGTTTGTGTGTGTGAGTCAATTAGACAGAGGTACAGAGTGAAAAAGACGTGTGTGTGTGTGTGTGTGTGTGTGAGTCTCTCATGGATGAGCTGCAGTTGAGATTCGGCCAAGGTCATCCTCTTACTTATGACATACATGGAGACAGACTGAGCCTCTCACTTGGACGCTCTCCATCCGCTCCCACTGATAAGACCGGCTACTTCATGTGCAGCAGACAGACACTGAGGGTCTGTATTGTGTAGATCTTGTGTCTGTTTTCTTAAATCGCAATGAAGATGACAAGTTTTCTCATAAATAGGCCTATATATGTCTTTATATGTGGAAATGGGCTTCAACATATAGTTAGATGTCATGTTATACTACATCTGGGTACACTAAAATAAAGACTTCCCATGTGAATTTTTAAATATAGAAGGATGTACTGGGGGTAAAAACCAGTCCATGTATGAGCTACTGTAAAGCAGAGAAAGCACACTGCAGTCACAAGTACTGCTCAGTGGAGAATAATTATTACGTTAAAAGGATTTTCATCCACAAAGGTGGACAGGGATATTCTGTTAATTGGTTTATGCATGTCAGCTGGAAAACTCAATTGCAGGCTATCAAAGAGGCCTGAAACAGTTTCACCCATTTAAGACCTTAACCCGACTGTCGACAGCCCACATATTCCTTCCCAATGTCTGAAGCCCCGTGTAAAATGTGACTATTGTTAGTGCAACTCACTGACCAGCAGGACCGCTCTGCTTTCTCCTGTTCAACACTCAGTCACCACCCTGCAAGCTAGAGCTCGCCTTAAAATTTATGAGACAAAAAAAAATCTCTCTGGCACATCAGTGAGGACACATTTCAGTTGTTGTTTTTTTCCTCTCAGCCTTCTGTTGTACTCAGAGAACCACATGCATTCAAGAATAGGGCTGGGTTAAGGACAGAAAGAGAAATATGTGTGATAATAAATACTGTATGGGTGAGACATTACTGTTTATAGAGATTAGATAGGAGCCAGGTTGGTGCCAGTTTTCAAGCAAATGCATGATGATGGTGACAGATTACACAGCGTTTAAGGAAGTGGCAATAAAGTAATGAAGAGTGATATTTGCTGTACTGGGAGGATGGGTTGTTGTTTGCAAAAAGTAGCATGCAATTATGCAATTAAAATGAACTGACAGGGATCTGAATGCAGGATGCAGTCAGTTGTCTGTGCATGACTTGCATATCAAACAAATAGAACAGACCCAACAGAAACCATGGTCCTACATCAATAAACCACAAACGTTGTTCTGATCATTAAACGTTCACGTTGTTAAATGAGTATATCTGTGAGCCATCTACTAAAACACTGCCTGTTCACACACACACACACACACACACACACACACACACACACACACACACACACACACACACACACACACACACACACACACACACACACACACACACACACACACACACACACACACACATATACATGGACACCTTCCCCCAGTGGTCTTGCAAAGGGCCGTATCCACAACTTCAATCAAGTGGCCAAACTCCAGGCAAGCTCCTGTGATGCAGAGACGTTCAGGGACTGATCACCATAACTACAGCTGATGATCTCAACATGCGATGCTTCCCGTTAAATGAGCCTTAGCCCGTGGAGGTGGACCAATTGGCAGGAAATGAGAGCAAATTGATTGGGAAACAGATGGAAGATAAGCAGCCACTATGAAGCCCATGAGGCTGTAAAGGAAGGAAAGAGATGAGGGGTGAAGATGAAAACGAGACAGAGTGAGCGAGAGTGGATAGTTTGAAAGGGCCAGTAAAATTAACCATGGAACATGACTTTTAAAAGCTTGGCACTGAATAAAGCAATTTCCTCATTGAAATCAACAAACTGAGGTCAATATTTGTCCATGTATCCAAGCAAAAAGTACAACTTTGAACAGTGTCATTCAGAACTGTCAGTAATGCATTTGAACAAAACTTATCTGCTCAAGGAGTTAAAAACATTGAAAGCTATCTGTAACTCTGTTATTTGCTGTATTCTTACGTAATCTTTCTAAGAAAACGGGACACAAGAGAACAACATAGAGGCCTTGAAATTATGCCAAAAAGCAAAGCATTCTTGCCCTCATTTGTTAAAAGGCATCTTTCTAAAGAGTTCCGCAGGGAGACAATATGTCCGCTGTCAAAGCCAATTTCAAGACAAAGTCAAGTTTCATTCAATCAGACATTTCACACGTCAACACTAACGAAAGAACGGGTCTTTGTGACCTTACAAAAAAGTAATCGAGTCTGAGACAGTTGCTAAGCCCTTCAAAGGCATAATCCTTGATCCAAATATAAACACAAGGGTCAAACTGTCAGAATCTAAAAGTAATCTGCTTAGTGCTCCCAAATTACCACATCTTTTAATATCAAATCAATGTCGTTGGAAGCTGTTCGCCATGATGATTAAAGGTATAATATACAACTATTTCCTAAAAACAATGTATGAATTGATACAAAAATAATTCTTCTCAATCATCACTTACTAGAAGTGTGTGGCGGTGTTTGTAAAGACCCTACTCTCTGCCTGTATTTTCTATTTCTTCTTATTTTGCTTTGTTTGGGACGATTCTGGGTGTCAGCAGAGAGCATTTAGACCCCACGTGAGGGTGTAACCCCAAGCCAATAAGCAGGGTGTGCAGTTCATTCTCATTCCCAGGTAAAACATGCCGCTCTGTCACAATCCTCGGCGTATCGAGCCTTACAGGCCTGACACTGACAGGCCAGATGTGGAATTTAGTTTACTTTTGGGCTGCATTCATTCACCTACCCGTAGGTTTGTGAGAAGAAGTGGATGTGTTTATTTGTGCTTTAGAATATAACTGCCATGAAAGAAATCAGAAAATATTGTTTTATTCTTTGATTCACGGCTTTCATCTAACTAACGCCAGCTCCTTCTGCGCTCTCTCCCTCTCTCTTGCTCGCTTGTTGAGACGGAGAGGACAGGATTTTGAATGCTGTGTTTATTAAGACAAATCCCTCAGTTATATATGTAAATCTAGTTAAAACTTATATGGTGAAAAAAATTAAGGATTTAGCTATAATGTTTAAGTCAAATGTGAGTGTGACAGCACAGTGACACCACAGACAAGATTTTGACCACTAGCAGTTGTATGGAGCAAACTGGGTTCCAGTTTTGTTAGCTTTATAAATGCATATGAGGACAAACATGCTCAAGTTTCACGTTAGTCCACTGATTCACAGTTGGCGGCATTAACAGGCAAAGACACGGGTGTGGCAATGCACCAACACAAAGCAAGCAAGAAGAAGACCAAACAATGCAAGATTTAAAATATTCAAAAAAATCAGCTTTGCTTAGAAAACACAAGGACACACAATAAAACTCCACAGGTTACCTTGAACAATTCCTCCGGCCAGAGTTCATATGATGGTTAGGGCATTGACAACAATGTCCCTGTGATGCATGTGATCTGATTGTGTGCTCTTGAAATGCCCTGTTATATCTGCTGAGGTTGATATAACACACACAAAAACATTTCCCTGTGTTTATCTTGCTGACTGGATTACAATCTGTCTTGTAGGGCCGGATATGAAAGCTTCATATAAATCTCTGTATACTGCATGAGGGTTCAGCAGTTTACCTAAAATATCCCCACTTTACTTCCCAAGTAGAGAAGTAGAAATGTAGAGGATGTCGTGGTATAAAGTAGTCCCATAATTTTTCTCTGCCCAGGTAAGAGGCATAGATGTTATTATATACTCTTACAGATATAGGGATTAAGAAAGCTATATGATAAATGATAAGAAAATAAAACAGAAGTTGAACCTCGCAGAAGAGATCTCAGGATTGTGCCACTTCACTGTGAATTACCTACAACTTCAAATAAGTATCTGTACTACAGGATGCTTCATGCCACTGCTGAATTTAGATGTGACGTCTACCTCATGTCTGCCACCATTAACAGCCTATTGATCCCAGTGAAAGTAGACAGTGTCAGATAATGACAAATCTGAGCCCAAGACACATCACATTACAGTCAGATGAATTCATATAAAGAGCTTTAAATAAACAGGTTGATCGTAAAGTGCAAAGTGCATGAGTCATCATAAGTGGGAGGATGAGACTTGAATGGGTTGAGGGTTGTTATATGCCCAGAGTGTGAATTAAGAATCCAAGCGTGGTCTCTCCATCATTAACCCTTCAGTGCTACACTGACCTTAGATGTTCATTTGATCTCATCATGTTTCGGTGAGTGTCGAAGTGGAAAGGGGTGAGGGTACGGAAAGCGCCCCTTTGATGTTTCGTAATGCAAAATGTCTTTTATCTCTCATGGAGCGTTTGATACTGGGCCGGCTGTCCAAAAAACTCAATTAGAGCTACTCTGAATGTGAGCTGACAGCATAAGAGGAGGCGTGAGGCAGCGAGGTGCGAACGACACAGGGGGGAATAATAAATGCAACTCTTAGGACAAAAGGGACCACAAACTGAGCAACACAAACAAAAAAGAGCAGATGAAATCTCTCTTTAACTGCAGGAGAAGGAATTGTTAAAAAGAAAGAAAATAATCAACAGCACCAGCTCTGAAAGCAAGATGACCAAACCACAAACTAATTTCTGTTTATGAGCCGCTCTGAATGTGTGATATCCAGCTGGTGTGCAAATAAGCTTTTCATTGAAGTTCGTTTTAATGGTGAGCATTGTGTTTGATTGATAATTGAAGGCAGCTTGCTTGACAAATGATGTGGATCCTTGCTCCACAGAGGGAAATTCCTCAGCCCATTTAGCCAGCCATCATCTGGGGCTTCATCACCACAAACACCACAGAGTAGCATTAAAGAATTCAGAATCCCAAAAGCTCAAATGCTCTTAGCGTGTTCACTCAGCCGTGTGCAGTGTGGGTTGTTTTCCACATAAAGTGTGCAGCACCTTAGGAAACAAGGTGGAAGGAAAAGTGGGAATGGGATAAAGTAGGAGGATGGAAGGGATGACGGGAGGAGGTGGAATATGTGTGAACGTGTCTCTGCATCTTTGTGTCGTGTCTATGGACAGGACTGGCAGACCCCCCTGCATTCTTGAATGAGTGTGAAAACATGCACTGCAGCTTAGGTGAGAGGAGGAAGGAAAGTGCAGCGGAGTTGGGGAGGAAAAGTGTCAGAGGCATTGCTTTTTACATTACGCCTTTCGTCTCCTCCTGCCATCGGTCAACAGAAATGGGAGAACACCGTCTCCCAAACACTGCACTCCATTCCCATATCGTCTAGCTAAGGACCGGTTGAGACACCAAAGAATGAGAAAATAAAGAAGGCTATATTACAACGTCCCAAAAGAGCAAAAACAATTATTCATGCACAAAGGAATTTAACAGCATTGTCTCAGTGCCAGCACCAACAAAATAATATTCTTGGTTTTCAAATAAAGATGGTCTACTACCATCAGGCTAAAAGCTATTTCTAACCTTCAGCTTGCAAGACCGCTGACAGTCATGAAATACTTCCTGTGGACGCTGAAAAGAAGCAAAAAATGCAGGCAAAAGGTCGACTCTAACAACTTCAGGAGAACAAACTGATTTAAGAAACCAAGGGAGTGGGACTTCATAATAAGAGAACACTGTACGTCTCACACAAACAAACATACTGATGAGGAAAAAGTATTTTCTCACACATCAGTGAGGCTCACTGGGGGATTTTTAATATGTTGTGGCCATAATTTGACAAGCATAATGTTAAAAAAGTGTTTGTGTTTTCAAGGGAATTGCTTCAGAGAGAATCATAGGTTTACCAGTGTTGAAAAAAACGTGTCTTTAGAAATCATGGGAACAACATCTTTGGGGGCCATTTGTTTTTCCTTTTCACAAGTTATTTGTCCAGTTTGACCTCTTAATGTTGCACAAACAGTATGCCGTAAACAGTGAGGACCCTGAGTCTCCACCCAGAGAACATATTGAGAAATAAGCAGCAATGGAGAAGAGATCTGAGCTGTATCTGTGAAGAATTTGTCAAGAGAAAGTACAATATTTAAGCTAAGAATTGTGCAGAGACAGAACTTGCTTATAAAATAAGAATAACCACAAGAAAAACACTTTTATGTGTAAAACAAACAACATCCCTGTAATGCTGAAAGCTATAGGACTCCAGCATGTTAAAGCCAACTTCTTCACATTTTGCCGAAAAGCTGCGGTGAACCACAGTTATGACAGCTGAAGGGTTATTATCAATTAGACCGGCTGTGTCTTTTTGCCTGTGTGGCTATAAGGGGGGGACAGAACAGCTGAGCCTCGGCCTCAGGAGGTGACAAAGAGAAAGACAAGCAGCAGCAGTCAACCAGTCTTATTGGGAAAAAATCTCCAAAAGACAACAGAAGGGAAAACAGACAGGAGTAGAGAAACGAGCTTAGAAACTGAGCCCTACAGCTGGTGAAAATCAAACCGAGGGATATGTTTTTTAGAATTCCAGGCTACCTTCAGTCATCTGAAGAAATCGTCTCTGCAGTGTCTCTGTTTCAAAAAACATGTCGCCACAACATTTGCAACAAAGTCTGTCTTTCAGTCTAGACTCTAGGATATATTTCATTTCCAGCCGTGTCATTGTCCGGTGGAATGCCATCGTCCTTATCCGTGGGGAACAATTTATCATCCAGTAAAGAGATAATGATGTTCAGGTACATGCTAATGTCCCCATAATAACGGCACTCTGATTTCAAATGGGTATTAATGAGAGATTTTGGAATAGCAATCCAGACTAATTAAAAAGACACTCAACATCATCAGAGTGAGATACTCCTTCGTGGTGCCTCGTCTATTTGCCTAAAATGCCTCTTAAATAGTGATTCCCATCGCCAGGTGGAAACCTGCAGCCAAGCAGAGACATTTTTAACAGGAGAGGAAAGACACAAAGCCATCCAACGTTAAAGATCAAAGTAAGAGCTCTACAGACATTAAGCGTCAATTTTCGGTGTAACTTGTTAAACTGTTGTAGTCACAAATATATTATATATAATTTACTGCTTCGTTTGCTAACTAGTTTTCATGCACTCAAAATCACAACTTGTAGTGTTCAGGTGTGTGTTTATATATATCTGTGTATAGATTTTTTTTAATATATATATATATATATTTTTCAGTTAATTGAGCTACTCAACATTTTTCCCACATAACTCTTGGAAACCCCTGGGTACAAGTACCAGTGATATGAAACCACTTTTCTATAAGACATAGCGTTATTTCTGGTTTGCAATGGTACTTTATTAAAAGTGAAAAAAATTGGCACCCACCGCATTGCTCTTTCATCCACAGTGGAACAGAAAATCATCTCTTGTTCAAAGTCTGGAAATACCTGCAGCACAGACGAACAGGAGGTCGGGTAATAATGAGCACGAAATAAAATTATAAAAATGCAAAACACAAGCAAAGCAGCACGCATCAGAGGGTGCAGCTTAATAGTCTTATTAGAAAACAGCCACCCTGTCAACACATTACCGGATCCATAGTTTGCTGTTCGGAGTGAAACAAACATGGAGAGGCTCATGCTCCTTCACTTCTTTGTTCCTTCTCTGCTCTGCTGGATCAAGAGTTAATTCTGCTCAGAGTGACTGTGGGCTGCAAGTGACAGCAGTGAATTAATGATTCATTATGCCCAGTGTAAGCAAATAGTGAGCCGGTGAAGGAGGAAAATGGATTTACACACATCCAACGCCAACCATGACATCTCCTCAGCTAAAAAAATATATCCCCTTATGCACAGAGAAGAAGTTAAAAGCAGCACTGGTTTGTAAAACAACAGGATTAAAAAAAAAGAGAATATGCCAAATGTGCTGTTCAGAGCCACACATTTTTTGTGAAAACTACTTCTTAAGAAATGTGAAACCCGAAAACTTCGACATCATAATCATTCATTATAAATGTGATGTATTGCTCGCTCAGCCTGGGGCTTTCATCTAAATGAATTTTCCATTTTCTTTCTCTTTCAGGCCAGTCACTTGAGTCCTCACTACATCTTAGCCTCGCCATATGTTCAGAGGTATAACTGTAAAAAAAAAAACACTAAAAGAGGAAGTAAGGACTCTGCAAGGTGCTTGATGATGTGGAGGACACCATAAAAATTTGATGGTTCATGATTTGACAGTTTGGGATTATTAATGCAGAGAAAACTGCGCATTTGCAGAATGTGTAGTACATGCATATTCCATTATAAGACACACTGCTGGTTTAGCTGAAGATTTGCTTTGGGACAGTTTATGTCGAATACACAAGATTATTCTCTCTTGTGGCATAACTTTAACACGAAAGCTCTTTTCAGGTTCGTACAGGCAAATCTACAAACCCCGTTAATCTCATGTGTCCACAGATCACCTCAAGGCTGTAAAGTCAGCCGAGCATCACAGATTAGAGTCTTGCTTTTTCTAGTTTCTATTTAAGAGAGTTGTTCAAGTTCCACAAATGTTATATCATCCCTTCATCCTACCTTTTCCCATTCTGCCTTTCCTCTCTATCATTGTCACAACCTAAAGGAATAGCAATTATTCAATTAAGTCGATTTCATGTTCAATTTGAGCAATATAAAACTCTGGGGGCTTTTAAATCTCCAGTATAACACATGGCCAACACTTTTTGAGCTTTTGTGAATGTATTCAAAATCTTTAAATTAAATAACACATCAACAGATGCTTCAATTTTTCAGATTCCAGCGATGTGACGTTTGAAATTGATTGTTTTATTCAGACAGGACTTATGAGCAGGTTAAACACGGAGAGACACGGATGTCTAGAGGTCCTAGGGATGTACAGCGACCATCTGCATGTCATCCTGATGGATGAGGCAGGAGCAGAGATCGAATGACCTCGCCATTTAGACAAGTCATGTGTTAGGTCGGCCGCCGCCCTGTCACTTCCACTGACTAACGGTTACATTGAACGTGAACACGCCCAGACTATCAGAACGACAAGGCTCCAATAATGGCAGTTAGGGATTCTGTGTGTTCCCGAGGTAGGGGGGGTAAAAGCTAATCAATGTGAATGCATTTATTACAGTTTATCCATCAAAGAGAAAAGTAATGTAAAAGTAGAGTAAATTATGTCAGTAAATACGTGACTAAATTTAAAAACTACAAAATAACGATGCCCCAGCAGGACTCCGTGAGAAAATACATTCAGTGCATATTATAAGATGAGGGATTACTCGTTTCATTTCCCTTCAGTGAGGGATTTATTAAAAGAAATCATATAATAGGGACAAACTTTCAAAACTGATTCAATAACAATACAACATAATTTAAACTTCTGTACATGCTTGGCAGATACACTGCAAATCCTTTTCATTTATGGCTTACTTTAACAACAAGAAGGAAAACTGAAAGCATTATAATGATTTTCTTTCATTATTGTTCCCGTTCAAATGGTAGTGAGTAATGATGACAAGCTTACATAACTGATCTGAAAATATTTATGCTTTGGCAAAAGAAAACAAAGAAAATGCTTGCAGCTCCAAGGGAAGACTGTCTGTCTCATTTCTCTTTGAACCATTTCACAAAGAGACAAATGGATTAAGCTTCCAGTGTCTCATACGGCCAGTCAAAGTGGAATTCAATGAATTACGAAGCTGCAGTACCTTTATTATGATCTGTCTGTAGAGAAGAAGGTCAGACACATAAGTATCCTACGGAGCCTGTTTGACAGGTTCCTACAGGAGGCCTTTAAGTATAAAACTGCTTAAATCAGCATATCCTGTCAAAGCTGCATGGACACACTGCACACTGTACTTAAAGCATTATCCAGTAAACAGCTGGATCTGATACATCTGCGCAGACAATTTGTTCCGGTTAATTTAACAACCTGATTAGAACACTATGACCGACTGATCAACTATGTTTTAAGCATTTTGACAGATTTCTCATTTCACCCTTCGGCAACTCTTCGACGTTTTCAGCAGGGACACCTGGCGCTGCAAAGACCGAAAAGTTGAGGAATTTTGACTGTCTGGAGTCTCTCCTCCTCAATATTCTTGCCTTGTTAATGTTTCTGTTCAGTGACGAAGCATTTCATACAACCGCCAAGAACTCTCCAGAACTCCACCAAAGCCACAAGTTATCAAACACACAGATTTGTTGGAAATATGATTAACTTTCTTTAGTGAAAGATACTGTTTGGAAGCTAACCATGGAATTAAGAATGAGTCCAAGCACTGGATTGGGAACAATGTAAATAACCACTGCCACATCCTGATTATGATATATAGAGAGCAAAGAGCTGCACTCAACCTTGCTGCCAAAGCGGAGATACATTAAAAGGGCTCATAACCAAAACAGGGAAATGACTCAGCGACCGTTTCACTTGATCTCCAAAGAACCGTCGATCCTTACTAATTCATTATATCACCTCAGATACTGATATCTATCCAGCAAATAATAAAGGGCGCCAAAGAGGTCCCAGGGTTATCCCGCTCCCCTGATCGTTCTCAACAGTTTGGGATTAAGCAGGATGTGACTGATGTAATGGTAGGAGCTTAAGGACAATGAGGCAGAGGACTACAAACTCTAACTGCCCCTCCATGTCTCTGAGAAAAAAGAGATTTAATAAGATTAATTTAAAGAGCTTTAGTGAGACTAATCTGGATTAAAAAAAACTGCGGTTAAATAAACATGAACAGTAAAGAGAGAGAAACAAAGCGGTGGCACATGCTGAGAGAAAATGTAACAGAGTGTACCCAAGGTCATCGACAACTTGTAGCCTTTTTAATGAAATGTAATTTGCAAACACGAGTAATTAAATGTAAAAGAGAAGCAGCTCAAAGCCTTCTGTAATCACACTCACAGCATTTAGGTATTTGCTAGATCCCAGTGCCGTGTTGAAAGTTTTAATTATTTAAAGCCACTCTGTGCAGAGCTATTATGTCATTATAGCATCTGTTAAATTGTTATGATAGCATCAGTTTTTTTGTGTAGAGCTAAACTAAACATTCCAGGTGAAAACTCGCTTTAAGTCCATTCTTCTTAGTGGCCGCAGGTTAAGATAGTTTTCCCAGAGAGTGCAGACGGGAATTAGCAAAGCTGTTACAATACATCTATTCTTCCTGTGTAAGATTCATGTTTTTTGTATATAGTCCCTGACAACTAAATGTGATAAAACCAAACTGTATAAGTGTGCAGTACTGTCTGCCAAACTACTACTGGGGAACTGTAAAGACAACAAATACTAACTGGCTGACCAATCAGGGCAGACTTTGCTTTCTGGAGGGAGGAGCAAGCGCTACAACGGAGTGTTTCAGAAAGAGGGTGAGAAGAGGTGCAGCAGGACAGACAGGATGAGGAAAAACAAGGCGGATTATGAGCATTAACGCATGCAAACATGTTGTAACTGTAACTTGAGATAGAATTATTCACCCGGAAAATAGCACAATAGGGCCTGTTTAAACGCTAACGGCATCAATGGATGACACTGTAGGTTAGCTCCTCTACTACTTTGATCCAGACTATAATATCTCGTCAGCTACTGTCTAATTTTGTACAGATTTTCATGGCCCCTTGAGGACAAATCCTACTGATGATCCCCTTCCTTTTCCTTTTTTTTAGCTCCACCATGACGTTGACATTTTTGGTTTTGAGTGAAATGTCCCAACAACTACATTGACGGTTGCCATTCTATTTGGGAGGATATTAGGTATCAGGATGATTTGTAATCACTTTGGTGAACCCCTGATTTTTCCACCATCATATGGTCAAAATGTCATACTGTCGTTCTTTGACCAAATACCATTACAATTCATGACTTTTCCATTAGTCTCAGCTGTACTCTGTGTTTAGTGATAAATAGCTGTGCTACTTCATCCGCCTCAGTGCAAGCAGGTTTGTTTGAAGCAGCAAAAAATTCCCAAACTGAAACTAAAATGGTCTCTTGCCGTCTTCCCTCTGCCAGCTTTCCTACTGCTGGAGAATAAGTCCTTGTTTGCCACTTTGATTTGAAGAGATTTAAACTGAGCTCTTTGTTAGGAATCCAGACTTTATAAATCAAGCCGATTCAACCATTGTATTTTCATGTTTACATCGTATATTTAGCTGAATAAATATTGATAAATAATAAGCTCCCGCAACTCCAACATGTTGCCTGTATATGCAATAAATATGCCCAGCTTGGGTTATGATTACATTTCAAAGAAACACAGAGGGTATGAAGCCAATAAACAGTTTCCTTTTTTTTTCTACTGCGTACCCTGCCAGAAACTTTTGTATGGAAACATGCCAGGCAATTCCATCCATCCTCTCTTGCTTCTGGCCTGCTTTCCATCCGAAAGACACCACTAAAGTTAATGTACTCTGGCTGTCTAGTCCTCCACCAAATCTCCCCCCATTTCAGTAATACCTCAGGATCTGTTGAGCTTGGCCTACGCCGATTTGAAATTGGATTGAAGGCTACAAAAATACTTCTACGACTTTTCTTCCACAAAGCCGTTCGATAAGGCTTCTGCCTGTTATTGCCAGCGAGGTTTGCACAGCTGATAAGGATGAACACAATACAGATGACCGATCCTAAAATCTACTCGAGTGATTCATGTCATTGCCCTTCTCCCCCAAAAAGCTTTCATGCCATGCCAAGTTACACACATTCCTGTGATGAGCTCGAGTTTATTATCACTTTGCTAAATGGAAGTAATCCCTGGGGAGGTGTTATCGGGTTAATGTCGGTCCATCCATAAAACACGTAGGAGAGAAAATACCAGCAAGGGAAAGCTGGTATTCCCTAATAATGACAGAGAGTTTCGCCTCTAGAGGCTAAATATATTGTTTCTAATTACTTTTGTTAGATGTGGCACACACTGATATTAGAGCTTTAACTCTCATTTACTTGATTCATCTTTTTGGGGATTTAACTAAAATTAGTTTTACATCCATGTCTGTCCAAAATCTCATCACTTAATCTCATCCTATTCGACATTTGTGTGAAATTGTCATAATAAGCATATCATCACTTGAGTTATGGCCAAAATATGTGTTTTGAGAGGTCACTGTGATCTTTGACATCCAAATTCTAAACGGTTCAACCTTTAGTCAAAGTGAACGTTGTGCCAAATTTTAATTAAATCCCTCGTGAGATATCCAGTTCACATAATGCCTTCCGGCCACGCTGCATCTTGCATGCTCACGTATTTTTACCCTGTTGTATTGACAATTACAGTAGGTAAAGGATTGGAGTATAACTACTCACTGATTATTCATCATCTTTAATTTCCTTTTTTTACAATGTACAGTGTACAGTGTATTCTATCAGTGTAACAGAACTGTGAAGAATATTGCTTGTTTATATAGAGGCCTGCAAATAAAAAGACAGAAGAGCAAATTGTAAAGGGTAAAGCCTACAGGCAACGTTTTCAATTTGGTTGATGGACTAAGAGGGTTTCACTTACTCTACTTTATAATCAGGCTGTTGTCCGCTTGTGACTATTATGAAACACTTCAAATCCCCAAAGGAACATTGTACATCTGCGTACCTCCTGTCTAATTTGGTCTGAGACTTCAAGCTGTCCAACAGGAGAACCCCACTGTGCAGTTAACCATTGACAATCAAGTATTGAACCACACACTTCTTCAGAGGCACATTTGACAAAAGAGCAAATTGGAGTAAAGTCATTTGCAGTCGCCTTTGTTGCTTTAGATTCCTGTAAATGTCAGCTGAGGATTTGACTTGCTGGCCTGGAGGCTGCAAGTCCTGTTGGCTTGGATTAACTTTCCTCCACAGAGTTTAGCCAGAGGGCTCGCTCTAGATCTCACCCAGGCCTGGTACAAGTTTTACAACGCCTCGTCTCTTTTTTGAAACGTCAATCAAACTGAGGAATGAGGCAGACTCAAAGACAGGTGCTGGTTTGAACTCCCTTAAAGAACAGGGAAAATTGTCACTCTTACACTTTCAAAAAAATGTTTCAAGTAGAGTTGTTCATTTCACTTTACTTTAAACATGTCAGTCTTACTTTGACATTTTGTGGGAACTTGGGCTGGTGATAATACTGAGACAAGAATATAGCTACAAGGAGCAACTTTCAAACATCATTCAGAGTGCAGGTAGAACAAACAAACTTCTGTTAGACCGATGAATCAGGTGAATAGGTTTACTCAAAACCAGCTGTTCTAACAATTGACTAGTTCCACGGCTGTAATATTAAAGGAAAGTTCAATATTTGATCCCCTAAGCATGATGGCAGCATCTGCTCAAATTCTCAACAGTACTGTTCAGGGAAAAGGCATTCACAGGTGACATCTCTAGGTCTTAAAATTAAGCCAATTCTGAGTCCCTTTGACTTGCATTCTTTTTAATAATCAGGGAGCGCCTCCACTTGTAACCTGATTGTATAAAGGTCTATGAGAAAAATGACCCACCTTCTCAATTGATTTATTAGCTCAGTAAACATTGTAACCATGAGTTTATGGACTCAATCGCTAGTTGCAAGTCCTTTTCAATACAGCATGATGTGTATTTAGTTAATTATGGTCCCACTGAGAATAAAATTGACAATAAAGCAGGGGAAGCTTAAGGGTGTGGCTACGATTAACAGGTTGCTACCGCAGTGTTGTCAGATCTGTTGGTTGTCCGTGTTTTCGTCCTACAACTTAAACCCTTTTTTCAGATAATTAATTTTAACTGTAAGATTCTGGTCACATACAAATGTCTTATGAAGCTCTCAGTTGCACTTCCACCCTCTCGTGTCACTTCTGGTTGCAGGAATATTTCAAATTTAATACGCTAGGATACCCTTTAAAATCACAGCCACTCTCATGAAATCAAATCAACTTAACAGATCAACTAAAGTTGGGATATCGACGCATTGACATAAATCATGCCTCAGTAGCAGAGAAAAAGCTGAACATGTCCAACAGTAAAATGAACACACGTTCAGGAGTTCAAACCACAGCATACACTGTATAGTAAGCTTATAGAAATGCTGCTGTTTTGCACAGCGGCTCTTCCCAAATCTTATCAAAATCACAGCTGGCAGCGACTCAGCAGAGATATTAGCTCTAACAGGTTGGCACAGCGGCCGATCAGCAACTCCAAATCCCCTTGAAAAGGCACTCGCTCAGTTTTTTTAAACTGCATCCCATGAGCTTGTCAATGTTTAAAAATCCTCAACGGTGTCCTTTATCAACACCCACAGCTATGATCCTCGCAGCAGACATAATGGCCGGCCCATTCCGTCTCTTCTGTGCCATATGCTGCTCCAGAAGTAGTTTGTGATAAATTGGGATTTGGAGAAAAAAACATCCCTCACACTGCTTTAATTGTGTGACAGGTGTTACATGAAAGAGGGGTATGTACTTGACTCACAGAGGACCATTAACAGAGATGATGCCAAAACAACAGCAGTGGAGGCACACTGCTGAAAGTAGATCAAACAGAGTTGTGATCCACAAAAAAAAAAAAAAAAGACTGGAGAAATTTCAGTTCTCAAACATGTCCTTCAGTAGGTATGTCCCAGGGCCAAATCCATATGGAACTACAGTGGTTATAAAGTCTACATTTCTGTCACTTGTCCTCACCATAAATTCAGAAACTACTCTGATATTGTGAAACTGATCCTCATGACATGGTTGCCTCTTTTCTCCACTGAAAAAACTAAAACTGTTTGAAATGAAACAGGTATAAAGGAGCAAAGATAAATGATTTTACGTTAGAAAGTTCTTCACCTTAATCTCACCTCTAACATGATTTGGAGATGGAACATTACAAAAGCAAAAACAATGTGATTAAGTCAGGATGCGTGTTAAAGATGAGTGCTTGACGCACAATTTGACTCACTTGATATGAGCTTGATGAGCTGTATTACAAAAGGGAGCGGGTGTCAGCCACAAATAAACTGGAGAAAACAAGAGAAGAATGTGCCAAGTATTTCACATCATAGTCCTAAAAAGAACTTCGTTGCTGATAAATTCTGGCAAATACATTTTGACAGGAACCTAATCACACTGCAGCATGTAATCTAACTTTACGTTGCCGTAATTAAACTTCAAACACATTCAGTTTAGTTTTAAATTAGAAGGTGCTTGTTGTGACATTAGTCAAATATTATTTATCAACAATCATCTCACACTTAAAATGATTATATGATCGGTGTAAGTAAGTATCTTTGAGTATTGCAATATTATGAATTGTCATTTTCTATAGATTCTCAGAGCTACTGTATCGTTTTTTAATTAATAGTTAACAATAGAGGAGGGGGATTGTTTCTATTTTATAATCGTCCATTTGCGGTTATCAAGATTGAAGAAAGACAATCCTATTGCTAGGGGGCGGCAGCGTCTCAGGGTCTATGGAGCTTTTAAGTAATAGAACCTTTAAGCTTTTATAGCGATGATTTGAGAGTTGCGTAAATAAACATTTATAAAAGAATGAGTACATTTTATTTAAAATATCTAAAAATAAAATAAAACTATTTAAAAGCAGTGTCTCCTCAAACAACAGCTCCCTTCTTAAAGTTACAACTTCATCCATTTAACATAAGTATCTTATCTTGACTAACAAAATCCAAATTATATCCATACAAGAGATGAAATCAAATAGATCGAAGCTTGATTCAAAATGTTGACACATAGTTAAACCTACTTACTGTATACTCTGTGTGAATGAATTACTTGATAAATGAAAGAATTGAAGTATTTTCTCATTTAACTAAGAACATAAGAGTTAAAAAAACTGAAAGAAAGAAAATATATGAACAAATATTTCCAACTGTACACGCGGGTAACAAGGTCAAAACCGAAAGTAGGATTTAACTACACTGTGGTATTCTTATTGATATAAGATTTCAACACCATGCGATTCTATTGAAACATTATAATTTTGCATTATCACCGAGTGCTATGACAGATTATTGCCAAAACACAACCAGATGTAATCAGATTGTAATCTCATTGGAGAGGGATCCCTACTCTGTTAATCTTCTGGAGGTTTCTTCTATTTTCACCATTTAAGGGATTTTCTTCACAGGGAATTCTTTTTTTCCTTGTTTAAATTGAGAGTCTACAGAAAGAGAGTTGTAGGATGAACAGATTGTAAAGTGCCTTGAGGCAAATTGTCATTTGTCATATTGGGCAACATTAATTAAAATTAACGTAACTTGAACCAACATCCAAAAGTAAAATAAGCATTTTTATATTGAACCAACAACAGATGTTTGTTTGTCTACTCCAACATCTGTCACAAGAGATTCTCATCATGAATTATAAATGCTCTGAAACACATAAATATTCAGCAGGTGGGACAGCGTTCTATCCATTCATCTCTGTGTATAAAATAATAGCCTTTAACCCCATCATGCCATTATTTTGTGCGTACAACATATCACACAGTATGTGGTATTCTTCAGATTCCTTCAGTTTGAAAAATCCAATCAAATGTCCCGCTGACAGACAGCTCCGTCACTTTGCAATCATAACCCATAACTGCAAATTGCACCGTCTATACTGTTGTCTTAATGTTGAGAAACAGCTTCCCACTGTGTGTCGGGCGTATTGTGTTGGGCGTATTTGATGAGTAAGTGTTCAAGTTCATTGTGAGCATTTATCAATTTGTACATAAATGTCTGTGCTTCAGACAACATATTGTTTTGTTGAAATAAAATAATAAAAATTATGAATGCTGCATTGTTAGGAGGCAGACATGCTGTTTGGAGAATTCAGCAATGTGGAAAACAAGGATCAATAAAATTCAAAGAACACTCTCACTATTAAAATATTAAGGCAAAGTTTATTTAAAAAGTACAAGATGCATTGTGGAATGGCATTATTGTGTTTTCAACCTCAATTTTATTCAATACTTTAAAAAGGTATTTGAATTAAGTTTTGTTGTGACAGTTGTTGTGACAGAAGGAATAATTTGTTCCTTTTTCCTCTTTTCTATAGTTTCCATTCATCCACAGAAGCAGTTAACTCATATCTACAGGCGTCTAGTCATCCCTCTCTAAACATGATCTTGTACAAGCTACTTTCAGGATCTTTAGCTGTAGAGCATCATGAAACTGAAGCCAATCAATACGAAAAACCACAGAGTTTATTAAGATGACTAAACATTCAGCTCCCATTACCTCAAAATGTTTATGAAGAGAAATGTGTCCGTTTTACATAAGCATCCAGAGCTTCTGTAGATATTTTTCAAAGATCACTGAGGAAAAAGGGCGTACCGTATGCTAGAGTTTAATATACAAAGCAATCTTTAATGCAATCAATAAAATGTGAAACTACATTAACTCAGAATATTAAACAAGCCATTGACGACGGCAACAGTGAAACAAAGAAATATACGGCTGAATATTGAGAGTCAGAGGCTCGTCGAGGCAAAGTCAAACATCTGTCATCATCATAATCTCTCCCTTTTCTCTGTGCTACAGCCGTCATTACTGGAGCTGGTGCAGATTCACTCTCTGTAAGTAGTTTTTCAGATATACTCTATCATTCTCTGTTGTCCCCGTCTCTTGTTAGTACAGCTCTCTTTTACCTGGAAACCAGCCCTCTGCACCTCCACTGAAAATGATGGAATGGCAAGTTGTTATTAATTTGCTAACCACAGACAGAGAGCATAAAAGAGCAGTCATATATAAGATAGGGTTATGACTTCCCCTCAAGTGAGGTTTACTATGTCAAGAGAGCAGAAGAAAAGAGAGTGAGACAGTTTGGGAGAGAGGGAGAGAGAGAGGGAGAGAGAGAGATGGGGGGTAGTGAAACATGACAGACAGAGAAAAGGAATGACTTCAAATTTGGACAGAAGAAATAAAATGTTAAAGAAAGGCAAAAGAAAAAATCTCCAAATAGATATTGCTGGTGCAGCGGAGCATACCAGCTTCTAGACATTTGCAAACTGTATGGAAATACGGGTACGAAAAGCAGCATGCGGGCTGTTTCCAAGTGCAACATTTAGAGTTACGTCTGACAGACTTAAATGTGCAACCCACCGAAGAGGTTATATACCTCACAGACCTACGTGAACCTGTGTACATTTCACCGCTGACCTCCACTCTGCCTCCGTAAATCACCCATCCTTTTCCTTGCCAATACCCGACCTTTGAACTATATCTCACTTGCATTGTCTCGATACGTGCGTGTGTGTGTGTGGGTTGCTGTGTACTGAACATACACAATATCCTAAGATAAACATGGAGCAGCGGTGGTTAACAGCCCTGAACTGAGCACCTTATTGCCACCAATAAGGGGCAGCTCCAGCTAAGCTTATGACAACTAGTAAAGGTCAGAGAGCGATGAGTGTCAGTTTTACACACGTTATGTCAGCTGTAAAAGCTTGAATTGCATCCGTAGGGTGCCTTTAACGCAAGTAATATAACAATGAAATGACAACAAATCAATCAATAGCACGTTATTTGCATTAGGCACCAATATGATTATGATTAAACCACTTCTTATGTATTGTATCTAATAATTATTAATGAATGGCCATATAAAATATGTTTCTTGCCGATCGGGCCAATGGAGTCAGTGTATTCCCAGCAGTGCATTTCTGAAGCTAAGCAGGTGCTACGGACATGGACAACAGTAGCCGCCCAGAGAGCGGAGACAAATACAAAGTGCACTCACCCCTTAAGGCTTTACTGTAATCACACACCCTCAGGCAGCTTGTCTACTTGGAGAAACAAGGAAGGAGTGCAAAGCTGCATGAACACAGCTCTTTGTGAACAATTCAATTTAGCGGAGACTGATTGACAGCTTTCTATCTGTCGCTGAAATCACAAGGGATGCACTGATACCGGATCGGATATTATGCAGATAGTGACTTAAATAGCTTGATTAGATATTGGTGACAATGGGGCCCATGTATCTGATTCAGTTCTATTATATATATATATATGCATTTTAATTACCGCATCAGTAGAAACCACCTTTCCCATGAGCACGGAAGTTTCCAGCACAAATATTGCACAGAAAAACACTTCAATTGAGACATTTCAAGGTCAACTACGGGGAATTTTTTGTGTTATTATTTTAATGACCGAACTGAGATGCAAAACTTTCTGCCCGCGTTCTGTCTAAAGATAGATGCTGTGCTTTGCGCTGCTGTGGTCTGCATGGCTGTGAAAGTGGATTAAAAAAGGCTTTAACATCAAGAAGAGCCCTAATGAAACCCAATGGGGGAGTTAGCCTGTCTGTTTGGCCAGCTGACTCTTGTAAAATCCCCATCACTGTCTCCTGCTGCCTGCTCTAAAAGTAGCCTAGTGGTGCCAGTCAGTGCAAGCTGTGGCCCGAGGGTTATAGCCTACTGTTTCATGCTTTTTTCAGGATTATACAGAAGCTGAAACTTTCTATTTCACTTAATAATTCATGTTTATTGAATATTCTTGTGCTTTTTGTTGTGTGTCTATTGAATTTGCCATTTCTAAACCAATAACACAGCAGTGTCTCCGTCAATCTTTCCCCAAGACATATTTCACAGTCCCATATAAAGCTAAAATGAGTTGCAACATATGCATATAATTGCTTTCAAGGAACAACTGGACATTTTGGGAAATACGCTCATTTGCTTTATTGCCAAAATGAGATTTCTGCACTGAAAATATGAAGTTACATCCGAAGCCTATTAGCTTAGCTTATCCACAAAGACTGGAACTGGAGGAGACCGCTAGCCTGGATTTGTCTAAAGGCGAAGAAATCTGAGCAGCACAAATTGTTGAATTTACTGTTGGGATTTTTAAAAGGAAAAAAACAAATGGTACATAAATTAATGAGGTACCTTTAGAGGTACTTTTAGGCAGATTTGTTTGCCAGAGGACAGAGCAAGGCTAGAGGTTTAGCCCCGTTGCCTATCTTGATGCTAAGCTAAGCTAAGCTAAGCTAACCTGCTGGTTGCAGCATCATATTTACCTTACAGACATCAGAGTGTATTGATCAAACTCTCAACAAGAAAGCAATACAAGTATTTCCCAAAACTATTAATTTGATGATGAAAAATAGGGAAAAACAGTGACTTTAAGTTCCAGTAAATGATATGCCCCACATGACTTAGAAATGGCAGGTTAACCTTGCACTTCTCAACAGTGTACATTCATTTTTCAACAGCATGGGTACATATTGACAAGCATGGGACCAATAAACCAAAGGTGTCTGTGCCAACAAGCCACTGAGTGCAGCACCCACGCAGAACCACAGCTACAGCAGAGGGTAAAAGCAAAGACATTTCCATCCCACTTTAGCCATCTACACCAATGTCACAAAGTGCCATCCTCCACCCACAGCACATCTGGGAAAGTAATGATGATGATCAATACCATAGTAACAATTTGCACAACAAAACCATCTGTCAAGAGAAGTAAGCTTGAAAAAGATATCGGTCAACCAATATTGACCGTGGCTCAGACAATACATCAAGTCGTGAAAGCTCTGTCGCTGCTCACCTTCCTCTCTCACCCTCTCCCTCATGTGTCTCTTTTTTCTGAATGTCCTCCACTGCGTCTCTCCCTACAGCAGGCAATGGAAAGTCATAATCATCTAAACACATTCCTGCTCCACCTTTTACAGACTAGTAACAGACCATGCATTCACCGTGACAAGGAGCTAGACTGCACTGTTCCCTCACAATGCCTTTGTTGATATACGAATATAAAAACACGCTGGTAGTGTTGATATATGCAACATATTAAATGTGTTATACTATCGGGGTCTGCGGCCGTGGAGGAATAGTTTTGCGATTCATATTCGGAAACTGTACTGTCAAACTTTCACTCGGGCCTCTTTGATAAAGAATGCCAGCCGTGGAGTAGAAGGAAAATATTTGCTCCATGGTACAGATGCCATTCCCTCTGCTCTTACTCATTGTCCAGCACAATGTCAAAGTACCCCCAGGTCACCAAGAGGGAACATTCCTTCACATTGCCATCTATGGGCATCATAAATAAACAGTCACCCCAAATCATGAAAGCTTTTACGCTTGCCATGTAAGGACACAATTAATTTCCTCCTCTGTGCACGACAATGCAGTAACAAATACTTAATATCTGATCTCTATAATAACACGTTATTCTAACAGTATTCTATTTTGGTGACAATGTTTTTTTTTTCTTCTTCCTTTTTCATTTACTTTCAGTATGGAAGAATCAAGATATGAAATCCAATATTTTGTCCGTGTTTTTAAATCAACTTTTACAGATTTGCTTGAGAGGACACGTATTCTTTTTGGAGGAGAAGCATCTGAGGGGTTGGGCAGGGATGCTGAGCCGAGCAGGGGGGGGGGGGAAACAGCAGCTACACTTGTTTGCCAACTTACATTTTAAGAAAAAAACATATCTAATGCTTCTTCCAATAGTATCCCAAATACAGTACATGCGCTTTGTAGACAAGTAGCCTCATCAATAATCTATTATTACGTTGTGCCTGCAACTTCAAAGCGAAAAGCAAAATAAAGCAGCCGGTTCTAGGAGTAAAACCAGATACATAACTGTGACACAATATGTACAACAAACTTTAACCTTTTTTTTTCTTTTCTTTTCTTTTTTGTGTCATATTTCCACCTACCTCATAACGTTCAATAGTGTCAAAAAGCAGCAGAAGTAGATGTGGAAATGGCAATCCAGTCAAACTTGTGTGCATGGGTCCGCGTTTGGCACAGCAGCAGTCGGCTTACGTCAGTCCCAATCCAGGCTCATCTGAAGCGCTAAAGGTTCACGGTGGACGAGGCTCGCCGTGGGTTTGGACGGCGATGTGAGCACCACAGCGGGGATCTCTCCAAGGACGCACGGAGGATTCACTGCGTCGGGATTGGCCAGAGCGGTCGTGACGCACCGGCAGGTGGCACACCCGGCAGATAAAGAGGTCCAGTTTCATTCATAGATAAAAGCTCGGTGCTGGAGGAGCTCGACGCGCACACTGGCGGATGAAGACAAACTTCAAAACGAGATCAAACTGGTCAGGGGGTCCTCCTTTTTTTTTTTCCCTATCTGTCTCCCTGCAAGCGTCTGTGCTATTTCCGTTTTAATAATGGGACGTTGTCATCACCCAAAAGCTTCAAGCTGTTTCATTTGGAACAGAATAGTGCTATGTCATTTGGCAAGAGCAATGTCCTGTTTTCTACATTGCATTCTCTTTCCAAAAAAATAAATAAAAAATGATTCGGCCGCAATTTAAAAACACAAAAGAGTGCTTCTGGGTTTTTTTTTTTTCTGTAAGCAAACAATTTGTTTTCCACACAATCAAGCAGCCAAAAAAGATACAAATTAAATGGGCTATTCTTACTGATGGTGCTTAGGAGAGTAGAAAATGAAGAGGTGGAAAAGAGGAAGAGAAAAGCAGTGAAGATGTAGATTTAATCTGGTGACACTTACACATAAATCAAACAATATGAAAGTGTTATATCAGAGCTGAAACATCCTCATTCACTTGTTAACTCTGTGTTAAATGTGTGGAGAAAAAAAACAAGGCAAGCGGAAACTGAATGTGTTTTGACACTGAGCGTAATTCAAGGAGCCAAAGCAAATGTTTTAATATATTTTTTTTATAAACACAAATAAGGGGAGAGTGGTAATCCTTGGAGGAATGTGTAAGCCAATTACGGCTGGCTGCAGGGACTCGTGGAACGGAGCCTCAGAGCTTCCTGCTCAGACTCACTGCAGACCCCTCGGACCACATTTCCTGTTCCCAGTGCTCAGGCAATATTTCTATGAAAACACAGAACGGCTGGAGACATGAATAGGATATCGTGCCGACTTCCTCCAACATTTACAGGGCTCTCATCATCCTCATGCCTTGTAGGCTGTTGTCTGTGTGTACTTTCCCATCAGCGGCTTGTTTGCATCCTGTGAGGGGAGAACCAGTTCTTTCCATCTGGACACCGGTGTATATTAATGTGTGTGTGTGTGTGTGTGCGTGTGTGTGTGTGTGTGTGTGTGTGTGTGTGTGTGTGCGCGTGTGTGTAGGCTTACATAATATTGTGACTGTTGTAGATGGCTTAGACACTTGCTGATCTGGTTGGTTAAATTTGGAGTTCACGTTGGGTGTGCTGTGTACTCACCTATAGCCTCCTGGATATTTGCTAATGTGTGAGTATCAAAAGAATCTAGCATATTATGCAAAGATGTAAAGCAGAGAAGAAAGAGACAAATAAATCAAGGTATAATGAGGGCAAATATTGACATAAGAGCCAATTTATTTCATGTCAACGTTGCCTACGTCCAGGCTGATAGAGCAAACATTGAATATGATGGCGGACGTGATCACCGCCTTATTTAAACGGTACCTGAAGTGTTAATAGCAAACAAATAGAGAAATATGTAATGAAATATAGTGTCAGTCATCTCCGAGTAAGATACATAGTTAGTGTGGTGTCAGAATTTATTTTTTCACATCATAAATAATAGGATGGTAAAGAGAAACCAGTCAGCGGTTCTAGTCCAGCACACCTGCTATGTGGGCCTCGATAAACACACTCCGAGCTGAGCCTCAACATTCACCTTCCTGCAATTTCACACTGTCTGATTCCTCAAGAACTGCATGAACACACTGATAACCAAGTCACAGTAGCCCACTGGTCTACAGAGACAGATTTCACTTCATAATGGCCTCTTCCATCCTGCTCCCACTCTCAAGAGCGTCAGCAAAAACAACCAATTACAAGGAAATAATGTGGAAACATTGAAATTACTTTTTGCCTTCGTAAAAACCCTGAACACGTCTTTGCTTTTATGCTGAAAGAAAAACAAGGTTCTATAAACAATCGGCGCAAGAGTTAGATTCTAACAAAGTGTATATACGCTTCTCCCAGAAAGATTTCATTTCATGTACAGGAAATAAATTTCAGTGCACCGCACAGGACAAGAAGTGAAGAAAACTGTGGTTTGAACAGGTAGTCAAAAAAAAAATGTTTTTGTGGTAGTGACTGCCCACTCAGTCCAAACAAAAGATATGATCTACTGCAAAGACTTGGTTGCTCTTTTCTGAAATATAATTCACATAGGAATAAAACTGCAATGATCAGTAGATTGACAGAAAATGTATTTGATCTAATTTTGATAGTTGAATAAGTCAAACTTTTGATGGTTACAACTTTTCAAATGTGAGGAGTACATGATAGTAAATTAAGTATATTTGGGTTTTGGACTGTTGGTCTGAAAAAACAACACATTTGAAGACATCACCTCGAGCTATGGGAATTTATAACAAAGACTTTTCACTCATTTTGTTGGCAAAGGGAATAATCAATTGAGAAAAATAAATAATAAATAATTAAAATAATGGTTTTTAACACAAAATGTAAAAATGTAAATATTGATTCAACAGCTTAGTCGTCTGTAAAAACTAATTTAATAAACTGTATTATCGTGAGCATAGTAGTTTTTACTTGAAATAAAGAGGACTGAAATCATTACGTTTTTGTAATATAGTATAATGAAGTTGATACAGTGCTGACATAAAACATAATTCTTGTGATAGAAAATGTTTAAAGCTTCTTGCACATGACGGATATAACTAGAGTGATCATTGAAGTATAGTGATCCCATGAAAAATCTATGTGAATGATAATAGAAAGGTTTTAGGAACGTAATGTTCTCCTGAGAACTTCTTATTTGTGTATTTAACGGGGAATATACCAAAGAAAGTCAGTCTGACCAGACATAAACCCAAAGCCTTAAAAACCACTGAATAGGCATTTATTTATTTATTTTTCGGTTATTTGAGAAAACATCATACATCACTGCTTCAAACCATTTAATGTTTCATATTAACCACAGTCGGGGTTATTCAGGGTTACACTCAGAGAAAAATATCATCTGCCTGATCCTACATTTTTGATTTCACAGCGTGAGTAATTTCCACCGATGATTACAGCTCAGACATACTGTTAGAAAGCTTTAGAACCTCATGTTGACTATCCCTGCTGGAAAAACACATCTGTGCTGATCAACAAATTACTATCACTCAGGACTGTTTATCACATTTGTTTACATAACCGTACTTTTAATATGCACTCGGGTAGCATTTACAGAGAGAAAAATGGATACATGTATTCTCATATTGGGATGCTGGTTGGGTACTGGTGCAGCTGACATATTGAATACAACTGGTTTTTGATTTTCTGGAGGGTTTTTCAATTTGGAAGAAGTGGGGTTTTTTTTCCTGAAAAATAATTAGAAACTAATACCCTCAGGGTGATTTCTATGTGTGTGTGTGTGTGTGTGTGTGTGTTCGTGTCCTTTCTTGACACGTTGCAATGAGATAAGAGCATCTGAATACCAATGAGGTTTTGAATATCAAGCATTCCCAGATATGGGTTTCTTTTCTCATCATTTCTCTTTTCTCCAACATCTACCTTCATTCAAACAGTTCATTCACCTCAAGCACACGCATTCAATCCAGTATTTCCCCTTGTCGAGCATCTCTTCATCCCTCTCTTCACATGATATTAAAAACCTTCATCCTCTATGTCCCAAGAATTCTGCATTTTCATAGGCATTTTAGCGCTGACCTTGATCACAGCCTGACTTGTCATCCCCACTGTCATCCCCGTCCTTTAGCAGGTTGTTAGCAGAATATACAAGTAGGCCCGGTCTCTCTCTGTCTCCCAGCAGAACTTATTTGCCTTACGGCCTGTCAACGGGATCTTCAGTCCTTCACCATGAAAGCTCTTCATAGTGAAGATTGCTCCACAAAATATCTGGCTGCATATGCATGCTTTGAAACCCCTCATCCACCCACTGGAAACACAACTAGGGACCGCAGAGCATCAAAATGTTTTATTTATCAGGAAAATACAGGGAGGGCAACATGCTGTAAATCAACAGCCATGATTCAGTAGCAAATTAGTTAAAGGAGCTGCATTGCAAAAGTCTGAACATTATATATATATATAACAGCAACAAACTATTATGTATGTAAAGATATAGAGGAGTAATGTCTACCTGAGCAGAGAATGAAGTCAGTCTCCCTCTGTGTGTGTTGTTATCTGAGCTTCTTCTTGCTTCGTTGAAAAAGCCAGCATGTGTTTTTAGTGCATGTGAGCGTACACCATTGATTAACTCACAGCTGCCGCTCTGCACTGCTTTCGAACGGCGGATACAACCGATAACGCCGTCCCGACTGACAGCGTCGACGTGCAATTGTAGCACCCACCCTTTGGTTTGCACACAGGTTTACATTGTTAGTTGTATTTTGCACTGTTATCCCTGTCAGCACCGTTAGCCGTGAGGCGCTGGCTCGCCATCAACATGTTAAGAGCCGTTGAGAGGCAATCAAAATGCTTCCAAGTTAAGGAAAGAATTTAAGGATAGAGACCCGGCTTTAATCTGGACTTTTAGACATTTTCTAAAATTTATGAGTAATGAAGAGAGAAATGATGATGACAAACTGATATGATGGAAAGTCAAAATTTCTAAATCATTTTCTAAACAATGGGACCTTGACTTCACGTCAAAAGAAGAATAAAAAGCAGCTAAATAGTTAAGCTTACGTTAGCTCATTGAGTTGGTTCAAAATGATGTCTCTGTCTGACTTTTTCTTTCAAGTTAATTTGTTTTTAGATTTTTTTTTCATTGTCAGACTCAAGGTGAATGAGCTGCCACCACAGCCTCATTGTGATGCACGTTACACAGCGACCTTCATAAAATCTCTCATTTTCTTCTCAATTGAATCGGATGAAACTAAAATGACTGCGAATGTGATCTGAGGAGCAACATACAAAACAGAGTCGTCTAGTTGACGACTCCCCAGACTTGCCCTGTTTCTCCAGGTCCCATCTGTCATCAGTCAGCAGCTATTCAGTCAGAACAAAAGTCAGATTATTGAGGGGTTTTAATTATGCTGAAGGTCTTAGCTAATTAATTATCACTATCAGTGGTATGGAACATCCCTTTAGATAAAGAAACCAAATCTAATTATCTTTTGACCTCTCTCTCTCTCTCCCCCTCAAAAAAGCTATTTAGCAAGTGTACAGTCAACACACAACACACATGAACTTGAATGTCAACCATTAATATTCGGCAAAAATGTTCACTGCAGAA
The DNA here is from genome assembly GCF_027596085.1 of Anoplopoma fimbria. NCBI lineage: Eukaryota > Metazoa > Chordata > Actinopteri > Perciformes > Anoplopomatidae > Anoplopoma > Anoplopoma fimbria. The sequence goes on along the minus strand of NC_072454.1, from coordinate 9,404,678 downwards.
TTCTGCGATGAATTGTGATTGCTGGCATTCATTGACTCGAAACACACGGGGGGATAGACTGAAGCTTTTCCATGCTTGAGATAACTTACCAGCATGGCTCAGAGCTTCGACAGACCCAGTTGGACTAATTCCTCCTCGAGCCACAAAAATGGGGCTTTCCCCTCATTGAACAACACAATGCATAAATCACTTGTTTGTGTCAGTATGCCATGGCTCAACTGCTGCTCACCATATGCTGCTTTGTCTCTCCTCCTCGAGAGCCAGCTCCACTCCTTTTCCTAATGATTTACCAACCGCACACCTGGTAAGTCAAATACTGATCTTCCAATATGCATGAAGGAAAGATACCCAGCGGGGTTTTTTACTGGTTAGAGTGGAAAACACATGCACTCATGGGGCACGTGTGTTCGCCCGTGATAAGGAATTAGTGTGACAGTGAGGACACAAGCGATAGAAAAACAACAAGTGGAAGGATGGATAGTAACGGAGCATAATTTTTGAGTTTTGAACCCTTATATGTACTGGATAATAGCGGAATATCAAAGGCCAAAATGAGGGTGTTCATCCTTTTTGTCTCCCAAGCAGATTCTTGGCTTGGTTACCGGATTAAACCTCCAAACGTCCAGATGTTAAAAATCCCAAAGAGATCTGAGGGATGGGAGCAATAATCAAGATAAGCAAAGGGATACAATGTTATAACGAATTAGTGTGTGTGCGTGTGTGTGTGCGTGTGTGTGTGTGTGTGTGTATGTGTGTGTGTGCCCACATGCTGTAGAACACAAGTATGTCTGCATGTCTACTTCTAAGCACTCGTATTTACCCATCTTATCTTTTTGCACTTACACAATCAGGTTGAATGCTGAAAAATATCCTCCTCTTTCATCAGCCCTCTGAAGAAAAAAACACATCTGGTCTTGGTTGTTAGACTCTTATTAGCTCTTCATGCAGGACTAATCAGAGCCCTCCCTGCCAGGCTTACGGGATAATGCTGGGTCATACTGTTTTGATGGACGGGGAAACAGTTTGTTACGTCTTGTTACCTCATGAAGAGATATCCAGCATTGTCATATCTGCACTTTGCTGACGTATTTAAAAAAAAAAACTCTCTAAGAAGTGAGAGGTCATACTTTTGACAAGTACATTACATATCAAATTGTATTATTGTGCAAGTCATGAACATGTTCAAAATCCATTGAGGACTAAACTTTATTTTTAGGAACAAGATTATCTGGATACTCACATTAAAAATGAGGCGTGAGCAGCGTTTTAAGCTGTGGAAATTCTAACGATTCTAAGATGCAGCGAAAGAACATAACTGTGAATCTGGTTTCATTTCAGCTCACCAATATTAGCTGCTTTGTTGTAAACAACATTTGGCTGAAGCATAATCTGATCGTGAGGTCAGTGAAGATTCACACCCCTACAAGAAGCGCTATGCTGATGTTTATAAATGCTGATATTTAGCATTTTATATATTGCATCCACATGGAATCAGGCAGCAGGGTGATGGCAAACCGGATGTCATGTTAGTGGAGGAGAACAGGACGGTACAATTAAGCTTGGCCGGCAGAGAAAATGGGAAAAAAGTAACGGTAAAATGTAAAAATATTGTATTTTTAGCCGTACTTAGGGACGGAATTAACAACCAGATGTTCCGTTGGGAATGACAGGTATTTGAAAATAAACTAAAATATGAAATCTAAATTTTGACCTGATGAATGGTCCAGAGAAAATGTTATTACGATTCATCCTAAGGGGGGCATGAATGTGTGTACCGCGCATTATTTCAATCCATCCATTTCTTTTTCATTGCACTCAAAACCACAAATGTCGACCTCATGTTGATGAAAAGACAAGGATCACCAAAGTCATTAGGATTCATACTCTGGGCACCATGGATGTGTGTACCAAATTCACTAGCAATCCATTAAGCTGTTTTTTAGATAATTTATATCGGACCAAAGTAGTGGACCGCTCGACCAACATTGCTATCTCCGGCTTCCCCCATTTTTGGAGAGGTTGACATTTTTCAGGGATAAATCCACTGTGTATGCAAATCACCAAACACGCTGTTTATTATAAATATCCAGCGAGATTCAAAACACTCTGTACTAAACATAGTGACACCCAGCAGTCACAGCTGACAGTTTGTTGACAAAAGATGCAACACTGCACATTCATGTATTCAGAGTGAAAGATGGACGGATCATGTACGTATAATATCAGAGTAAACAACATGAATAACAGAAACATGTCTCATAGCTGAGCGATTTACTCCAGTTACCCATAAACATAACACAATAAACAAACAGGCAATTTCAGGTTATTAAAATCGACAGGCTGTTTATCATATCTTTGGTGATAAACAGAGAGGGGAGTGGAAAAGATAGATAGATAGGAAGAGGAAAAACAAGGGAGAAGGTAAGTTATTCTCACTTAATGAGCTATTCAGCCTCTTTCTCTCCCTTTCATAACACAAGTTATATGAAGACCATATCTTTTAAAGCCAGTGTACATGACACTTTGACTTTATTTCCCACCAACGTGGAGAAACTCAGAAACTCAACTTCTGTGTTAAAACTTTTGAACATCGGGGAGGTCAGGAGGTGTCTCCGTCCTTCAATATCTCAAAATAAGTGTCTGGCTTTTGTGTAAAATGTTTCCACATGGTCTTTTCTGGATCAAATAATTCACCCTTTAGATAGAGATTTGGAGATTTGATTATATAAAAGATTAATAACACTCCAGCGTGAGTTAATTAAAAAAGTAGATTAGATACAAAATACCATAAGTAGATATATATCTGCCTCCAAATTGCTTCTGAGTCTTGAATATGGAATTTAAATACTAGCAGATTTACATTAGTTTTCTTGTGAAATCAAGCCCATGTTTATACTACCAAGAGAAACAGTAATGACTGGAATTACATTACATTACATTACAGTCATTTAGCAGACGCTTTGGATAAAAGCGTCTGCTAAATGACTGTAATGTAATGTAATGAATAGAAAGACAAATTCAACATAAAACTAAAGTCCCAGACCAAAGTAAAACCCAGTAACAAAAGGAACGTGACATTCCCTGTAGCCGAGCAGGATGTCTCAGAGACTAAACTGTACATTCATCAATGTTAAGAGAAGCCTAAAACTAGCTCTGAATTGCAGGCTGGTCCTCTGATAAAAAAGTATTCTGGTAATTTGAAATTTTCAACATTGTCATCATTACGTTATCAATATACAGCTCCAGTAGGCTGACAGTTGCTCTCCTACAGACCCTCAAAGGCTAACGCAAGCTCCAATAACATGATCCTTTCAATATGCAGCAGAACCTGCATCTTGTTTTGCGCATCCAAATTTGTATTTGTTTTTTCAATTATCCATTAGCAATTGTCAGAGATATATATTAAAATCAAAATCACCACTTAAGCAAATCACTCTTACTAAAGACGGGCAATATCCACTTCTACAATAACATTTCATTTTAAATTCAGAAATAAAAATGAAACATACAGTGAATAAAAAACGTTTACGGTCATTTAACAAAATCCCATCACCTGCTTCAAACACGGCATAATTGCAAATGAAAAGAATGTGCCGACAACAAAACAAGGAAGTTGTCTTTGTGAGAAAAATAATAGTCCCCGTTCTTTTACTTTCAGCAAAGAAATATCAAAATCACATGAAACTGACTATAATGTTGGAATATTTGTTTGATGCAAACCATTTAAACAATTGTTAACTGTATCGATAAATAAATGCACGAATAAGTATAATCTGTGAATAGGTGACAATCTATCTTCAAGGTTGAGACCTAAAATAAGAAGAGTAATAACAAAGCTGCACTTTGGCTGCCGCTTCCTCAGAGACAATCCCCTGAAAAGCAGTAAATGCCATGTGTGTGTTTTTTAATCACACGTCATGTCAGCACAGTCCCTACATGGGGGATGATAATTTTGTGTGTACCAAAATCTTGGTCACTTGAAAAACAACCTTGATAAACATGAGAAGATACGTTCTGTCTTTGGGGACAAAACATATATGTGTGTGTGCGTGTGTGTGCATTAGTACTTATTTTCCACCGTGCCAGGATTGCAGGTGTTTTTGATCACACCTCTCACATGTCCTCACATGCAGTTCTGCATTGAGGACTGCCAAGATACTACCAACACCAGGGGGCTGACACAGCATGTATCGCAGGTGCAAATAACATCTGGAAGGGACAGTGCTCATAAAGAAATGCAGAGACAACAAAGGGAGACAGAAAAAAACATTGATTTAACGCAGACAACACCATATGCATGCATGGATTAACAGCTGTCACATGTTTGTAACTTAACAATCAATTCTAAGCATTGAGTATATTGGCCACATACAAAACGCAAATGTCCTCCAAAGTCCTTTTGAGCTTAAACAGGCACGATTATGTTATTTTCCGGGTGCATATTTTGTATCTCAAGTTGTGATTGGTCAACGTTTGACATTTCAAAAAACTCTTCCTCCGGAGCTTCAGCTCCTTCTCTCTCTTTTGTTGTTTGAGGGCGGGTCGAACTAGCCGGAAGGAGTCACTTCCGTAACATTGTGACCTCATAAAGTTACTGAAGTGAAGGACAGAATTCAATCGAGCCGTTTCAGGCAGCTCAGGAGCTTCTGAGGGGGAGGGTAACTCCTATTAGGCGTGGACTTCAGGTTTTACACTCTACGGACCCTTTACATGTAAAAAGTGGAAAAGCATAATAGGGCCACTTTAAAGACTCTTTCTTGGCCTGTGTAACAGCAACTTAACAAATAAATGTCAGCACAGAGTCCAGCCTACTTGGTGGCTTTGTCTGGTATTACTCCCTATTAACTATCCACTGCACTATATTTACTGTAGACCATTTTATGAGAGTCTCAGAAATCTGTATTAATTTATCCAGCATATATTGCCCTCAAAATGTCCACAATGAAAAAAAAAATATTGTGTCCATGCTAATGCTAATTGACAAACTTTTCACTCTCTGCTTACAATCATAAAGTCATGCTTCCCATTTTATAGATGCCTAACTGCTGTTGTTTAACTATTCACCTGTCAGTGATGACAGCTTGAAAATCTCAATTCACTGCTCACTATTGAGAAAACTATTGTGTATTACGAAGGGAGAAAAGACAAAGGCTTGATTTCAGACAAAGCTGTCGTTTCCAAAAGACATCTTGTGACATTTTTCAGCTCATTGAGCTTCTCAGTTTTCATGAAGATGATTCAGGTTGAGTCTCCTGAATCAGCAGACATGGCCAACAGAGCCAGAATGGCCTCCAACTTCAGTTTGACCTTTTCATACACTGCTGCTGTCCGCTAGTGGGTTCTTAGTTTGCCGCCACAATATCTGCAAATTCCACGTTTCAACCTCCTCCTGGATTCACAAAAAGATAATCCAGGGTTCGGACCCTAGGACATTGTGGACACGGGCTTCACTCAGACGTCCCCGGTTAACTCTCACTACAGGGAGATAAGCATTTGAACAAAAGTTGTGTGAAGCACTTATAAGCGCTTACAAGTTTAGTTGGGGTTAACTTCACAAACTCTTCATTGGTTGGAACATTGAACTCTAATCAAATAAAAACATTTATATCCCGCTCTTTAACAAACAACACAAGCATTAGAATACAAGATATTCCTCACTACTGTAAACAACACTGGGCCAAGTTTTAAAACCATTCAATTATAAAGCTGCTAAATAAGGTCTCAAACTGTGTGTGTGTGTGTGTGTGTGTGTGTGTGTGTGTGTGTGTGTGTGTGTGTGTGTGTGTGTGTGTGTGTGTGTGTGTGTGTGTGTGTGTGTGTGTGTGTGTGCACCTTCAATAAACAGAATGCCATAAACATGCAGGCTGAAATGTTTGTGTTCCTTATTAGAATGATGAAGGGTCGTGACGTGCTGGCTGCTCACTCTAAATTGGGCCGGGTGAGAAACCAATTAGTGCTGCGTAGCACAGTTAAAATTCTCATCCCCTCCTGTGCCAATCATCATAATGCAATTTCAGCTGACAAATTAAGTCCAATTTATGGAGACAATTAAAGTAACTAAAATCAGAAACTAGGTTTTTGTCCCCCCTTCTTTCCCACTCCTCAGGGCTTCAATGATAATATGTGTATATATTTCTTCCTTTCTTTTTTTCGCGAGGAGAAAACAAATGAATAAACCTTTACCTCAGCCACACTCTGTGATATGAGTCTTTGCACTATCCACTTACACAGTCAGAGGAGCAAAAAAGGAGCAACAGCGAGGGAGACACAGCTGAGGGAATCACAATTGGATAAAGAACGGTTGCATTGGAGATGAGCAGCCAAGGGTCAAGGTAACTGAACAATTCCAATAGCAAAGTGACTGTCAGTCTACTCTGAGGCTTATTTACTCCATACAAAGGATTTAGATAAGAGACATAGTGAAGTGAGTGTGTGTGTTAGAGAGAAGGAGAGCTTGTGAACGTAGGAAAGAGACAGATCATATTAGAACGGAAAGCTGACAAAGAAAGGCAAGTGCAATAAGAGCAAGTCTGAATGCTGGTGTTGAATCTCCACAGTTAGATATCGTTATCTGAAAGAACGAGACAGCTAACCAGGTCAAGGCTACGACCCTTCAGCCGCTACTTTGTTGTTTTAAAAGGCAACTCCTCTATCCATGTACAACATTTTAACATTTGTGAGCCCCTGTTTTTTTACTCCAGAACCACGATCAGGACAAAAATGAATTCCTTTTGTCTTAAAATACTTTGGTGTATGACTATATACTTGCAAAACTAATGACATCAGGCTAAGCTGAACTTTGTAGTTCTGTGCAAATTAGCATATATTAGCATGATAACACACTAAACTAAGATTGTGTCAAAGGTAGAAGAAAAGAAACACCAAGGTATAAGAGCGGCTGAAACTCAGCGTGTTAGCGTTGTCACTGATGAGCCCATTTAGCTCAAAGTGGCGCTGTTCCTAAGTACAGACCCACAGAGCTGCCAGCATGGATGTTACTTTTTTTTTAACTGCAGCTCACATGATTAGTATCTTCCATTTAAATCATATTCACCAACGTGAACATTGTGGCTATGAGACATTTTTGCAAACTATTTCCTTTTTTTTCTCATTCTGACATTGATTAATGAATGCGTTTTCACACCACTGGCTTTCTGTAACGAGAACAAGCTGACTACATCAGACTACATCTCAGCCCTACTGCTGCTGTATTTCCGGAGGTCAAAAATAAATTCAGGACGAGGCTCTTACTGTTGATAATTCAAACTAAAGCCCTTACTTGGCTCGATTTCCCTTTGAAAGCAACGGGGGACTAAATATGGCCAAAAGTCACTTCTTGCAGAAAGAAAGAGATGACCAGAATACAAATTTTGGCAGTTGGCACTACATCATGTCTTTCCTAATCTACGGCGCAAAGGGATTACAGGGGAGCAATGTCCCAGCATTTGAACCTGACATATTTCACTGACTGCAACACTCAGTCTGTTTGTCTAACACACTCTACTCTCCCCCCGTCTGACTGTAGGCAAGGCTTCATTCCTCATCTGTCAGGAGGAGTGGATAGAGACAGACAGACAGACAGACCGAGTGACTGACTAAACTAGTAGCTACTGTTGTCTGGGAACACCGAGTCCAGTGATGGCAAGACATGCTCATCATAGCCACACAATGATCTGGGAGTTGTACATCACATAACGTCTCTGAAAAGGACCCATGGGCAAAAAATATTGAAACTTTTTCCCTGCCGCCTTCAAAAACGTATTAGTATTGCAGAGCTGCGGTCTTACTCTTCATACCCGTAAATCCCTCCAGAAGTCTAAATATTGAAAAAGAAGCAGCTTTGGGCCAACTGGGTTTTACACCGAAATGTCTGCGTGGTTGCTTGGTGGAAATACTAAAACAACAGTATCACACTGTAACTCATGAGAGTTCTTTTTCAATTTTTGGTGCAGGACGGTACGAGTAAAGAAGGTCATTTGGATCTCAGATTATCTGCAGGTGTAAAGAGTCGGGTGATTAACTTTATTTTACTAAGCTTTTTGCACCTCGTTGCAGATCCATTCGTGCTTAAAGACATGTTGCTTGTTAATCAAACGGGGCAGCCACCTAGAAGCAGTTTGCCTCTCGTCATTTATGATCAGTGAGGTGGACTGCTCTTCCTAATCCGTATGCTTTCAAGGAGGATTGTTCAAAAAATAATGGTAGATGTAAGTGTGCTTGATGGCACCTTCTGCTGAATTTAGTAAGGTTCATGCAATTTTGCAAGGGGCCTGTTTTGTATAGAAAATTGCCTGCCTTGAAAGCAGACCAGGATATTTGCATCTAACGTTAATGGAGGATGGTGATGAGATATTTTAATTTGTTCCATGATGTGGCGAGAAGCGGGGTTGCATTGAATGTATTCAATTATTTGTTGGAGAGGGTGAAGGAATAATAGATGATCACACTACAGCATCAACTCAAACAAGGAGAGGACAGAGTTGTGGCTGTGTGGTCTGCTGATTACATCCTTTGAAGAAAACATTTAAGTTTTTAAGCTTACCCTTTCTTTTATGTCTTTTACATTACTCAGTCGTTCTATTATTTCCTTAGGCTTGTTTATTCATCTCGACTGAACAATTTTCATACTTAAACTAGAGTATACAGTATTTTGTTTTATTATCTTCTGACTATTTTTAAGTTTGTTTTGTTATATAACTACTAGTATTTTAGCATGACTAAACCTTGATTTCTTATTTTGCAGGTTCTAATTTTAGAGACGTTGCACCATTGTACCTGTTAAAGACATTTTTTGTACACATATTGATACAACAGTGATCTTCCAGCTAGTTTGCTGCTTGCGTCACCTTCATACTTTGCCTCAAAGTCCCTAACAGCTTTACACAAACATGTCAGTCACTAATTTATAATATTAATCATGACTACAAGAGGCGGCACTGCTGAGCAGCACTCTAGTCGATGAGCATCAACTTTGATTTAACATGGACTGTGTTGACTTTAATCATCACATCACCATCTGCCTGACAGTGATGATTTCTTTCTCGCTTTCCCTCCAGTGATTTTGTATTTTTTTAGTATTGTTCCTCCAGCGGCTTTAATGAACGCCTTTGTGACTGATATGTTAAGGTTGCGTCTGATAGCCACTGGTAACTGACACCTAGTATAATGGTTTTGGATTATCACTAGGATCTGGAACGAGCACACAGATAAGCGATCTGTCATTGGCTCATTCTCACATTCACTAAGCTTTAGCCAGCGAGAGAAAGAGAGAGAGAGACAAACCAAACTAAACTCAGTGGAATCAAATTAAAATAAACACCACCTGATCAAAGCGCCGCGTACAAAGCCATCCGTGGTAACTGAAATCAATCCATCTAAGAAGCAATAGCTTAATGATCTGAATATAATGACAAAGATAAGCGTGAGGGACAGACAGCAGTCATCCATCCAAATCACATGCACAACAATGAGCCCGTAGGCCACACACACACACACACACACACACACACACACACACACACACACACACACACACACACACACACACACACACACACACACACACACACACACACACACACACACACACACACACACACACACTCTAATCTAGAGGCAGATTTGATTGCAGGACTGTTGAGAGCGGGACGTTTGCATGTGGAATTCAGATCGATCGGGACAATGACTCGAGCTCGGTTCATGATGAGACTTTTTTTTAAATAGTAAAACGAAATTGGACACATATGTTGACTGACTGATGAAGCATCAATCTCTTTTGAGGGCAATCCGATGCGTTCCAGTTAATATGGGGTCACTACACACACAAACTATGCAAAAATGAACAAAACAAGCAAGTAAACATTGTTCCATTACCCACCTTATTACACAACATATCAATCAAATAGACACCCGCAAGAAAAGCTTCAAGACCTCAGACAGTTTATTTGCCGGATTAGAGGCTTTAAATGGCAACCACTAATCAAACACGCTTCAACATCCCAAGCAACCGGCGTGAACTCTGACCCCCCGAAGAAATCGTTGGAGATTAGTGTCAGTCAGTAACGGAGTCGTATCTGTCCGTGGCGTGTGACGATATCGCCGTGATAACCTCCAGTCAGGTGTTTCTATTTGCCAGGAATAGGGTCTCTCCATGACCTTGTCAGAGAAGCAGACATATTTCATTTTTATTCCTCTAAACCTCTCTGTGACTGCATGCAAGAACTGCAAAATTGTTTCCTTTTTGATTTACAGCGATAAAACCGACTACCAACTACTATACAATCAAAGAAACCAACGCTGAGAAACTATGCTGGCTTATATAAATCAATGCTGCTGTGTTTTCAGAACTGAATTCTGAGGATTTACTGTGAATAATACTCGCTTTCATGAAGTCTGTCATTGTCTGCAGCCGTATTTCATGCAAACAAGACCCTTTTAAACAATTAGATTACATTAATGTATGCAAAATGACATGTTTTTAGTGGGCTATCTACGCAATATTTAATTGGTCCAGTCAGTACTTATTTGTAACACTAAGATTAATAATGAATGTGTGCACATGTGGGATTCCCTTGGCAATAGCTGGATCATTTTAGGAGACAAGAAACAAGCCTATTTGCCAGCAGTGAGGCCAGTCGCAGATCCCTCATTCATCTGTGTTGCCATCAAAGCCATCTGCCACCCTACACAGTGTCCAGGTAAGGTAGCATTGGTGCAGGCTTATCATGTATCCCCACAAAGACAGGAAACCTCTGCTTTAGAAATGTCCATTTCTGTAACCTTTTTGTGCAGTGCGCCAAATTTAACATACATTTGTTTCTTTTATTTACACTGACAGTTTGGCATTAGGCATCGTGTTTCGCGAAGAATCGGTACAGGGATGGGTCTGGTGTTTGTCACATTTCTATGCAAAACAGAACCTCTGGACAGAAAGAAGAGGATGACATCTGCATCCATTAGGCAGGAGTCCCTGTCTTGCATTTAAAACACTTCTAACACTGGATTGGCTACAGAATGTAACGGTGGCAGTGTGTCTTTGGCTCCCCTCTATATTTTGAGTTTAACTGGCCAGATTATTACTGCATGTGGTAAAGTACCAGAGAAGATTGGAAGCTAGATTCAAACACAAATATTTTATTATTTTATGTGCTTTTAATGTGATATTTTTTAAAATAGATAAAATGCTCAGTTGGTATATTGATTATTCGACCGACAGAATATTAATCAGGGACAATTTTGATAGAAAGTCGTTTTAGCTGAATAACTTTCATGAATGATGTCTAAATATAACAAGCCAATGAATATTTGGAAAACTGTTACGTGCATTTTAACCATTTTCATTGACCAAATAATTCATCCATTAATCTATTTTAAAAAAAACTCTTTAATTGATAATAAAAACAATTGTTAGTTGCAGCTGTAGTTTGTTCTGATTTATTACAAAAATCATCAAAACATGGGCTACCAAATATTTTTAAAAAATAAAACATCTCCATATTGGTTAAAGAAAAGCTAAAAAAAGAAACTTTCCACATATTCAGTAACACGAGTAAGTTTTTGACACAGTTGATTCATGTTGTCTATTGATTGATGGGTGAGCAACTTGGTGTAGTTTTGTGCAATATTATGTTTTTGTCAGACTAATAATAAAATATACAAGGATTTCTTATATTTGACATCACTTTTCTACTGCATTGCTTCACACACACAAACATGCAAACACAAGCTAAGGATAACAGCTGAGGAGGCATATGTCCAGACAGCTGTGGATACAAAAACTGTTTGGATGATACTTTCTTTTAAACCAAGCCAGGCTTGAGTCCCCGGATTGAAGTAGTTGAATTGAATACAATGATGATTAAGAATAATATTGATATTCATCTCTCTTGGCTTCAGGTTAGTCTTCCTTTCTCTGTGCAATAGAAATAAAATTGATGTTATATTCCCAATAATTCCTGCCAATAAACAAGTGCTCCTCAAACCGGATTTTTGCAAATGCACAAAATTCCACTTGGCCGGAAATTGGGTCATTCCCCCCACCTTTGAATGAGCCAATTTGCCAGTTTCAATTATTAAAAGGCAGCACCTGTCTCCTTTCAAATTTCAGTGGCTCTGATCACTGCGTGAACAGCCCTGCAGAGACAAAATCCACTCGTCTGCAGATTTTTTAAGTAACAGCCATCGAAATGAAAGACGATGCTGGTGTGATACAGGACTCAAAGAGGAGTGATGCAAAAAGACCTCATGTGTCCGGACATCTACTCCTCCATCCATTTTCCTCACCAAAGCCTCATAGAGTAATTGGCTTTCTCTTGGCATTGAGTTGTCCAATCTAAATGGTAATTTGGAAGGCCCTCCTCTCGTCACCAGTGGTAAAGCTTGTTTACTAGAAGACAGTTACTCTATACTAAAATTAGAGTTGTAATGAGAAGGGAAGGGGTCTGTCTCAAGACAATGCATGTCAAAACTGAGAATCTGGTCTTGAGCACTTTACTTTGTCAATAAAGCCCTTTCGGAGTGTATCTGCTCTAACCATGCTTACCTGTGTTTTACCCCGGTGCTCTGCTTTCATTCCCATATTCAAAACACATGCATGGTAGGTGTATTGGATTCCCCTTAGTGTCCAAAGGTATACATTTTCATTATGTCTGACAAATGTGAGCTGTCCTGTATGCCTCCCTGCCTTCCCCTCACCTTAAACTGAAACACAACAAAATAAATCATATATATTGTAAAGAAAATGAGGGTGAACAAATAACTACAGAAAGATGAATTATCTGTATAGTTTGGATTCTGGATTGGTTTCATTGTTTTTTTTACCGAAAATGTATGAAAGCACTAAAGTCAAAGTCACACGCATCTGGGAAAGTAATCTTACATAATGTCCTCTGCTTTATTTCTTGTTTTCTAACCTTGCATCAATCTTGGATCCATCGGATATCGGGGATGACAGATAAGGAAATGGGATACATATTTTTCTAGGGGTTTTGGTGTAACTAATACTTCCTTTTTTCATGTGCTGCTCATGTTGCCCAGCCCAAACAATCTGAAACTAAAAGGGAGCAACATGATTTCAGGGTGCATTTTTGTAACGCCTTCTAAGGCTGTGATTTGGTCAATTTAAGTAATTCTACAGTATAAGTAAATGGCACTTAAATAATTCTACAAAGCCTGAAAAATGATTGACAGAGTTGCATGAGAGCAACAGAGGATATCATTATTATAATATACAAAACGGTTGTTGCAGGTACTTAATATGTCACAATCACAACAGAATTTCATGGCTGCATCATTGTGAAAATGTCAGTTCTGCCAAAACTGTGAGTGAAGCTTTAAAGATGCTCACGATGGCTGCATAAAGTGGCAGTCCCCTAATGGTGTTGTGAATGAAAGATAGTAGGAACTGTAAAACATTAAGGTCAGTTTTCTTATTGCATGAGGGAAACAATTTAAGGAAGAAAAGTTATATTTTAAGCCAAAACTTTGTGTATCTAAAAGATTTGGGCTGAAAATACGAGCAACAAAAGACAATGTCCAAATCCCCAAAGCAACTCTCCTGACTTATAACCCAAGAACTTGCCTTATTGTTAATGCATGACCAAGACTCTCCTTGTGTATCTCCCTAAGAAGCTCTCATTTGCTACACAGAAGCAGACAGGTTTCAAGTGATTTCCTGACAGATCAGTGGAACAAAGAAAGACAGAGGCTGAACAAAGAACATGGCTTTGGAAAGGGAATGTCTGGGGACGACAGCATGGATGAAAAATAGACCATTACTTAAATTTAATCTCAAAAGTTAACCATAAATGTACACAGCATACTCCAACTATGTGCTAACTAGAGAGGATGCAATTGATCATCTATTCGCATCACCAAATGTCTTTTTTATACTGAAACTTAAGCAGTATGTTTGGTGCCAGCGCTCAAAAATCAACAAAATTAATAAAACTTTTATGAGAAAGCAAAAACAAGCAAAGAAGAAATAATTTCCCTACACTGCCAAGTATTGAAACAAAACCAATAAACGCCAATTACAGACTCCTTAGCAGGAATTTATGTGCAAAAATAATAAAAAGGCACAGTCTGGGACGAACAAAAGCTCCCAAACTGAAATTAGAGGCAGTAACAAAAAGGAGTCGCTGCTCATATTTAATTTAGCTTACTTGGCCTCAGGTAGGAGTAAATTCACAGCTGCACTCTCTTCCCCCACTTTCTGTCCTCTTGTCATCTTTTATTGATTTACAAGTCAGATTACATTTCCATCATATAATTGGGTGCAGAGGCATTGTCTCCCAAACAAACGCAAGTATCTGAGGCGATATTCAGAATGCTCCGGCCACATGCCTCTGTATATTCATAATCATTTTTACAGCTGTTTTATGGCAACCTACATCTGCACATGCATAATTCCTACATTCCTCATTGTTGGCTTCACATACTGTACATTACCAGCATGTCTTTCAATAATGTAAACCTGAAGGCTATGCTTGATGGATCTGTAAATCATTGATTTCCCATTGAGGACTATGAGAAACACGGCTGGGTCTATTAGTCATTGAAAGCATTTTGCTCGAGGGTCACTCAGTCAGATGACTTATTATTATTTATATATTATTTATATATTCACTGCCAGGCTCACTTACTTTTTTGAAATGGCTTGTATGACACAAGATAACTTAAGGAACTCTGCAGTAAGGCATGTATTAAAACAGGATTTTATATATGTAAAGAAATCAATTTCTGCAAAACTCGTATTTTGTATTGTTCAAAGGCTAAAAGCTAGTGGGCTGTGCTCCAAAAGGCATTTTGTAAAACAGTGCCTTGGTCCAGCCCCTAGATATGCTGCTATATGCCTAGACAGCCGGGGGACTACCTAGGATACGCTGAGCTCCTCTCTCCTCTTCTCTCCCTCCTTCTTTATGTATTAATCTCCTATTTATGCACATTACTGATTTTGCTTCTTCCCCGGAGTTCTTGTGCTTTCTCGCCTCGCAGGTTCCCAGGAATCGGGGTTATATTTGGACTGTCATCGTGCCACCTACTGAGGCCCTGCTGACACCCACTACTACTACCACTATCATTATTAGTCACATTACTATTATTATTGCCTGTACTATTACGCTTATTGACTTGCTTCTACCCTGGAGTCTTTGTGCTTTCTCGCTTCGCAGGCTTCTATAAATCGTGGCTGTACCTGGACCGTGGATGTGCATCCTGCTACGGCCCTGCTGACACCGACTGCTACCACCATTATTATTATTACTAGTCACATTACTATTACTATTACCTGTACCATTAAGCATTTTAGCTTTACTTCCACCCTGAAGCCCTTTTGCTTTCTCGTTCTGCAGGTTTCCATGAATCGTTGTGGTACCTGGACCGTAGTCGTGCCTCCTGCTGTGAGCCGACTGCCACCCACTGCTACTTCGATTATTATTATTAGTCACATTACTATCCCTATTTTCATGGCTATAATTCTACTGTAATAATTGCTGCTGTTATTATAAGTAGTCTTATTATATGAATCATTTATGTCATATACATTGAATGTGTTGTATCTAAGAACTGTTATGCTGCTCATTCTGTACACATGACATCTATTGCATTCTGTCCATCCTGGGAGAAGGATCCCTCCTCTGTCGTTCTCCCATAGGTTTCTTCCTTTTTTTCTCCCTGTTAAAGGGGTTTTTTAGGGGAGTTTTTCCTGTGCCGATGTGAGGGAAGGACAGAGGATGTCGCATGTGCACAGATTGTAAAGCCCTCTGAGGCAAATTTGTAATTTGTGATTCTGGGCTATACAAAATAAACTGAATTGAATTGAATTGAATTGAACATGTCCTCTGCTGTTTTGAGGCTGCTCCTATTCTGTTGTTATTTTTCAAAAACTTTGAAAAACTCCTGCAGTCTCTGGCAAACTGCTGTTGTGTTTATAAATTTACGACATTTCGGTCTGCTCAACCTTTCCTTGGTTACAAATGTTGTAACTGAAATACTACATGCCATAACTGCTTGCTTAGCCTGGGTTTTATTTGTAAGGTCTGCACTTTCAGCACCAACCGCTGTGGAAAGGAAATGACTTTCCCTTGTGAAAATAATAAATCTCAGACAAGTATGTGCAAGTGTTTAATATCAGTGTGTCTGGCTGAGAGTCGTTGTTGCAAGGTTGCGACAGAGACAGTTAGCGTAATGAAAGAACACAGTGAAAAGGTGGCTGCAATGACAGAAGAAGCACAGAAGACACACATCAGCTGCAAAGCAAGTTCACAATAAGTTTCATCCCTTGGTTTACAGAGGAAACCCGGAGTTAAAATACGTTATTTTCTTCCGTAACATTAGTGGGCCTGATCTGTGTCTAATTTATTGTTATGTGAAGCAGACAGTGTACATTATGCTCCACAACCTTAACTACATCCAGACCTTTGGCCTCAACCGCAGGATGGAAAGATCCTGAAGAATAGAGGAGAAAGCTTGGCGGATGCAAAAGGACATCCATCTTTTCCAGAATATAATTTGATCAAGAGGATGTGGCAAATTACTCGTCAGTATATTTAATTTGGGTTTTTGGGGGAGTTAGGGTGCTCTGCTTCAAATACATGGTGTTCTGGTAAATCAGATGGTGGAGGGCTACTTTCTCTCCCGCAGAGAGGGGTTGGATGTCTGTGGGTTTGGTGTTATGACGGTTTGATGGATTTTTATACTCACTAGAATGGGATAAAATTACAATTGAAATAGATTTTTGATGAGAGGTTTTACTTTATTCCTCGACCTCCTGACTAAGGCTCATATGGCACCTGATCAACTAGTTTTCACTCTCTGGTAGCTCCGCAGCTGGCAGCTGTGATCCTTATGAATTCTCAACAGTAACATGGTCTTTATGGTGCTTATTTATAGATATTAGCATTTGGAAATAGAGTGATGCAAGAGGAATGCTTCTTGGTGCTTGGTATACAACCTTCCATACATGTATCCTGGTTCCCATACCTTTTTATATGCACAACACTTAATTAAAATATTTTGGAAATATGGTGAAAGAAAATCGTCAATGTTCATTGGTATTTAAACTTTGATATATGTAACTTAATTCAAACATAAGCAATATTATACTCCATTAAAGTATGATTTTAATTATTGCTTAATTTATGATTACTTACATTTCTCAACTCCAAAACTATTCCATTACTCAGAAAAAAGCAAGAGTTCCTCATCTTTTACCTGAAAACACCTTTTTTCCTAGTCGTCCAATGAGTTGTGACAATGCTTTCAAATCATAACTCAAAAGCAACATGAATACGTATCAGTAGCAGATTGTGTGTAAACCAACCCAGCGTTCGACCTTTGTATAATGAGGACAATATCCCTATGAGGCCGTCCCACGCCTGTCATCCCGCTGTTAAGCTTCGCGCACACATGCACACTTTGAGAGTTTTTAACAGTTTAACAAAACTCGTCACGCTCCTTTAGTTAATGAGTTATAACCGAGGATTCCCCAAAGACTTTCTTGTCCATCGGAGGTAGCGGTCAGACGAGTCATTAAGCTCGGTGATCTGCTTCCAAAGCAAAAATTCTGACCTGATCATTGGGACACCTGCCAGCTTGCTACATAGAGGCTGATAATGAGGATGGAAAAGAGCTGAAGATGAGGAACGAGACGACACCCAAAAGATGGAAAAAAACAAGAATAAGGAGCAAAGGCTGGAGGAGGAGAGGGATCCTGCTGAGATGAACACAGCAGACAAGAAGAGAGTGTGAAGAAACAGGGAAGAGGAGGGTAAATAGTACAAATGCCAGAGGGAGTGTGTTTATCTGCATGTCACACAGGGGGAAGGGATGGGAGGCTGTGATTAGAAAGACAAATCACTCCATTCACAAAACATGAGCTATACAGAGACACACGAAGCCAGCAAATTGCCGTCAAACTGAATTTGCATTGCCAGCTTTTGCCTACTTGCCGATAATGATTATTTTCTTGTAGACTAAAGAAACGAAAACAGACTCCCAAAAGCAAACAGCACATTCATTTTGTATACGACCATAACATGTGGTCCATATTCTTTAGTCGACATAATTTAATCATATTAATTTAAAAATACTGATGTGCATAAATATTAAGTGTGCTTTGTGGGAAAATCAGTCCAAAATCAATAGTGCACACACAAAATTCAATGTAATTAATGAGTCGAAGGGCATCAATCAGGATGGCTTCAGTTTGATGCCATTATCTATCACGGCTTTAGATCGCTCAGATTTCCTTTCATCCCAGTTGATCCTCATATTGCTTACGGAAACAGTCTCCCACAGGAAAGAATTCCCAGCAACGCTCCTGGTACATTTTCCACACATAGGATTCCTGGCAAAGACAACAGAGTTGTAATATATCTTTAAATCATTAACCATGCCAAAAGGTTTCCATGCTACAGTAAAATAACAATATAAACAATCTCCACAAATAATATTATTTCCATTTCAAGTTCTTGCAATATTTGTCCGGCCTGCCAGACAGACAGTCTCCACATTCCACCCTAGCAGCTTCCTCTTTAATCTACACCTGAGAAAAACACCATGCTGTAAGAATACACACAGCACATCTAGAGATGAGTCCCAGAACCCTTGGAAATCGCACCCAATTGTCCAACATTTTTTAGGAAGATAAAATTGAATATTGTCCTTTATTACATTGACAATGCACTCTGTCCAACCAAGATAATTCAACATTATTCTAAATAAGAATGGATTTATTAGCATTTTTATATCACACTATGCAGCACTGTCAACCCGTCCTCATCTTTTCTAACAGACATCCCTTTCATAGATTTATGAACTCTAAGACATAAGAAAGAGAAAAAATTGTAGCTCTTTAAACGCAGTGAAAAAATGTTTTGCGCTGATTTACAGTAAAGCACTGGTCTTTGCTTTTGTTTGCAACAAGTAGTTATAGAGTAAAAAATTTGACAAATAAATAAAAATACTTGCAATTTGAAAACCCCCATTTTATATTCATAGCTGTAACACCCCAGTGGTTTATGAGTAAAAATAAATTATAATCATAAGGAGTATGTCTGGCATGTGCATTGTCATAAAATGTGCGTGTCAGGGCTGATAGGGCTTGTGAACGACAGAATGAATACAGATTCTGTCTTAGTTGAAAAGGGTACACTTCAGCTTTGTCATGGCTGAAATAAATAGGTCACTGAGACATGGAGGAACCATTGTGGAAGTGTATATTAAGGAATATGGCATTTGGCAATGACAGTAGAATTGTTCAAGAGCCTTAAAAGTGGACACTTTGTTCCTATTTTGATTGGATCATGCAATAAAACACAATAGAGATAACTATTATACCTGCCCTGTGTGTTCAGTTTCATCCTTGTTAATAAGGTACATCAGAAAAAATCTGTAAGGACACAGAAGATGGAAATTCATGAAGCGACTCACATACCTCCCACACAGAAAGAATCAACATGCGATTAAGATCTTGTGCACAAATCCAGGGAGTTTGGTGATTATGGAAACAGTTGTTAGGTATTACATGTGGAAATACAGCTAGAGATAACAGCTACATTTAGACAATCAGGTTGTTTACTCTAATGCTTGGAAATATTTAAAGATTGACTGAGGAAGAATGAAGCAATGACTGATGACGTTTTAGTCTCTATCAGACTAGCTTAAAATGTTGCATGAAGGACCACCATACATACATACGCAGACACGAGGAGGGAAAATTTAACTAGTGAGAGGATGCAAACACGTCGAGGAATCCATATTAATTAGGTTCAATAAGCTCTTGCCAATAGCAATTACTGATGTGGTAGCAGTGCAACAACACGTTCCAAATGTTTTAACCATCCACATTCTTGAAAAAGTGTCCATTTCCTCAGTTTATGTGGTTGGTGTTATATGAGCAAAACCATTCAGAAATGAAAAAGGATTATAAATGGTCAATATGATTTTCTGCCTGTAATACCTTTAGCTTGACACAAACCTTTCCTCATTTCCACAAACATTTCACCCTTCTTATTGGCTATTCAACTTTATGTAATGATGTTTTTTAGTATCAGGATTTCCTAACAGTAAAATATAATGAGACAGTCCTTGTATACTGTTACATTGTTTGTATTCAAAAGGGCTTCTATGGATGCTGAATGATGTATGGGCGTCCTGTGATTGGGGGATTCTTACCTGCTTATGGCTATATTAGTATGGCTGTGGGGCTTATTGACCTTTTAGGCACTACGGCCCAAAAATGGATGAGTTTTTGCTTCCTGTGCAGAGTCTGGTCCTGAGCAGCTGTTACAAAGATTGTGAGGTGTGCAGCGTTTCGCCTGTTTGTCATTACAAACCACAAAATGACTTGTTTTTTTACCAACACACATAATAGTAAATTATTGATAATTATGAAACAAAACAATGGTTTGAATCTGAATCATAAATGCAAGTGCTGAGAGGTCTTTTGGGGAAGATCACCACAACACTGCTGTTGATATTTAATTGTTAGAACCGGCCCAAAGGTGTTCAGAGAAGGAAAATGGTTTATAAGGATAAACTGTTGAACAGCCAAGAGGATGAATGACTATTTAATAGGAACATTGATGGAGGAGTAATTTATTTTTATGTTCTTTTCTTTGTTTCTCATTAAAGTTTAGTGATGGCAGAGCATGCAGAATGTTATGGGGTAAGATCAGTCTCAGTACTAATAAATGCACACAGGATGATTCACAGATGTATTAGTGTGATTCATGAGCTATATCTCCACAAAAAATGCCTTCAATGCATCCAAAAATTTTCATATTCTAATTTCTTTTTAAATAACGGAGGGGACATCTGATTAGCTACAGATAATTCCCTGTTGAAATAATTACATTTCTGAATCCTTCTGTGTCTTTTTATTAATACTGTGACTGATCAGACTAAAGAGAAAGACAAAGGCCTTCCTTTTAGTGACAACGTATCAAGTTGTGAGTTTTAGTATTTGTAATATTATGAGGGATCGAGACATTGGCAATCCGAGGCATTACAGTAGTGAAAATTTAATCGACTCACAGATAGTTGGCCAAGTTGTGCTCCTGCAGAGTGTGAGTCTCAAAGCCATGAGGGACTGTATCAAAGTACTCACTTCCTATTCCACATACAAAACATTTAGTCTGCAGGAGGAGAGATGTAAGACATGTAATGATTCAGTAAACAGGGTTGAACAAACATGATGTCCTTTAGAGAATATTAGAAAATAATAAAATAAAATACAAACCTCAAGATCAGAGGCCTTTTGTTTAAGTGCTCTGTGACTCAAACATTGAATTTAGTCTGCTTGTACAACAACATGAAACCTTTTAGTCGTTTCTTTTTACAAAGACACTCAAGGGATGCCCACAAAAGGCAAAATACTGTAAATAAGAGCAAGACACAGAGGCCCATATTTGCTGGGGATTTGCATCATTTAGCGTGTACTCAACAGTCAATTTACTTTTGCCCATATTTACTGTGTGGCTGTACAAAAGGTTCTGTGCTAGTAAAATGAGAGAAGAAAACGGTTTGGGGGTAATGCAATATTTGTTTTAGGGGACTCCTAATTAGTGCAACAGATTATGGGAGTATGGAAGTAGCAGCTAAAACTGATTATCGTTGCTGACTGCAGCAGAGCAACTTGTGTCTTAATAAAACAGTGCCAACATTTATTTACAGCTGCTTTTCCCAGACAGTAAATGTCATGCTTTACACGTGAATGTTTAATGGCAGGGACTGACTATTGTGTGCTTGACACTCAAATAGGGCAATGACAACTATGCATTCAGTTACATCACATGTGCACCCTTTATTTTTCAAGGGTAGCTCACCCATGTTTGTCAGACAATCCAAACTTCCTTGTTGCCTCAGTGGTCCAGCCTTTGACTAGCTGCCTGCCTCTCCTGCACCTCTGGACTTGTTTGCCTGTTTCATCTTCATTTGTATTCTACTGCATCTACTTAGCTTCAAATAAACATACATTCTCTAACAGCACTACCTTGTGTTAGCGTGCAAACAGCAAACTGTGTGACAAGATTCAAACAAGCCTCAGGGAGAGTTCGGCTAAAATAACAGGAGAAACACTCCTGATTTTTTTTAAATCAAAAATGTATTATTCCATTTGCAACAATTACACTTAAATACCAAGGATGCTGTTTTTCTTTGATTGAAATTTCTGTAATTATTATCCACTTATCATTCCGGGGTAGGAGATAATGGTATCCTTTCATTAAGGCCAATGGTACGATTTTTCCCTATGACACAAACTCCCCCAACGACTGAATCTACTTAATCTTGTGCACACAAACACACACACACACAGTTAAATTACAACTGGCCTCAAACTTACTTGGCTACTGATTTTAAGTATGTCTCCTTCAATAGTCTTTGTATCTAAACCTGACACAGCATTGTATACTATACAACCGCAATTCCACACAAAAATACATATAAGTAGTTTATTTTTCTGTATTGAAATATGTGTGAATACATAAGAAAATAGAGTGTTTGTGTGTGTGTAAGAGAAAGTGTCAAATCCCACCTCCATATCCTCTTTCACCTGCTCCTGCTGGTCACGAAGCTCACCAAAGGCATCAATTATCAAGCCTGAAAAAATATTAAAACGTTTGTGTGTGTCAGTGTAGGCATCTGTTTGTTCACAGGTATGCATGTACACTGCTCTGCTTGTCTCTGAGTGACAGGTGTCAGTGAAACTTAAGGACTCGATGGAATAAACAGATACTTTGTTTCCAATTCTGCATGAAAAATTCATGTTCTAGTCAAACAAGGGGAAAAAAAGAAATCTTGGCAAAAACATGTGGAATTGAAATGATGCTGAGCTGTATTTGTAAAACAAATTGTGCGTGTGCCTCACCCTGGATGATAGCCAGGAGGATGACGATGACAAAGAAGAAAAATGTGATGTCGAAGACCATGCGTTCCACCTCAAAGTCATCTCCAGCAGGGTCCTCGATCTCGTCACCAATGCCCCCGCCCGCACGCACTCCCACATACATGTGGAACATGTAGCACTGACAAAAAAACAAAACATTTTCATTTA
The DNA here is from genome assembly GCF_027596085.1 of Anoplopoma fimbria. Lineage (NCBI taxonomy): Eukaryota > Metazoa > Chordata > Actinopteri > Perciformes > Anoplopomatidae > Anoplopoma > Anoplopoma fimbria. Next base: position 9,381,622 of record NC_072454.1, on the reverse strand, counting down.
TTGTATAGTATACTAGTTTGCCACTTCAGGATGGACAATTGTTCCTAAAATTATTCAGCAGCCATTTTCTCTGGCTGTCTGCTGTTTGACATGTGTATGAGGTAAGGGGAGGGGGGGCAAAAAAAAGAAGCAAAAGCTACAAAACAAAATAAGAATTTATTCAGTTAATTTCCATGCCTGTCTCCATGCTACTGTTGTTGATTTGGGAAGGCATTTAAAAGTTTCAAACAAGAAGCTGCATTATTATACAATTTCACTGAATAGTTGAAGGGTATTTTAATCAAAATTCTTTGCCTCAAAGAGTATTTCCCCACAGGGAGTTTATGTAAGCAAATCAGGAAAGAAGAATAAACATTCTAGTTGTCCAGCAAGGACTGTACTGTGCTTGTACTGTAAGCGCTAAGGATGATTGCCAAGGATGATTGCCAAGGATGACAAGTAACTTGAAAAAACAAAGTAAGAAAATGTCAACAGTAAAGAGTGAGACGTCTTTGGATTCATATTTATTTTTTTTGCATTGTATTTGTCCAAAACAATTGTTGTGGTGTTGTTATGATGGGAAAGGAATTGCAAATCACTGTTGCTAAAGTGCTGCTGTGAATCCAGCACAAACAATAACACATTGAGTGTGACTGAGGATTTAATGTAATACCCCCTGCCTCCCATAATGGTAGGTTTTTATTCAAATGCTATCGCTGCCCATCCGCCCGCTTATGTGAGTGACAGTGGAGTCCACATTAGAATAGAGCAGGCGGCTGGGTGTTAATGTTGTGAATGGCCAAACAAAGAGCTATGCTGAGGCTTGAGGGAGTGTTTTCTACCCATGTGTCCATTTTTAATAAAAGTAATGGAAGGACTCAGACACAAGGCTGTTCTTACTTCAACAGTTTGGATCACTGTCAGAATCGTCCTCTACTCCTCTCAATCTGAAGAGGCAGCAAATGAAGTGTGTGGCTATGTTTGTGATAGAAAGATAAACTTAGAGCGATAAAGAGGATAGATGGATACAAGTGGAGAGAAAGACTATGTGTGTGTTTACATTCAACTCACAGTAAGCATGTCATTGCACTTCATGTCTCGGGCGTCCTTGTCGTCACTCTTGTCGTAAAACTTCCTGAAGAAGTTGAAGGCCACAACGGTGTAGAGATACACCACAACCGCCAACAGGCCCACCGTGAGGGCCAACTGACACACACATAATTAGAAAGGGGTAGACGCAGAGGCAGATGGGCTTTTAATACGCATCTTCATCTTAGAAAAGCCCCCAATATAACCCTACAGCGTGAGAGCAAACATCACATGCATGCAAACTGCACATATGAGCACACATTAAGACAGATGGATAGAAAATTATACACACACACACACACACACACACACACACACACAAAATTACACACACACACACACACACACACACACACACACACACACACACACACACACACACACACACACACACACACACACACACACACACACACACACACACACACACACACACACACACACACACACACACACACACACACACACACACCTGTTTTCCATTGTGTGTAACAGAGGAAAGGATAGTACGGAGTGTCTTGCAGCCCATGGCGATGTCCAAAAGGTGGGCAGCAAAGAAGAAGTTGTTATAATGACCAAGAACTGACATGGCCATGTACCAGGCCAAGTACAAGAAGGACTGTGTGCACAAACAGAAGGACATACACATAAAACAGGCAATATAGATTACCGAGAGAGATAGCGGGACAATTGTGTATTTTAGATAAGGCAGAATCACAGGATATTACCAACACCACTCGTGCAACATGTGTAATTGTATCAAACTAAATCTTAGCACCGCAGAAGAAGAGATTAAACAAATGAGGGATGGGTCATAAAACATCAGATATGTTTGACACACACTGCTCGGTCATATTCCATTATCTGTTAATATAAATTGCAGGAAGTGACACCTTTATCTTGACTTTGTAGGAACAAGAGGGCACTCACAAGCAAACCGAGCAAAAAGCCATAAAGTATTAGACACAACTGAACTTACATTATCAGTGAACACAACGCCTAGTTTCCAGACCTGGTACTTCATGTCAATGGAATTGAATCTGAAATGAACAGCATCGTCACACAGATAACATTATGGTATAACCTGGCCTTTAGCAGGGCCAAAATGTCTGTCGCTAAAACCAGACTCTTGTTGCTGCACTGTCTTTTCAAAGAAAGCCTGTCTGTTATGTGGCTTCATTTCAGAATGTCCTGTTCCTCCTTAAGTACAACATTATGTTCTAGGTCCTTCTTTTGTGTGGCCACCCCTGTTAGGTAACACACGTATAGACACACACATACACAATAAACACGTAGAGAGTATTAGTGAAATGGCAGCAACAGTCCAATCATGGATTAAGTTATTTGAATATGTAACTAACAAGGCCAAGACAAGAGCTGGAGATGCAATAAACAAGCAGTTATGTTAATTTTAATCAGAAAGGTAATTTAGGATTCCCCATTTACCTCTACGGTGAAATACATTAGACAAAAAGCTGTGCTGATTTCCTTATTTGAACATTTCTCTCATTATATCCATTGTTTATATGCAAACATACACGCAGCTACCCTCAAGAGAAGGAAGCCACATTGCTATCATCATTACAGGCTGCTCTGAGTAAAGCCACCTGCACAACTGCATACTATGATACCTTTCAAGGCCCATATGTATTAATTGTTTATACTGATGTTTACATAATGAGAAAACAAAAAACAAGGATTTTTGGAAAAACTTCTCTTTTGATGTGTTATGCCTAAGCGTATGAAAAACATGAACAAGAAAAGACCATTCAAATGCTGTCCTATTAAATAATCCACCACATTTGTGTGAAACTGCATATAATTCAAAATGACAGACTTGGTTGTTACTATTTCCCACAGATCCCTTTTCAGGGAACCTTTTGCAAGATGGCTAGGCTTATTTTTTACTTACAGAGCACTCCAGGCAGCTTCTCTTTTTAGTTTCCTCCTCTCTTTTCTCTCAGAGCTAAAGTCTAATCCAGCTTGGTCCAAACCCAGGAGTTCACTAATCTTCTCACAGCCATAAAAGTCACCATACTTATCCATCACCTGACAGGGCAAGAAGACAGGTTTACATAAAACAATAGTCTCTCCTGATCCTTTTCATCTGAATAAAGAATGACATCAGATAGTAAGAGCCTGAATTATTTTGCACAGTCAGTTCTGTAATGAGATGGCAGTTTAGTTCTGCTGGTAGGATTATGATAGCTACTGAACAAAACAGTAAGGATGTTTCATACCTATGTTGCCGATACATGACTGGTGTTAACTCTGGTCCATGTTATCTTTAATGGGTGCAACTTTACAATATATCAATAATTAGTATTGATCTAGGTATATTTTACTTTTTACATTCCTAATAAATTGTGTATGTACAGTAAAGCATGACTAGTTAATGATTATTTAATTTCATCATATGACAAATGCAGAGTTTTTCCTCATTGTGCTGCCGTGGCTGTTAGAGACTTTATGTCACTTTAAAATCTTTAAACAAGAGCCAACCAAAGTCATTACCAACATAAGCACTTCAACGTATGGTAGGCACTATCTACATTCTCCAAACTTAAAAAAGGATTAGCAGCAACACTTGAAGATAAAGTTGTAATATGCCTCTGTACATCAATCTGAAGGCTATAAGAATTTTATGACTGGCTCTTCTGATTTAATGCATCTGTGAATTAGTAAAACCAGTTGAAGTACTGTGGTTAAATTAGACAGCCCTGCTTTTCTTTTCCTAAAGTATATTATCTACATTCTTTTCTTAAATCTAGTTGGAAATCCTCCCAGTGATCTAAATATTCTTAAAGCAAAGAATAATAATCATCACAGGAGAGGCAATCTGAATGAGGAAGCTAAAAGAGTTACCCTGCCTGTGGAGACAATAAAATTGCTGTGGTAGATGACAGAATAATTACACCTGCCATTAAATGACTCATTACACTTCAGTTAGCTTCGTAATGAAGTGTCATTTAGTGAAATATGCACACAATTACATACATCCATAAGCAAATTTAGAATATAATGCATCATTATTTGCTTTTAAAAATCAAAACTGCAGAAGATTTTACCTTTCTCTTTACAAATTTATCCCAGTAATTACTTGGAAATGATCTGAAAAGACAAAAAGTATAAAGAAATATTTTTAAAGGAATAAGCAGATATATCACTGTAAGTGAAACATTTCTGTATTGTAAAACTTGTAGCATGTCTATTAATAGGTGTCTACAGCATGTTTCTATAGAATGTATGAGTATAAAACATGTTTGATGTTAATATGACATCAGTCCAGCTGATCATACGGTTATGAACATACGGTGTGTTAATGACCAGTCGGTCCCATTGCCCTTTGATGTCCTCCTCAGGGGGCTGCTCTGTCACATACAGCCCATCAAACTCCAGCTTTCGTGCCACTTCCTTCTCACGTTTGAAGATCACCAACGGTAGCTGCCAAACAAATGCACTACAGTGATTCCTGAACTCTTTAAATTAACACTTCTGTGTTGAGTTGGCAAAACTTAAAATCCCTGAAATTCAGATAAGCTGTCTGAGTCAAAGCCTATCTTTCTTAAAAATGTGCTTAATTGTCAATTCTTTGAGGTTTTAAAATAGAGCTGAGCTCTATACGATGGAGAGAAACTGATTCAAAGAAGTGAAATGAGGTCATAATATGTCTGCAAAAATACATGCTCGAGCAATATACCTTGAGGCAGTAGTATCCGATAATACAACAGAAGGAGATTATTGTGTGAGCTACAGCCAGGAAATGGAGAGACGGTTCCATATATCCACTGCTCTCCTCCAGCACAAAATAATCTCGGCCCTCGTTGTCATCGTTACCAGCAGAGTCCAATCCATCACTGTTAACAGATGGGATAACTCCTTCCTCATCTTGTGATGCAGGCAAGGACGCTACCTGGGAAGACAGTGAAGACCCAAAGAAAGAGAGATTCATAAAAATCACACAATATAATGAAATACAATTGGACAGCACCAGAGTATAACATGCAAAACGAGAATTAAATCAACTCCTCTCTGACACACAGTATCTGGTTAAAATACTCTATCATAGATTAAAGTGAATTAATTAATTAAAATTTATTAAAAAATTTTTGTATTAGTAGAAAAATGTTCTACAAATGTCAAACATTATTTTTAAGTATCCAGAAAAATGGCCCATACACTTTATATTATTGGATTATTATTACTGATGCATCCTGGTTAGGTAGCATCGTATTGTTAAGATTGATCCAGGTACTGCTAATGTTGATTGCTGTGTAGTTTATGACACAGATGTTTCCATGTTTTGTATCTAAGTATAATATAAAAATTACAGCTGTCAAATAAATGTATTGAAATAAAACATGCAACATTTCCCTCTGGAATGTAGTGTAGTTGAGTGTCCAACTACAAATTAGCATAAAATGGTAATACTGAAGTAAAGTACCTCAAAATTATACTTAGAAGGTGCTCAATGCAAAAGATTGTACTTCTTTTTTTCTTCCATATTAATTCTCTGAATATGAGTTAGAGCACCTACAGTTCTTGATTACAGATCAGTACTTGAGCAGGTGTACTTTATTACTTTTCCAAATTTGATACCACTGCAAATTTATTTTTTGTCACAAGCAAACTCTCACCTTGTAGAAGAGGAGGATGAAGTTGATCGCAAAGGCAACAAACAGAGCCAATAAGCGCATGTTGTAAAAATTCCTTGCAAAGTAGTTCTGGGGGAAAAAGGCAAAACATTCAGCGTAGGTATGTGTATGCGTAATCATGAGTGAGTGTATTTGTATATTACCAGCAGGCTCTTGTTATGAGTGATTATCATCTCCCAGAAGGCCGAGTGTTGGTTCTCTGGTTCCTCTGACTTATTAGATCTCCTAACTTTGCATCTTGCCTCTGCTTTCTCTTTCCCAGTTTTCCCCTCAGATTCCTTTCCTCTGAAAAGAGTCCAATCAGAAAACAGAGGATGGGTCAAATATATGATGAAATCAAACTTTAACTTAATAAGTGTATTTTTGTTAAAGTGTGGCATTAACACCAGTGCTTAATTTGATTACTGGTTTTAGCCGCACCTTGCACTCTCTCTAATACCAAGTGTATTGGAATGTAATGCTATTGTTATTATTTTCTACCTGAACTAAATCAGAGGAAGTTAAATAATCCCTCTTTAAGAATGTAATGTGGAAGCAAGAGACTCACTTTGCATTCTCCAAATCAGGGATTGTCTCATCTTCTGTTTTTTTCTCTGTGGTGCCGTTGGCCTTAAGTTGCAAAAGAAAAAGTTGAAATGAATATCAATCAGTGAAGTGTCAAAGCAACACAAAACTTGAGATAATGATGCTGAACAAAACATGTATGAAATACAATATCAAGGATTTATAAAAGTTACAAATTAATCCATACCGTCCCCTGATGCTTCTCAGATATATCGGCAGAGGCAATCGTTTTGGAGGTTGTGTTGAACAGGTCCGTCAAACTGGCAGTGAGGTCTTGTGTTAGAAGTCTGTATTGACCTCCCTCCTTCTTCACTTTGAGGCCAAATATGTCCGACAGTACATCCATCTCCCTGGAGGAGGTCACAGCTGCCACATGGCCCATCTCCCACAATTCTCTCTCGGAAGACAGACTGGCAGAGTACTTTCTCAGCCGATCCACACCACTTGGCACCTCCATGACCTCATCAAGAGTTGGCTCAAGGATACCGCCGAGCAAGTCTGAGACCCTCATCCTTTTGGCTCCCTCTATGAGCCCACCACTAACAAAGGCTATGTACAGCACATATGAGATGCTGCCAATTACAACACAAATACACCGGACCTGAGCCATAAAAATGAATCTGAGGAAGAACACAGCTGACATGAGGATATCCTTCAGGGTCATCTTCATCAACGTCTTCAGGTTTTTGACAGAAAGTAAAGATATCAGCAGCAACAACCAATGATGCATGAAAAACATTCCTTTGTTGCCCACATCTTCATCTTCGCTCTTTTCTTCTCCTCCTGTATCAGCATGCCTCTCTCCAGTGTCAGAGTCAGATATCTGGGCTGCCAGCTGCATCTCAAAGATGGTGTCCTCGCAGAAATTGACAAACATCTCCATTTTCTCCTTCTCCCCGCCCTCAGTGATCACATCAAAAATGAACTGCCTCTTGGACTCTTTGACCTGCGGCTTCTCCCATTGTGTGCGGCTGGATTCGCTGATCTCAAAGTAGACACGTTCAATGCGCTTCCCACTGCCGAGGATCTCAATACGTCCAAGATAGGGCTGGAAGTATGTCAAGACACACTCTGCCAGTTCCATGAATGCCTTGAGCCTTGAATCGTTGGGCATGTGTTCGGACAAATTGGTGAGGAGGACGGCAAAGCTGAAGCCGATGTCTTTGGCTGGCTCATGGAAGCGATCCACAAAGGCCTCATAATCCACAATTTCACTATCGTTCGTCTTCATGCAGGAGAGGAGGAAGTGAATCTCAGCTTGGGAGTAACGCTTACAATTCTCCATGGCTTTCTGGAAGTCCTTCCGGGAGATGCAGCCCTCATGATCAGGGTCGTACTCTTTGAAGGCATCCGAGGAGGTGAGGTCTTTAAGTTTGAGGAAAATGTCAAAAAACCTGAGAATCATCTCAACATTGGCGGATGATTCCACCAACATATCCACCATCTGCTTTCCAATAGTTCCATTAACGACAGTACCTGTATTGAACAGCAACCAGCATACAAATAAGTTACTGACTTTGTGATCATTTGTAAACAAATTATAATCAGAAATTGTGATGAAACATTAGAATAAATGGAAATCTCACCTTCTAACATGGAAAGCAAGAAAACCACCATGTCCTTTTGTAAATCCATGAGCTCTTTCAGAAGTTCAATTTGCCTTGAATCCTGTATACAAGAAAAATATATTTACGGTTACATTTTAAGCAAAAAGTCGCAAAGTCATTTCACATCTTACATATCTAGAAGACACAATACCAGAGTCAGTTTTCAATGAGTGCAACACCACATTAACACTAAATGCTTTGTAATAGCGTTGCCAGCAGACTAAAATGAGGAGTCTGTGAAAGAATCCTAGAGCATCTAGTTTAACAATGTTGTGCATTCTAGAGGGAAATAATTTGCCATACCTGAGAGAGCTTCATCTGCATGTGGGCAAAGACATGGAGGAAACCTACAACAGCGTCCCACAGACGGCTGTGAGCTAGGCTCTGTTGGTTTCCACTGCAGGGGCCCTGGATGAACACACTGACAATGTGAGCTGTGTTTCAACTTGCTGACAAATATTTATATATTCAGTAGGAGCACACGCAATGCATGAAACACACTATTACACTATGACATGTAATTGACTAACCTGTATGTACTCAGTGAGTGTGTTGAAGACCTGTTTGGCCACCTCGATGGCTTTGGAGAAGTTCTGTTGTCCGTGTTTGTCAATCACATCCTTCCCCGAGTAGTACCAGTAGAAGTCACTGATTGACTCCTACAATGTGCCACAGAAAGATATTTGTTGTTAAAAAAAACAGTCCCTTTAAGACCAAATATAATGTTACTATTACATCATAATGAATCTGATGATAGATGAACCAGTATTTAGATAGTAGGCAAATGAATGTTTGCATTGATCAGCAAAACACTGTGGTCCTACAAATATTTCTGGACAATAACTTGAACATCTGTATACTAGTTTGGGTTTTGTAAGTTAGTCCAAGCATCACTGTAGACTTACCTGAACTCTCAGTAAATAGTCCACAGTGGTTATTATGATGTTGACAGTGGTGTTGTTGCCTGTTTGTGTCCTCAGGTAATTCTGGAAATCTAGCAAATGAAGTAAGAGCAGGCTGAATAAAATGTGAAAAGAGCATTGCAATGAAAATGTATTCTATGCAAACAATGTAAGCAGAAAACTGCCACCAACTATAGCAAAGCGAATGTGTTTCCCAGCAATGATGAATTACTGTTAAACCCTTATTACCATAATATAGAAGTGACATTAGGGTAAAAAAACAACAAAGCCTGTAATCTAATATTTCTTATGGTTTACTGTATGTGGTCCTTTTTTCAAAGACTACAATATAGTATATGTGAACTTTGTGACAGTGTGTAAGTGAAAACTGCATCTGGCAAATAACCTGAGTTGTGTCCTTCACAGAGCAGCTGTAGAAAACGGAATAGATCACAGGTTATGTCTTTGTCGAGCATCACCTTCTCTCCTGGGAAAAAAAAGATTTTGAAAGAAATAAAAGGATTGAAGGGCATGAAACAGAGCAATACTATAGAAAAGGAACAACAGAATGGATGAAAGAACGAACAAAGAATTTAGAAAGAGGTGAAAAAACAGAGATTTGGATCACAGTGGAGTCAAGGAGTCAGCAGCTGATAATATTCAACACTGAGAAATGTAGAAAAAATAGGATTTTGTGGATTTAGAGTATGTTTTAGAGTATGTGTTCAAGTCCAGGGATCTCACAGCTGACTCTTCAGCTATGACATGGCTTGACAGACACATTTTTTATTTCCATATGACTACAGTACCTGAGCTCTCGTCCATGGCCATGCCTAATCCTTCCGCTTTGTTCTGCCTCTCAAATGCATTCAGATCCAGAACACTAGATATCAGAAAACCACACACACACAGAAAAGGTTTAAAAAACAAACAACTTTTGCAATCTTTTATCAATTTTCATCAATCAGCTGAAGCGATTCATCAAGAAAATGTTCCTACAGTCACTCACCTACATGACCAGATGAGTCCAGCCATGCTCTGAAAGAAGCCAACGTCCTGTTTCTTTCTCAGATAATCCAGCATTTTCTATCGCACAAAAGCATCAAAGACAAGGTCTGATAAATGGAGGAGAATGTCTTCTGATGCATTATTATCTTAAAATGATTTCTTTATAACCGCAAGCTTTGTTGTTGTGTCTCTGTGTCAAGGCATCTTGATCATAAGAAGACACAGAATATGAAAGGGATATGTTCTGAATAGGAACAAATTCAACATGTTGAAGAATGGACCCTTTTTTTAAATATACACTTTCGTAGAGTTATCTATGAAAGTGTTGGGATTTGTAATGAGTTGCCACATAATGTCACTATGACATGAAAACATCCATCTCTATTCATTCCAAATATAATCATTTTTATGCAGTGGCTACAACAATGACAAATATCTTCAACAGTTCACAACTATATTTTACAGCTAAACTTTTCTAGTCATCGATTAGTTACGCATTACTATTTTTTTCAATGTACAGAATTGTTGTGCTTGTATTTCATATTTTTCTCCTGAATACATTAAATCTAGCAATCCAATCTAACTGCCACAATAACGTTATTTCCTAGTGTCACCTGATCTAATCTTACCTCTTCTTTCTTTCATGTGATATTATAATAGTATTTTGTTTTATGATATTAAACTCTCTAGTCCCGGCATGAGAGGTAGAAATGGCCAATATCTGAGATCTGTGATTATGCAAACCTATTTTGGGTACCCCAAGAAAAACAAGGTGTATGATTTGAAAAAGAGACACCAATGCAGTACTGCACCTGTTGAACAGTGGCATTCCCTCCATTGAGAACAGCAATACCCAACTTCAATGTCGGGGCAATCATAGAGCCCATGGCCCCTGATAGGATGTGAATTTCAGAACAATCAGAGGAAGAACAGCAACAACTCAAAAAAATATGAAACTGCTATGGTTTCGTGATAGACATTTTAAGAGAAATGTTTAACTACTTTGACCAGGAGTCAGCTCGTCTTGGATCAGTATTTAGTAAATATAAAGTATCTAGTTTACGAGAATGCCCACCTTAACTATGACAGAAAGTCACCTTAATCTATTAGAAATAGTACTATATATCATTTATCAGTATTCAGCATTTTTCCTACTGTACCTTTGCTTGCACTGATGGTTTGCAGGACCATCTCTGAAGCTCCACGGCGATGCAGCCTGGCCTGCTGGTACAGCAACTTCTGTTTCTCCATCTCCTTTTCCTGAGCCACAGAAGGTTAGTTCATTATTGTATCTCAACTACTTCGCTCATTGAATATAACTAAATGTGAATGAAATTGATTATTTTTTTATTATAATTATTGCAATAGAACATTTTAAGAAGAAAAAAGTCAGGAAAATTACGATTAAATACTGTATCTAAAACTACTGTATCTTAAAGATCTACAAATCTATTGTAAAATAAGAGCCCATTCTCTCACTTCAAAGCTTTCCACCTCCTGATCTTCATCCTCATCATCCTCTCTGTGGCAGCTCTGGGAGTGACAAGAACAAAGGGGGGAAACAAACAAATAAAACCCATTCTATACAGAAGAGGTTCAAAAATGTACAAAATTACATATTTTTGTTCTAAAGTGCATGTGACATGCACAAAGACACACAAGCAATAAAATACAATGCATGGTAAATTATTGAAACATATTAACAAACATTTAGATACGAAAAATTAAATAACACTTATTTTCTATTACCTTGGCCATAATAGCAGCGTAGGACTTATAGAGGCCGTCATTTCCAAGCTTACTGTGAGCAGGGGGAGACGGATAAAATCATATTAGAATATAAATGCAGCATTCTAAAAATGGCTGGTCAGTGACAGGGTCCAGGTCAATACGTAGCGGATCCATTCACAGTGCTTTAACCTAGCCTTGATTACATATGTGAATGCAGCACCACTTCAAAAAGCCTCCAAGCAGTATGTGATTCTTGAGTGTGATCATTTTATTCTCAAGTCTTCCCAGTGGTATTGCACATTTTTATTGACCACACCAGAACACCTGGAACCTTGCTGATTTAAACACATCTCATCTGTGGCTGCACAAGTGCCCTCCCACTCCGAATGTCTTTACAGTGATGCAGGAATATCATGAGAACATCACAGCGATACCTTAATGGGATTGGTGGACCAAATCATGCATGACTAAAAAGTGCACTACAGGAGAAACGTTTCTGCAGGTTACACCTACAAAGAATTGAAACAGATTCCAGGTTGCAGGTTTTCAGAAAGCAATAGCCACAGATGTTGGATGACAAAAAAATCCCTTCTGACTAATTTAATATTGATGTTCTTAGTGATGATGGTCAGATAAGTAATAAAAGTTGCAAAGAATTTTTTCTGTATGTGATCTTTTAGATTCACACACACACACACACACACACACGCACACACACACACACCTCCTTTCCGTCAGGGCGCTTCGACTGAAGAGTGTAATGAGTTGTAGGAGGGGATCGATTGGTTTGGCACCTTCCTCCACATTCTTTTCTTCCTCTCTGGCACCTACGCACAGCTCCATCACTCCTCCCCTCTGCAGTGCAGAGAGATAATAAAGCCACTAGTATGTGCGCTAGAATAATGTCACACAATGGCCATCGGCAGCCACTGGTTGGGGACTAACGTTTACCCCCGGCAGGTTAGCAGTCTGTCAAACACACACTATACAGTATACACAAATACACATAACGTGATCATGTCTATGTGCATAGACAAGGCATTTATGTTTAATAGGTGCTTTGGTCTAGGTATTGTCTGAGTGCATTAACAAATGTAGCAAAAGAAAGTATGGGCCATATTTGAGGTACATTCATGATTAAACAGTGTGTATTTCTTACCTGATCATAATTCAACATAAAGGCCTGTCTTAACTTGTGTATGTTACAGAATTGTTTTGAACTACTCATTTTTTTAACTCACAGCCAAATCCTCCACAAGCCTCTCTTCAAAGTTGTGGTCCTCAGCTGATATCCAGGATTTATTGTAGCCTTGGAGGAACAGGTTGACAGCTCTGTGCCTGGGGAGTAGGGGAAAGGGTAAAGAGACAATACGAGATTAGCATATGCATAGACAATTGTAAATAAGAGATGGAAAAACAGGCAGCGTAGAAGGACACTGATAAAATATGAAAGAGCTCTGATTAGACCAATTAATGGTCATTCATCAAATCCTCTCATGCCTATCCAAGTTGAGCATTGTAACATCCACTAGAGAGTAAAGTGTGTTACACCAGAGCTATAATTCACAAGACACAAACATAAAATGCTGTGCCTATACCAAAGGAGTTTCATATTCTAATGCTAATGTAATCATCATATGCTTGTACCTGGGTAAGTTGTAGAGGGGAGCCATCCTTAGGCAGGCCACCACTGCTCGTTTCCTCTGTTTGGATAAGACCTTGTGCCACGCAGGTTTTATACTTCTCTGCGGATGCTCCACCTGAACCCAACCAACGATAAACAAAGATCAGATAGATAATGTAGCACATGAACCTCAGATGGACCCAAAGAGATATCAGTGAAAGCTGTTGTAGAGGTTCCGCCTCATGCATTTGTCTTGCATGTATCACTCAGTAGCACTGCAGGCATTACTTTTTTCAAGGTTATATATTCAAAATAAATGAGTGTTTGGAATAACACACAGATGTTTCTTATCCCCTTAGCCCCGAGGCCTTGTAATATCAAACAGCCGATAACTTGTATCAACAGCCCTTAGAAATTACAATCTAATTACTTTGGCAGAGAATAAACAATTCAGCAACAGTACAGTTACTAAGGCCGGAAGACTATTTATTCATTATCTACACCTGTGCTTTTCCTACTGTGACATATAAGTGTCTTCGGTAAAAAAAATAGATACTAATATGGCAAACAAATATTTATTTTCGCTTTAGAGCCAGCTGTTGGCTGGTGAAGTTATACTAGTAGTAGACATTTTCAGCTAAATTGATAGAAAACTAGAAATATGGAGGGTTGTATGCCTCCACTTAAGATAAGATAAGATAAGATAAGATAATCCTTTATTAGTCCCGCAGCGGGGAAATTTGCAGGCTTACAGCAGCATAGAGTAAAGTGCACACAAGAGACATAGTAGAAGAAGACAAGATAAAAATAAAAAATGAAAAATAAAAAAAAACAAGTATTATAAATAAGCAATAAAAACAGTAGAAAAACAACAATAACTGAAATATAATATTTACAGACAGAAAAAACTATTTTATCTATTATTGCACAGTGTTAATAGACATTTGTGTGATTATGTCATAATCAGCATATCAATTCTTGAGAAATGACTCAAAAGTGTTTAGTGAGGTAATGTTACCATTGACCTCCAAATTCTAAACAGCTGAAACTCGAGTCCAAGTGGACTTAATGCTATATTTGAAAAAAAAAATCTTTCTTCCCTTAAATCAGATTTATTTTTTTCTATTGTTTTAAAAGCTCACCTGGTCCAGGTAATAAAAGACTTGAGCTATTTCCAGAATCCTGTCTACAGTCTTTTGTGCGTCAGGAATGGCCCCTAGCTGGCTCAGGTGTTCTGCATAAAGGGTTTCCTGCATCAAACATTCTGATGCCTGTATAGAGAAAAAAGAATGGCACGTTTACTTCTTTGGCTTCTTCTTTAGTATCTCAACCATTTATTTAAATGTATTTTTAGTAAAGCTGCTGGAAAGGTCCAAAATTCAGGGATAAAAAAACAACTAAGGCAACGAGAAAATAGAATTCAGAGCAAGCACCTTCAAAACACATGAAATTTGAAATGGGTAGGTTAATAGACATTATTAACGAAACAAGCTGAAACTTGCTTTCCCAATTGCCTTCACTCTCCTTGCTTGAATTCTTATTTGCTCCACAACAAAGCCGACCATTTCAATACGAATTACAACAGATTTTCATACAAACAACAAAGGATAGCTCACGGGCTGTGCAAAAATAGTTTCAAATGTAAATTAAAAAGTGTATTTATGATAATGACAAGTCAGAGTTTATGGTTTTTTTCATTACTTACTGATGAATAAACATATTTATCACTGACTCATGACTAAACAAATATTACATGCATATATTACATGCATATTCTGAACAATATTGTGAGTGTGTCGCATTGATGTCTCTGGTGAACGAGTAACAAAAAAAAAAAACAGCTTATGATTTAGCAGACTACAAGATCATTCTTCAATTTAATTTGCCACACACTTGATGATTCCTCAAATTAAAAGTCACATGCATTCAGGCATGGCAATGAATATGCAGAACGTCAGGAGAATGTAGAGAAGACATACACCTTTAATGAATGAATGAATAAATAAATAAAAATGTCTTTAATATTGTAGTATAAGGATCTTGTCTAGGATTTTTCTGCAAACCCAAAGAAATGCAAACCCAAATGACAGCCTTTACCTGACTCTGAAGATTTTTACGACAATTGGAAATTTGTTCTCGAATCTCATCTCGAGTGTTTTTCTGTGAAAAACAAAAAATGGCCAACATTAAATATATATACAAAGGAGATTTTCAGACCCTCACCTTCAGTCGTACTACACAGCAGATTACACTCAATACATCAAGGGGTTTTGTCATCATGAGGACTACATTAATGATGGCACATTTCCAACTGACCTGAGTGAAGCCGCTCTTTGCCAACATGATAAGGCTGTGGTCGCTTGGAAAACAAACCCTGAGTCCCACAGGGAGTAGTCTCTTCATGGAGGCCACAATAAGAGAGGTGTGAGTGGAATAACGATCTCCCTTCCTCTTCATCCTTCTCTGCTCATGGTCAAACTGAGCATTAAAAAGACATGCAAATGGATTAACGTTGAGACTTCACCGACAGTTGAAACGTTTTTTGTGATGACCATACAACCACTAGTAGTGATTAGATATCCTGCACTTGCACGTCAATGTAAGCATAATGTATATGGCAGAGAATATGGCTGACCTTGGTCATTTTGTCGTAGTTGACCAAGAAAGCCAAGTTGTTGATTTCATTTTGTACTACAAAGTTCTGTTCCTCCCACTTGAAAGTCTGTTAAAGTAAAAAAGGGTGAAGAAAAAAATGTTTAGAGGATACAATATTCACTTGATAAATAAAAAACACTATATGTCATCCTCACATGAGATTTGGCCCAGAATGTAAAGATCTCTGCCACCATGCTGAACAGCTGCTCAGCGTCAGGGCTCAAATCTTTCAGCCAGCTGGCTCTGAGACAAGACAAACCACAACACATAACAGTTTCATTCCAGGGTCTATTCCTCTAAAGCTTAACAATTGCTTAACATAATAACTTAAATAAAAACTCAATGAACTTCCATTGTACTTTCATTGTATCTTCAATGCATGTTTATTTGTATTTTTTAATTTACCAATAGTTGTTCCACAAACATTAAAGGAACATTTTGTGTTCACAAGGCCAGATGATGATTACTGGAAGGGTAATGTCAACAGAAAATATGTAAAATAAATTTCACTTTCCACCGAGTCTTAAAAAAGCTTTTGGCCTCAGAAAATAACTTTGATTCCCCACATCTTAGCTCCTTGGCGGCATGCCTTACCGATTACAATCCACAAATGGGATGAGGAGGGGATAGAAGGCGTAGAGGTCTCGCACCAGCACAGTGAACTTCTCCTGTATCTGCAACTCTGCTTCGGAGGTATCACACCCTTCTGCTTTTATCTGCTCCTCCTCTAGAAGCACACATTTGGCCCTCTTCCTCAACTTCTCCATCAGTGGCAGGAAGTGGCTCTTTAACAGCTCGGTGCCAGCTTTGCATGTAATTGGCTGAGCAAAAACTAAAAGATATGACCATTAATAGTGGAAGAAAATAAAAGGAATAACTGATGGTGGATAGAAGAAATCCACACAATAATCGCAGAATTGCACATGATCACAATACCTGCCAGCTGTTTCATCCAATCGCCCTGGCTAGCTCCCACATGGTTGTGGATGATCCGGAGGATGTGGCCCAGAAGGTCGCTAGCATGTTGAGGCGTGACAGCGGTGCAGATTGGGTTGTCTGGCTGGCCCTCAGGGCCCCAGTACCACCAACGGGACACGTAGCTGCAGAGCAGAGGTAAAGTGACCTCTGTGACCTGGATGTAGTGGGCCTGGCGAGCTCCAGCGCCAGCGCCTGCCAACTCCTCCACTTCACCCAGAGCCTGTTCGAGAGGGGGCAGGAGGGGACACATGTCTTCCACCTGATCAGGCAGCCCCAGGTCTAAGAGAAGCAGATATGGAATATAAGGCCATGAAAACCGGGGGGGGGGGGGGAGCTATTCAAGATGACCAAGATTATACAGACAACATACATAAATATCAGTGTGTTTGCAGTATGTTTGTTTATTACCTTCTATCTGAGAAGCACTCATGGTGTTGTAAATGGAGTAAGGATTGTCTTGGTTTAAGGATGGCTCCAGGAAGCACACAGGAAAAGTCCCAGCCAAGGCTGCCAGACAAGCACCTGCTGCTGGCCTCTGCCTGTTTTGGATTGATGTGTTAGGAGGTGGGCATGGAGCTGACTAACGACCAGATCTTATCAAACTGTATTGGTAGGGATCACGAGTTTAAGTTAAATTGCCAGCTACTTTATTTTCCTCTATCTTACCTTGGCCTTAATGCATACTTGAAAAGGCCCAATAATGATACATTATCAATGAGGGTGGACAATTTCATAATTTCATAATTTCAGTGATTTCTATGATCAAGTTTTGTATGTACAGTATCCACAAAGTAAAAAGTACATTTTTTTAACCAAAAGCTAATGTGAAACAAATGAAAGCATAGACAAAAAATAAAGAGAAAACACGGTTAAAATAAGACATTATGGTCATTAGCACAAACTATGAAATAACATAGAAATACAGGAAGTACCCCTCCATGTAGATGCTGCTACTGGTGCCAAGAGAGAAGAGGCTGTTGAGGATCCTGTAACAGGACAGCTGGATACTCCCCACTAGAAAGACAAGGTGATGGATAAAGCTGAGATCCTTGTTAGGTTTCTTTCAGACAACGCGAAGGACGTAGAGTAGGAAAGCTGATAGCTTATAATCACAGAGTGAAGGACTAGCTGGATGGCTGCTGAATGAGGTAATGAATGATTCCTGGAAGGGCAGGATATCAGTGAAGGAGACAATATGCTCCTGCTGCTCTGTGGCCGTAACTGAGACACTTAATGAGAGCTGGTGTCAAAGCTGAAGAAGGTAGGACGGTAAGGGGAAATCCCAGTGAGTGATTTCAGGGATGTGGAAACCAGCTATTCATCCAGCTTTATAGCATACAGAGGGAAATAAATGAGACTACTGAAAACACATGTGATGGTGCCTGTATATAAACTACTGGTACAGGAAGCTTATGAACACATTACATTTGTAATTATTTATTCTAGTGTGCTCTTTAGGATTTAAAATGCATCATACAATAATTTGAGACATTATTCTTTAATAGTAGTCTGCATCAAGGTCGCTCTTACCCAGGAGGTCCACGCCATAGTTTTGGTTGCCAAGATGCTGGAAAAGGGAAGTGAGAGTGGGAAGGAGAACAGAGGTTGTGAAGCTGAGAACCTTGGCTACTCCTCTAGCCTGTTGACTCCTACTCTGAGGTAAACAGGCCAAGGTCACAGAGAGGTTTTCCACAGTCATCTCCAGATCTGTGGCAGCTGCCTCAAAGAATGAATGCAGAGATGCTTGGATAGACTCTGGGGCTGAGTTCATCAATGTCCTAAGGACAAAAGATAAGAAAATGGCAAATAATGTTTATGTGAGTTGCAAAAATGTAAGTATGTTTAATTAAAATATTTTCTACATGTATAAATGTTAAATGGAACATTTAGAAAATAAGAGGTTACAAGGTTTTAACGTAATATCTCTTTTCTCAAGCTATAATAAACCAGTTAAGTGGACTAAATCGGTTGCTAATCTATCCACCAGACAAGTAAAAATGACATCAATCTTTGCTCAGCCTAAATTCTACTTCTAGCGTCATGCTTCAGAGGCATTGTCCCCAAGGAGTAAAAGTGATATCAACAATTAGATAGCATCAGCGTATCAGTGGCTCAGTTACACCAGTCATCTCATCCTCAGACATGCTGGTGTGACACTGATCTGACACTGATGTGACCGCTGGCAGAGCAAGATCGATTCAGGCACAATGAGACAGTAGTGCCATCTAGCTACCTGGCATCCAGAGCCCGAGACAAAACATGGAGGCAGCTCGCAATTGATGACACTTCGTTTCCTGGAAAAACACACACACCAATATCAGAACACACAGACCAAAAGAAAGTAAAATGCAGAACATGCATAGACACACAAGGAATTGGAATCTCACACAATAACAGCTTAAAGAACAAACCAAGTGGGACAATTGATGTCTGAATTAGCTGTATTTCCACACCATCCTTACCAAAGAGTGAAATCCTGTGTCTTACCAGAGCTGCAAGCTTACAAAAGAGGCTGGAGGTGAGGAGAAAAGACAAGCACAGTAATGAGGAGAGGGGAGTGGAAAAAATGACAGAACACGCAATCAGAAGAATGAGGCTTCTTCTGTTGAAATAAAAGCTTTGATTATGCTTCAAACTATGTCTGAGGGATTGTTCCAGTAGAATACAATGTGCAAGTGCACAGAAATACTTCCAGTGTACGCAACATGCCATGTGTTTTGTTGGGGGGGATACATACCTCGCAATCATCTCCTTTTCCTTTTTTGACGCATAGCTTCTTGAGTGGAGAGAAGTGGACAGGAAATACAGACGGTGGCTCTTCACATATTGTTCCAAAAGAGGAAGGATGACCTATTGAATGGAGTAATAGCCAAATGTATTACCCACATCCCCCTCTGACTACTGTAGCTTTAAAGTTTTGTTTAAAAAAAACTTGAAACTTGAAATCATCACATACATTATGTGCCTGATCGTCCCAATAACATATTGAAGCTACATGCCACACACCAAGAGAAATATCAAATTCAATTCAATTGTGATTCAACATCACAATTATTTTTGACTGCACCATAACATCAAAAAGATATCTGGAAGTATTTTTTTCCACTTGTTGATTGAACACTTTTGCACTTAATTCCGCCGATTGCAATGTCTTGTGATCATGACTAGAATGACAAAAGTTAGGGGTCTAACATGTTTAACATGCGTTTGTAATGACGGGTGAGTGTGTGATTGCGTGGGATTTGTGGGTTGTGGAGATTTGAGGCATGACTGTTCATGGTATTGGCTGACTGGTTCTGCCTCATTGGGTCCCATCAATGAAAAAATGTGTGGGAAGCATTAATCAAGGTCCTGATGGCACTCGACACGCCCACATGGATTTCCAAAATGGTTAAATAGATTACACAGCTACAAAAGGTTTTACTTAGAGGGGTTGCCCATGGCAACCATCTAACAAAACTAATTAGATGACATGAATGTAAAAAGGCTAAGAGGGGGGGGAATGGCCTTGGAAAAATTCAATTGGAAGGGGGCTAAGTCAATGTTAAAGATTCCATATCA
This sequence comes from Anoplopoma fimbria, assembly GCF_027596085.1. NCBI lineage: Eukaryota > Metazoa > Chordata > Actinopteri > Perciformes > Anoplopomatidae > Anoplopoma > Anoplopoma fimbria. The sequence continues at coordinate 9,361,269 of NC_072454.1, read as the reverse complement.
GAGAGCAGATTTCAACTGTGTTTAGATATGCATTTGATCTGAGGCAAACCTTGGGAAAGAAGTCCATTGCTTGCTGGCGTGGAGCTTTATCTCCTTTGGACATCTGTCCTCTGGCTTGCATCACCTCTAGAAAGAAAAGCACAATGAAATACAAAATCAAAGAGTTAAACTACAATGATACTACAGATAAAACAGAGAGATATAGATAATAAAAGTCTCTATCTAATTTTCACATAAGACGGACCAGTTCACATACCAAGGCCTGGTGTGCGCAAAACTACCCTGAGGTGAACTCGCTGATGCAAGAGACTGCTGCTCATTATTGATACAATGTGGAGATTCAAGTCCTACTGATGTATTCGAAATCTCATAGTGTAAGCTACATAAAGTACTCACACCTTTGGGATGTAAAATGTGAAAGTTTTTTTCTATGCATTTAATATCTTTGACTTTTGTTTTTGGTCTCAAAAATGATGAACACTGTCATCTTACCCAGCTCCAAAATGTGCTCTTGAGCATCCTCGGTGTGAGACAGCAGCCGCTGAAGGAGAGTGTAGCCAAAGCAGTTGGTTATGGCTGGAAAGTCCATCTCCACTGTCTTCCGATCCCTGCAGAGGAAGTGAAAAAAGGGAATATGAAAAACTGCTGCTTGAAAATACAGAGCGCTTCCACCCCAATCGCTTTAAACCCTGGCCTTTGTATTTTGAATTTACAGAACTGCCTGCACAGCACTATAAAATGAAAATGGAACACCTCACTTGCCAACCACCTCATACATACTGCATCACATTGCCCTTTTGCAATCACAAGCTCATTCTGTACTCACCTCCACACAGTGTAGCCACTGAGCTGAAGGAACTTCAGGATATCCTTTGCTCTCTCCCTGAATTTGGTCTTCTCCTTGGCAGTCAGGGTATCATATGGTGCAAGCATTGAATGGCCACCCCCTCCTGCGAGCAGAAATGGGTCAAATGTGTTGCAATTTTGTTAACAGCTCTGTGCTTACAAGGAGAAGAGGAGAGGATTTGAAGAAATGTCACAGAATAATAGTTGTTGACAGCATGGTATGTTACCTTTACTCTCAAGTTCTGATTTCTTCCTCTTAGCCCAGGCATTGTGGTAGTTTTCAGCCAACTGTTCAGACATAGCCTTTAGCAACAACAAAGAAAAATAAGGTAAAAATCTATTTTCTGACTTGCCTTTACATTTCAGCTCATCACATTCAACTTTCAAAGCAGGAGGAAAGCCCAGGCCCACTTGTCCAACAAGGAAACTACTTTTGTCAAGAGTGTATCAGGGAGTCCTGTAGCCAAACTATGATTACACAGCACTCCAAACTGGTTACCAATGGTGGATGATTTATCTTTTTAAGATGACTTAAGATGTTGACATGACATCTGACAACTCACAATTGTAGCCAAGGTTACATGCAAGATATTATTAGAATTATCCTTATTACACAATATTAGTAATAGGCCAGTGTTACGACCTTTGCAGATTGTGTGGTTGGTCTTAGGTAGAACAACAGTTGTAACTACTTTAGAAGTGTATGCCACAGGGAAACAAATGTATTACTCACACACTGGTCCCATGATAAGGTGATGCTGCTCACGTCCATAGGTTTGGGGCTGAAGGTTGATGCTCCTTCAAAAGACAGCTGGGACACAACAAATGGCTTATTATGCAAAAAAAAAAACTTGTGAAATCCAGTAAGGAGAAGTTAAGTTGTGAAGGACATAACTTTTACTAGAACAGACACCTTCAGTGCTTAGAGGTTAGGTGAATGTAGCATTTTGAGTACATATACCTGTCCAGACTGAGATACCCTGGGTGTACAGGTATGTGTGCCAAATGCGTCTCCTTCTTTGGTTCTCTCTATGGTCCATCCAAAGGCCAACATACTCTTTATTGTTTCTTTAATTGCCCAGCGGTATGCCTCCTTCTCCTGAAATATAGATGAAACCTTCATATAAAACTTAACTTTCTAGGTTCAGGACAGCAGAAGCGCAAAACAAGGTCAAATTCCCAAAACTTGAAAAGAAGTCTGTTGTTCACTCGATAAACCAAAGACCACGAACCAAGGTATTTTAATCTTTTATATTACACACAAATTTAGCATGCAAGTGCCTCTGGAATTTCTCAGTTCACTGCTTTCTTTTTCTTTCTCTTTGACTTCTCACTCTACCTTCTCAGCCAGAGCCCTGTATGGCTTGAGGAGAGGGTGAACCTTGGTGTTCTCACATAGCTGCTCCCCATGAACCCAGCCATTGGCAAACTGACAAGGTAAGACACAGATTTAGTAAAAATCCCACATTAGAAAATATGCAGACATCATGATATTAGCTCAACCACAAAACACAGAAAGATGTTTTGACACTTTGAGGCAGAGAACTAATCTTTTAAATATATTCCTAAGTGATTCAGTCCTGGCCTGGATATCACACATCAACTCTTTTTTGTCCACTTTAACAGGCCATTCAGATTTAAAGAACAACTATTGTGATATTACCTTGTCCAGTGACCACTTCTCGTGAGTGTGCTCAGCATACTTGTTAACTACGAACTCCAGTCTCTCTGGCACTGACACGCTAGTGTGGGGAGGAAATAATACATATTTAGCTCTATAGCATAGTAACACATTTGGATCCAACCGCATATAATCAATTGAAATATTTATCCAGAGTTTCATTTATCCACACATTTTTGATGATGACACTTTGTCAAAAAGTTAGTTTTGTCATCCAGATTAACGGTTACACTTTTCCTGGGGCAAAACAGGTCATCCAGAGTCAATATTGGTATCTTACTTGGAGGTATCTACAGGCTGGGGTTCAAAGTGTCCTTCTGTGTCCATCGAGGCTTGTCTCTCCTCATGGGACACACAGCTTGAGTCAATGTGGTTAGGGGGCAGGGCCATGGACACTGCAGCCAGGCACTGGACAGACAGCCTGAATAACTGAGGCTCATAGGGCTGTAGAGTTGGAGAAGGAAGGGGGTATTGGAGACATAATGTGGTAGAGAAAGAAGAAAAAGACACAGCATAGGACATGATGAGACTGGGTCAAGGGAAGCCGGGCAATACTGTCAAATGGGCCCAATAATACTAAGATATAATATAGGGATATCAGTCTTTCCTCCTGTTCTGTTATTTTTAAGATAACAAATAATCAAAAAAATGTTTATCGCTATCATCCACATTTTACAAGAAAACAGAGATTGCACTAAGAGGGAATGATACATCAATAATATCACTAATTTGTTAGCCCTGCGTGTTTACGTGACACAGTGGGTAAAATTTGGGTCAGAATGCACCTTTCCAGGTTTGCACCTTTTTCAATTTGTCTGTCTTTTTAAGTTCTGTCATTATGTTTATATGCACACATGAAACTAGGAAATTTGAAACAAATCTGGCATATTGCTGAAACATTCAATTGCAGGACTGTCACTACAAATCTAAAATTGGATGATAAGCAATGTTTACCTTATTATTTTTATTACTTTGAGCATATGTCTGAATTTTACAAAGAGATCAGTATTCAGCTGAGGAAACAAGCTTTAAATGCAATTTCATAACACATGGCATTTAAATATTTGTATCTATAATTGCTGCAGAAATACTTCAGCTGAAAACCCCTGATAGTGGTAGCTAGTTCAGTGGCCAAGAAATCCCATTTCTCCAACTGAAATTTAGTCTTAAGTTTCTCTTTTGCATGACGTCTAACAAATCTGGTTACTGCAGGACTAAATAATAACATGCTTAATTAAATTATTGTAAAGAGAGTGTATAATACAATTTGTACCAAACTAATGCAATCTAAACAGTATACCACAATGAATATAACTTTTTGTTTACATAACCAGTTACTTAAGTTATACTATACAATAGGCCAACTGATATTCTGTACACCTGAGCTACACTTTACACTGTAATATTTCTCTGAAGAGAGTCTGTGCATTGTTGACTTGGTCTCTGAAGCTGTTTGATGTGGCTTACAAGTGGGCCCAGAATAAGTTTTTTCGAACCAAGTTGTTTTTGATTTCATGTTGTCAATCTGTTAGGTGAGTATAATTTCAGCAATATGCTGGTACATACATACAGACTACTGAGGAATAATTCTCAAGTTTCCAACAACTCTGTTGAAGGGTTGGAGGTTTGATACCAGGATATAAAAAATGTAGTCTTCATCTCAAGTGTGAAAAAAAGGTTATAAATCAATAATAGGATAACAAAAAAAAAAAAACATTTATTCTTTTTCTGCAATTTTTCTGGTGTTCCATAAAATTATACAACTATAAAGTAAAGAATCGGGCTGCACGGTGGTATAGTGGTTAGCACTGTTGCCTCACAGCAAGAGGGGCCCGGGTTCAATTCCCGGGCTGGACAACCTTCTGTGTGGAGTTTGCATGTTCTCCCCGTGTCAGCGTGGGTTCTCTCCGGGTTCTCCGGCTTCCTCCCACAGTCCAAAGACATGCAGCTAAGGTTCATTGAAGACTCTAAATTGCCCGTAGGTGTGAATGTGAGTGTGAATGGTTGTTTGTCTCTATATGTCAGCCCTGCGACAGACTGGCGACCTGTCCAGGGTGAACCCTGCCTTCGCCCATTGACAGCTGCGATCGGCTCCAGCACCCTGCGACCCTTAACTGGATAAGCAGGTTACGGAAAATGGATGGATGGTTGTCTGTCTATATATGTCTGCCCTGCGACAGACTGGCGACCTGTCAAGGGTGTACCCTGCCTTCGCCCATTGACAGCTGAGATCGGCTGTACATGGGCCACTATCTAAATTTGATAAACAAGTAAACAGCGCTCTGTGCAGCAGCGGAGCTTCAGCGCTCTGCAGACTGAGTCTAGTATGTCATCAGCAGTGTGCCTTTACAGGTCGCAGCTCATTGTCTGCAATTTACTTTTTCCGCTTGATATACTTTACGTTCCTTGGAGTCAATAAGCAATGAGCATTTGTCGACGGCACTTTGAAAAGGCAATACTGGGGGCCAAGCAATCAGACCAGTCCAAACGGCCACGTCCAAAAAAAGGGGCTGTGCACCAATTCTTCCAAATGTACATAATTTCAATGTGATTTTGAGATTGACACAGGTATTCAATATTGTTTACCTTCTTTACCAGGGCCTTTAACACGCCCCAGAACAACTTTCTTGATAGGTGGAGCTCCTCTTCAGAGGCCAAACCGTGGTCACCCGGCCCTCCAGCTAGTGAGTAGTACTTCCACCTCTGCTCATAGTGACCGGTCAAGAGCTGGTTGGTGAAAGTATTGAGCAAAGTCAATAAAATGTCCTTTTAACTTGGTGTACAATTGTACATTTTCACATATACTGTAGTAAACTGTATTTTTTTGTATCCACCTTTAATGGCATCTTGCTGTAGTCTGTGAGATGGGGAACATCGAAGACAAGACGTCGTAGAAGAGGCTGCATCATAGATGGTTGGAGTTGACTGAGGACACCATTGAGGGCAGAATTAGTCACATGAGCAGATACAAATCACATCCACCAACACACACAAACAACAGATGAATGATGTAATGAATAATTATCATGTCTCTGAAAAATGTCGCATATAATGGAGATGATGCCATGAGCAAGATCTAATTAGTTTGTTAACATTTTTGATTGACTTTGGTAAATAACATCCTAATTGGGCAAAACAGGCTTTGTAGTGATTTATTAAATATAATGAGTGCACTTATGCGTTTGCATTAGCTAGCAATAATTTGTTAGTGTCTCTAGTGTCGCTCCTCAACATGTGATTTGGTCAAAATCCAAAATGCAGTCAGGTCAATCAATACAGGAAGCTAATGGTGCAATAATACATAAATTACAAATGGCACCCCACATAAGAAGCAGCTTCCAATGTTAACATTGTACCATAACATATATAATCTATTAGCGACTTGCTGAAAAATCTATATCCTATCTGCAGACAGCAACAACTCTTTACAATAATAACAAGCAGTGAGAGAACCCTAACAAGGTTGCTTCATTATACCAGCAAAAAGCATTACCTGCACACGGCTAACAAACATTCTTCAATAGTGTCTCTCTGAGCCTTGGTCAAGCTAAGAGCCCTGGAGAGGTTGTAGATTGCCTGGATGAGAGAATCCATCAGCAAACCATGATCCTCTAAAGGGCAAAAGAGTGCTGAACATTTGGTGAGTAGGGGAAGAACAGATGTGCATAAGTATCTGTTGAGGGCCAAGGCCATATCAGTGGATCCTAATTCAGCCTGCAAGGAAAAAGAGAGGTTACAATTACACTAAAGGCAACGAAATAGACAAGATGGAGTGAGGAAGAAATTAATGTAAACAATGTTTCATTAGATTTATCTTAAAAATATGTTTAAGCTAACCAATCTACCTTTATCAGGAGGGAGACATACTATTAAGTTTTATGGAAAACAAAACATTAATTAATTAGAATAAATCTGAATACATTTCAAAAATATTTCTTATTCAAATTGAAAAAAACAAAGAAACAAGTCTCATTTAAGTTAGTGCAGTAGGTCACTCAAGTTAGCCAGGATTGTTCAATATCACAGTAAGGTTATGATATGGTACAGTCAATGTGGGGGACAGTGGGAGAGAAGTGGATTTTTTTTCATGGTGACAGGGTGCAGCTTTATAATAAGAAGTCTGAGGTCACTCCTACAGTGTGTAACTGGGTCTAGCGAGCAGGTGAACAGAGTAACGAAATACAATTTTCTCTGCTCACAGTGTCAAGAGAGACAGCTGCCTGAAGGTCAGGCAGAAAGCCAACTTCTAGTAGGTGGAGAAGAAAGTTCTGGTTCTCAATGCCATAAACCCGGTCCAGGAAAAGAACCACAGCTGCCTTGTGGTCCGGGCAGAACACTGTCGATAGGTCAGGCTCGACCACGAGACCATCTGGACAGAAAGATGAAAAGTAAAGATTAGATGTTAAACCAAAGGTCATATTGGTATATGTATTATCCATTTATCTATACTATGTGAGCAGATCCCCGTGTGTGGTTATGGATCCCTCGTCCAGACTCCAACTATTGTCATCATCATGTAAAAGATGGTTAAAAGAACCCTGTAATTACAAAAACCTCTTCTTTAGAATATAATCTAAAAAGAAACAAAAGCACACAAGCCAGGTTTCTGTGCGATTACTTAGCACAAAGTGGTGTTTTATGGCACAGTAAGAATGGCTGATAGGCTCATTTGACCTTTAGTCACTGAAGGGATTTGAAAGGAGATGCTGATGACGCCCTCAAGATCCTGAATGGGGATGAGCGATCTGAGAATGGCTCTGATCCTTATAGCTTCTCCTTTGCCCCGTTGAATCAACTGCACATCAATTCAGAGCAAACCATTGTTATTGGTCAGTCATTTACAGCTTACAAGGGATTCCCACAATATGTAATACGGTACAAAATAAAAGACATTCTTAAGTACATATATTGTATCATCAGTGTAAGGATTAGAGTGGTTCTATAACATTATAATGACATCTTCCTAATGATGAGTTGCAGCCCATTTTGTAGTAAAAATGGGATTTATTTTTTACTTTTTACTATTTTATTAGCTGTTATCTTTATAAAGTCTTTAATGCATTTCTTAATCTGTAAAGTGCTTAGAACAGCCTGTGTGTTTGAAAAATGGTCCTTGTCTTGTTTTGCCTTCAAACTTCAATACACAAAAAGAAACGCATCCTTTCAAAGGCATTTCTTATCAGGCGTTTATGCCGACAGTCAGGTACACATGCTCACTCCCAAAGCTGGCCTAGTGTATAAATTCTGACAGAATTAAGCCAATTACTCTGTCATATCCAGTAAATAGCACCAGGGAGTTTAGAGTTGTGATAGACATCACAGACCACCTGTTAAAAATTGGATGACAACATACATGACAATATGTATAATTGTATAATTAATGATCATAGTGTATCCAACATTCTATACAAGTGTATATTAATACTGTCTGGTCCAACTAGATTATCAATGTTGTGGAGTTAATTGAGATGAATACAGTTATCATTGGTATTGTCTAAACATAAAGAGAATGAAAGCCAGGGTATTTTTTTCTATTGTCTCATTTGACGTACTCTTGAAAGCTTTTTTTAGACTTTCTCCATTAGGCTTCATTATTTGAGACGTCAGCTGATATTGATGCAAAAGGGCTTCTGAAAGCTGGAAAAAACACTCACATGCATCTCTGGAGCACATCGCCCCAGCATGTCGATAAGGGCTGAGTAGAAGGTCATGATGGCGTGCCCCATGTGAATGAGGTCATCATCGTTGTCCTGGTCAACATCTCTATTACGGGAGACAATCATAACAGTCCAAAGCTTGTCATTAACTAAAACAAATCATTAATCATAATTGTAAATAGAATCAAATGATTGATTATTCCTAAATAAAGCAGCTCGTTAGCAGGATGAGATAAGATCTTTCCTCCTCATTAGAAATGAGCTTACATTTCTAATGAGCTCAATATTTATATAACATTCTGACAGTTACAATAGAAGATATGCAGACAGAGCAGTGATCAGCTCCAACTCCACATAAATCCTGAATTATGCAGCTTAAAAATAATCAGTGTCATTAAACCGTTCCACTGTTGTACATAGCTTATTTAACCTCTATTTACCAAGGGAAGGTTGGCTGAACAAAGATTCTACATTCCAGCCAAGAACTGCTCCAAAAAGCCTGAGAACAAATTAATCCTGGGACTTATTATGATCAGGCATAAAAACACAGTGCTAAACAGGCTTATACCCATTATGACGTTATACTAAATTATATGATTTTATTAATGCCATTCACAGAATGAGTAGCACTAGATAAAATCTTTATCCACATACAAAATCTCTTGACGCTGGCTGAGTTGAATCATTTTCAACCCTGCTCTTTCACTGGAAAAAGGAAGTGAAAGAGCAGGAAAAACAGAAAGTCATAGAAACCTATTTTATGAGTATTTCTATACCCTACAAAAAAGTAAATAAAATGTGATGCACTAAAACTGTCTGAGTTCAAAACCAGTGTAGAAGACATTAGACATTTTTGGCTGTCTCCATCTTGTTCTTTTGGAACAAGAAGTGACAAGAGAGGGTGGAGCTAAATATATCTTTAGGCGACCAAATGTTACAATCTACTTTAATGAACTGAAAACTCACTGTGAAGGGTTAAAGCTGTGAGATGAAAACACAAAAAACGTCTGAACCGGACAAAGCTGTGGTAGCGACCTGTGAATCACAAGGTAGCCACGCCCCAAAGAATACTCTGATTTATCATCTATTTTACTCTAAATTGGACCATAATTTACTAAATGCACATAGTGATGTCTTGAAGAAAACTTGAAACTAGCGATTGAGACCATAAAATCAGGTTTACAATGTTTACTGAGGTAATAAATCAAGTTGGTTGTAGGGTCATTATCTCATGGACGTGATCTGATGGCCAGTATAGAAATTAACCAGGAATCGGAACAGGGAGGTTGGCCCTCGTGCATATTAGCCTTATATGTTTGTACATGTAAGCACACACACAACAAAATAACTTTGCAGGACTCAACATCTAATACTGACAGTGTTCTGTTGGACTGGTAGGTGGTGCAAGGTCCGTCCATAGAAGGGTCCTCTGAGATGCCGATGGCTTCCTCCATGGCTGCTAGGAGGCCATTTCCTTCATCACCTCGCAGGGCAGGGCCAAAACACTCAGGCCGACGGATCAGCAACCTCAACACCACATAAGCATTCTCCTCTACACTCTCACCTGTGGTTTAGAAACGCACAGAAGATAGATATTAACCATAAAGTGGACTGGATGAAATTGTGGATTGTGTGGTAAAGCATTTCTTCGTTTAAGATCCCATTTCTCCCAGATATTTTTATTGAATTTATAAACTCAATGAACTCAAAACAAACTAAGACGATCAATGGAATAATGATGCCCAGGTATGTACAGCTTTAAGGCTGTATAGAAAAGAGCAATAAAATCCATAAAAGGCACTTGGTTTAGTAGTTCCATGCTACTTGGCTGAACTGTCAGCACCCTCAAGAATAATTTGAGCTGATGCCTTCTGGCCACCGCTTCAGAGTCAGAAAAATCAATAGTAGAAGAACCAGAGAGTTAATTACCTCTATTGCAAATAGCTTACTTAATTGGAAGCCTGACATGATGCACCCTCTTGTACCTTTTTTAACTTTGTATTTGACTCGTGCTATTCTAGCAGCGAATATCTTTGAAGTGATAAATGGGTGCCTGAATAGGTTAGAAGTCAAAAATATAACTGAATAAATAAATAATACAGTTTGTGAAATAATTAAAGTGTTTTAAGGGCTGCCATGGGTAGAAATAAAAGGGTTACCATTGCAGAACACAGCAAAACGTAGAAAATCCAGGTAACGCTCGCCCTCCACAGGGTTCCATCCAATATCAGGATAGCCTTTAGCCACGAGCATCGGACAGCTCCGGAGACAGCAGCCAGCAAGGTACTGAACCACCTGGATAGTAGATTACATTAGTTTTACAGATACTGGTCCTTTGCAGCTACAACTAATGTGGTACAAACTAAGAATATACAGACAGCGACAAACTCACACAAACATAAACAACATAGATGAGCGGGACAATTAGAGTGACACTGCAAAAAAATATTGAATGTCAGAGCATGTTCATTACAGACCAGGCATCTCATTTTTTAAATCCGTGAGTATGATCAACATATGTGCAGGTGATGAAGATGTGCAAGGTCTGTCCCTATCAAATAAATCTTAAATGAAAAAAAAAAGATGTGATCACTGCACGATCTTCACACCAAAACTATATGAAAACTAAAGTGGTACTTGGCGATATATGTTCTTAATTAGAAGATATAATTGACACTTGAAGCTATTGCATCATTATAAGTATAACGTGTGTAACAACGTGTGCATCAGAAGCGGCATACGCCTCTTTCAGGCCCCCGTTTTGTTTATTTGCAAAAAATGAGACACCAGAGCATTTATAGACATAATGGTGACTATTAACACCAGCGCTGTAGACGAAGGCAGCACATATGAACTCACCTTCTCTAGGTCAGGTTCCCTCAGTGCTAAGGCCAGCTCGTTATTATCCATAACAGAGGCTGCCGCCACATCCAGAGGAGTGGCCCCACGCATGGATGGTGAAGCTAAGGTACAAAGACATTAAACAATCTTAACACTGACTCATAAACTATAAATATTGTCAGGATATTGTGGCTTACACCTTCACAAGGTTATTTTTTCTTAAGTGCAAAATAATGTCCGGGCATAGAGTAAAAGGGTCAGACACAATACCGCATACATTTGTGTACTTCAGTGCTGCAATACATCATTACTCAGTAAACAATCTTAGTGAAACTTTAATATTACATGTTTAAAATTGAATGCTATCCTTGCAACGGCTCTACAAACTATGGCCTCAGAAATTGCCAGAGAGAGAGAATACGATTTACCTAGACCAACACTGCTGTTCTCCAGCAGATAACTGAGATGGTCAAACAGGGCGCCCTGATTATGACGGCTGATGCGGCAAAAATAACACAGGAATCGACAACAGCTGGCCACCATCTTCGGAAAGGTAATCTCCTAACAAAGGAAAATCAATGCATGGGTATAAAGAAAAGGAAGATGTGAGGAGGTTATGGTGACTGTACTGCAGGGAGTATTGCTCTATTAATGATGCAGCTACAACACAGTATTTTACGTTTCACTTCTTCAACCTTAACCTTTATTCCATGACCTATGAAATACAGATAGTGTTCAAGTAACACACATTTTGTCCATATTATCACTATAAATGTAAATTTGTCTCTCACCTTTAATTCCCCTTCTCCAAGAACATTGACCATCACCTCCATCACAGTCTCATGTATCCCCAATGCCCTCATCAGGTTAGGGTGCTGGTAGAAAACTTTATTATTCATGATGTCTCTGTGCATAAAACAGGGCAAGAAAATTGAAAAAAAAAAACTGAAAGGTTTACTCACATAATTGGCGTGAAATGAAGCAAAGCCATGCCCCATTAGAAATGTCTACCTACCCTAGTCTTCTAATCATCAGCCTCTCTTCTTCTTTCCCCATGCGGACACTGAGGAGGGAGCGGATTTGGCTCAGAGAGGAAAGAAGAGCCATGGTGTCTTCTACCGATACCTGGCTGATCGTATAGGCTCTGCAGAGGTGTCCTGTCATTTGCCCCCCAAGGCCCTGATACTGGCGGTGAAGCAATGAGAAGACAGCCCTAACAAGTTCAGGGTCCTCCATCTCAGTCTCTTGAGCCCAACGCACCATCGTCTCAGAGATCAGCGTTTTGAGGGACTCTGAAGGAATAGCAGGTGAAAAGTAGTGGTAAAAATGAAGAGTGGAGACTGAATACGTTACGTTATTACGTTTTAGATTAGTTTGTTACATTTTAGGTAGTGAAACAACATTTTATGGGAGGTTAATACTTGATATTTACATCGATTTACACTCATCTCAGCTGTGTTTCTATATGGTATTGATACTGAAACAAAAAAGGTTGCAAAATCCTATGTTCATGTAAATTAATAGGACAAAATGTCCAAAGTAAGACAAAGAGAGGGCTTTGACAACATCGATGCACTTACTGGCGCTCTGCGGTCTACTCCCTTCCACATCTATTGGTGTCTTCATCAGTCCAACGACTCTCGCCACTAGACTGAGAAGTCGGTCTTTAAGAGACATCTCTGCATTCTCTTCATCCTCTGGGTCACTGTCCAATTCAATGCCTGCATAACAGCCAACGAGATGAGATTTACTCAGTTGCAATCTTAGTAAGTGATTCCTGGGAGATATTTCATAGTGCTCTGGCTCAATGAAGACTAATTATGAATAAGTCAAATATAAACAGTGTTCCAACCACAGTGTGTTCTGAGAAGCTGATGGAAGTCTTGCAGGAGCTGTTGGATTTCTACTGGACATGGACAGTTTTCCTGCTGCTCATCCTCTCTGAAGCTCAGCAGCACATTGATCTAGAGACAGGGCACAGATGAAAGACATAGTATACACCATAGTCTACAAAATGTTTAATGTTTTTTTCATCAAGCATATTTCAGGAAATTCAACCTGCTCCTGTGGAGGTGAGCGGAACTCCTTGGTCTTGCGGGCTGTGAGAGCGGCAGACATGTTGAGTGCTTGCATGACCTGGTTGTAGCGAAAGCGTTGGTTCTCCTGCAGCTGACCAACAAAGTTGTCAGAAAACGCAACCACAGCCTCTACCCGATGGCGCACCTGGCAATCGCACAGGTAGGACAGCAGACGGCAGAGCTGGAGAAAGAAATGTATTAAATATTCCTTTACGATTTATTTTACATAGCGTATAGGAATATAGAAACATCACTTGTGAAGCTAATCCAAAATGATATCAAACAAAAGGGGAAAAAAAGACAAATGTGAAAATAATCTGCTAGTTCATTCACCTCAAGTTTGACAGCTTCAGGAAGCTTCATTTGAAGAAGTCCTTGTTTAAGGGGTAATCTTCGTTTTTGTTGCACCCTTTCCATTCCTTTTCATCATCACTAGCTTCTTCTTCCTCTTCCTTCGCGATGGTTCCGGCATCTATAGAGAAAACTCCTGGATCTATCAGTCTCAGAACTTTTCCTAGGTCCTCACCCACAAATACCCCCATAACCAGTAGGGTGTAGAACAGTCTAATTAGGGGAACCAGAAGAAGCTCAATGCTGCCTCCTACAGGATCCCTCACACCCTGACCTACAGCCCAAACTCCAGCAGTCAGCATCTCCACAGTCAGGTTCTTCAATATGTCCAGAGGGATTTCTGGGCTGTCTGTGCAGGCTATTTCCCCTGCACCATCTCCTTCCATCCCATCACTCCTTACAAAACAAGGAGATGAGAAATGCATCTGTGGTTTAAGGGATGTGCTAAGACTAGTGCTGGAAAAGCCTTCTGGAGGTAGACCATTCTCCCCATCGACACCATTAGCAGAGCTGGGATAAAGGGTGATTTCTCTGGTCTGGTCAGTCATAGGCACAATATATTCGTGGTTCATCATTTGACACGCTGTGGTGTAGCTGCTGAGGTGAACCTAAAGAACAAGAATACTCATTTGTTTACCCTCCAGAGACCAAAATGTCCTTATCCTGTTGTTTATGAATGAATTACATAAAGAAAAACATGAACCTTAAACAAGCAATTACCTGAGTAAGGAGCTGATAAAATGCGGAGCGGAGGGGACCAGGGAGGTGGGGATTCTGAATGGCATGAAGGACCTGGGATTGGTCCACGTGACTGCAGAGTGCGTGGCAAACTCTGGTGTTTCCAAGGGCGCATAAGGAGCAGTAGAGAAGGAGTGTGTGGTGGTGAAAGGTCAGGAGGTCATCAAGTTCCGACAGCTCCAAAATGTTAACAGACCTTGACGGAATCAAGTTAAGGCAATTTTAGTGTTGTTGCTTGCTCGAAATAAAAATTAAAGTTCAAGGGGCTAACTTGGCAAAATTGCAGCGGTCGCATTGTTGCGTATAATACACTAAACAAACATGTGCTGCCTGGTGCTTGCCAATCACAGCGGAACAAGAGGCATGCTGGATGATCAATATAAACAACACATGTATCACTTCCTGTGCACCCAAAGTCTGCAAGACCTATCCAAAAAACACATTTATTCCCACTATTTAACCTGTTTTCATCAGCAATCTGAAGGGTCATGACTTGCAGGGGCTCATGGCATTGGACTCTCCAGCCGTGGCACTCATCTGGCCGATCCACCATCACCTTTAATGCGCGTTCTGGTACTCTGATCCAAGAAACGGGGTTTAGATGCTGGACCTGAAGCCTTGGAGGACACTGAGGGGTTGCATTCCTTCTTTGGCTGCGAAGCAAACCTGCTGACAGTGGCATCACATTCTGGATCGAGAGGAAGACAAATACAGGGAAAGATGTAACAGACCACTAAACATTAGTAAAGAATAAAACAAATTGAAACACTGATTGAAAGCAAAGCTGCAACCTAATTAACCTGATTAATTACTGATGCAACCTTTGAACAAGAATTTGTCTAAATTATCGTAATTATGTTGCCTTTTTCTAGTTAAGAGTAAAAGCATGTCTAATGTGTTTGACGGGATTGAAAATGGAGATTTCCTTTACCTTAATGCATCCCAGCTCAAACTGAAACATGTTGCTCGTAGTGGGCTTGACAAAAACAGCCGGAAACAGCTTTGTACCGGCTTCAACCTGATAAGTGGTAGAACAAAACTACCCTTAGTTTAATAGAGCAATGCTCAAAGTTAAACATTGCTCACTATAATTACTTTTAGTAAGTTATTTTTCCCATAGTAATAAACATAGCTCAAAGTAAGGTTTTATGTGTATTGAAATTAGACAAATGTAGTATTTTAACAAAAATACTGACTAGAGAAGAAAATACTAATATGTATGAACCAATCAAACAGATTCCTGTGTGACCTACTTGGTAGAAGGTGGCCATTTCCACTCCACTGGAGGTGAAGGTGAGCAGCCCAGTGGCTGTGTCAATTAAACAGCCAATTTCCAAACCTGAACTTCTGCGACTCTGAGACAGGCCTGTTGCCTCTCCAGCACACACCATGTAACAGTTACACCGCTTCACACTGTGCAAAATGATAGGAAGAGGTTTGATTGGCAGTTTTCCAATAATTTGCCATTAAAACTCAAATAGGACAAATGGAATCCTGAGAGTTAATAGCATTGAAGTTTAGTAATAATTAGTGTTCCAGTAATAAAGTAAATATAATTTCAGTCCTTAATTATGGTGCGAAAAGCATTATCATGACATCATCATCTCTGTCAGCAGAAAGTATTAAATTAAATTTAAATCTTGGCAAAGTCAAGGATGCTGACAATATAACGGTCTTGCTGTTTACTAACCTTTCCTGCACTTTTCCACTGTCGTCTCCAAGGGTGACAGTCACAGTGAGGACACTGTCAGTGTCAAAAGTCATGTCATGCTGATGAAAGTCAGAGGTCACCCAGCCTGCCCACACATTAAACGGCTCCTGGCCTGGAAGAACCCTCACTGAGTAGTAATACTGAAACAGAGAGGGCAGCTGGGGTCATTGATTGGCATTTTGGCTTGTTATTACATCAACCAGCCAGGAGCTGAAGAGTTGCATAGTGCATGTGCATAAGCCCTGCAGAGCAATTTGATTCATTTTAGTGCACTATGAGGCAGCAGGGTGTCCAAATAGATTTATTGTTTTCTGTCAATATCTATGCACATTATTCAATAAATCAGAAATAAATGAACATGAGATTCAGTTTTCTTATTTGCGTTGTATTTGTATGTTCTGTGATTCTCTGGATTAGATGATAAGACAATGAGAGCCTTACTCTGTAGCTCTGGAGAAGGTGATCATGGTTATCCTTGTCGACTACGACGTCTTCTAGAAGCCGTGCAGATGAGTTGCTGCTGACTAGCTCTGGTTTTGTCCTCTTCAGCATGAACCTTGCAGAAAAGAAACACACATTAATTTATACGCAGCACAAAGAAATGTGCAGATTAATTGTGGCTGTGCTGAGCCAGAGTCTGTTCTCCTCGTTTCTTTTTAAAATATTAATTTCCTGTTTGCTGTCATTTCATTTGGAGAAACTTCAGTCTCAACCATGCTTTTGTCATTTTAAATAACCTGGCAGACAAATATGGACAAGCATAATATTCATAACTGGTACATTATTATTCTACCTTAATTAACACTATGGACTCAAATATTCATGTTTTTGTGTTTACTCATCCAATATCTAAAGCATATAAATTGAATTACATATTATCCCAGTTTTAGTTTCTCTACAACCTACCGTTGTTTCAATCTCGATGTTTTGTCGTGACTATGATCCTTATGGTTGAGCTCATCTCTTGAGCCAGCAAAGCTGTGGGCTGACTTCATCAGCACTTCAAAGTCAGAGTCCAACTCCTCCTGCTCTTTCCTTCCTAAAAGGACAATGGGAGTTAATTACAGCAGGACCCTGGGGAGCCTAAACAAAACAACACATCAAGGTCATAATGGTAGAATATCTCACACTCTAATTACTTCACACAATTTTCATCCCTTAATAGCTACGTAATTTTCACATGCTGCATCAGGGGTCATGTCATGTTTGAGCTCAAGAACCAAACAAATTCTCATTGTGATCCTTGTGAAATCATCTCAAGTTTTGCATGGCTGACTTGAACACACTGCATCTGATATGATCTTATGTTACATCATCTGAACCTGGAGAGAGAGAGCTGGAGGCCACAGGAAGCACGCCCCCCGAAGGGCTAGTGAGGATGGCAGCACACTGGATGGACATGCTGAGCCGGTAAAAGCCCATCTCACTGCCTCCACCGTGGTGTGCAAACAACCGCTGAGAAACCCTCAGGCTGGATAAGGAATCCTTTGAGCCACTGACTCTGGTGACCTTGAATAGGATTTGAACAAGATTTTCAGGATCAGTGCTGTCAATTAACCAGCGCTGTAAGCAACCCTGGGTCCTAGAGAGCCACTGCACCAAAGTACATGCTTGAGAAGACATATAATATCAGCTACTAGGTAAAAAAAAAAAAACTATAGACTGGTAAACTAACCTGTAGGTTTTGATCATCAGGCATTATGGAGGTAAACTGAGGCTGTATCCAGCTCATCCACAGGGGTGGGTCTCTGGCCATGTTGACAGCAAATGGTTCATAGCCCTCCTGCAGCCCACACACAGTAAAGTACTGCAGAGAGCTCACTTTGTGGCCCAGGTTCAGCCTTCCCACCTGGTTCACCCCAATACTGACTACAGGCAACAGGCCTGTGCAATACGAGTAGAGACAAGAAAATAATATTTTGTTAGAGAAATATAATTTAAAAAACGATGTATAATCTTTGAGTTAAATTAACAGTAACTAAGTCTATTAAATATACTGTATAAAGTAAAAGAATAACTCCACACCGTCTCCGATATCAAAGTCCTTGGCAGCCAGCTCTGATCCTCTGTCATTAAACAGCACCTCTCCATTGAGCGTCACAATCATGGTGCGTTCAGCCATGTCCAACAAGCAACCCACCACGTCGCCTCTCTGCCACGGACGTCCCAGGGGCTCAACGCCCTGATGGTACCACTGAGCCTGAAGGCAAAAAGAAGAAAAGGAGTTAGAAAGAACTAGAATGACTGCCTCAAGGTTGTCTGTCCTAAATGTCATGATTTCATAATTTCATCCTGTTAGAGGTTTGTGAGAAAGTGTCATAATGAGCATATGAATTATTGGGTTATGTCAAAAAAGGTGTTTTATCACAGTATCATTTGGGCAGCCAATTCTAAATAGTTGATCGTTAAGTCCAATTCCCTTCAGGTGTTCATGAGATAAAGCATCCATGTGCAATGCCTAATAATCCAGTAGAAACTGTATAAACAGGGTTTCACATCTTGATTCCAGTTCTGTTTTTGGTCAAGCAACAAGTTAAATGCAGATGATATTGCCTGGAAGTTGAAGTTAGCTATTCTGTTCCACTTACTAATGCTTATTTTCAATTCCTCTCATTAGATGGATATTTTTAAGACCACAATAGGGAAACAGTTCTGTCTCTGCCTGCTCTAAACATCCTCTGGCATCATTGATGGTGAAACAGGCAAATCACAGCAGTGTTTAAATTTGACTTTTTGTAATATTTGTATAATATTATTATTCTGTATACTGTGAGAGAGCTGTGGGAACATAAGGCCATAGGATATTATAACAAAAAGAAAACAAAAAGTAAAAGTGGATTGGATGTCTTTTAAAAAAACAAAAACACTTGTCATGTGGTCATATTGAGAACTATCACATTTTAATTTCCCACCTCAAATCCATCGAAAACAAATGCCTGGTCATCTGAGCCGAGCTCTTTATCTGGGGTACAGCCTGGTCGGGCCCAGCCCACTCGCATATTCCCAGCTGTCACTATTTCAAGTTCAAAGTACCACTTCCCCCGGGTCACAGAGTACGATTTATCTGGTCTGAACACTCTGCACTTCTCAGCAGAGGAGAGACATGGATTTGATAATATGGCTGTGAACCCAAGAAACAAAAAAAAAAGAAACATGGTTATCTGCTTAAATAATTATTGATTTGCATTTAATCACCATTAAATACAATGTATCTTTGTTGTACAATTTTGACAAATTTTGGAGTATCGTGAGTATTCTGTAAAATGGTCAAACCAATATCTTATCTTATGCTGGTTAACGGATAAGATTGATGACATACTTCGTTCATGGTTGAGAGGCTCCAAGCTGTAACCGTAGGCCGGCAGAGTACAGACAGCCTCTCTGACACTCTCCATGCCCGCTCTCCTTCTCCGTTCATCAAGAAGGCTGTAGGGCACGAGGTACGGGCTACGCTTCGCCTTCACATCCTAAAAGTAGTGCATGTCTATGTTGTGACTGGGAGGCAATGTGCAGGGAATATTATCTCATATATTATATTCTTAATACTACTCTTAATACTGAAAACAAGAAGTCTCATTTTGAGCAAGTTACATACAATATTAAGACTGAAAACAAGCTGATTTGCAATTGAGCAACAAGTTGTTCAAATGCAATTCCTCCTCAGAAGTGTCTGACCACTGTAATAGTACAGCACAGAAAATGAACCTGTTGAGCTGCATAGGTCCATCCCTGCTTGATGCGCTCTCTGGCCCACACATTGTGATCATTCTCTGCCAACAAGTTAACCACCTCCTCGTGGGCTGGGCTTAGAAAAACCTGGCTCAAGTCTACTGGGGCCGGTCTATAGCCACTGGGCTGCTCATACCTGTGAAAGGGAATAAAAAAGGGACAGTGTGTCAAGTTCGGAAATTAATTCCAAAAAGTATTGTCAAATGAGTGGTTTTTGAAGTTGTTGAGCCAACTTTTCAATATGTACAAGGGCTCTAAACAAATTCTAATTAAACCTGTACATACTTGTTGGCAAGTCTCATGTATTTGACTCTCTCCTCAGCGTGGTCATCAGTCAAACCAATGTTGAAACCAAGGGCAAGGAGAGTCCTCCAGTAGAAAAACAAACAAAGACATTCACTAACGACGAAAACGAGCCTCAAAAACATATAAACAATTAAAAAAGCTTTAAGGCATTGTCTATTGTATGACGCAGATAGTAGACAGCTTACCTGAGGGTGTCCTGAGTCATTTGAAGGTTTTGGCTCTTATCCTGCTCCGACAGCTTGCAGAACTCCACCAGACATGGCTCATGCTTCTTAACTTCATCTCTCACCTGTTTGACAAAAAAAAATGTTTAAGCCCCGAGTGAAACTTTAGTGAGCTGGAGAAGTTTCAAGTAGTCAAACTTTCGATGGTACTTTTCCCCTTCATACAAATTGACAAGTTGATTTTATGTGTGCAATGTGATTCAATTATTGATGTTTCTCTAATCTTACAGGTCCATGTGTCCATCCAAGATCAATCTTATCCATTGCCGAGAGTTCATGGATATTCTCAGCCATTTTTTCTCTGATATCCTCAAGTTGCGAGGGCAATACCACCTATGGAGGATAATATGAGTACAGTAAGGGAAAGTGAACTACTGGTAAAACTGGTATATTTCAACAGAAAGGATCAACTTCAATTTGAAATAACTAGAATATCTTTATATCCAATTATATAATCATATAAAGTCTATACCTATACAAAGACGATTGCAAATACATTTTTGTAAAATTAAATAAAAGTAAAATAACTAATGAAATTTGTTTGACTATGCTGATTTTTTTACCTTGCTGATGTCTACTGGTGTGGGAGTAAAGGTCACAGGAGTTGCAGGTACTAAAGGGCCAATGAGCTCTTGTGTCCCCTCTCCACAATCCAAGATGTATTTCTGACATGGCTCTAACTTCAGCTTGACTCTCGGGAGCAGAGCGTCAGAACACGGAGCAAAACCTGGTGGAGGCAGGAAGCGAAACTCTCCATGCCGTCCCCCGAACAGAAAATGAACCCTGATAGGGTCCAAAAAATAGGCAAATGACTTATCATTAACATTTATTATTTACTATGTAAAAGAGACAGTCTGCTGAAAACAAATTGAAATTATTATTGAATGCAGAATGTTGAATCAAAATGAATATTTGAGCCATGTAGGCCAGTTAAACAAAAACCTATCTTTACTACTGACCTGACTCCTGCAGAGAAGCTGATCACAGGATAAAGAAGTCCATTAGCGCTGAAGTTCTCCAACATGCCCTGCACAGGTAGACCGTTGACCCGGAAGGAGATGCAAGGAGTACTGAGGTCAAGACAGCAGCTGACCACATCGTCGTCTCTCAGCAGGTGAGGGAAGGGAGAGCTCACCCTGCGGCCCACGGAGCCTGAAATTAAGGAGACACGCCATTAAAGTCATCCACGTTCAAATTACTTTTTTATTGTTTGTTGTTAGTTTCTCCTCATCTAAATATGTGATAGCAATTAATTGCAGCAACTAATTATATAGACTTAATGATTTTACATACTGTATGAAATAAAACACCAATACCTAAAATAAAAAAATGCATGTTTTCTGATCCAGGCAGGCCACAAAAAACTGACGTTCAAAAACTCGCAAACATATTCCTGGATTTTGTTGCTTTTTGATACATTGGCAGTAGACTAAAGAAACAAGTATTGACAATACTGTCCAAATGCTTTAGCGTAACTAACAGAAATAAAGTTAGCCTAAAACTGACATTTAGACAGAATGCCTGCTGCCCACTTAACGTGAGGCATACAGAGTGTCAAGATCCCTCATTTTTTCGCCATTCCTCCTGTTGCTGTCTCATGTCTTACTGCCTGTATTCTCAGTTTTTCAGTTTTGTTTATAAAATATGTGTTCCAGTTTCTTTGCCCTGTTGGTATTGGATCCCACCACAAAGCAGCTTTCAGGCATTTTTCTGTTGTTTGCCAGTTGATGAAAGTGACGGGTAGCTTCAAATAATATCAAGTCAATGGAAAGCGATGAATTGCTTTCCCCTCCAGTGAGGGCAGGAGTTAAACCGCTCTCTCTATCCTAGAAAACGTGTGTATGTGTGAGTGCAGTCTAACATTGTTTTGATAACAGTTTCTGCTGATCTATACTCCCAATTAAACTCTAGTGATCAGTAAAAACCCTCTACCAGCTCAGTATTATGCGCTCCGACAAAACTAAACAAGCTGTAGTATGAAATTTTTATGTCTTGTTTGATCTCAGCCTCACCTGACCAGAGGTGAAGCCCATCAAAGCCGTACGAGCAGAGGTCGTCTCCCACTCCGTTGCCCCCCCAGCCCTCACCTCCTGTGGGTCTGGGCTGGTAGCCCTCAGAGCAAGCCCAGCCAACACGCAGGTGGGTGGGTTCAGGTGTGAGGAAGGAGTCGACATGATCTACAACCAGCTCATAGTACCACCTCCGATGCTGGGCTGATTCTTCTCCCAGAGCCAAAAAGAGGTTTGGTCTCATGCTGTGGTGTGCAAAGAATACCGAAGATAAACGAGAGGGCGAAAAGGACAGACAATAGTGGTGCATTTCTTTGGATAAGATTTGGTTGCGTATTGTTTGATTACAATGTTTTTTAGTACAATATTTATTTCAATAACATGAATAGCTCTCTAAAAGTATACAGCAATATAATTATGACTACTACACGAAAAAAAGGACAGTTGAGAAGAGCAGGAAACCTTGAGAAATCCCAGAGAACTAAATGCAGTGTATGAAAATCTTGGACAAATGTATTGCCACCTGAAAAATCCAGGTGCTAAGTTGGAAAGGTAGGATGGGTATTTATGACTGGAGTGAGCTAAACAACACAGATTTTTTGTTGTACACAATAGAATAATTGAAATAAATATCTAATTTAGGATTAAACAGTCTCTGCTAGATGCTTGTTTGATTTATTTTACCATACTGGCCTGTGTAGGACCACACACTGCATTTTCCCTATGCAGGGCATTTGGTACACCCTGCAGTTCCCACAGATCATAACTCAACTCTCAAGGGCACAGCACGTTGCATTGTTATGAAATATAAATTAATGAACAAATACAGAACAGTGCAGAGGTTCTCCTTTCACCCACCAAATATCAATACTGAAACTGATTTAGCTGAGACAATTTAGAAGCTGAGTATGCCAAACCATAAGATGAGAAAGAAAATCCCTAATATGTTTGCTGGGAAGCAGTCTGGCCAATGCGGTGTCTTGAGAAAAAATGCGAGTTCATATATTGACACTAACCTTGCCCTTGACAAAGTTCTCATGACAGTGAAGACACAAGGAAAGAGATGGAGGGAATTGAGAGAATGGGGGAAAGGACAAGGAGATAAATATGTTACCTGGTTAAGATGCTATAAGAAATTGGATAGAAATGGATGTGTAGAATGGAAAAAGAAAATAAGAATAGGGAAAGGGGCATCTGGAAGAACTGACTTAATGCACTGGGCAACGAAGAGAAGATGGAAAAGAGAAAACAAATTAACGAGATAAAGGAAAGCAGATGAGCTAATGAGGCATTTAGGTTAGTTGAACGAGGAGTAAAAGTGATAGAATGAGAAATGGCTTGAGGAGGATGAGATAGCAAGGGGAATTGACTGAGCAGGTGTGAAGAATATGAAACAAAATAAGCTATAGGACCTGAGGAACAAAATGGGCTGCTGATAGAGAATAGCATGATAAAAGAAGGCAGCTGCTACGGAAGAAAGGGCAGATGGAGAAAAACATAACAAAAAGGGAAAAAAAGCTCAAAGGAAAAGGGAAATGGAAACTGCCTAAAAGATCAGACTGGCATCGACAGCCAAAATATTCAGAGATGAGAATCCTATGAAAAGGTATTAAAAAAAAAAGGAATGGATGAAAAATATCCAAAGATTAAATATGTGAGCCATAACACCTCAGGCAGCAAGAAACTTTTCCAAAATCTCATTGGAAGAGGCTGAGCTGAAAAAATCTTTGCTTGAACAACATTATTGTTCTGATCCAATTCGAAAACAAGAATTGGCACTGCAAATAAACAGGCTTGACTGTAGGACAAAAGTAATTATTTAATTAACTCAAGTCTTTCAGAGAGAAAACGTGAGTGCTGCACAGCAGAGAAATCTCAAGCATTTGTTGTATCAAGAATGTGGACATTATTAAAAGATAAACCAAGACCCGCTGAGGTGAGCTCTCTACAGTTGACTAATAACGCTCAGTCTTTTTCTAGCATGAGCAGAGCTAGAAAAAGAAAAGATTCTCCAAGTGTCACGGACGTGGTGTGGACCCAAAAGCAGTACGACTGAGACGGAGTAGTGTTCAGAAGCTTTATGTAAAGCGGGACAAATAGCAGACATACAGGCAGGATCAGACTCCCGTAGAGGATTCCTATCAGGAAAGACACCGAGCCATCAGGGAAACAGGCAGACGGAAACCAGAGGAAGCAGAGGCTATACTCGTGGTCGGGGACAGAAGGCTAAGGTGGCTAACCGGGGCACAGGCAAGGCAGGAATCTGGTGGTCGGGGACAGAAGGCTGAGTTGTTGACCGGGGCACAGGCAAGGCAGGGAAGTCCAAGCAGGCAGAGTCGGCAACGGGGAGTCAGTCCGAGGGAAATTGCTGGAAGGTTTGGCATAAATGCGGCGAACGATCTGCCAGCGAGTGTGTGACTGACTGGGGTTTAAATACTGAAGGGAGTAGGTGCAGCAGAGTGAGCAGGTGAGAGGGATTGTGCTGACGAGGTGGGTGTGGCAGACAGGTGCACTGAGTAAGGCTGATTAGGTGAGTGAGGGATGGTGTGGTGAGAGAAAGGGGCTGGGCTGTGGCTGACTGTGAGCTGGGAGTGGCCGGAGTGAACTGAGAGACAGAGTGAAAGGGGAGTGAGAGAGCTAATGACAGGAGTGTATGGAAGAAGAACTGTGACACCAAGAGTGAATAAAAGCAAGGATAGAATAATAGAACATGCACTTCAGGCAACACACATTATTTGTAAAAATGCGCTTCCATATAACAATCTCTTGCTTGTATGTGGGTACGTCCTTTGAATATCTCAATCTATGATTCTGAGATAGCCATGTTGTTATTAATGAATAATGAATGATCCTTTAATCCATTACCACATTTTTTCATCACTGCAATGATTCAACTGTGAGACTGGCAGTCTAATCAGGCTCCTTAGATTGAAATGTCCGCTTTTCAGGGTCACCACTACTAATGTTACTACCAAAGTCTTCTTCACATCCCTGGAGTCAACGAGCGGCTCTTGACGACGCTGCTTTCCAATTTTGATATCTTTTTTGTAACTTTTGTACGCATGATTTTTGGGTAAAGTGAAACAGGCAGACAAATTATTACTAACTAAAAAGCTTATTGACTGCATTTCACTTTTGATGCTGGATATTCTGAGTTCTTTCTTCGCTTCCCTTGAGTCAGCGAGCCGATAGCCTACATGTACAGCTTCAAATCACTCTGCCATTGCAAATGATAATGAGTATGTTTTTGCAATACTAACTCATAACGTAGCTGTCGGCAATGTGACTACGTCATGACAGGTGTATTGCTTAGTAGCCAGCAATGAACAGTTCTTGAGAAAGCTGCAAGCAGCAAAACCACAGGCCGAGCATTCAGTCGGTTCCGAACAAGCTTATTTGCACTGGTACTAGACTAGTTACAGGTAAATTAAAATGCAGTGAAATAATTCAAATAAAGAACAAAGTAGCTGTATTTAGAACAACGCCTTATAAATTGTACCTTGTGACCTGATTAGCCAGACGTGTTTGAAGCAGCAAGTCTCTGTTTGGCAGCAGGTTGTCACAGATGAGGTTCTGATTAGATCGCACAGCTACACCATGACACACACACAGAGAGCACAGCACCTCCAGCACCTGGAAACACAACCTGTCAACACTTCATCCAGCAAAAGCTTGATTAACACATGAAAATTATCCCACATTAGGGAACGGATCAAAAAAAAAAACAGCCTAAATGAAACCGGATGAAGCCCAGCCTCCTGACTACTTCTGGCATATTAACAGTAATGGTTATGAATATGCACTGTTCTTGAAAAATAAACTAAATAAATGAAGAAAAGTGTTTCCATTATTGGTTAGGGAAGCAAATTACTTCTCATGAGTTTTATTTTAAACACACAACATTACCTTGTGGTTGCATCCATGCTTGTCTAGAAAAGAGATGATAGAATGAATGTGTCCTTCTTTGACGACGTTGAGTACTTCAGGACTTTCCACTAAGACACAGTGTAGAACCTCCAAGACTCCTATATATGGATGCAATAGCTCATTACCGTAGAAAAGAAACGCTTTATCTACTGTCTATATTTCGCTATGCTGTTTAGAGATATGATACCAATGTTAAAAAAAACAATGTACAGCGGATAACAGAGTATACCTGGTATTTCACTACATAATATCACTGATGTCATAGCAACTCAAACAAAATTGTACCAAAAACATAAAATCAATATTTTTTTTTATGTTTTGCTAATTAAAATTAGGATTGTTAATTAGATGCCCAAACATCCAACCAACCACAAGAGGCCTCCAGACGGTCTAGCCTGCTTATCAGCCAGTCGAGAGAAGCTGAGAAATGTGCACAGTTCACACGGTTTCCCCGGATCAGAGCAGCTGAAGGAGAAGAAGAAGGATTTCATTTGAAGAGAGTTCAGGATTCACAAGACTTGGCACCAACACGCAACACAACCAATGGATTTCATGCAAAATGGCAGAATTCAAACCATGTTTTGACAATTCATGAATAATTTTTTAAGATAGGTATTCTCAGTAAAAATGCATTTAAATGGGAAATTGACAGGAAAAAGTTCTATCTGTTTGGTATCTGTGTCAGTAGATGAAAATGAAAAAGTGGTATTGAGCCATCTAGACTAAGATGAGAATTCTCACCCAGTAGCTCATAGAAACGGTTGAGGGTGTGCTCCCAGTCGTCTCCTGTTTCACTTTGAGTAGCATCAGACAAATGAGAGCCACTGCTATCTTGGTGTAGACGGTCAATACACTCTATGACCAAATCTACTACACCCTGGGAAGAAAAGAGAGTAAACTTATGGAACAGTGACAAACATATCACATGTGGGGCCGATTTTACTTAATTCACACAAAGATTTACCTCTTCTTGAAACATGTTCTGACGATTCTTTAGTGCCGTCATGTTGTTCTGTTTAGCTTCGTGGCCTAGCCCCTCCAGTGGAGGCCTGAAGTAGTTTATTAGATCCTGAAGACTACATGTCACCATCTCCATAGGCAGGCTGACAAATGTGAGGTTTCCTTGTTGTCTAAAACTATCCAGTTTCCTTAGGATGGATAAAAACAGATAGAGTCATTTTACTTTTACAATGGTGCATCTCGTACACAGCCATAGAATTTGGATGCATTGTGACACCTAAATCAAGTATCACTCGTATCACTTAAGCCTGAGAAATAATGGATTTTTAAGTCCTTTGAAGCTCAAATTTGAGAGTTTAAAAAGAACACATAACATATTGGCAGAATGTGATAAAAAAACAAAAAAACACACAACATAATAAATAATCTTGATACGCATCCAACACATTTGCTTTTAAAATGTGACATTTTACATTTTACAGTTGAAAAATCTACTAGTCGGTTCCAAAAATACTTTTAACCTGGTTTGGCATTTCTGGACTGCAACTTCCTATTACGGATCAGCCAACATGTACACTAAGACTAATACACCTGCAAAAAAGCTAATATCATCTGCCTAGTTTAAACACAGACAGATAAACAGCTGGACACAACAACCTTCACTCAATCATGGTTACCACACTGATAAGAGACATTGTCACACTAACTGATTATCTAGACCTGGCATCCTGTACCTGATGAAGTGAGTGAAGAGGAGAGTAGCGCTCCGGATGAGTCTGGCAGTGTGAGATTCTTCCCGCTGACAACGAGACAGCGACAGCCCATCATCCATATGACCCTCACTGTGCAAAATGGCCTGGAAACATAATTTGCAATCATTTCCTATTGAGTCTTTCGCTATATTTTAAGTGCAATTCAGTACATTTTCACATTCAACATTCTTATAAGATAGACAATACATAAAATGAGCCTTACCCTTTTGGTCTATAATGATTCTCTGATAATGCTAATTTATAATCTAAAAGTTTACCTTTCTCTGAGTCCATCCCATGCGTGTAGATTGGGCATCAATAGCTTGGTAGGTGAGCCAGAGCCCAGAGTCTACATGCTGAACATAACAGATGGAGTCTCCATATTTGATCTCTGGGATCCCCATGCCATCAATATGAGTCTTTGTGCCAGTGTCAAGTTTCTCCTGTGGGTGAAAAGCTTTTGTTGCATGAATCACAAATATTGTCTCAGATAATAAACTTTTCTACACTAATGACCTTCAAGTCTTCTATAAAATCTTTTGGATTATGGATTGATAATTGCAGCCTTAAAAAAAGGCTGGGATATTTCTCACATGACTCCTGACCTTTGAGGATCTAAAGCAGAAGGAGGTTGTGTTGACATCAGCCTTGTCTCGGTTGACCAGATGCAGGCCTTTCTCCTCTGTAAGACCCAGATACCTCCCAGTAGTCACATGGCAGAGCCGGAAAGGCTGCCCCCAGCATGCATGTCTGCCACTCCAACTGAGGAACATCAAGAGCAATGTGTATTTTGTTGGTCGTTTTCCTTTGAATGAAACTGAAACAGTCCATAACATTTAGTTGTCCATCTTTTTTGTTGTAATGACTGGGGAACAAGCAGGGGAGATGCAACCCTTATTCCAATCTGGGCAAGTGATATTAGATATGGTTCCAATCTTTGTGGGCAAAAACAGCACTACCAGAAATTCTTCTATCTGCTCTGGCAGTGACCAGCAGCAGTGTGTTCAACATAATACTAATAATTATTTTTCCTGCAAATTAGGCTATAAAAATATTTATTTAATTTGATAGTTTTCCAATATTAGGTTCATAACGTATTACTTTAAACTGAAAGTGAGTGAATCAACACATCCGCTGTATACTTACACAACACGCAGAATCTCCAGCCTCCAGAGAGAGCGGGCATGGCTGGATACTGATCCAGTCTCATAATGCATTATCCTAAAGTAAGAAAAAAACGATATGACCACAGATGTAAAGGGCGTTTTGTCCAGCTGACATGACAGGTGACTGGTCCTTTCAACTGACCTTTGCAGTTCCTCTCCCTGCTCTGTGGATGGAATAGTCAGACATGCGTCACTATGGCTGTGGAGTAGCCGCAATGTGTCGCCCCCCTTCAGGTATCCTATAATTAGCACAACAGACAAAATAAACACTGAGAGAGACATTTTACTGCATCTTTGAAACAACTGGTATTTAAACAGGCAAGCGTAATAGCAGAGGGTTGGCTTCATATTGATTGTAGATACAACTCTTATACTGAGTGCTAACAAACATCCATAAAAGGCTGCATTTGAATGTTTGCAACCTGATTGGGACTCATGGCCAACATTAGGGGACATAACATGTGGCTGGAATACCTTTTTGAGAAATCACGTTTCTTGGACACAGCTTTCACTAGGATTATATAATTTTAGAAATTGAGAGTTTGTTTTTTCAACAAAAAAAAGAAAATAAACTTGCCTTGAGCAACCCCACCTCCAGAGCAAATGGGAGCCACACTCCAGAGAGTCTGCTGGAAGGCCGCATTAACAATCAGGCTTTCACTCAAGCTTTTGTTGTCAACTACAGTGCCAAAGGACAGGTGCTGGGAATAAACAAAAATGGGCTCATCAAGAATGAATACACCATCTGATTATTCGACTATAATAGCTGTTATAATAAACAATCATGCTCATTTCCTCAGAGGCAGAGGGAACAAAGATTGCCAACAACTAAGAGTGCAACAGAACACAAAACTCAGGGTTCAGATTGTATCATTGTTTTAGTCACAAATCAGATCAGTAAATCATCCAATCGTAAAAAACAAGACTTCTTTACTAACTCACCAGATATCTCTCTGAAGAAACATTGATCAGTATGAGGTCATCTCCAACACGCACTTTCTCACCTTCTGACCTCTGTCTGGATGCTGGGTGGACGGTCCACCAACAAGCCTCACCTGCGTCATACACACAGAGAATGCATACCAAGAAAGTTATGCTGATTCATTTGATATAGTGTGCAAAAAAATCTCAAAAAAGAATAAAAACTATTAGAAATACCTGCTTTATCCTCCCGCAGACCAACATCAAAAGCCAGCTTGTCCGTTGAAGCGTGAGATGAAGACAAGCAGCTGAGATACTGGGAGTGAAATAAACAATAGATATGGGACTGTACATCTCAGTGAACATATGAACAAATATTTTGAGAAAGTTAATAAAACTGTTGGCAGAGTAAGACTCACCCTTTGTGATTTATATCTGTATTATATCAAGATGACTCACCATGCCACTGTATGAGTGTAGGAACAACACTGCCTGGCCGTATAGGAGGGTGCGATGGCTTCCTCCAGCTCCCACCTGAGTCACATTCACATTATTGAACTCAAGAGTATGAGTAAACACAAGAGAAGTAGTGTGAAAAGTGAACATAAATAAATAAAAAGACTAAAAAGAAAATATATATGAATTTAAAAATGGCAAATAATAATTAAGCAGAAGAGAGCAAATAAAAGAAACAATCATCAAGTAGTGTGTCATTCAATTCAGTTTGCTTGTTACTCTATGTCAACACCATAGAAATGGCATAGGAGTAGAAAAGACATTGAATTGTTTTCAGTGGTCATTTGACTTGTAGAAAAGAAAATTACAATTCCATTCGTCAGTGGTGCCGTACAGCTACGATACTTAAATGTTGCACTGGTTACAGAAAATGTTCGGCAATAAAAATGTGCTTTCTTACGCTGTAACAAGAGTGTATGGATGAAGCATTTATTCTTGAGATTTTATTAATTTACTCTGGATTTCTACACTTCGAAACATTACCACTCTACTGCTTGTTTTAGTCGTTACTGCAAAACTTGCTGTACGTCTGTTTAAGTTATACAGAAGTCACTTAGCCCGCTACAACAACAATGGCAACAGTACAGATAAAAATGACCCC
Organism: Anoplopoma fimbria; assembly: GCF_027596085.1. Taxonomy (NCBI): domain Eukaryota; kingdom Metazoa; phylum Chordata; class Actinopteri; order Perciformes; family Anoplopomatidae; genus Anoplopoma; species Anoplopoma fimbria. The sequence goes on along the minus strand of NC_072454.1, from coordinate 9,330,255 downwards.
TACTCGGACCATCCAGCAATGTTGATTTGAATGGGAATGTCCCTATTACATTACAGTCATTTAGCAGACGCTTTTATCCTCTAGACTCTAACTAACATTCATGCAACATCCAGTCCACACCGACGGCAAGCCTTCGGGAGCAACTTGGGGTTAAGTGTCTTGCCCAAGGACACATCGACTGCCGAAGCCGGGTATCAAACCACCGACCCTCTGATTGGAGAACTACCTTGCTCTCCACTACGCCACAGCCGCCCCTTACTTCAATTATCTTGCAACACCAGCTGTTCCAGCTTTACAATGGCTTCGTTTGTCTCTTGTGCTATAAGAATGTGTTAACCTAGTTGCTCCAGACAATTTAAAAAAACCAATAAGTTCACAGAATAGTGCAGTTTTGTACAATAACATGTATTTTACTTACAATTGCAAGCAAGGCTGACATGAAGTTCGTTTAACCTAGCGACTTATTGTGGCTGTGTTTTGACAGCATTTTGAAAATGTCTGTGGCATCTTGAAATTCCAATTAATTACTTATGATAATTAAATCCACTGCTGAGATGCATTGGGGTAATAGAAAAAAAGAGAGGAGAAATGTAAAGAAGAAAAGGGAAGAGAAGACTCTCACCTCTACAGCCAGGTGATCACTATGGGCCAGCATCTCCTGCAGGGCTCGAACAGAGAGACACTGGGCCACCACAAAGCCACAAACAGACAAGTCTGGAGGCACATTCTGGTAGAAATTAAAGGCAGCAGAGCATGTGTCATTGACGTGAGTTTCATATCTGTCTACTCTCTCCACCGGCAAACAATGCATATTGGAAATAATGGATAATAGGGGCAAAATCCTGCACACAAAATGAGAGAAATAAAATAATTATAAAAAGATGCTGAATAAATAAGTGAGAAACATTCAACTTAAATTAAATATTGTTGAATGTTTAATGTGATAAATTATTCATTTTGAGGAGAAATGTAGCAGGAAACTATTAAAAAATAATTTAGATACGTAACACTGTTCAGACTCAATTAGCAGACATTCATTAAAACTTTATGTAGAAAGACAAAGGTCAACGTGTCCTTCAACATAAGCTTTTATGTTGTTATAAGTTTCCAATGTTATAGTTTGAATGTTTGATAACATTGTTGTTAAACATACAGAAGATCCAGTAATTCTGTACACATAAAATATTCCTAGATTTATTTGCATAATTGTACACATCTCTCTTTTATTATTAAACATTTCAAGGGAGATGAAGTATGATGGTAATTGACAAATAGACTGCTCTGGCAGCGAGGGAAGTCATTGAGTTAGAGCTCTTTACCTTGCGGTTAGAAGTGGGCTCAAGCCTGCAGAGTCTGCTGCCAAATCCCTCTGCTGCAAGACAGAGTTTCACATGTTCCTCCTGGGAGGTGAAGGTACTCTGCAAAACCACCTCATCTCCCTGAGAAAAAACACACAAAGAGATGCCATCAGTAAGCACAAACTCTCAATCTGCATAAGAGTTACAGATTAAAACATAATGGAAAAAAATATAAGCACTCAGCTCTACCTCTGAAATGTGGGCTCTGAAAAAGCATTATGTGTATGACCCAACATACTCATTAGTGCTAGCAAGAATAAAGCTTTATGAATCCTGTAAATCTACCACAAATATTTTTGAAATAAAGGACGGAAACCTTGAACAAATTACATGAAAATATATAGTTTATATACCCTTAAAAAATCATGCAAGCATAATAGAGGCTTGCTTATATATCAGAAACACATGGTCTAGCCCTACTGTAAATGCATGTACAGTAGATCTCTCTCACCTGAAATGTATCTTATCTAAATGCCAAATGGACCACGTCCAAGAAATAAGGCTTTTCACATCTATTTAAAGAACTGCAGAGAAGGATAACAGACGACTGGTCTACAAAGTCCAGCGAGGACTACCAACACCTCTCTATACAGGCCGCATACCTCCATAATGGGAAGATACTGCACTGTCTGACCCTTGATTCAACCTTCTTTCCACTCTTCATATCAGCAGCACTCTGCTATCAGTTAAACACACTGCCCAATGCTGAGGCACTGTGGGGCATTCAGATGGCTAAAGGACTCAGCTCTTCATCAAGGTACATTTGGCAAGTGAAAATTCACTATGCTTCAAGACTAAATCCAAATGTCAAAAGCCCTGGCAATTGGAAAAAAAATTGACCGTAAAAAAAAATGAAAATGACTATGGTCCATATATTCCAATTTGTATATTTCAGGATGATGTATTAAAGAGAAGGGAAGAACACCTTGCCTCAAACGAGGACCTAAATATAATTACACTTTTATGACCTAAAATATTGACCCTCAGCTACAAAAACCGAAGAACTATTTAAAGGATGCCATTAATTTAACCAGTATGTTTCTGCTGTCATCCACTAACTAAATTGATCATGGGGCAAAATCCATCAGGATCTGGATGCTTCTAGCCTTCGTTGAACAATTTCTTGGGGAGAACCCAGCATCTAATATAATAATGTATGACACAGATAACTTATACAATTTCATATTGGTCAGTGATCTTGCAAAATGACTCAACGTCTCAATCTGTGTAACGTTGCTGCTTTCAGTAGCCATCTGCATCACCGCCTGTATCACTGCCGGTGTGAGTACGTCTCAGATCCACACCAGACACTCTCACTGTGACATGGCTTTATCAGAGTTAAAGATAAGGAGCTGTGAGGGGACAACTTACAACTGGGAAGCAATGATAGCATCTTGCAGTGAGGATGAAAAAAGCCATTTGTGGTCTTCCTTTACTGTCAGTGATTAAACTAAACAAACTGATGAAGATAGAGAAGATGCTGCTGGGGGAAGTGCACTACAGTAGAGCACACTTATAAATGAAATGCTATTGTTATTCATTTATCATATACATTACATGTTACTTATACTTATAAATAAAACATTTGAATAAAACTAGGAACATGGAGTTAAGAACTTTTAGTTAAGAGCTTTGGGTCATGCATCATAAGGTCCCACTTAATTTTGAGAGTTAACTGAGGTTAGCTCTGTTTAGCTATTACTAAAATACCTAACTAAAAGTAGCCAATATTAAAACTGAGGTTATACAATAAAATAAAGAATTTCAGAGCTACTCGGGTAGCTGTTCATCTATTAAAAAGTAGCCGGTGTTAAACTTCAGCCTGTAACTTAAAAACTTAACTAAAATTAACTTTAATTAAATGGACACTTTAAAGAGCAGCTAACATCACTTTTTTTTTTTATCCTGGGAGAATAATGTTACACTTTAGAGGTAGCCCTTGCTACACAAACAAAGTTTTAACACTTTTTAAATCTGAACTAGGCTGTTTTAAAACAAATATATGACATGACGCCCTTCCAAATAACTAGGTTAAGTTAGTTTAGGTAACCATTGACTCACTGTTCGTAGAAACTGGAATTCGTCATCGCTCTCTCCAGTGTCGGCCATTATTAGAATCAAAGTAGACACTTTGGACACACTTGAGGAACATCTGCAGCACAGAGGACGAAAAAAGAGGACTGGAGAAACAGGGACGACAAGGTGTACAGCCATCGATGGGAGGGCGGAGTCTACTGTTCAAATCCGGGACGCCATGTTTTTTCTGTTTTTTCACATCTGCTATTTAGGCGGGAGTACTTTATGTCAAGTGAAGAAAGGATAAAGGCTTGCAGTATATTTTTGATGGTTTACCAAACTTGTGAGGAACAAGTTCAAGTTTTTCTGTCATGGTCAATTAAAATCTTGTGTCTTAAGTACTCATATTTATTTCTCTTAAAAGTAGCAATACCACAGTTTATAAATACTCTGTTCCAAATAAAAGTCCTGTATTCAAAAAAATGCTTAAGTAAAAGTACACGAGTATATGCATCAAAATATACTTAAAGTACTCATTGTGCAGAATGGTCAATTTCAGAATATATGGTATTATATTTTTGTATTATAATTGATTCATTAATGTCACCTATGTTGCATATGGTAAAGTTGGAGCTAATTTCAACTAAATGATCTAGTTCTGGGTAGCTTAATCCATAATAATACATCAAAATGTATTAGTTCATTTATATATTTTTATTGATAATGTTAATCTTCACATTAACGATTGTTGTCAAATAAATGAAGTGGAGTAAAAAATTCAATAGTGGTTTCCAAAATGTAGTAGAGTAGAGGTATTAAGTAGCATAAAATTGAAAAACTGAAGTAGTCATTTATAACTTTAAACCTACCTAAGTCTTCATATATGTAGACACTAGACAGAGCTCACTTTTTTGCAGGTTTAGCTGACCTTACCACAAACCTTCTGTCTGTGAGCTTAAAACATTTGAAGTGTTTCAACTGTCTCAGTTTTCCCCATTACACATTAGGAGATAGTTATTCTGTAACATAAAGCGTTGCCATAGATAGGCCTATTCAAAATCTCACTCTGGGTATTATCGCTTGATTTTAATGACCCCCCCCCCCCCAACATTTCCTGAAAAGACACTATCTGGTCATAACCTTTGCTTGACGAATACTTTAGTCCCCTTTTTATCTCTTTGGAAAACAAACGGATGGATTTCCTTCAAATTTTGGATGTTCATGATGCCCAGGAGGACTAATAGCCTACAATGTTTTTATCATAACCCCCAGAGTTTTCTCTAGCTCGCACACCTCCAGGAAACAAGTTCCACGTGTGCACAAACTATATCAAAATCTAATGGGCTATGAATGCAATAACATTCACTGATGGCTTCATTATCCCCAGGGGGCCTATACCAATTTTGGTTACATGACCTTCCTTTATGCACCCTTGCACCAAAATTCCACTTCCATAGAAGCTATTGCATAAGGTAGAAGGTTGACTGCCCTGAAAGGCAATTCAGACGGCCCATTCTATATTTTTAGCACCAGACACTCAATGCTCTATGAGTAGAAAGTTCCTAAATCAAACAGCAGTGAGGAAGGAATGATTGCAGCTTCTGAAGATATCATTGCAGATACCACTTTTCTTCTACTTTAGCAAGTAAACCCACAATCACTGTTGCTGTAAATACATTCTTCGCTGCATCAGACATCAATCAGTACAAGTGTGACAGCAGGTTCCAGTCTTGTGACTTTTGGCTATGCAGATTTTGTGGCTTTAAATATTTTTTCTAATACAGTGACAAATTGCAAATAAAAGACATTGATACAAGTAATTTTTTATTTGATTTGATTGTTTAAACTTTATTTTTAATCAATTTAATGAATCTATTATCCTCAAGTACAACATTTAACTCACTAGATTTGTTGATAACAGAGCCAGCAAATATCTTCAAGGTGTCAGTACCAACTGAGTATCTTTATTTTCCAACCCACATACAATTCAAAGCTTGCACCAAAAATGAGAACATCTCTTGGATCTAGAGATCAGTGGTGACTAAGGTAATGTTCATTTGTTACAGTGAAAGTATACTTTTCTTTTAAAGGGGACTGCTGCATTCTAAACTGAGATTTTAAATTAAGTATGTGCTATAGTGCCTTGGCTTCAGAATGTGTGAAGTGGCCAATGATACTCTTCACAGAAAGTTTCATCACTGAATAACTTCCACAGTATTTCAGCACTCTTGCATAATTTACAAACTGTCAGTTTTTTTTCTAAACGTTTGTTGGTGCCTGATATATTGTTTCATCTTAAAACACAATACTCATGAATACTGCATTTAATTGTCTCTGTTCTCTGCCTTTAAACCACTGAGCAATTGCAAACATTTACTTTTGCATTATGTGGTTTCCTATTTATTTTCCTCTGTTGGTTGGTGTTGTATATTTATAGACTTTTGGGAACCCATTTTCTACACTGTTTATTGTTGAATGGCAGTCGGGCTGAAACTGCTTGTTTTTAATTCCCTTTAAAGCATCTCAAAATCCCTTATCAGAAGTATTCCCTAAAAGGGGGCACTGAGGAAAAATGAAAACATATGACACTGCTAGATGAAACTGGACTTTTATGTCTAATTTCTTAAACTGAAACTACAAAAAACACCATAACTCTGTTGGCTTACTACTCAGTCTATTTTTTTGGAGTAAATTTCTCTTCTAGGTTTACCTTCATCACAGAACCCTACATTCTGCACAAAACCCATAACACACGAGACAAAATGTACAATGCATTCTTTCTCTCAATATAATTTAAACATGGCAATTTGTATTTGTTTAGGGGACATTTCTCATTCAATAGGACAGAAGAAGAGTACCAAGACAATTGACAGTGATTGTAGACAGTCTAATGTCTGAAAACTTTTCAACAAATCTGATGTGGTCACAAACATTTGACTAAACATAATTGATCCAACTTTTGTATAGATTCCTTAAACTCATCAAGAGATGGAGGGTTGGGGGGGGGGTTAGGTACACGGTCAGTAGATGAAGGGTGTTTCTAGACGGTTAAAGGTCGCTCTCTCCATAGAGGGCAGTAGAGAAGGCGGTGTAGTCCAGCGCCCCTGGTGGTGCTCCATCTCCGGCGTAAGGCGGCATCCTCATGATGCAATACTCTGCTTGTTCAGGGGGAAGTTCTCTCCTCAGCTCCTCCACTAGTATGTAGGGCTATGGAGAGGTAATGAGTTTCAGACATGTTTCCACAAACATTCATGCCAATACCTCTCCCCCTTTGCCATTTTGAGCTCATGAACAAAATTGGAGATCATAAATCAACATGCCATTGCAAATAATGACTGGAATAGAATGGATTAATGTTGGCTAAGAATATCTGCCTGTAAGCCACAGCTAACACAAACCCATACCTTGTCAGTTGCGAGGATCCGGAAGGATGCCACAACCTGCTCGGCCGTGTCAGTGTCAGCAGTCTCTCTGGTCATAAAATCAATGAAAGACTGGAAAGAGACGTTTCCAGTACCATTGGGGTCCACCAGTATCATTATACGGGCGAACTCCACCTCCCCCTGAGAAAAGGCAAGGATGGGGAATGAGCAGAGTTTGTACAGTATAGGTGTAACATACTGATAACAAATCCACATTTGAAACATCATACCAAGTCATAACCCATAGAGATGAGGCAGGCTCTGAAGTCATCAGTCTCCATGGCTCCATTCTTCTTCTACAGTCAGAAGCACATATTCAGGTTCACAATACAGAAAGGAGGAGATTACAGGACCAAGTGCATCATATACAGTACAACATGCTTTTCAATATACCATAAAACACGAGAGCAATATTGTAAGACTAAATCCTAAATAACTTTTTCCAAATTGACACGGAGATCAAATAAATCGGAACTCTTGAAACTTTAAGCACCTAATCTTTTGGCTTTTGTGATAAGACATTAAAGCTGAAAATGTCATGATAACTGATGTCTGAGAGCTTAAAAACTACAACTGTGTTGTTGTATACACAGAGTCATAAGTTTCTTATCTGGGACATCTGTGCACAGCAATATTTTGTTTGTATTTGGCAGGTTTATTTTCAATGCTGTTACTCATGGCATGGTGAGACGTAGTCAGTATGTTGATTTCCTACAGTACCGATGTAGCTTGAATGAAAGCTACGGGGCAATCTCTAAATACAGGGCTAGCACCGCCACCACCCACTGCTCTGCTTCTAAATCGCTCTGATCTCAGGTCAGATCAGTCACTGAAATTGCCCCAAAACAGACTCCAGTGAAGTGAAACTGTAAATGAGCTGTACCCTGTCGAAGTGGTTGAAAGAGGATCTGAACTCATTCATCTGCTGCTGGCTGATGCCTTTGGCGTCCCTGGTCAGGATCTGGGTCTCTATCTCGTTGATGGTTCGGGCGATGGTCGTGAGGAGCAGCTCCCACCCGACTCGGATGTGCTGTCAATGTGGTGACAAGAGCAGGAATGATAACACAGAAGACACACCTTGAACAGTCTGATGAATATGTATAAAAACTGAATATCTAAACGTTTATTTTTATTTTTTTAAATGAGGCATATTGCCCTTTCAGGTACATATTTGTATTTTGGGTTTCTACTAGAACATGTTTAGATACTTTAATATTCAAAAAATCAAAAATCCCATACTTTCTGTCTGAATATACCTATATTCACCTTCTGAAACGCTCCATTCTAGCACCTGTCTCTTTAAGCCCGCCATCTAGAAAAAGCCAATGTGATTGGCTTCTGAGACAAACATATGGCGCACCTTTGCCAAGGTAATTCTCAAGCCATGGGTGGAGATACTCAGATGGGGGGTCCTTATATTCTAATGAGCAAATATGTGCCATACAAAGGGAGCCAATTTGAATGGCTTGTTGAATCACATGTTTTCTGATACAGCCGACAAAGAGCTTACCGAGTTGTCTTATTTAACAGTTTATGGGTTGGTAGGTACTCCAGATAACCAAACGTATGTGCAGGCACCTTCAATGAATTTCCCCATATTCAGAATTCATGCAGAGCTTCAATGAGTTCTCTTATCTATAAAGAGCATGTGTGTGTTTGTTTGAATGTACTGTACATGCATGCAGTGATCATGTCCATGCATGGTCTTGTAACACTGTTGGCCACTGCCCTGTACCTCCATAGTGTAGTTGGTGTGTTTGTTATCGAACACCAGGGACTCTTGGATCAGCTGGTGGTCTCCCTCCAACTTGTCGATGTTGGGCTTGTAGGCAACAATGACGTGCTCACATTGCTTCAGCTTGGTCATCTGGTCCTCGAGGGTGCCTCCTATCTCCAGGGAGCAGCGCCCAATTTCCTGTCAGGATAACATACCCAACAAGGTCAACTTAATATTTGGGCCTATTCTGATCATGCAATGCTAGTCTTAAGTAAATTAGCTGTGGCTAAGAGTAAATTCTATCAGGACATATAGCATTTGATTAAGGAATACTTAATATGCATAATAATACTTTGCAATATAAAATTAGGATCATTATCAGGGCAGCACCCACCATAGTACTTCCCTAATGTACAATGCATTTGAATATAATCATCTTCCATTTTATGTCTTAATTTGATTAGATGAAGATCACTGTCAAATTTCTTATGAAGCCTGCACGTCTAACCTCCATCCTGGTTTGTATCCAGGGTCCAATGAGATTAGCCTGGGCGGCAAACTGTCGTCTCAGCCTTTCATGGGCATGCTGACGTGCCATCTCCTCCTGGAGGGCACCATCCCTCTGAGGAACCAGCTTCTTCACCTAGAAAACACGCACACAAAAGGGCTTAGATGTAAATGTAAGAAGCTGGCTCCCACTGAAAAGAGCCATTTACATTGAACAGAATTACACTCGTATTATGCTTTAGACCAGCTGCTGAGTCCTTCAACTCAGTGATAATACATTATAGCAGCACTCTGGCTGTCTGTCAGTATAAAATTATTAATTATGAAAAAGGAACACACTATCTCAATAATTACTTTATTCCTCGCTATACGAGTCGTTAGGTGAGTTCTGAAGCCGTCGCTACCTTTTCCCATTTGTTCAGAAGCTCTTCGGTTGTGAGGGTGCTGTACGGGTTGATAATGTTGGCCTTGATCCCATAGCTCTGGGAAATTTTCAGCACCTCATTGTGAATTCCCAAGATGGCCTGTCTCTCTGCATCCGCCTCGGGAAGAGTAGCTTTGAACTGCTCGTGAGCTGCGATTAGACTCTGGAATGGGGAAAAAGGTAAGTCCTGGAAATTTTATAAAATTTCAATTTTCTTTAAAGTGATAACATTATGGAGTTTTCTTTTGGGTGTGACAGGTATGCCAACATTACTTAACATTAAACACCCAAACATGAATCATAGGAAAATTGTCTGCATGTTGATCTTAACTACTTTTTTTAACATTAGCTATATTATACTGTAAAATCAAAGTAGAACAGCAGTAAGTGTGTGAGTTTAGAGTGCTATTGAAGAGCCTACCTGGACCTCTTCAACAGTATGCACAATGAACATGTCCTGCAGATCCTCCATGGCTCCTTCCATCCAGTTGTTGAAAGGGGCCAACCTCTTGGCAAACTCCAAGAACAACTGATCAATAGTCTCCAGCAGCTTCTCTGTCCGCTGAGAGGATTACAAGATATCACATGTCAGATTTGTATATTTTTACATCATGAAAACCCCAAAATATCCAATAGCTCAGCACTATGCTCCGCCCTAAACTCAGGAGGAGTTATCGTCTTCATATCTCGCATACAAATCCCAAACAAACATCCCCTCACCTGTTTTGATGGCTAATCCATGGGTGCATGCCGCCCCCCCCTCACCCGTTTTGATGGCTAATCCATGGGTGCATGCCCCCCCCAACCAACTCTGGCTTGGTTGTTCCTGACAGAATCCTTTCCCTCAGCAGCCAGTGGATGGCAGATAAAAAACAGACCTCTGTCCCTGTCATTCAGACTTAATCCTTGGCACTCTCCCAGAGCCCTCACACATTTGCAGGTCTGAAATGGCCAACATGGATCAGAGGAAGTGCCTAGTGGGCTCTCAGCCAATCACATCCTGGACAGCACTCTTACATCTATTTCTCCTTTATCCCCTCCACCATCCTATCTGGGTCAGGGATTTTAGAGGGGATCCAGTTATCTCACCACTCATTTATGTCTTAACTGTTTGGATGTCATTGACAGACACCTAAATATGCTTACACTGACATTTTGATTAAGCTGGTTTTGTATGAAACCTCATTCTTCATATGTTGGGGTCTGTGTGAATCATTAGCACACTCTTGTGGAGACTTACTAACTTATCCTAAAATATGCCGAGAAATGAATCCCTAAAGTTTTAGGAGCTCATCTCTAATGAATAAAAAGTAGTCTTGTGTGAGAACGTGTCAAGTGGATATGAATGCCTTTCAACAGTTATCGTCAGTTACATATTAAGGCATTGATATGTGACTTGAATGCTGCCCTCACCTCCAGTGCCTCTCTCCTCTTCTGAGTCAGGGTTCCCAGCTTGTCCCACAAGTCACAGATGCTCTGGCAGCGTTGGTTCACAGCAGCCACATCATGGTAATCCAGCTCACTGGAAAAATAAAGCACAGACAACTAGTCAGTTGTGGAAAAGAGCTTTACTGTGTTATTGTCCCCAAGGCATAAAAACAACCTACTGGATAGCTTTTAGAGGGTACACAAAGCAAAGGCAGACTTGGCCAGAAAACCTAAAAATATATAAAAATAGTATAGCTTGGCCAGTCATGTGAAAGGTTCTCAGGAGATAAAGTAAAAGGCATTATACAAGGTACCTCAATGTTTGTCTAAGGTACCATAAAATGTGTTTCCCCTGACTAAAAGCATAAGAGCTTAAAGTTTGGACCCTGGGACAGGCAGCCAGTTGAACACCAGTATTTTGGGGGGGGTTCCCCACAGCTACTGACTTTACATTTGATCAGTTAGCCTAAAGTCCTTTAAATAACCTAACTCAAATTAAGACAATTTACCCAAGCCACCCAGAAAAGGACACATTTCAGTTATTTAGCCTTTTATTCAAAATCCACACAAGCAAACATTACATACACATCTGAGTAAACTGCAGAGCCTACTAGAGTCGCCTTTACCCTGATCTGCTTCAAGTTGTTGGAACAACCCACAGTGCAGGTTAAGCTTTGATGTAGTCCTGGGTCTGCTGAGCCTGAGTGGGGAATTTATAGATCTCATAATGGACTTCATCCGAGTGGTCTTTGCCGGTCTCGTAGTCTGACTTAAAGTGAGTGTACGTGCCAGGAGGAAGCTGACCAGTCAAGAAGAGGTAGAACTGGCTCCGTCTAACTGGTCTCAGCGCTTGTGGAACTGGTTGCGCAGGGATTGTCGGAGATACAGCAAACACCTTATCTCCCTGCGGCGCTGAGGCATAGGGAGGCGGCGGCATGAAGCCTTGTTCTTCTGTTTCCCGCTCTTCATTTCCATTCTCAAGGATGGATGTGAACTGACTCAATGCACCAGCCTGGAAGCCAGGATATGGAAGAGGTGGTGCAGGAAAGTTCAGGTCTTCAGTTTCCCTGTTACCGTTGTCAAAGTTTGCTTCATAGTGGTCAAGCGTGCCTGCTTGATAGAAAGGTGGAGGGGGAAGGCCGATGTCAGGTGTGGGCGGAGATTTTCTAGATGTGGTCGTGGACTCTTCCACAGGATCCCAAACAGGAGGAGGAGCATTCCATGAAGCCTCACTGGACTTTTCCGGAGTAAGGCTGGAGCTTGCTGGATAGGCTACAGGACTATAATACACTCTGTCCTCCACTGCAGGGTAACTCACAACGGAAGGCTGTGCAAGAGCACCTAGGGATGAGCGATAACTGTTGGCAGGAAGACTTTCCATGTTAGACCAACTGACTTCATAAGGATCACGTTGGCTCCAGCCTAAGAGGGAAAAATGTTTGAGGTAAAAGTTTAGTAAGCCAAGGTGTAAGAATATTTAAATCTGAATGTCTAAGCATTCAAGTACATTTGTAGTCTATCTAATTATTCACCTTTTTTAGCAGGAAAGGAAAGGACATTCCAGCTCAACAGTGCAATGAGGAGCAACTGACTGTAAAAGAAAACAGCAAGGTTAGAAACACCAGTAAAATAAACATACTATGAATGAAAAAGTAACACGTAAAGATCGTTATTAAACCATCACATACCTTGCAGGAACCCAAGTAGCCATTTTGCTTGTCAGCTGAAATGATATCTTCTGGTCTCAGAGAACAGATTAAATAGGAAACAGGAAGTACGACGTGGCCAATCCACAAACTCGAGAGGGTGTTCCTCATTGACTGCTGATTGAGAATGTCAGCGTGACCGTGAACTACACCCTTCACCCTTCTAAGGAGACAGTGACATGTTCTTAACTAAGGAAATGAGGGTTTAGCTATTTTCATGAATACTTTTTTCCAAAAATTGTTCAAAATCATCTCTCATCCAAATCACATTTAAGAGACAGTTTGTTCCTGTTGTTTCAGATTGTTCCTGTACTGCCTTTCCCTTTTATCTTCTTCTGCTGTCTCAAATATGAACAGAAAAAATATGTTTTGGGACCACTGCCGGACAGCATTTCTTTGTGAGTGCAGTGTTTTGTTGTGCTTATGTCATTTGTTCCTTGTCATCCATAATATATCCAGACAGTAGCCCTTGCAAGTCATACAGGGTTTAAAGCCAGACATGAGATTTAAGTAATATAAACAAGATAGAAAAAGAAAACAAGATGGCATTATCTGATTTTGCTATCACAATAATATCTGCTGTATGGAATGCATACTTTAGTTCCTGTGCGATGGCGGCAATCTGCTCCACTCTGTCCTGGTGGGCTGCCAAGTCACTCTCAAAGGCCTCGTGTTTTCGAAGCAGTGCTCTGATTTCTATCAGGGTGGCTGTTTCATAGTCCTTCTGGGAGAGGATCAGTTCTTTACCTGAATATCACACATAGGCAAACAGAGAACGGGATGAGGTAAGAGACGGGAACAACAAGATGATTAGTAGGTTAGGACGAAACACAGGCCATATTTGGTCATTGCTGATGGAGAAATTGACCTGTTGCTGTCCACTACAGGCTGATTGCATTGGGAACAAGTCTAAATAAACCCAAAGGTTAGTGGAAACAGAGCCAGGGAAGCAGGACTACAGATTCCAAGGAGCTACTGTAACAAGTACACAGACATATGCAGACCTATAGATGCACTGTAGAAGTGAGATATAGATAGAAAAGCAAGCAGGCAGACAGTTAAAGTGCCAAAAGTACAACTACAACTAACCGCTGGCCCAGTTCTCATGGTTGGTGGCTTTTTGGCGAAACTTTTCAGCCAGGTGGTCCAGCCTCTCCAGCCTACGGATCTCTGTAAGGAGCCACTCCTCAAAGCCTTTCTCTGCCTGATCCAGTCCCTGCCATGCACTGGCTATGTCCTGTACACACAATGCAAATCACAAAATCACAGTCCAAACTAACTGAAGATATTGAAAATGATAAGTACCGTACATTAATATAATTTGAGCTGCAAAAACTTGTAATGGTTCTCTGTCAGAACCTGTAACTCCTTCATCCTGTGTAAGATTTTACCCCTAAAGTACTTGACATAAACAGATGAGCACAAAATCACGTCTTGGCTGTTCAATTATAAAAAGTGGAGGAATTTGGAGTTGCCACTTACAGATACCATCTTTCCCTCAGAGGGCATGAAGGCAGGGCGATTGCTGATGCGCAACTTGGTCTGCAGGGTGTTGAAGTTAATTTCCAGCTGGCACTTCTCCTGCACTTTAGGGGGCTTGTGCTGGCGCCTGTAGTCCCGGAAGTCCTCCAGCTTCCGCTGCATCTCCGCCATGGTCTTCTCTGGAGTCCGGTTCTCCAGCCAGGGAGTGGTGCGGCGGATCCACTCCAACAGCTGGGAACCAGACGGACAACATGGGAATAAGTGGAGAGACGAGAGAGCTCCATGTCAAGATAGCAGTGTTTCAGGTGTGATGAATTATTGATTGTTTTCAGCAGATGGGTCTCAGATTATCACATCAATGGGATACATAAGAGGGGGAAATAAATGCTTTAACACAAACTCAAATCTGCACTTTTACTTTGAACTAGATTGGAGACAAACTTTAGTTTAATATACTGTACAAATCATTATCCACAAAGTCTCCAAAGTTTAATTTTCTTTTGAAAATATTTCATTGCAGTATGTGTCATCATCATTCAAGATGACAATTACAAATTTTGCTTTACCTCACTGGCCAGTCTCTCGTATTCCTCCATCAGTTTCTCGTTCTCCTGGTTCACACCGAGCACCTTACAGATCCTGTTGGCAGCCGTCTCTGCCTGAGAGCACAGGGCACCAGAATAATGTAATTACATCGGCAAACAAACACAGCGGGCCGTGCTCCCATTGATCCTTTCCATTTCTCTAATAACATTATCCGCAAAATAGATTTGTCGATCAAAATGACATGTCAGAAAACCAAATGGATTTGTGCACCTGTTCTCAAAATGCGTATGGATGAGGTTAGCTAACTCATCTAAAAATAGATATTAGTAATGTTATAGGTTAAACCAATATACCTGCTCAGCTCCAGCAAAGGCATGGTAAAAACAGGACACATAGGTCATGATGGCTCTTTCATCAGGCTTGGGGGTGTTGATGATATCTATGGCATGGAGACGGAGGAAAAATGAAGGTGGCAGAAGTGTACTTCAAGTGTGATTTTAAGACTCAAACATATTTCAAAACACAGTATATGAGAAAGCTCACATTTTTAATCAGAAGACTCCATTAAACATTACCTTCTGCGTCCAGCATTTTGGGAATGTCCAGGTGTTTCTCGGCTAAGTCAAAAGCCAGGTTCAGGTTCCCCAGAGGATCATCCTAAATAAGGAAACACATTTCTACATCACTGAACAACAATGCTGGACTTAAAATGTCCCAACGCTGACCTTCATGCTAAGGTTTGCACATCATAATCCCTGATTACCTCCTGGACATGCACATTCATTTAATAGCACTCTTTTTAGCTTCATAGTTTTCACATGAGCTGGATGATTAGGAACAAAATGTGTTGATGATCACAGTTTTGATCAGTCCAAGGAAATCAATCTCAATGGGGAAGTGATTTGTTATAATCTTCTCAAAACCATGACATGCACATGTTGAGCTTTTATCTGTCAACAACTACATTTTACATCAAATCACTATTAAAATGAATGATCATTTTACAATCAAGCAATGGATCTTTTAGTTTGTATCATGTCTAAGTGATGTCTTTGAGATGAGGGTAAATAACAGAGGGAAGCAAACCTTCACATTTATGAATTCATAACTAGCAGATTTGTAATCTTTACTTCATTTTTTACTTGAACATCTATACAATAAAAGTAAAATACTATAAATACATCAGTTAGTAAATGAATTAACTAACAGATTACTCAAGAAAACATTTCATCCACACAATATACATCATATATTTCTTATTATGTGCACACAAGTGATTCTGACAGGGGAAACCAAGAGTTTTAACTGAGTGGCAGTGGTGCATTAAGCCAACAGCTGACGGTGAACCCTTCCCTGTTGGTGGGACAGTCAGTGAGAGTGCAATGGGGTAAAAGGATCATGCTATCATGCTGCTACTATTGTCCCTATCTCTGTACCGCTGTTCCATTAAGGTAGGGGGGGGGTTGGGGGCTGGCACACTACATGACAGGGCCAGCTGCTCACAGATCCAGAGCAGGACGCATCGATGGTGGGATGGTGGGAAGGTGGGAAGGATGAATGACGAGAAGGCTAGCCCTGCGTGTTTATGTGTGCGCCCCACACCAGAGCTGTCTCGGCAAGCTGTAACACTGCGAGCTTAACAAACGCGCTCACCTGGAGCCAGACTCAACAGCTGCCTGGCGCACAATGCAACTGTCTCCCGGCAGCAGGATCAGAAAGTGAAAGTCGAGGTGTGACTGAGTGTGCGAATATGTACGTCAAAGAGATTTAAAGAGCAGTGGAGAGAAATAGATATGGTAGATTGTTCATGTGCCTCATCACTCATATGTACCCCGAGTGCCCTTTCCTTATAATGAAAATCGACACCATCCTTGCCACTGATAAATATCATAATACCCATCTCATAGACATCTTCCTGCCTTTCATGAGGACCGGCGGCCTATAACCGGGGAACACAGTGTGACATCATGGACAATAGCAGAGGTAAAGTTAAGCCTGAGCTCTGCGGGGACTAGGCTCATGTTTCTGTGACTATTCAGGGTCAACTCCAAGCCAGGACGGTGAGTTGTGAGCTGAAAAGCGAGCGCTTGTGTTGCCAAAACTAATGAATATGTCACTCTTCATAACCGGCCATGGTGTTCCCCTACTGTACGTATAAGGTATCGGGCCTAATTTGGCCTAGGAAAAAGTAAATGTTCCTACTTGAGGTCAGTAATTATGATTCTTAAGACCATGAACAATTTGTTTGCAGTCCAAAATAATAAAAAATCCAATAAAACCATATGGACCAAATCTCTATTGTCGTTCCCCACTCCAACTTGCAGTTTTATACCAAAACAGACTTGGCAGAGGGAGAGAGAAGCCTCAAAAATTCCCACAGAAGGCCTTCGTGTCTGAGACAGCTCCTTCTTCCAGTAGGGAAAGGCTGTGTTATTGTTTCTTGGCTAACACTGGAGGGCTGTCAGCCCGGCCTCTGTAGCTCTGCAAATAAGCAGCACAGCTCACTGAGGCCCTCGCCTGTTTATACTCAAACACTGAGAATCCTGGGCGTCCTTTAACTCAGAACATTTAAATGAGCTGTGGACTTGTTTGCCCCGAAAAACATTTTAGCTCAAGTAGAATGCACAAACCGATATGCTGGATGAGAAAAAGTCAAACCAGGCATTTTTGAAGGTAGGCATCCCTTGGTTTGCATATGAATTGCCAACCCACCATTAAATCTGATGTTATAATGGCCGCAGTGGGTTAAACTCTGAGGCAAAGCATGCTAATTATGCTAAAGTGGTAGACTGCTTTAGTGAAGAATAATGAAGCATGGTGTGACACTAAAGGAATGCACTTAGGATAAAAACATTAAGCTGTAGAGAAGAAACACATAACTTGATTAAAGAAGCACTATATCCATTAGCCAAATGACAGCAAACATTACATTATGCACACAGCTTCTGCCTACGACAACAGAGCAGACTTTCCATTGACAGCTTACTTCATCTAAAGAAACTATAACTCCTATGACATGCTACATATTTTTAGTGTATCCAAAAGTGCCATGAGTAAGATAAACAGTCCCGACAAACTACTTCAAGCTCAAAACCAAAATGATAGCATACACCTCCAGTCCTTGATATAGACTTTTTTCCTCAGTGTTTCACAATATAAGTCAACCCGTCAAAAAAAGTGAGAGTGAGAGTCTGTATTTGTTTGAATGAGTTCACACTGTGTTAATTGTTTGGAAATCAGTCAATGTTAGTTATTTGGGGCCTGAAACACATCATCCTGGTTACACGTGAAACCACACGACACCTTGTTGAGCTTAGAGTAGTCGAGGAGGTCGGGTCTGTGTCTGTGAATCAGGGCGCAGAAGGCCAGGCCATCCTTCCAGCTTCACAAGCCAAAGAGCAGAGAGAACCAACACGTCAGTTCGAATGTTAAATGGACTGGCATTTATCTTCCGTCCACCCAAAGCGCTTTACACAAACATGTCAACACTTGCCCATTCACCCATTTACACACACACACACACACACACACACACACACACACACACACACACACACACACACACACACACACACACACACACACACACACACACACACACACACACACACACACACACACACACTCATACACTGCTGCATGCAAGGTGCCACCTGCCCATCAGGATCTAAACTGAAGGGCACATTCAAGCACACTCTCACAAACTGATGGCACAGCCTTTTGGGAGCACTTTGGGGTTCAGTATCTTGCCCAAGGACACCTCGACATGCGGACTGGAGGAACCACGAATCTTCAGAGGACGACCCTCCCCAAATATAACATGCTAACTTAACTTAAAGATAATGGAGTACAGTGCTAGCATTAACTATTAAAGGTGCAACAGCACTTGGTGGCAGCATTTTGCTGATGCCGAACTCAAGTCGAATATATATTTACTTTACAAACTCCACATTACTGTGATATCTAATGCTATAATAATTTTCTCTGTATGCCCAATTTAAATTAAAAAACATATTTGAAATATGTAATGGCATTTAAGATCCCTTTTCTTGGATTATGACATGACTCTAAAGAAATAGAGGACAACCTAGATTAGCTATTAATCACATAAACTATCTCAGTATTGATTATATTATAACAGTATTTGATGTGTTGAACACTTACCTGACATGGAAGTTTTGGACATTGACATTCCTGTAGGGAGCAGTCTTCCTCTGACACCACAGGAGAAGACCTTCCTTGGCAGATGTTTCTGAGGAGGAAATACATTAACAGTTGGTTACATATTAGTGATAACATTGTAATAGTTTTCAATGTTTAGACATTCAGTGGACACAATGTCTATAGAGAATTGACTAGATTTGGATCATTTGGATTTTATTATCTCACCTTCCACATTAATGTCCTGGATGGCGAAGCGGAGGATGATAGTCCAGATCATCCCAAGAGTCATCTTTACGTTACCGTCCACGATCTCTGAAAGGAAAACAACGTGTTGCAATCAGTTTGCTCTAGAGCGATTACTTTAATCATTATTCTATCTTTGTGAGTTCACATCGGACACCTGATTCCCTGTAGTATGTTCATACATACAGGAAGGTGTTGGATACCTTCAGCTCCGATAGAGACCAGTTTCACTCCTTTGCTCGTGATGAAATCCAACGCTTTGTTGACATTAGCAATCTTATGAAATCTCATCTTCCCTCTGTCTGGCTTAGGTAACCTCTCTCCTGCAAACAGAACATTATGTGCAGATCAAATATGTGGATAGCCGTGAGTGCTCAAACTGAAACAATTGTATCTGTATATAAGCTAAATAAACACCAAAATTATTACTACATTGAATAAAATATGCACATTATGGTGAAGTATCAGAGAATATATCATGAACACATACATTTATCAAAGAAACATAATCCTGTGGGATCTAACCTGAGATAACTTCCAGAAGCAGCATGAGTTTTAGTCCATTTCGGAGGTCGTCCTCGATATTTTCAATTTGAGTACCAGCTTTCCTCAGGTGGGAGTTACACCAGGCTGTGAATGTCTAACAGGAAAGGGAGACCCAGGTCAATTAAAAGGGGATTTGATGAAAGATCACCAGACAAATGAACAGCGCTCTGTGCATGAAAATCTCTGAAGCTTTGCTTGTGCACCACAGATGATAAATAAAAAGAAGACCACATAAGAATGCACATAGCACAGTTTGAAAAAACAAGCTCCAAAGTTGGGCTTTAGAGCTTAAAACCTCCATTATATTAAATGGATGACACTACAAGCATGGTATTCCTCTCTGTAGACCTAAACAAACTGAGGCAGCTAACAGATTAACAAGTCTTCACAACAAGACTATCTGCCAAACTGATGTTAACCTGTTTGACCACTGCTGCATTTTCAGATTAACCTTCCGTGACCCATCAGTGTCCAATTTCAACTCTTTTTTTCCCCCCTGTATTTCCACAGCTAACAACCATCAGAATAAACACGCTGCATGCTGGGTACTGAAATACTGTAAATCAAGTTAAGACAGGCCCATTGTCTTTCTCCTCCTATTTTTATAAAGTCTGTCAATAGCGAGCCACAGAGTTCAGGGGCGCTCAACACTGCACGGATGAAAGCCGGGAGCCGACCACAGAGCACATTCCGACCGATATAAGGCGTTAAATATAGACCGCTCTGCTGTGGCTCATGATAAGAGACGGGAGAGGTAAAAAAAACGTCAAACCGTCAACATGAGTGAAAATGTCATGTGGATAGAGAGAGAGAGAGAGAGAGAGTTTTCGCCTCACACCACTTTCTGTCACTATTTCGACACTTATGATTGGTTTCAGCTGCGAGCAGATAGCTTTATCATAGTACATGATTGCTGTTCTTCCAGGTCACGCTCCTTACTATGATGAGGACCAATGAATGGGTCTGTCAAGGTGTCAAAAATGTTAACTCCTGCCACAATGACAAAAACATTTAAATACTATCATCAACTAGAAATGTCATTTTTATTTCTATAGTAGCATGGTCTATAATGTAAGATAAGTGGATGCTAGGTTTGACATTTTGCTCTTTTACTTTCCTACTTTGAAAAAACGAATAGGTCGGACGGAGTACTTTTTAGTTTTTTAAGTACTTTTAATATCC
This sequence comes from Anoplopoma fimbria, assembly GCF_027596085.1. Classification (NCBI taxonomy): domain Eukaryota; kingdom Metazoa; phylum Chordata; class Actinopteri; order Perciformes; family Anoplopomatidae; genus Anoplopoma; species Anoplopoma fimbria. Next base: position 9,309,514 of record NC_072454.1, on the reverse strand, counting down.
GTGGTTGAAGTATGATGCTTACGGTACATTTTAAAACATGTATTAGCAGTTGATAGTCATTCAGGAAAGAGTGGGAGCAATTTAAGATGATTTCCCTTTTGCATTTGGCTTCACTTCATTTTTAATATTTTTGATAAAATGGTGTAATGAATTTCTATTCTCATTTTATTAGAATAGAAAGAAAAATATCAAATGTAGCATGTTTTATTTCCCCAATGAGTGCCATAGTCATTTTGACTCTGAGTACATTTTATATGATCTACTTTTAACTTTTTTTAAATGTGTGTGTTTTTACACCTGTAGACTTGTCGGCTAATATATAAATTCAATAAAGTCACATCACTTGAGGAAGATATATTAGCACTTTTTCTGACCCTAATTCTACCACATTCTCGTGCTCAGTACGGGTGTATGCCACTCAGGTTTCCCCTCTGGGGTGCCGTGCAAGAACAGAATATTACAGGCTTTAGAGTAAAGGCCATCACATTCCACAACGAGTGAGTCCCCAAGGTGTATGTGACATTGAACTGCTGCCCTCTTTGTTGAAAAAAACGTGGCCTGCTGGTTCTCCAAATTTGAATCAGCCACAGTCGCCCGACCCCTGCTGCCCACTTTCCGAGCCCCCTGCCTCCCTCTCCAACACTACTGACCAGTGACGGCTAAAGCTAAAAATATTCATGAATCACATCCAGAAAGGACCAGCCCTTGTCACTGAACTGACTGATGCCTTTGAGGCCTCACTAGTTCAGCGCGCTGGCAGGCTGGGTCCAGGTGGATGGAAAATACATGAGAACCAATTGTTTAACATGTTGAAATGACAGAGCCTCTGTAACATTTATGGGCACTGAAGGAGTACCTGTCTGAGTCAACTAATAGATTCATTAAGGTCACATTAATATTGCAGGAAAGCTACGGCAGCTGCTGGTAGGATTTGAATGAAGGCTGCTGCACCGGGGTTTGGAGCTGGATGATAGATTTATGGCTACTTGAGAGAAATTATTTGGGAAAAAAGCAACTGACAAAAGCCTACTGGCAAAAAAATAGGGTCAAACTATGGTATATGATAACATCATCACATCCCACCATGCAGAACAAAGAAACACTATACCAGTGTTGCTGTATGAGACCATCACTGGTGCTTTATCTATTCTGATCATTTAACAGCTGCTCCAAGAACCAGACCACTTTCCAGTGAGCGACTTGTCAACTTCAAATTATAATCAGTAAGAAGATAATCACGGTGAAAATAGCTGTGTATATAGACAACCCATTGCTGCCAAAAATACACAGTTTTGTCATCCTTGTGGGGGGCTAAAGGGGGGTTTGGGCAAAGAGCTGCAGTTTAATGTCCAGGCCAACTTTTTAAAGCCCTAAAACCAATTGACAGTATGGGAGGCTGGGGCTATATTGAGTTGAGCTGGTGCTGCTGGTACAATATTTCAAGGACACTGGATTAACCCCACTACAATGCCTTTTGGTCCTGGGGGTTAAAATTAGATGGCAGCGTCCATTCTAATCCCGAGAGCGTCATCATGTGTTAGAAGCATCTGTTGACAGATCTGCATTCCGCGCGTATCAGTGGAGAGGCAGCGGTCTGGAGAGCCGCTGGAAGGCTATTGTTAGATGCTTGGGTACCCACCGCATCCGTCCGTCAAGTCACCCCCCCGTGGACCCCCACCCCCGGCTGCGTCAAGTCAGCAGCACGTAATTAGACCCGCACCGGAAGTTGAGTGAAGCTGCCCTTCAAGATAAAAGTATACGTGATTCCACTTTACGTCAGAACTAGATAGACTGGATAAAATGTATGTATGATTTTTATTGCACTTCTTCGATAGTTGAATGGTGAAGGAGTGGGGCTGCATCGCAATTCACGTTCGCCTTTCCCCACTTTGCGTTACATTTACTTTAACGCACGGTAAATATTGATGACAGATGCGTCATCAGCAACAATTTAAAAAAAAAAAAAAATTGCCACGTTTATTCCACCATCACGTTTTATTTTGAAAGTGTAAACCGGATGTTAAGGTCTTTACTGTGGGACGCTTGACGTCAGACCAAACAGCTGATAGAAACGTGTTCCACACTGTACACACCTGAAGTATTAAAGTCAAATGGAAACATCAAATACAAACTTTTAACTTTAAAAACTAACTTCTAATTTATACGTTAATTATATATAAATAATATATATATAAAATAATATATATATATATAATAAATAATATATATATAAATAATATATATATAAATCACTTATTTGAAATCACTTCTTAAGACACATTTCTACAGAATGGCTTTTATGTGATGTCGTTTTAATGTTTCCTTTTAATTGGTTTTAGTATTTTATCTTATATTCGTTTACTATTTTATATTTTCCTATTTTACTTGATTTTATTTATTTTGTTCGTTTATTTGATTGTCACTTTTTAATTTCATTTTGTTTCTTAGTTTAGTTTTATCCTAAAGATTGTTCTTAATGTTTCTTCTATTGCTCTGTTTTGCTGCCTTGTCTGTCAAAGCACTTTGTAAACCTTGTTTTTAAAAGGTGCTATACAAATAAAGTTATTATTATTATTATTATTTAATTGCATCATTTCCAAATAGGCGTTTTTAATTGGACTTACTTTCCTCTGCTGCTGTTCCCAGGCCGGGTCCAGCAGCATGTCCCGGTCCCACTCATCCTCCTGGAGCATGTACTCGTACTCATAGCCGTTGTCATAGTGGACCGTGGTCTCAACCTGGGTCATCATCATGGTGCCGTTTGACTTTCTGTTCCCTTAAAACTGTTTAATTAATATTAGTGTTGAAGACGGGATAAGTTCCCTGACTCTCTTCTCTGTGAGCTGCTGCTTCTTTAACTCTCTCTCCCTCTCTCTCTCTCTCTCTCACGCTTGCCCTTGTCCTCCCGACCCGACAGTCGTCTGGCCCTGGTTGCCTCAGATGAACAAGAGACGTTATCATTAGTACTGGACAGCCACGTGACGCCTACATACCTTCCACCCCCTAAAATTCTCCATTACCCAGCCACCCACCCACCACACCCACACAAACAAACAGCAGCAGGACAGTTTGTTAACTTGAGATCAATAAAACAGTCTTTATTGTAGTAAAAAAAAAAAAATACAATTTCAGACTTTCATTTAAGACAAAAAAAAGAACACAAAATTGGCTTGGGACATATAAATAAAATGTTTCTTCCTTGGAAAACCCATATATTCTCACACTGAAAAGCACTGGACACCATTAAAAAAAAAACTACCAGAATCATTCACTCTGTAAAAAAAACTTGGACAATGTGGTGTTCATGTACTATTGTTCCTTTGGTGCTCATACTATTTCAACGACAGCTGGCGGTCCTTACATAACACTGGTACAATCAGGATGAACAAATACTAAATTCTATGCAGCATTGGAGTGTACGTAACTGTGTCGTGTCCATATATTTGTAAACACCCTTGTGTTCAAGTACAACAAATCTAACATTATCTCATAGTGTGACCATTCAAATGACTTAAAAAAACAAACTAACACGGTGGTGTGTCAAAATGAACTGCATAGATGTAGCCATGCAACTTAAACCACTTCTGATTAGTTACACAAACTGACAGGGAATAAAATGCTTCTTTCAACTAAAACACTTCAATGAATTGTTGTCAGATTTTTGAGTCTTTTCATTCCTTCCACAGAGCACTTACTTTGGTTTTAAAATTTTAAACAGTTATTGGATGCAGACTTTGCTTCCATATGTAAATAAAGGAAGGAATGACATTTTGTGAATTTACTGTAAGCTAATTCAATCCCTCTGAAGAATAAGCCAGTTTCAGAAATATATTAAACTGATTTGAAGGTGGAGAATCATTTTACAAATAAATATTGCCCAACCCCAATGAATTCACATTGTTTAAAATGTAATAAAAAACCAACACAGACCTAATTGCTTTGCTAATGAAATTAAATGGATGCAACAAATCAGATAGGCCTCTTTAAAAACATGAGCTGCTCCTTTAAAGTTCAAACTGACGGGGAGGAAGCTGGTCCCTAAAGTCACCACTAAAGGATAACCTCACCTCTGAGATAGAGTTCACACAGAGTGCAAAGACGGACACATTCGAGTGAAAGGAGTGTTTCTCCAAAACCATCCAACAATCTTAAGAACTTACGTCATCTGTCGTAGTGATGCTAAAACTGTCCAGGGGCCGGACATTAACCCAAACAATCTCTGGGCTCAGAGCATAACAGCTGGGGGGGAAAGGGGAGTGTTGGTAGAGAGGGAGTGAGCTGTTTGGAGCCAACGTATTCATCATGTCGGATCTGCAGAAGTGTTCTTTGGTCCTGGGTGGTTCACAAGGAAGGAGAGAGAGGGCCAAGGAGGTGTTTCTTTTTTTGCCATCATTCAGTTTCATTTAGGGCACAAGGTCGCCGCCACTCCTGGCCTCGTTCATGGATCCATTTGTTTGATACTAAAGACATAAAAAAAGATAAACCTTACAGCCCTTTGATCACTTTAGAAACAGAACAAATGTTTAACCTTCTTGTCTGATTAACTCAAGACAAGGTTATGCCACTGGGCTATAAAAAGTTAACATCCTCATAGGAGGTATTTACTCAGGTCTTTATGGATGGTTTTATAGGGAACAAAACAAAGAGGAGCTCACCCCACTTGTTGCCGACCAACACTGGACAAGCTGCATGTCGGGTGCTGTAGTCCCCCTCGCCGCTGGGAAACAGATTGTACCAGAACACTGCAGTGCCCTGAAATACACACACACACAACAGGCAACGGAGGTTAGTGGCGTTGCAAAATCTCCAGGAATAGCCAGGATGTCAGCCTCGGCTCCTAAATTCACTCCCATAAATCATTACGGGGGAAAGTATAATCAGATGTAAAATTCAAATACACGTTTTGTGATTGTTAAAGTGATGGTTAACCATGGTTTGTTGACTTGAGAAACGTTATTTCGATGAGAGGAATAAACAATTAGACATTTGCCTAGAGCACATAATCTTGTTTTGCATGAAAAGGTTGCCCTATTAGACGCTTCTGTTGTGAAGGAGAGAGAGATAGCACGAGTGTGTCGAATAATTAGTACTTTTCCTCACTATGTTGCAAAAAAAAACCATTTTGCACAATTTTATTTTGCTATTCATTCATATTTTTTGTGTGTATTATACTTCAAAACAAACGAAATCGCCTGGGAATTCCTTTATTATATAATATGACCAGTTCAGACACGGCTACAGGATCAGTTATAATGTATTGTATGTAAAAAATGCTGCAACATAAGCGGTTACCTTTTGGGGCCAAACCGCTGCACCAACATCTGGAAATACTGTGGCTCCACCAGCTGCTACGTCACTCATCTACAACAGAGAGACAAAGAGAGTTCAGTCTTTTTCTGATAAAGCAAACATTTCTGTAGTACTACTAAGTATGTTTATGGGAGCTCACATTCGTTGTTTTCTACAACCCATTTAAGTATCAAACGGTTTGTAGGCTTTCAGATTAATAAATGGCTGTTCTTTTCTTGGCTATGTTGTACATGTCATAAACTGTTCAGAATGTACATGTGTAAATAATGAGCAAAAACAAATCATTTATTTCCAACTTTATGACAATATCATGTTTGCTGTTTCTGCTCATCAGCTCAGATTTAGTGTCTTGACATTATATTCTTGACTAGAATTTAAAATAACACTCTGCATTTGTGAAGATGGACCCACAAACCTTTCTGACATGAGTTTAAGTTTGCTTGGCCACAATGTAAGTTCAATCAAAAGTTAACAACATAGGTCTGTAGGTGTATCTAGTGAGAGTTCACTCACATAGAAGAGCCATGTTGCGATACGGTTCCCGGTGCCGAGCTCTTTAAAGGCATCCGGCTCATCTTTCTGTGGAGAGAGAGTCAACGTCAGGTTAAATGTCCTGACATTTTACCACCACTGTACAGGCAGAGAAATTAACTTAATCTTACCCTTCCAAAGTCAAAGTGAGGCTCGTATTGACCTCCAACACCATAATTTGCAACCTACAAAGAGCAATAAAACATGATTTAAGTCTCGCAACTCTACAAATTAGGTTTTTCAATAGACAAACACTCAAACAGACGGGAGGTTTTTTTTTAGAATTTCTATCACATGTATATGAGAACCATTCGGTAAGGTTTTACCTTGTAAAATAATTCTAATTCAAAGAGAAAACATCTCTTTTGTATGCCCTTCAACTTATGAACTAACTCTTTACCTGCAGCTCTTCTGCAGTGTCCATTTCCAGCCCTGTGAGATCCTCAATTCTCTGGTTGATCTTGTCAATCATTGGATCTTCATAGCCAGTGAGCCAAGCACTTGAACACAGGAGGGAAAACAGAACATTTGAGAGAGAAGACAGTCTACACAGTGTGTCATATATTTGTCCACTAGATGGTAGTAAAGACTTTTTCTGAAATAGGCGACAGAGAGGCGTGTCATGCTGAAACGTTGCCACAAAAAGCTGAAAAAGAAAACGAAGTCTGGCATTTCAATCAGGTGACAGAAAAGGGAAGTGAAAGTATGAAGAAAATGAAAAATAGGAAACCGGCCCGAGATTCAGAGCCTCCAATCAGCTCTGGGTTCAGGGTTGTTCTGATTTCAAACTATGTGTGCACTACAGAATGTGGACATTTCATATGAGAGTCGGGTTGAGAACTACGACAGAAATGTTTTCACAGATTTAACTTTCCTGACAGTACCTGCCTTTCATACTCGCTCTTAGACTCCAAGGCCCACTGATGATAAAGGCTCCTGCCTGAGCATGGCAATGAACTCTTTCTTGTGAAATATTAAAACATGACACAACTCTAGTTCTGCAGGCCACAGCATACAATTCTAACTAGTATTTTTTTTCTGAGTAAAGCATTAAAAAGCCACAGTATCCACATAAAAACTGTAAAACCACAACTAAAAAAAGAGAGGAATTAAAGATATTTTATAGATTATTTATGTGAAGTTACCAACACACACAAACATCTGTTCTCAAGACACTCTCAAATTTAGAGTTTTTTAAGACATCACAAAGTCTATCAGATGACTCCCAACCCCCCTGTCTCATGGAGGTGGTTTCAGTGAGATGAGTCACATTTTATTACTAAACCTTTGTGTTTATAATAAGTGATCTTTTTGAAGGGATGCTGGACCAAATGTGAGCCAACACATTTTTTTTCTGATGAGTCTTGTAGCCGGTTCAGTGAGCGGTCAAACTCTTCCATTCTGCTCCCTGTTACTGAACTTGGAGATGCATGCTGGCTAACACGTACGCGTACAAAAACATCAAAAGGTACACCACACCCTTCCACCATAAACACAAGTACACCAAACATTAATTACCAAGAACTGTAAAACCAAAGAGACTTTGGTTATTTTGGTGATCTGCTAAACCTGCTAGTTTTAAGGGTGGGGTGAAAGTTTAACTTACAACTGGCAACCTATCTGTTGAGGTGGAACAGTGCTTCTAACTACAGGGGAACACCTTCTTGACATCAACAACAATGCAGGAGAATTGACAATCTCTCTTTCCACACATTTACAGCATATATCTATCTGTGTTTTTAAGAATGTGCATCCAGACTCAGGAAGTTTATTAATCTCTCCTGTTGATTCATTAGTTGAGGAAGCATAGAAGAATCGCAGCAGCTGTAGAGAGTTCATATGATAGAATGTGCGCCGGATTAATTCCTGGAAAGTGCAATGGGGAACAGATCAAGTGCTCAGGAATTTAAATGTCCTGGGAAAGATGGCCGGGGGAAGGAAAAAACAATCTGCCACAACTGTGCAGTTCCATAGAAATGTTTAAATCACTGGGTGAACTAAAAGAATAAAGAATAGTTCAGCTACATCCAAAAAAACAACAATAGAAGATTGTTTATCTTAGTTTAAACCATGTTTAAACTCAATTTAGTGTTACGGTTCTCACTTAAACCAAATTAAATTCTCCTCTAGCGTTGGTTCACCAAGTGTAGCTAAACATTTTCATTATTTCCATAATGTTTACTGGGTTCAGGGCTCAGTAAGTGTTTCAGCCAGGGCACAGTGATAAAGATAAAGAGAAGGATGTAGGAGGCCTTGTGGTCCTCCTTGTAACCTGTGACCCCTTACCTCTTGGAGACTCTGTATTTGGCCGTGGTAAGTTTCCCAGTTAGGGGGTCATGCACCGTGGCTCGCCTTAACTACAGGAGTTCCCGCAGCACAAGGAGGTCAAGGAAAGGCAGAGAAATATGGAGTGTGATACGCAAAAGAGGAAGAGAGGAAAGTAAGAGGAGGAAAGAGGGAGAGAAAAGAAAGGCAGATCCGGTCACTAGTTGTCAATGTTATCTTTAAGAAGAACAAAGAGAGTGCTCCATGAGGCAATGCTAAAAAACTCATTTCCATTTCAAAGTAGGGAAATACTCCCGTAGGGAATCAATGAGTGCCTCCGATACACCTCCTGGCTCACAAAAGCAACTATGTTAATATAAACTAGCAGAAAAAAACACATTTTCCACACCTTTCTTCAGCAGACTCGTGTGCAGAAACGAATCCACAACAGAACCTGAATGTACTTTTATCAAAATAAATAAATACCTATTGGCTCTAAGGATGCATTCTTTTCCTTTTTTTTTTCTTTCAGTTGAGTAATTGGTAAAATTACCATGAGATAAAATGTTGTAAGCAACGTTATAGACCAATAATAGTGTTACAAATGTTTCTAGCTGGATCCTGTGCCTCAGTTTAAGAGCCTTTAAACTTTAGAAGGGTGGAGAATTGGAGTGATGCGGACGGACGGGAGAACAGAGGATAAATGGGTTGAGTAATGAGGGGGAAAAAAGGAGAAAAAAATCTCTCTTTCTCCCCCTCAGCTCTCTCCTATATCCTCTGCTCTTGGCGGCTCCTGGGTAGGCCTTACCTTTTGCTGATCCGGTATGGCGCTGTCTCCAGCACTCCTGTGATGGGGTTTGAGATGGTTGCCCTGCGTAGCTGTGAAGCCAGGGACATGATTTACCCACACGCAGACACACAAACACACACACATACATAAAAAGATGTGTTTGTGTGTGTGTGTGTGTGTGTGTGTGTGTGTGTGTGTGTGTGTGTGTGTGTGTGTGTGTGTGCTTGCCAAACTAGCAGAATCACGTCAACCAGCCTCACAGCTTTGACCTCCCAGCCCTCAATACATTAATCCACGTAACAGAAACTGAAAAAAGCCTAACGAATGTTCCTACTGGACCGTTTCACAGTTGTAAACATAAACAATTCAAATGTGTCCAAGTTTATTTCCTCTTTCAGTGTATGTTAATGATGCAATTCCGTTGAAACAGTCTATATAATCATCATATGGCATTGTGGGAGCACCATAACTACGGAGGATCACTTACTCGGGGCTTTGCCAGTTGCTTGACCCTCTCCATTTCTTGGTCAGAGATGATGTCGAGGAAGCGGACGATGTAGGGGCGGTCCCACTCATCTTGCTGTTTGACAGGTGCCAGCACATACATGGGGTTGCGACTGTTGTCATAGTAACGACAGAAAAGCCGGCTCTGCCTGCGGGGGGTCTGATTGAGAGAAAAGGAAAGCAAAGGAACAAAGGAGGTGAGACTGATATGTCTAAATTAAGTTAGAGATTGTGTATCTTTTTGTTCTTCCTCACCATTCTGATGCCCTCCCCACGACAAAGCATTTCATACTTCTTCCTCTCTGGCAGCTGTGGAGTTAAGAACTTCTTTTTGGGCTTGTCTTTCTTCTGAGTTGTTTCTCTTTTCTCCTTCTTTTTTTCAGTTGGGTCCCCCCCATCCTTTTTCTGCTTCTCCAACTGGAACTCGAAGTACTTCAGGTTGCCTTTGGCGCGCTGATGCTCTGGGTCTAAAAATGGGAAAATGAGAGACCAACAAAAAATAATAGCGGTGATTACAAAAAGTGAGGACGACAGCAATTTCCCCTTAGAATATCACACACTCTGTAATCACAATAACTGAGCTTCCAACATGACAAAATGAAATGCTATTTAATGAGTCTGATTCTATCCAGTTTTTGAAACGAGAACAAATGAAATCAGGGGATCATTTGAAAAAAAAATGCCGCATAACAAGGTCAACTCCGAAGCTTCATCAGAACATTGTTTCAGATGTAGTGACATGAAATGTTATGCAGCATTATTATGAGTAGTATCAGTATTGTGGGGACCGCTGTGGCTCGGTGGTTCGATCCCGGCTCTGCCAGTTCATGTCTCAATGAGAAGTAAAAGTACTCATCAAAATAACTACTTGAGTAAGAGTACAAGAGTATTTAATGAAAAAAATATATACTTGAGTGGCAAGTAACTTTAGAAAAAAGAAAAATACACAGACACAAGACTGTCTTTTATTCTTGTTAAGTTAAGAAGTAAACACACCTGTATTTATTTGTGATGACATGACTAGTCATCATTACCTGCCACATATACACCGGACAATATCCCCAGTCTGTATCTCTCAAGAGGGATCACAAAATATTCAGGTCTAATCTAATCGGATGCAGCTAAGAGAGTTCTACAATCAATGTCGAATGAATAAAAACACTTGAACAAAGTGCTTTTTGATTTCAGTTAAATCACTGATTATAATAAATAAGATAAGACAAATGGCACAGTTACTAGATACATCAATAATAGGTTAGATCTCTGAATGACTCTGCACAGAAGACTGTTTTGTTTGAGGCCAAATCTACAAACAACCAAGACAAATTTCATTCATTCAAAAAACGACTGTAGGTAGTTAACACAGCGTTCTTGGCAGAACTTCACAGACTTGTAGTGACATGAATGTTTTGGCTTGGACTAAAGTCTGTGTGGTTTAGAAATGTTCTCTAGTTCACCTCTGTTTAATATGTCATTCTGTTCAAACCAAAGTGAATCTCTCATTTACTGTTGCTCGCTGCTTAAATTCTCCAAACTTACTTATTGTTTTTGTTTCTTATTAATGTCTTTGTGTGTTTGGTAAAGTCAAGGCTATTTCCGCATTTTTGCAGTCTTATATAAACCAAAATAAAGTCTGATATCTCTGCAAGTCTGTGACAAAAACTGGTAAGAATAGAGCATCAATTCTTAATTGATCTGATTATTTACCTTAAGCAGACATTTTAGATTCCAAAGTGAATCTATCACTTCACATTTCAAAAAATGCCTCCTGGCACACTTTTCAAAATAAAATAAAAACACTTAATTGCGTGGATTAAGTGGACTCACCCAGTTCAAGCAGCTGCTTGGTGAAGTCCAGGGCCCTATCTACCTCCCCCTGCTGGTAGATGGAGTAGCTGATGTAGTCGAGCAATGTCACCTTATCTATAGTGGACTCTTCTCCCTGATCAAGCTGCCTCAGGGCCTGGGCCATCCACAGCTCTGTGTGGTAGTAATCGACATCAGAGTAGGCGATTTTCCCCAGCTCGTAACAGTCCTCCACTGTCATAAGGCTCTTGTGTTTCACTCCTGGTGTGCAGAGGACACAGGGGAACAAGGTGACATTGACATAGAAGAAAACTGAACATCTCATTTATAATTTATATAACATAAAACACAAGAGAAAACCCTCTATCGCCACATGGCCCGCTGTTTACTGCGACTTTCATGGCACTTAGTCTGTTTATGTCTATTTTAATGCTTACTGAAAACAATAGGACATGGGAGATTTGTGCTGGGTAGATGTGGTATGCACAGATTGAATGCCCTTACCAGGAAGGTCTCCTGTCGAGATAGTGTTGGTATCCAGCCTGTAGGTGTCTTGTAACCTGAGGAGAGCTTTAGCCGCCCCGGTCTGGTCTACATCCGTGGGGAAGTGCTGTCTCTGGATCGTCAGGTTTGAAATAAATCCTGAGGGAGATGGACAGGAGAGCACAGAGAAAGATTTAGTGGGATGATTATGTATGGGATACATAACGAGCAGAAAAATGGACATAAATACTCTCTCTTAATGGTAAGTGAGACTGCATGGAGTGACTTCAATCTTGAGTGAGAGGATTATACTGTATTAAGCCAGACATGCTTCAAAGAAAATGAGTAATGTTCTCCTCTACCTCAATAACTCACGTTAAGGTGACTGAGCGAGGCACTTGATTTCTATTAAAATATATTAAGTATGAATGAGCAGCACAGTTTTGCTCTAAACAAGAAAACATATACATACTCTTATACTTTCCTGTGATTTTCTAAACTTTTGACCCTTTAGGTTATAATTTGAACCAAACCAGGTGGGCTTCATCTTTACCATCAGTGGTGTCACTGAGCACGAGGCTCTCCAGGTCCCCCCACTCTGTGTTCAGCCTCTTCATCAGTTTGAAGGCATTGACAGGGTGCCCCAGGTAGCCCTCAGGGTCCAGTATGGCTGTGGCTGACAACAAATCCAGTTTATCAGCCCACCTATCACAAGGATGGCAATATATAATTAGATGCATCGCATACACTTCAATCCACACGCAATGAAATGTTATTAATCATAAATATTAAGAATTGTGTGTATAAGTATCTGTTTTCGAGAGCTTTTATGTGTTCGATACTGTCTGTTCGTGTACATAGATGCATTCATGTGCATTAATCCATGTGTGTAGCTATGTGCCCACAAACTCACCGTTTGACCTTCTCAAGCTTGGTCTCCTCCGCTCTGATGTAGTCCTTTAGAGAGGTGACGAGGTCTTTCTCTGTGTATAACAGATCTGTCATCTGGCCTGAGGAATACAAATCAGAGATACTGCAAGATCAGTACTGCATTTCTAAATAAGTGCATCAAATCATTAGAGGTTTTGCTTGTCAGTTTTACCTATGGAGGTGAAGAAGTCAGTGTTGGCTGAGAGCGACTGCAGACAGCTCAGCAACAGTAAAAATAAACATGGCAGCTCCATCCTGAAGAAAGGGGGAGAGAATTACAGATATTGTTCAATACATTAACTTGAAAATCGATTCATGTATATTTAAAAATAATGTCATGAAGGTTAATCACAGAATTGATTGTGTTGAGCTGTATAAGACATATGACACGCTGCTGAATTCTTCTTTTCAGATCAATCTCTAAGATCACAGTTCCAGCTGGAGGTCAGAAAACCACATCAATCTTTCTGCTACCAAAGATGAGCTCCCTTGGTTCCCTTGGTAACCATTCCTCGGCATTTGTAAAGGAACTTTGAATTTAAATTGATTTTTTGAAAGGTGCTTTATATATTTAAAACTTGATCGATTGATCGATTCCCTCCAAATGACCTCTCCACCACTAATGATTACCCATGGTGACTCTGTCAAGGCTCTGCTATCCAACTGACCATCATGTCAGACCCATACTATAGCCATGACTTAATATTGCAGGCTGTTAAACTAACTAATATCTCTAACATCTCTGAAATCACACAGATGTTTCAAGTTCTAGTCATTTAATGTCTGGTTTCAAGCTCATTTCTAGTCAACCACCGAACCTCCCTGATTTATCATAATGTTGCCTTCCGGGTAAAAGTGGAACAAAAATTAAAATATATATTTAGATGCAACAAAAAGGTACAGCAATAAAAGCCTTGAACCAAACAACTTGAAAACATCTCCTTGATCGTTTTACAAGTGCAGCCTCCCTACTACCACACAAAGTCAAATATAAGTCTGCGGTTGGTTGCACTGTGCCCGTTTTGGTTTTGGAGTGGGCATAGCCATAACTACAACAGGGCTTCTGGCCTGTGAGGCGTGGCACAGCCGATAGGTCTGAAACTGACTTCTGAAAGTTTGGGGAAACAGATTTGAACTTCACTTTATTGGAGCTGGTATAGTTAATATTTGCATGTTTAATACGCAACCCGAATGGTATATTTATGTGTGAACCTTTTCTGTTAGTTTTGGTTTTCAACCTCTGTTAAAGAGGAGAGTACAGAAGCTTCCCTATACTTTTTCTCATTCAGTCTCTCACCGGGTTCTGTGTCTGTCAGCGGGTCTGAAGGGAATATTACCATATCAGCAAAGTGCAGAGCATAAACGTCATGTAGGCTACAGCAAACTGGAGGGCAGGTAGATTTTTTTGTGGAGAGAGAAAAGGTTCTCCAGTCTTTCTCGACTGTATAATAGCCGACAATGGCATGAAATACAAACCCAAGAGGCGTCATGTAAAAGAATAGGAATACCACTATAACCACAACAAACACACAAGGGGATACACAAACCGTCACATACACCTTCTTGCAAGACACACACTAAAACACACACACACACAAACCTAATAGAAAAGTAAAGGTCATGCATGAAACGTGCATCTATACAGATTTCTAAAGCTTGCTTTCACTGGAGGCAGACAACAGGCTCAGGCAGGTTCTGTCTTTGCCCTAAGGACAAGACTTCAGTGGAAATAAAATAATTACCTCATATGACATTTCATTTTAGGTCAGCAGCACGCAGCAAAGTCTATCAGAGCTCTATATATTTGATAAAAGCATTGTTAAATTACATTAAAGTATACTTGAGTAGAAACTCCATGGCAAGATACAAATAACCATTATCCCTAAGTGCTACTACTGTGGTGCAACTCAGTCCAAGATACCATAAATATGCCTTTGCCACTTTGATTTCCTGGACAAAAACTCAATAGAATATAATTATTATAATGACAGGGTGTCAGCAACGGTGTTGCTCTTGTTATAATACTGCTTAAGTTTAATGTCAAGATTAAAGCTGTAAGTATAACACTTATATTTAAGATCTATGTCTTATGTCACACATGAAAGTGAAAGGTAGTGAGAATGTTTGTATGTATACATGCTTGAACATGTCATGTGACTTCCCAAAAACATTCCTGATGGCCAGTTAACATTTAACCTGTCTGACACTTGCGGGGTTGTTTGTTTATACCGGTGATAGAAAACTATTTTGCAAAAAACTTGGCGGAGAGTTTTTGTTATCTGACCTTTAGAACTATGTGTGAATTGGGCAAAGTTTTGTTCAGACATGTTTAATTTAGGAGACATCTTTTACCTCACAATCAATCAATTGTGGGGAAAGAGGATTCATCAGAGTTCTTTCATTTGGATGAAGGATCCACCCTCAGAAAACCCTGATAAATAACGAGGTGTAATGTTCATTGCATTCCAAAAGTTTACCTGTTGCTTCTACTATTGCCTTGTTTTTGCTGTCAACAAACCCCTGAAACAGGACTGAACCAGTTAACTTTCAATTGTGGAATTTAAAGGGAGGACAGAGAAGTGGCAAATGCCAAAGAAATACTGGCAAGGAGTCAAGGAAAAGCTTAACCCCTTTTTCATAAGGCTACATAATATTAGTACTCTAATTACATATATTAGTACTCTTAAGGCTGCTTTTGGGCATAAATGGTGTATTTCTACTTCTTCTACAATTGATTTCCCTCTGTAATGTTTGTTTTAAAAAAACTGGAAGATGATAAATATCTGACAAAGCTTGCTATTTTAAAGAAATTACCCCAAAAAACAAAGAAGCTTTTGCCATGGCATGAACATTTACTCACAATATAAAATAAATTGTGCATACAGTCGGTAAGAATCAGAAGGCAAAGAATCATGAATAAAATGATCAATAAAATTACTAATGTATCGAAGAATTGTGACAATAATAGAACAAAAAGTAATAGATTAATTGACAGGATATTTGACTTCACTGTTCTGCATGCTAAAATGATCCTATAATGTCACAAAATATTACAAATCCCACAAACTGAGTAGCATTCACACATTTAAGCCCCCTTTTTAAACCAGACTAATGAAATCCCTGCATTGTGTGAGCCTCTCTGCAGCCACTTCAGTGTATTTGAGTACATTCTTTGCAGAGAAATGGCCTTCAGCTCAACTACCTCCATGGAGAGTAGCTGGGAGTGAAGCTGTGGAGTCAGATATCACAGGATGTGGATGAAGAGGACTGCCACGTCTTCGCCCCTCCCCGCCGGGGGAAACTCATGCGAGTACACGGCCCAATGGAGTCTGACTGAATTCACCAGGAATAACCCCTCAATAACCCCCACTAACTCACTGACAGCAGGGGGGCTGTTAACTTCTGCAAGGCAACTAAGTGCTGCTTGTTTACTCACAGACCATTTTAAGCTCATTTGCAAACCAAGAATAAAACTTAAAAAACTAACTTTTCTAGTGAATGTTAGTTTTTTTTTTTTGGGGGCTCACTGAGGTGTGAAACACGGCAGACTGTGTGAGTGTTACTTTACAGAATGTCGTGTATATTATGCTGTTTATATCGTGTATATTATGCTGTTAGTGTCTTTATTGTGTGTAGTGTGTAGTGTGTGTGCTGGAGCAGAGCGGAGGCAGCAGCATCCCACGCTGCATTGCACTGGAATGCCACAACACAAACGCGAGTTTCATTAACTAGGGAGAGAGAAAAAAAATCAGGGTCAGTTTGCTTTTTCTCGCCATTTATGACTTTTGCTTCCTGAACTGAGCTGATATCCCTCCGCCTTTAAATCAGTGCAGTCTTATAGTGTGATCTGCTGCTTCCGCGAGCTATGTCACAAACATCAAAGTTTCATCCAAGGTTAGCCGGCGAGCTAACGTTGACCTAACTTGGAATGTTTAACGGTCGCAAACTGAAAGAAGATTGAATGTTTAACGGTTGCAAACTGAAAGAAAATTGAATGTTTAACGGTTGCAAACTGAAAGAAAATGGAACGTTTAACGGTTGCAAACTGAAAAAAGGAACGTTTAACGGTTGCAAACTGAAAGAAATGGAACGTTTAACGGTTGCAAACTGAAAAAAGGAACGTTTAACGGTTGCAAACTGAAACAAATGGAACGTTTAACGTTGGCAAACTGAAACAAATGGAACGTGTAACGTTGGCAAACTGAAACAAATGGAATGTGTAACGGTCGCAAACTGAAAAAGACTGCAGTCCCATCACCAAATAGGTGACGCACGAACTAAATGAAAACGCCACAAAATGTTAAGCTTTTGCTCCCTTATCTGACTCATGCGTCAATATTTACCTAAACGACAGCATCCTGAAGCAGACGTGTGTGTGTGTGTGTCCCCTTGTCGTTTGGTCCTCTGTGCGTCTCGACTTTAGAACCGGCCCCGCTCAGTCACCGGTCGGGAGATGGACTCTGGTGAGTCTGGTAGTCAGGTCGACCTGTCTGTGATGTTTCTGCGCACTGTTGGCCGTCTGCTGGTTCAGGGCTGGATTCCTAAAAGGCTGAACGCTACGTGCAGAATCTCACATGCATAAAGTCCCCCTGCTACTGGAGACTGTCAGGGGGCTGGCGTTGCATTGCTAGGGGAGGTGTCCTGTTGTCTTAGACAGCCATGGATGAGTAGGCTATTTGAGGTTTTAATGTAAAAAAAAAAGTGTGTGTAACGCCACCAGCTCACGTCACCTTTCTGCCACGTGTTGAAACTGTCCTGCAAAACGTAGATGGGCCTAGTCCCCCAATTAAAAAAACACCATATATTCCAATTGACATAAAGCAATGTGTTGTGTGCCCGTGGATTCAATAGCCCCATTCAAACTCATGTTCTGTGTTGTTTTAAACTGTTTAATTTGGCAAAACAAACTTTTTTTTTTTTTTTTAAAGAAACCATTTTCACCTGCCTTTACTCTCCTTTTTCTCCCACATTCCAGAAAATTCCTTCCTCCCAACCAAAAAGTGTGACTGGAGGGAGGGAATTCCTGCTGCATGCTACTGAGTTCAACAGGGTGGAGCCAAGTGTGTGTGTGTGTGTGTGTGTGTGTGTGTGTGTGTGTGTGTGTGTGTGTGTGTGTGTGTGTGTGTGTGAGAGAGAGAGAAAGAGGCTTACAGTTAAATTGACTGCAATATATACAACAAATCTGAAATGTTAATGGTATGCCCTGTGTAAACTCTGCAGGATGTTTATGTCTGTGATAAACAAAGTCCATTTGCAAACCTCCAGTACTACCATAATAATACCTTCACATCATGTCACAGAATTGAAGAAAAAAACACATTTCTAATGTAAAATACTATAAATACACTTTATTAATGGATACATTCTGTCAACTATCATCAAGCAAAATGTCTTAACAGGGATTATTTTATACTACATTCACAAAATTAAACTATCTCTATTATTATTGTCTTTATTGAGGCATAGCACAATAAACAAATTATTATTTGTTATTATTTTCCGTCTTATAGGTTATAAAGGCATTCATCTAACTGTCTCATCGATACAAGTTAAGATAAACAAAGTCCATTTGCAAATCTCCAGTACTACCATAATAATACCTTCACATCATGTCACAGAATTGAAGAAAAAAACACATTTCTAATGTAAAACACTATAAATACACTTTATTAATGTATACATTATGTCAACTATCATCAAGCAAAATGTCTTAACAGGGATTATTTTATACTACATTCACAAAATTAAACTATCTCTATTATTATTGTCTTTATTGAGGCATAGCACAATAAACATTGTGTGGGGGGGATTTGAAGGAGAAGCAAGATTAATGTCAAACTTGTGGGGGTAATACTCATATCCAGGCTTTGAGAGACTGAAGGGATAAAAAAGAAAAGTCCAGTCATAGGACATTTCTTTTGTCCCTTTTTTGTGTAACAAGTTAGAGAACAATCTTGATGCAGTGAACATGTTGTTTATAAAAGGCTGAACATTAACAAGTATGTAGCAGAATCATTTACATAAAAATATGCCTTAAATTTGGAAATTATTATATTTATCTATTTTCAATCAATTATGTTTTATCACACATGTTGAAAGCAGCCACTACTGTAATCTAATTCTACAAATAGCATAATACAATAATAATATACATAATATTAGTGTAGACGCAAGTGTACAGAAATACCCGGTTAAAACACAACAAATAGACATTATATGCAAGATAGATGCAAGCTTTGAACTGTTCGGTATAGCCCTGAATATTATTTGTTATTATTTTCCGTCTTATAGGTTATAAAGGCATTCATCTAACTGGCTCATCGATACAAGTTAAGATAACTTTATAAATCCTGAAGGAAATTCTTGTGCCAGAGATGCTTGAAAATCACAACAATATAAGAATAAAAAACACAACCGAGTAATAAATATAATGTGTTTGTAAAGTAATACTAACAATAGTGCAAAATAGAATAGCAATAAGAGTAAGATAAAATCAGTAGATTAAGTAAACTGATTTAGAAAAGTAAACTAAAAACAGGATTCAAAATATAAAATATTTTAGAAGTAATACTAAAACCAGTACCTATTGGAATAACAATAAGATAAATGTGCCTGTGGTATTTTTGACATGAGTACAAGGAAACTAAAATTCACTACCAATCAGCCAGTTTTTTCTCTCCCCATATCATATATTTTTAAACCTAAGCATAAAAAAACACAGGCCCATCCAATTTCTTTCCAGCTACGAACCACAATCTGAATCCGCCTGAATCCGCCTGAATCCAGCGTATCCTCCTTTCCATTCCCCTCCCCTCCTTACTCCAGTCATCGGAGGATGTCGTTCAGGGAGGTGAGTTTTCTCCCAAACAGCAGCTCCTCATAGGTCAGCAGCTGACGCAGGAAGTTCATGTTGGGTGCCGAGCACGCCCTCCTCTCCTTCAACCAGCGCAGGGCGTGAAGCAGTGGCCAGCGGCGATGCTCCATGAGGAAGGCCAGCGTTAGTGCAGAACTGCGACTCCTGCCGACACTGCAGTGGACGAGAACGCGGCCCGCAGGCTCGGCCATCAGGGCGGAGTTGATGAACCTGGAGGCCAGCGGCAGTGCCTCCACCAGGTCCTGCTGGGCGTCGTCGCTCAGACACAGCCTCAGGTAGCACAGCATGTTGGGGAAAGCATCGGGGCAGTTGGCGGTGGCGTTGACCACGTGTGTGATGTGTAGATTCTTGATGATGCGGTAGTCAGAGGCCTGGGAGGCAGAGCCCTGATAGAGGGCTTCTTCCAGGATCTCTGAGGGGTAGATGGTGAGAGTGTGCCGCTCAGGTTCCAGCAGGACCATACGTGGTGTGCAGAGGAAAGGGTAGAGGGCATGGAAGGCCGAAAATCCCCCCAGCATAATGACAGGGTCCATTCCCAAACCGCTGAGCTGGAAGAAACAGTGCAGGAGGTCTGGAGAGTCTATCCTGGCCTTCACACTGCCCACTGAAACACCCACAGAGACCCACAGAAACAATGACAGTTGGAGGAAGTCTATACAGATAGGCATGTAGATGTCAACACAACTAAGAGTATGCTAACATTCTCTATGACAATGCTTACAATCTGAAGTTTAGCAGATACAATGTTTACTACATTCACTATGTTAGTTTAGCATGTTAGCATTGTCCAAAGGTCTGGACCCAGGCAATATATCAAAACTGTTCAGTAAAAGACTAAAATGTCAGCTTGTTATTCGTGTCTGAATGTGGTTTGCTGACCTGGACTGCATCCCTCCACTGCATACAGCAGGATTGTAGAATACTTCTGCAGCTCTATACAGCTGATCAGACAGCCCAGCACAGGATGAATCACCGTCACAGCAGCCCGCGCTGTCACCACGTGGCTTTCCTCGTACCTGACACACAAATTCACATCGATTATGTATCATAACTGCAACATCAACTTCACACAATGTTCTTCTAGAACAGATTTCTTCAAGCATGAGGCAGGTGATGTTCTATCCTTTTTATTATTGGCAATAGCTTCCATGATGAGATGAAAAACAGCCCATTTGTTCCTCCTGAAGATAGAGAGAACTGGTCACAAATAAATACCTCAATTTAAAAAAAAGGTTGAGTCATTTTTTTAAACCAGCTGGGCACTGTAGTTTTCAAAAGTGCATTTTTTTGGGAACTATGTTCCGAAGCGGCCTAATACACATTTGGTGCTTTACTGAGAATCAGCAGCAGCAGCAGGACTCAAAATGAACTACAGTGGCCCTCTTCATTTTAATGAAGGAACATGTCGGACAGTGCAACAACGTGGCTCAATGATGGACAACAAAGTAGCCTTATGGCACAGAGCAACAAGTTACAGCATGGCTTTGAAAACGGCGACAATTCTTGTTAGTAGAATGTATTCATTGTTGATTTTCATCTTTTCATTAAGAAAAACATCACCAAACCTATCCTTTAATTTGGTAAATAGTCCCAAAAACTGTTCTTCAGGTATAACTAATCCATTTAATATTTTTGAGGTCACCTTATGGATAAAAAGGGAAAAAAAATTCCAGTATCATGTTCATCCAAACCAGAAGAGCAACACCTATGCAAAGTAATGCAATCCTCTACAGACCGCTGCAATAAATACTCTCTTTGTTACGTTTTTTGGTGAGACGGATGTGCTGATGCAGAGCAGATAACGTCTGATTGTGCTGTTGACGGACTGCGTTTCATTGTACAGGTGTTTCATTTATTGCGTCTGAGTCATTCATACAAATAGTTTATATGTAAATGACCGGTGCATTCCGTGCAGCACCCACCTCTCTGTGCTGCGACAGTCCAGGATGAGGATGTAGTAAGGATCATAAAGGGCAGGCTGACCCTCCTCTGCGCTCAGCTGGTTGTACACTTGCTGTGGGGTGATGTAGCCTCTCTCCACATACGCTGTTACTGGAAGAGCAGGAACCAGCACCCCCTCTGGCTCACACACTGCTTGCAGGGCAGAATAAATACAAAGAGTACAGCTTTTCTACATGCAAACATTCTTTGTGCCTAACGACAGAGAGAGTCGGAAGTAAAAATAGTCCCTTTACCTTTGTTCTGAATAGGTATGATGGAATGGTCGCTGTCCGAACTGTTGACCTCTCTGTAACAGATGCTGCTCACCGTTTCGGATCTGTTGACAGGCTCTCTGGAGTTTCCTCTACATCTGTTATTCACTCTGAAACGCACATGGAGACACATGCACACAGATAAGTGCAATCTTAATACAGTAATACAGCAACTTTAAAGAAGTCCAAACAGAAAAAAACAATTAAGATGACTCACCAATGCTCTGTTTTTGTTTTTCAGAATCTATAAAAACAGCAGGTCTCTTTACCTGGAGAGTAGTACGCCCATCTCGTTTAAGTCATTTGGCAGATTCATCAGCTGTTCCCAGCAGCCCCTCATTAAAAGAACATGCTAAACTAAGAAACAAAGAGATAATGTTAAAAAAAATATTCTCTCTTAAAAAGCCCAACAGAGAGACAAGATTTGAGGGAAAAACCCCTATGCACTATTTGTTGTAGCTGTGATTCTTACTCAGCGCCCCTTCAGCCTTGCCCTTAAATTAGCTGGTAGTCTTGGAAACACAGTAACGGTTAAGTGCTCTAAAGAGCATCAAGGTAGCTGGCTGTGACAGGTGATAGATGAGAGACCTGGATAGGAGTCCTCACTCAAATTAACTCCCAATAGTTGCCGTGTACATGGAAATTTGGTCAGGACAAGGTTTTAAGTTCCTCTTAAAACTATAAAAAAAGATTACTGTTTGAAAGACAGAAGATGAAAGAATACACAGGGATGCAAAATAGTTCACATCAGGTTACTAAGTCAGGACTGCAAGGTTAATAAACCTGGGCAAGAACAAATATTATTCTTTGTTTGCCAATATATTGCTTTTTGTCAGCATCAGAGCATCCTTCAATAAAATGTGTCTTCACAAACATGCAAAAGACACATTCATCCCTGATAATAGCTTACTTATTATATCAGAAACAAAATAAACAATGTCCACTAGCACATTTAACCTCCTCACCAATGAAAAAGATGTTAACCTCATCCTAGTTGAATCATTCAAATATTGAAGTTTGTAACATAGTTTTGAATATATATATATATATACAGCCCCCATATGATCTATATATCAAACCAACTAATTTGGGAAAATCATGTTGTTAATTTAATAACATTTCTATGATAATTATTATTACTAAAAATGTGTGTCTGCCAACATCAAAACAGAGTTTGACTGCCCCCTGCTGTGCTCCTGAGGGAACTTATTGCTCAGAACCTAGTCTACACTTTGTGAATGGTCAGTGAAGAATATATACACAAGTATATATTCAAATACAACTATGTGTGTCCACATATCAGTGGGCACATGTCATACACATCAATGTGCTTACATGTGATATGCACACACATGACCCTACATCATACTGTGTTTTTAATGCTCATTCAGAGCCTTAAATAAAGCATATAACAGGCTTTTTTTTTTTGCTGCTCCAGGCTGCACAGACCTCCACCATCTCAGCCTCATTAGTCTTTTTCCCCCTCATGGACTCCATGAGGAGGAGTAGGCAACATAAAGCTGAGTGGGGGGAAAAAAATGTCACAAGCAGGTGTCAAAGCAGGACACACACAGCTTGAGTTTTAGTCTGTCATCAGCAAAAAGTATAGCAATAAAACTATAAACATCCATTATCAATGTTAGATGCACAGCATGGTGACAAAGAAGGTGGGATTCCTCTCATGATGCTGTTGCCTCTCACTGTCACACAGTGTGAGTAATGAAATGTGTCAGCAGACACTCACACTAATGGATTCCACTGGGGCTGTCCGTCGTGTGCGTGTCTCGGTAGAAGTGGACTTTTTTAATGACTGTCCAGCGAGATCCCGTCTTCAGTAATGGGAAGATAAACAGACCAGGAGGACCAAAGTCCATCTGGACACAGCGAGACAACAAGAGAGGTGAATGCCCGCATCAGGGAGCAGAGAGAGAGAGAGAGAGAGAGAGAGAGAGAGAGAGAGAGAGAGAGAGAGAGAGGCGCCTTCAGCAGAATGGGAGGACAGACACGCTCGTTAAGACCAAGGTGAATTTATAACATTATTATAAGCATCTTATTATTATTATTATTATTATTATTGTTATTATTATTATTATTATTACAGTTGTAGCACCTCTGGTTTGGAGTTTGAAGATGAGATACACCTTTACAAATTTCAAATGGTGAGAAGTTTATGGTTCTCTCGCTCTTCTTCTATCCGAAAAAAAGTGCCTGTGTGTTATGTGACTTTAGCCGATGTTATCATTACGAGAATGTTCCGCCTTTAAAAAAACAAAATCATGATGTAATTTACTGTATAAGTGCATTATTATTATTATTATTATTATTATTATTATTATTATTATTATTATTATTATTATTATTATTATTATTATACATCTTTAAACTATAATATAGATTTTGATTAATAGCTCGAATATTCTGTTATTTGGTTGTATTCACGTACAACCAAATAAGACCAGGACAACAACAAGTCAGGTGCTGTTTTTCTGCTTTTATACAGCTGCAGTAACTCCTGACAAACAATGTCTAATCCAGGTATTTTTATGGAGGACATATTGATTACCGAACTTGTCTGTTTTGTTACAGTCATGTGAATCTCTCCTTTCCCCCACACAGCAACATCTGCACAGAATGACAGCATGTCTATAGATAAAAGGTAATCCAACTGGCTTTTATTCACATAGCACATATATTATATTTTTAGTGGTAGCCTATTCTAAGAACCAAGCAGGCAAATGCTAAAGCCAACTGTATCTTCACAGTCAAACTTCATTTGCATAAATGTAGCAGCCTATACTGGTGCTAGATGTATTACAGCAAACAGGTAAACCTGTCATTCCAGCAGTCATCCAAACAAAGCAGCCTTCCTTGGCAGATGGCCATTTACTGATGAGCTAAAGGACAAGCTGGTTTTGAATTTCAAAACCAGTAAAATAGCTTTCTTTAATTTCAACTAGACATGCAATTCTTACCCAGCTACACTCACAGCTGTGTCATTGGTATTATTTTACAATAAGTTCCCATGTGTGCAGTTCAGGGATGTGGAGGAGGGGATGGTGTGCCTCAGCGTCAAAGACTCTTTCGTCAAATCGTGCTCTGAAGCCCCTGGTTCCCACCCTGTGCCTGGCGGTGGTGATGTTATACGGCCTGGCCGACCAGCTCAGAAGCTTTGTGGCCAGCATCTTCATCCCACAGTACCACTTCCCGTACGCGGTGGCTCTCTGCTTTGCCCAGGTTGGTGCGTGCCGCCTGGCTGGTTTCTAAGGATGGTTCACACTTTATTCTGAATGAATGAATGAATCAAACATGAAAGCACTCTTTGTCCAGCCACCAGCACGTGTGTATTTTACGGATTATTAAAAGAAGACAACACTGCACACTATGGCTCACCTGCTGTTAAGTATACACAGAGTATTGTGTGCCATGACAGCAGGTTATTTGCACATACTGCTATTACATGCAATTACATCTGCCTTTATAGTATTTCTGCCAACACACAGGCAAACGTCAAACAACAACTAGTATGTTGATACTGAAGTACTGTATATATGTAAAAAAACCTCACATACATTATGTAGAAAATGCTGAATTTAAAAAGTGCTTCTATTACTTCTACTACTTATAATTATGATAATAACTTCTTTGTCAATTCTGTAAAGAAAAATCATAATTCTTCTCTTGGATTGTTGTTAATCATTGGTGCAATTAACTTCATACCTGTACAATGAAGTGTCGCCTGCTGGCTATTGATACTCTGTCAGTATTTGCTTTGAGTGTGTGTGTGCTGGTTTGAAGGACACGTCATGTGGTAGTGTTGTTGGTGGGGAGTGTGTTGATTAACACTTGGGCCCAATAGATGTTTAACCCAAACGGCTGGACAAAGGACTGAGATGTAAATGTGGCCCCATCCAAAGGTTGAAACTAGTTAAAGTCTTTGTGAATGAGTCATGTAAAATTAGGCCCTATCCACACTATATCGTTTAAGTGTGGACGGACTGACCTTGACGGTAAACAAACATTATTGTGGATATAAGGTAAATGCAGTAATTCATTTTTAAAAACACTGCTTTTTTTTATTCAAACAATTAAAACTTGTAACAAGAGAACATACAAAGTATAAAGTTATAATTATTCATTTGTATTAAAAAATATATTTCATAAAATTATTATTAATTACATTGATAAATAAATAAATTATAAAGAATGATAGGAAATAAAAAAGGGTGTGCATGCCTATTAGCCTTGTAAAATTGGTCTTTAGAGGGTCAATAAAACACACACACCTGAGATTTATGAGGGTCTGTAAAGACTGGATGGCATTAGTCCACAGGTTAACACAGCTTTTAGTCCGTAGGTTTAATTGTAATTATCCACTTCTCTACACAGTCAGTGAATTACAGGAGTTGGATGGATATATTCTACTTAACATCACATATATTTGCTCCTCATCTATGTGTTTATGTTTGGTCATGAAACATACATTTAGCCACAAAAGGACAGAAATGAAAACGTGGCAATGCATTTTGAATATGACAAAACATGCATCAAGCTTCTTTACTCATTCATTATAACATGAAAATAATATACTAAAACACAGTCAACCAACGGATTATTATTTTTATGATTTATTGTTTGATTAATTAGGCTGTAAAATTAGAGTACAGATGTGTAATAGCTGGTTTGTGTAACAAAACCCAAAGATATTACATTTTGAGTTATAGAAATGGGGCCTGCAAATGCTAGCCGTAATTATCTTGATAAATTACATAAATAAGTGATTGAAAATTTTTATTTAAAATTGGTGCTCATTCATTTCGTACAGTTTATTTAGCTTATCATCCAAGACAAATAAATTGGTATAAACAACATTTTGTAAACGCTATACAAGTTTGATACAAGTTGTGGGGATTCTGGAGCCTTTATCTGGAGAAATCTCAGTTTCATTAATAGATACTGATTTAACTATGCTTAACACTCTCTGCAATCTGCCCTGAATGTCCATTACAAACATGACTTCTATTGATATAAGTGATTGTCAAACTTCTATTAAGCATCCAATCAGCAGCCTCATTTCAGTAGTTAAATACTTCTGCATTCTATTTGATTCTTTAGTGCTTTGTGTTTTTTTTTACAGATACTTTAACTCTTTATATTTTCATGATCTTTTCCAGGTTCTGATCTCTCTCTTAGTCTTAAATCTCCTCCATGTCCTGGGTCTGGTGCCTCTGAAGCGTTACTCCAGGTCCCTGGGTGAGAAGCTGCTGGTGCCCTCCATCTGTAACAGCATCCATGCTGTGCTGGCCATGTGGGCCAAGGCCAACAGCACCGATGCCGGCCTCTTCCCCCTCCTCCTGCCTCTGCTGCCCATGGTAACTGTTGGTTTCAGTTTCTCTCAGAAGCTGGCATCCCTTCCATCCCTCCACATCTCTGCACTGATTTCCATCCTGGGCGGGACATCTTTTGTCATCACCGGTAAAAAAAAGGGTTAGATGGTATTTAACGGTGGAACTGATGGTTCTTAACCTCTAGTTAACTTCCTGTCTGTCTCTTTCTTTTTCTCTGCAGCCTCTCGGGGTCTGTTAGGTGTTGGGCCTCTGGAGTACATGTATGCACCTCTGGCTTTAATCCTCCACAGTCTGTCTCTGACTTGGCTCGCTAAAGTGTCTGAGGCTGACCGCAGACACTCCCCGGAAGCCCAAGCCTCCATTTTTGACATCTATTACGCCCAGCTGATAAACCAGAGCTGCGTGCTGGGCTTCCTGTGGCTGCTGCACCCAGAAAGTCCCTGGCAGGTGCTGAGTCACAGCAACTGGCAAAGCCTGCTCTTCCATGGATACCTGTTCGCTATCCTGCTGCTGGGCATGGTGTTGAACTTCCTGGTTGGTATGTCGGCTCTGTGTGTCTCACCACTTGCTGCTGCTCTGCTACACTCAGCAAGGCAGCTGGTGCAGCCGTTCCTCCAGATTTTGTAGTTTCACTTGGACGGAGTAAGAAAATGACTTTCTCTGACACGTTCTCTGGTGTTCGTGCCCCAAATTTACCTTAGTGATGATTGTGACGTGTTGTCCGTAGTAATATGACGTTGTTTACGTTTTAATTTATGTAACCGTGATGTTGATGTTGTTGTGCTGCCTAAACCTAAGCAATGGTTTAAGTTTACACATGTTTACTGCCACCGTGAGCTGGCCTCTCCAGTGCTTTGTTAAGTTACGCAAAGAGGTCTGACAAAGCTACGTCACCGTAACCCAACCTGAGCCACTTAGATAAAATACAGATTATTAGCAGAGCGTCAAACTGTAACCATGACAGCATTTTGTAAATGCAGAACAGGCTAATGATTCACAGTTGGAAGGAAGATCAGTTTCTGACTTTTTCCTTCTCTTTTTTTGTTTTAGATGACAGGTTTACTTAATCAAGTCAACATCTTTTGGAATAGTTTTGATACTCTACATATTTATTTTAAATACTAACATGTACTCCATTTTGCTAGTGGCCTTTTGACCCAACTGGTATATGTGACATCATTTACTGAACATTATTTAAGATTAACGTATTTAAATTCGCACGTTCACCCTTGAATGATTCTGACAGATTTTTCAGATGAGAAGGGACGAGGATGAGTAGCGTGTTTATTTGTACTGGACACAGACTGTTGAGAATTCTTTGATGCGTTCCCTTAACTGTGTTCAAAATATCTTAACTCACTGACTGAATTAATTTTTAACCAGAGGTTTGTAGAGGTTGTTGCCCTTGAATGAATCTGACCCAGTTATTCAGATGAGAAGGGATCACAATGAGTAAAAAGTGAAATGGTGCCGACATCGATCTCCTTTGAGTCTTCTTTAAGTTATTACCAGTAGCTTAGTTGTCTTTATTAAAGAATATGCCTTTATTATTATTCAATTAGCTTCCTCAAAATATTTATTTTAATTTTAAAACATTACACATAATTAAACTAATATGCTAATAAAGAATCTGTATACATTTAATAAACTGAAATGACACTGATATAAGACTTTATTTCCAAAAATATTTATTGTGTCTAGCATCCAAATTTAAGTGCCGTCAAACAAACAAACCAGCAGTACAAACACCAACATTACACAAAGCTGCAGGTATTAAAAATCCTCAATAAACCCGATCAAATGGAAACGTCATTACTTGCTGAGATCACTTTTTCTGTAGGCTTGAGTTCTGCTTCATCCTGCCTTTGCCTTTAAAGCTCAAATGTGCTTTTAAGATGATTTTTGGGGCATTTTTCATCTTAATATGATGGAGGAAAGTGGAAGAGAGACTGGAAATTGGGGAGAGAGAAAGAGAGAGAGAGAGCGGGTTTGACCACTGGGTGATCCCAAATTATTTTCCAACTAAATACTAGCTCAAGACTGTCAGTGACTTAGTTTGTTAAATTAAGGAACGTGAAATAAAACTCCACGTAAAGATTCATGGCAACACCGACATACAATCTGTATTAATACTGCAACCCAAACTGAAGATGTACACATTTATTTTTACGCTGCCATGAACATGTCCCAATAACACATAATTGATGGGGGATGTCCTACATTTTTTTTTATAAACAACTGTAAACTACAAACAATGTAGGTTTAAACAAATTCAAAAAGATTTTGCTTTTGTTTTATGATGTAGGAAATGTACCCAACTTGTTTTTCATTGCTAAACAATGCAGTATTACAGTGCAGAGAATACATTCCAGTGAGAAACATTGAATGTAAACCATGTTTGTTCTCAATAAAAGTTCTAACAGGACATCTTCAACTTCCATGATTGCTTTTGTGTCGTCAACGTGAATGGAGGCATTCAGCTAACAACTCTAAGCCACGCCTCGTCCACTGCTGATGCTAGTCCTTGCTGCGTGTTTCAGTACCCCAGTCTGCTTCTTGTCCTTTATGAGGGGTCAGAGTTGGGCGGTATGTGTAGCCCCAGACTCTGCAGCAGGTTAGAAGCCGGTCCGGCCAGCCCCGACTGGCAGCTGAGGGACTCCAGCAGGTTTGTGACCAGATTCAGGTCCACATCCAGAGGCTGGATCTCCTCCTCTGACTCATCCCTCTCGTCTCCATGGGGAGAAGCAGAGGAATGAGGGGAGCCATTGTTCAAGCCTGCCTTGTTGTAATTCTGCAGAAAGGACAAATACAGTAAAACAAATTGTTCCATAACTAGATTCATATGATACACATGCATTATTTCACATACGTTTTGAAAATGAATGGCTGAACATATGTGGATATGTTATTGTATAATTTACCGTCATATTGAAGCTTTGTCCTATATTAGTGCCCAACAGCTCCTGATCCATTTGATCCATGTATTTTCTGAGACCGTCCATAGTTTCTGTCCCGTTCATCTCTGTGTGACCTTCTTTCTCCTCATCACCCTCTTCTTCTTCATCATCATCATCATCATCATCGTCGTCGTCTTCATCATCTAGATCATCTGAATCTAGCTCTTCTTCTTTACTTCCTATAAAAATAAAAAACCTGACGGATTAATAAGAAGATGTGGCAAGTTTCTGCCAGTTATTTTTACATCTTGTTTCACATCTTTCATAACTTCCAACATACCCAGCAGTCTGTCCAGTGCGTTGGCCATGGAGTCAGGCTCAAAACTAAAAGGCTGAGTTGAACTGGTCCTGGAGTACAAAGAAAAACAATGTGAAACCTGAACTGAAACAATATTGCTGTGACAATTCATTTTGAATACATTAGCTAGTCAGGCTTCACTGATTCACTAGCATTTGGAGCCCAGATGGACCATGAAGAGATAACAATACATGTGTTACATCCAAATGCACATTTAAATCATGGTTAGATTTACTACACATTACCTTTTTGTATCATATAGAAAATAACCACATGAATCATCCTAAATAATTGTATTCATTGAGCCAAATGTGCCTTTGATGAATTTGGTTTAATATTCTCAAAATCAATCTGATGTACTGGTCAGTCAGTCAGTCAGTCAGTCAGTCAGTCAGTCTCACCAGGGCAGTTCAGCACCCTCATGCGACGACATGGCGTTGAGGAAGTTCTTCATCCCTTGACTGACTGCTACCAGGCTGTAACCGGCCTCCTCTAACTTCTTGTCATCTTCCGTCTCCTTTCTCCTCTCCTCTGCACCCCCGACATGCTGCGTCCCCGGTTTGGTAGAACTGGAGCTTTGGCCGCCAACATCAGCTCTCCCTCCACTCCTCTCCTGCAACATACGCTCCAAATCCTGAGCTGTGATATCCAGCCAGCTGTCGCCTGGAGATAGACAAAAAGAAAAGATAATTATGGGAAATGCTATAAAAGAGAGAAAAGGTAGAGAATGGAGGATGCATACCAAAAGGACATAAAAAAGAAAGGACTTGGCTGGAAGCAGAAAATCACAGGTGGCAGGGACAAAGGCTGTATCCTTTCTACCAAGGTCATATCAGCTCTACTTTAGTAAGTTAGTAAAGTAGTAAAATCTCCACAAGCAAACATTACCCAACACGCTGAATATGTGGACCATTCTCTATGTCAGGACCCATCACCATTCTAT
Organism: Anoplopoma fimbria; assembly: GCF_027596085.1. Classification (NCBI taxonomy): domain Eukaryota; kingdom Metazoa; phylum Chordata; class Actinopteri; order Perciformes; family Anoplopomatidae; genus Anoplopoma; species Anoplopoma fimbria. The sequence goes on along the minus strand of NC_072454.1, from coordinate 9,278,265 downwards.
CCAAATATAACTGAGACAAATTAAAGTAGGTGTGTTCTTAAATGATGCATCCTCAAACTTTTTACAAATTCCTTTCCAGAGTGTTTCATATTCAAAAGAAAGATTTTCACTCACTGTCCTCTTGGGGGAGCTGTGACTCTTGTTTCTTCAGCTCCTCCACGCTGAACGTACTGCAGCTGTGCAGCAGCTGGAGAACCTCCTCACCAGGGGACAAAGCACTGAGACACAATAGGTAGATTCAGGCAGATGTAATAAGATATCACACGCAGGCATATCCACACAGTGTCCGCACCCGCACATGCACAGCCACAGCCCTCACCTTGATTTTGAGGCGACAGACTGTTTGAAGAAGTTTTCCGCAGATCTCGTCAGTTCTTTGTAATGAGCCGAACCTTCCAGTTCTTCCTGCATTTGACAACAATAAAATTATCTTTACACAGTAGATAAATGCTGAGTATATTACATATTTAACCTTAATATTCCAGGTGTGGTAAGGTAGCTACTATTCCTCTTGGTCTCAACATTCAAAAAGTTTGACTAACCCGGAAGTAGCCGCTACTTTTCAGACTGTCCAAGAAGCCTTTCCACTGAGGGTTACAACTGACGGGGGCATCGGGCTCTGATGATGGCAGCCTGCACTTGGAGCACAGGATCTCAAAGCCATGGGCCTGGTAGTGGGACACACACACATAATCAAATACAACACTGAAGAGCCAGCTTGCATTCTACCAAATGCATACATTTACTAATCCAAACGACAGGTCTGAATGATGATGAAACACAGATGATGGCTCACCAGTTTCATGCCGAGCTCATGGGATTTGTACTGAGGATCAGAGTGAGGAGGCAGGGCGAAGCCGCTCCTCCTGTCTGGAGTGAACTGTTGCTGCTGCAGCTGGGCGTACAGGCATCGGGTGAATGTCACCTGGAAATACATTTACAAACAGGATTACAGTAAACAACATAGAAGCATTATTTTGAAATAACTCCCTTTCTTTGCAAAAAAACCACTATAATCATGAATCTCTAAGTCCGTTTACCGAGGTGAGGACTCTTGTGTCAGGAGGGAAGGTCTTGAAACTTCGACACGCCTGCAGATCTACTGGATCCCGCAGGTAGAACGCAGACACTGCAGGGGCCACCAGGTCTGGTCGTTGTGCTAACACCATGGCGATACCTGAAGGTATGAAGCAGTGGGCACGATGGAGGCCATCTTTAATCTTCTCTGGGTACCTAAGTGGAGAGTAGAGATTGATTTACTTTTTCATTATTGATACATTTAAAGTACATGGAGATACCAGTCCCATATATTATTTCATCCACTGACATAAATATCGATGTGGCCGTTAACAAGTCGTTCTTTTGTTAATGCAGGTGTTTAATCAAGTGTGTAGTGAAGAGGTATTAAAAACTGATTCTGCACCTTGAAAATTAGATCCTGAAATTTTGCTTTTTTACTATTTACTGTCAATATAGATCCGGGGGTTAGAACCCACATACTGGAAAGCATATGTACTTGTCAATGGTGTTGAATGTGCAACACATTTATGCATCAAAAATAGACTTTTAACACACAGAGGCATCCTCTCACCCCTCTAATCGCTTCTTCAGGGCTGCACGGATCTTGGAGCTTGCCTGACAGGCCCCCGGGTGGGTGGAGAGCAGTGCTGTAACTTGTGCCACACTTGGTACCACATCTTTTGAGACCCCCACTGGACTGGATTTGGAGGGACAGGGCAGAATATGCAACTCTCCCCTATAGAAGAAGACCTGCAAAAATGATTAGTGAAACGATTAAAGGTTACACTTCAGGTAAATACAGACAAGAGGAAGAACGAGCCAAAGGAGTGGTTCTCTGTGTTTTGTTGCGTTACCTAAAAATGTGATTACTTTACACTAATGTTAACCATGCATTTAAAAATCAGACCAAAAGGTTTCAAGTCAAGGTTGTCAAATGTGTTTTTTATGTCTTACTCAAATTAACTGAAAAACAAGGTAGGTTATCAATTATCAAATTTAAGGTATGTGTTGGTAGATGGTTTGTACTTAAAGGGCTAAGACTAGAAGATGAAAACTCTCTCATTTGTTGGACTCACCCTGTTTTCACTGGTGTCTGGATTCAGCCACTTGGGAAGATAATCTGCCGCTTCGATCAGAAGAAACTCGCCATCGTTGTCCTCAACTCTTCACACACAAACACGAAATGGATATTAGAAGCAGAGAATCAAACGACAAAAAACTGAAACAGATCCCTGTTTAAGTACTGTAATATGGCAATGAAAACATTTGATGATTTCTATGCTTTATTTGAAAAAAGATAAACCCAGAGCACATTGTGTCTCACCTGGCTATGAGCTCTGGGAAGGCCTCTGTGATTTGCTGCAAGAGATAAACAACAAACCACTCGTCCTCCACATTGTCCCCAAACTGAGTGCTACCTCCAATGTGAGCAGGTACACCACCTGTCAATACAAGAAATGATATCGTTTTATATATATAACTGATGTTTATATTTTTACATCAGTGTGGGTGCCAATATTGAAAGCAATTCATCTCTGAGGTGGTGACAACACAATACCTTTCTCAGGATGATACTTGAGGTTGAATGGCTGATGCTGCCAGATGTATTGTATCAGGAGCGAGGCAACCTTTGCCAAAATCTCCTCCACTAGATGTGTGAGCTGTTCCTCAGTCTGCTGTGAAGTTGAGCTGTCTGTCTGGATCAAGAAGAGCTGGTACTGAACCATGTCTTCCTGAATCACTCTCCTCTGCAGACCGTCCATTGTAGTTGTTCAATGACTGTCAAATAAAAAGTAGGAGAGAAGTATTCACTTTTAGTAAAGGCTAACAGGTCACCACAGACAATGTATTACAGGACAATATATTTTAAGTGTCAGGCAACCTTACCTTGTTTTGTTTTTTAAATGTGAGATTGGTAGGGCGATGAAGTCTGGAGTGATTTCAATTCAACTTTTCTCATTTCTACGAACGTTGCCGGCACGCCACCCTTCACTGTTTGGGTCCTACTGTGAATCCCCCTCGACTAGAACCATCGTGTAACAAATATCAGTTCCGACATTTTAAATTAATTTATTTTCGCTGTTCCACCGATAAAAAGCCACCTATACTATATTAAATATACATCTAAAATAAAACAGACTACTACTGAAGTTAATAAAATTGTATTTATTATATAATTCGCATTTTATAGTTGAGTCGAATTCACCAACAGTAAGCGGACACATTTAGGCGACGCACTGACGTCGCGCAGTGCATGCTGGGAGTTGTCGTGAAATGGCTGATAACTACACGGCTACTTTGTGGTAGTCCGAAATCTATTTCCCGTGATGCAACGGGGCTGCGTATCCATGACACCCGTATTATTGTTGTTGCTGGCGCTACAGTTAGCACGGGAATGCGTCTGAGGTTGTGCTCCACTAGCGTTGTGTTTGTACAATGTAAACGTGATTGATTGATAGATTCTGTTTGTCTGCGGACTGGAGGAGATGTTGGACCTCCCCGCCAACCAGCACAAGGAGGCAGGCATGAGAGGCGAGGGGCTGAGCCTGTGAGACGGAGACCAGGGAGGATGATCTCACGGTACAGCAGGAGACCCGTGTCTCACAAACTGGAGATGTGAGTACTGTGACGTCACCAGCTGAGCACCGTATACACGGGGTTTCCCAGCTGCCAGAAGCAAGGGGGGATGAGTGATTGACTGATGGATGTGAAATCATCTTTGTATTGATCCAGATAAGATAAGATAATCCTGTATTAGTCCTGAAAGTGGGGATTACAGCAGCATAGTTTTTTTTCTGTCTGTAAATATTATATTTCAGTTATTGTTGTTTTTCTTGCTTATTTATAATACTTGGTTTTTTTTCATTTTTAATCTTGTCTTTCTTTACTATGTCTCTTGTGTGCACTTTACTCTATGCTGCTGTAAGCCTGCAAATTTCCCCACTGCGGGACTAATAAAGGATTATCTTATCTTATCTTATTACATTACAGTCATTTAGCAGACGCTTTTATCCAAAGCGACTTACAATCAGTAGTATGTTACATATCATTCACCCATTCACACACTGATGACAGGCTACCATGCAAGGTGCCACCATCAGACTCTAACTAACATTCATCATCCAGTCCACACCGATGGCAAGCCTTCGGGAGCAACTTGGGGTTAAGTGTCTTGCCCAAGGACACATCGACTGCCGAAGCCGGGTATCGAACCACCGACCCTCTGATTGGAGAACTACCTTGCTCTCCACTACGCCACAGCCGCCCCTTATCTTATCTTATCTTATCTTATCTTATCTTATCTTATCTTATAGAGGATAGTGCAAACAAGAGACATAGTAAAAAAAATCTAAATAAGTATTATAAATAAGCAAATGAGCAATAAAAAAACAGTAAAGAATCCACAGTAACTGAAATATTATATATACAGACTGAAACTATTATAACTATTGTATTGCACAGTGTATTTGTATTGCAGAGGATTTTAGTGTCATGTGGTCTGCTACTGGGAGCAGAGCTGGTTGTGCAACCTGACAGCAGCAGGAAGGAAGGACCTGCGGTACCTCTCCTTCACACACCGGGGGTGAAGCAGGCGGTGGCTGAAGGAGCTGCACAGAGCTGCCAGGGTGTCCTGCATGGGGTGGGAGGTGTTGCCCATCAGGGATGATAGCTTGGCCATCATCCTCCTGTCTCCTGTCGCTACAGACAGTCCATCTGTCGCCTGGTTTCGACATTAAAACGACATTTAAACTACTAGGACACCCTGTTATTTGAGGGAATAACATTTCCTTGTTTCTTAAGCTGTCATGCTTTGCAAAAATGTCGGCAGTAAAGTGAGCTCTAATTATTTGTGCTTTCAGGGTTATGATCCTTTATCTAGATACAACAAGAATTATGATAAAGATCACGTGGACAATCAGCTGTTTTAACTATATTTTCATGATGTTTTTCTCATGGAGGGATTTTAAGTCCATCACATACAGTACCAGTCAAAAGTTTGGACACACCTTCTCATTCAATGTTTTTTCTTTATTTTTATTTTTTTCTACATTGTAGATTAATATTGAAGACATCCAAACTATGAAGGAACACATATGGAATTATGTGGTAAACAAACAAATGCTCAACAAACCAGAATATGTTTTATATTTTTGATTCTTCAAAGTAGTTGAATGAGAAGGTGTGTCCAAACTTTTGACTGGTACTGTACATTAAACACTTCCCCGGTCGCCTCTCAAAAATGTGATTATGATAAAGTTCACGTGGAAAATCAGCATTTATTTCATGATGGTTTGTCCTTGTTGTGCTTGTAAGCCCATCGGTAACATCGAACACGCCACTGGTCGCCTCTCAAACTCACTTTTATCATTAGACTTTTTTTGATTAATGTTCTCAATCTGTCTTTTCTGCAGACGTGGGTTGTCTCGCAGCAGCCTTGACCACCACCCTCTCCCAGAGGAGGCAGACGATAACCAAACGCCTCAGCGATACCTCCATGACCTCCAGGAAGCCGTCTCCGCTCACAACAGGTAACTGAGTCCTGGTCATTTAGCAGACAGCCCTGACTTATTCCACCAGGAGATAAACCTTTTCCAGAGTAAGGCCAAGATGAAACTACTTGGAACTAGTACACAAAAATACTCTTGAATGTGTATTATGTAATGTTATACTGTCTTGAGTGGACAGCTGATTCTCAGGGCTGAAACCAGACACCCAGAAGAAGTAGATTAATTGATATCACATTGCCTCCTTCAGATGTGCAGTTAAAAGAATAAGTAATGAGTCAGGCTGTTGGAATATTCAATTACTTTAACATTTGCCCTCTATTTTCCACTTTGAAACCTTGCCCGTGGTTATGTCAACAACCACCATCAGTAAGATTTACGCAGCCACATGACAGAGACCTGGTTTATATTGTGACATAGAGAGTCATGGTGTTTGCATATACTTGTTAAATTCACTGGGTATATCTAAAACAGGTGATGGTTTGCTGTGGGAAGAGGGATTGTTGGAAACATAGGTTGTGAACTCTATGCCCTACAGGAAAAGTGGTAAAACATTACTTATCAGACTGTACACAAACCTTATTTCTTGTCCTTTCTATGTAGTTCAGATACGTCTGCTGCGTCGGGCCACTCCGACTGTCCCACCGTCATTTCAGTTGACTCCAACCAGTCCTGGTCAGGCATCCACAGCTCTACCGGCACTGGCATCTCCACAGAGAGGAGCTCTGTTTTCTCCTGGGGCTACGATGTAAGTCTACTCCATAGATCTTAACATGAAGCGATGATGCCAGCCTGACTCTGTCTGTCCCACAAGAAACATACTGTGCAAACACTCACACATACACACACACACACACTCAAAAACATACACATCGACATCTTTGTTTTTCCTCGAGCAATTTTCCTCCTCTCTGTTTTTATGTTGCAAAGATAAAAAGAAGCCACAGACATCCTTTCATGCATTTTTTTATGTCAGATTTTGTTTTACCTACCAACCCGTGGAAGATGCCTGATTTGTCTGCTACTTCTTTGTATATGCAAGACGTGATTCCACTGGGTATTGGTGTGTTATTATGCTGTGCTTTCTAGCCTCAGTTGGTCCTACAAAGGTTTTTTGGGACTCAATTATTTATTTAGTGAGTTGTCCTCAAGCTGTGTTGAGAAAAGAAAAAAAAAGTTACACAAACTAACTCACTCCATACTCACTTCTTTCTCTCTGTCTTTCTCTTGTTTTTTGTCATAGCATATGAACAATCCTGCTTGACCTCAAATGCATACAGACATCTCAAAGGGCCATATGGGCAAACTATTATGCATGTCGAGGCTTGCCATGAGATTTAAAAAACAAAAAAAAAACTGCAGACGTGGTACCAATAGCTGATGAACAGACTGAAAAGCAGCAGCTTTCAGTCATAGAGCCGGTGTATGAGAACAGAGGAATGACTAGCTTTCCTTCCTATGTCACCTTCTCTTTTTGTTTTTCTGTCCCTTAGGAGTTCGACAAGGCAGCGTCACGTCAGGTGCAGCAAATGTTTGAGGAGATTGACAAAGAGCTGTACGAGGGGAGAGGCAGCGGGGGAGGGATCCTCCAGGGGCTGCAGGATGAATGTCAGCACTGGGCCACACGTTTCCCACATCTTCGGTACGTTATCCACGGTTTACGACCAACCTACTGACAACCTACTTCTTCTTCAGGGTACCAGTGGGATCAAAGAGTAATGCTGATTGTGGAGACAAAGCTGGAAAAAAAATCCGTTCTTGTATGAAAACATAATTATTTTACTAAAAAATTCTTTGTGTGTGTGTGTCACTTAGGATCCTGGGGACTCAGCTGATGTGTCCCAGTGATGAGGGCTTCCAGTGGTATGCTTCTTCAGAGAAAGGCAGCTCTGCCAGCAGCCCATCAGTAGGCAAAGAGAGCAGTGTGAAGTCCCAGGAGAAAGATATGGGTGGCACAGAGTAAGTCTTTACTGCACAGACGCACTGGTTGACTGTCTGATGTCAGAAGGACACATAAGTTCACCTGTCAGATACATTTCGTTGATGTAAAAAAAAATATTATGCCTCTCTATCTCTAGTGGCTGTTTTTGCGGGCTGTCCAGATGACTGGTGTTAGGGCATCAATTATAGAGGAGTCCTGGCTGACTCTGTGGTGTTGTGACCTAGATGCTCAGGCTTCTTAATCAAGTTTGGTGGCTCATGTTGACTGGCTGTGATGAATGGTCGCTGGGACCGCCAGGTTTAAATCTAAGTTGACGTAAAATAATTTGTTAATGTCACTATGCAGTGTGTGAGTGTGAGCTTGTGGATGTATGTGAACACTGTACAAGTTCTTTCATCTCTGAAAGTTTACTTCTGCTTTTCAGCCCGGAGATGTGAAATGAGTTTGAGTTTATTTATCATTAATTTATAGAAAACATACAGGATTTGTGTAATGTAACGTTTTATGTGTACATGGTAAGGTGCTTAACTATGTGTGCCCTTGTCTTGGGGGGGAAAGGTTGAACGTGCAGGGAAGGAGGGCGGCGCTGATCGAGGCCTCCTCAGCAGAGGCGGATGAGCCTCCTGGCACCTCCAGTGGCTCCAGCAGTCACGACAAGTCGAGAGTGATTGAAGTGGACGGTCTGATGGAGGAATACCTGGCTTTCGATAGCAGGGACATGTGAGTTACTCGCTGTTCTTATTTTGTACAGTTTTGTTTTATGCCGGAATCTAAATCTAAACCTCAGCTGTTAAATTTTTTTTTTTATATATCTGTCTTCTGCAGGGAGGACGAGTGGGAGCAGGATTGTTCAGAGTCGGGTCGAAAGCATCACTCTATGCCCCCTGTCTCTCCATACCGGTGTCGCCGTCAAGCTGTTCTCGACCTGCTGTTTGATGATGTGTGGCGGCAGCTGGTTGGCTGGATGAAAGAGCTGGTTCAACGCCACTGGGAATGCTGCACCTCAAGTAGGGGCTGAACTGAACTATTTCGCATGCAATGGACCTAACTTACATCAACAACTGTCCATTCTTACGCACAGTATTTGGAAGTGATTGTATGTGTGATTGGCAGACGATGAAAAGATTTCTGGGAACTTGAGCCCCGTGCCGCAGGACTCCCAGAATCCCTTCATGCTGCTCTCCATGCTTCCGACGATGCTGCCCAAACTGGGCCAGAGCAGGGTGCCCCCGCTCACAGCTGGGCTGCAGTTTCAGGTCAGTGGTCCGAGGGAGTAGACTGGGAGCCTCGTTTTTTACTTTTAGCACTGTCAGCAGTTCAGGAGGTCGATTCAAAACTTGAAAATAAAAAAAAAATCTCCTTTTTAAAAAGTAATCTATTTGGGCTTTTTAAAAGAAACAATGAATCAGAGACAATAATGACGATAATAGTGACCTTGATATAAAATGCACTTCAAATAGTTGTATTTAAACAACTGTTTAGATTTGACCTTGAATTGTTTTCACTGTAAGTCACTGCAATATATCACATGAAAATAAAATTATATTTGTTAAGGACATGTATCAGTGAAGTTGACCTTTAATCGTCTTGACCGGCTTTAGGGTCACATGTCTCTGTTCCACAGTCCACACTTTTTTTTCACTCCTGCCTGTTGCTCTTTCAGTCTTTCAGTGCTTCCAGTTCATTAACTTGTATCACTGTTTTCTTTCCTTCCCTCTTTACTTTCTGCCCTTCACCTTGCCAACGTGTTTTGTGTACCTTTTTTTGTTTCTTTTGTCCATTTTCCCCTTCTTAATGTCATTATATTTCTTTCTTTCTTTCTGTATGTCTTTATTTCTAACTTTATTTTCCTTCATGTTCTTTACTCATCGCTCTTCCTTTCTTCTTTATCCACTATCTTCCTTTGGTCATGCCTTTTTTCTCCTTAAAGAACACAAAGTCAAGGGGTTCAAAGCACAAGTCCAGACGGAAATCCAAAAAGCAGAAAAGATCTTCCACTGTATGTAACTCCCTCACTTAGAGCCAAAGTGGTGGTGTGTTGTGTGCACGCTGTCCATGGCGGCTCATTATCTTTTATCTCTAGAATAAATGTGCTTGTGCCTGTTGATTAACCCCAAAGCATCAACACTGCTTTTTTATTGATTAACTGCAACTTATTTTCAACATGAACTACTTTGATTTTTATTTTTTTTAGATCTTTCTTTTCTGTCACAACGAGAATGTTTGGAATGCTTGTTTTTGCTAGTTATTGATTTTGTTGCATTTTGTGAATGTTATTTTTGATCGGTGGCGTAGCAGATATGAGGTCCACCTGACATCACTGCATGATGAATAACCGTTTCTTTGATGATATGCTGTTTTGTACATATGGAATTAACTAACCACGTGGCCCCTGGCCTTCATAAAATACAATATTAGTATCTGACCTGCCTTACCTCCTTTATTATTTCTCTTGTCCGCTCCCTTCGCATTCTTTTTCTTTCATCCCTCTCCTCTACCCCTCTCTCCTTTTATCTCATTACTTTCTCCCTTCATCTCACGCTATTCCACAGGCTGGAAGGGTCCCAGTAGGAGCAGCAGCGACCCAGCACAACCTGAACGACCTCATTGTGATCCACAGCATCCCCCTGCAGCAGAGGAACCTGGTCGTGCTGGAAAGAAACCAGTAAGGATACATTTTACTCATCCAACCAATGAGCTTTGGTGCCAAAATGGAGAAAAATCAATGACACAATTACAATTTCGGGAATGTTTTAATCCACCAATGGGAATGAAAGTGGCGTGGATGTCTTGTAGTTCTTCTTTTCCATTTACAGATAAACACATTATAGAGAGACATAGCCTCTCTCATGCTGTGTTATTGTCCCTGGTCCTAACACCTTGTTTGGCAGAGTACACAGCCAACTGGCAGCAGGTGGAAATGCAGCATTCAGTCATTAAGCTCCACGCTCTCTTTGCCATACAGGGAGCCAGAAGAGCGGGCGTCTCACAGACCGGGCTCCAGCGCGGTCCCCTCCAGCAAACCGCGGCCTCGCAGAGCCCTGGAGCAGAGCTCTTCATCGCTGTCACGCCCGGCACAGTCTGCCCGGCGTAGAAACCCTCCTCCCCGGACCCTCCTGCCACTGGTTCCCAGTCTGAGTCAGTCCTGCGCGGCGGGATCCATGGACGAGGTCATCCGCGGGACACGTCTGTGAGTTTTAGCATCATGGGAATCCCCGCCACCCCCACCCAAAATCCTATCTCGCTTTTTACTCTCATTCTCCCCTCCGGTCTCTGAAGTTGTGCAGAGTGAGATTACTTTGAAAACAGACTCTCTTTCAACTTGTGCCTTATGGCTTATGGGAAGGCTGCGTGATAAAAGTTTCATGTGTGAAACCAACTTCACAGATGAACTTGTTATGAACTGCGGGTGAAGTGTGCCACCTAGTTTTCCATGTTCCAAATTTTTCTTTCTAATGTTGAACTCGTGTTTTTAAAAATAAATAGTTTGACTTTTTCTGCTGAAAAGAGTTCGATTAGAAGATCGAAGTCTGAAGTGTAAAAATGTTTGTGGTTTTACTTTACTTTTACTTCATTGTCATCGCCGCTACGCTTATCTCCAAGAAATATTGTGGGACAAAACAGTCTGTAAAACTACAACTTGTTGATTTTACACTTTGGTTTTTGTATGGGTTAAACATTAACATTAATTAGCATTAATTGGTAAATTCCGAGTCACTGGTATGTGGCTTCTTTATCTCTGGGTGGCACAAGGCTAGCTGTTTCTAGCCTTTATGCTTAGCTAAGCAAACGGTCTCCTGGCTCCAGCCTCATTTTAAGCAGACATAATTTAAAGTGGGATAATCTCATCTGAATCTCATCTAATTTCATATAATCATTCATCTCCCAAAATGTCAAACTCTTCCTTTAATATCACAGTACTGTCACCGTAGCATCCTGGTCATCAAATTCTATCTGGGGAGGGATAACTTCCACATTTTATAGCACTGTGGCAAAATCATTTTTTACAGCACTAAAGAACAACCATATACATTTTTCTCTTCATGTTTGTTCTTATTTAAAAAGTCTCTACGCTATCACAAGAAGTTCAATTCTACCTTTGACTTTCATCCTCACACATAAGCTGTGAATTTTCGCAACTCCCACGGCCCTTTTTCATAAGGAACTTTATGTTAGCGCCGTAGAACAATCTATCTGTACTTATTGTCTTTGTGTGTTTCTCCTTCCACAGACCCACAGCCAGCGACTGCCTGACGTCTCCCTTGTTGCCTTTGAGCAGGAACACACTGCTTCCCCCCATCAGCACCGGAGACCCAGAGTCATCTCACTCGGGGCAGCAGTGCAAACCTGCACAGGTTGAATACAAAAACACTTAAACCCATCTCCACCGACAATGAAAAGCTTATTACAGCACATAAACTGAAAACACAGATTAAAATGAAGGCTTTCTGAATAGATAACAGGTTTAAGAAGTCTACCAGTAACCAGAAGGTGTTTAAGTATACAGCCTTAAAACAATTATATTGTAGCTTCTATTAAATAAATAAGTATTTTTTTTCTTTTTCGAATGCAGTAAACCACCTGTGACCGACTGTTTAAAAGACGGTGTATTTGTCCTTTATTTCCATCCAGCGTCACAGAGGCCCGTCCAGCCGCGCCCACAGTGCTATAAACGACGAAGCCGGCAGTTCAATACCGAGGGATCGTCACCACCTACTGGACGTCTTCTCTCGGCCCAACACCACTCACACATACAGGGTAAGATGCTCTTTATCGTGACACATCACACCTCCTGCATACACATACGGCATACTACCACAGGTGGCAGGTCAATGATTTTGTGTATCTCTCTGGAGAGAAGTTTTCTTTTTTGTTTTTGAACCCATCAGGTTTAGGTCTTAAAGTAATAAATTGGCAAAATGTATCTTCTGTATGATATGATTAATGGCGACATCATTTATTTTTTTTGTGGTTTGAGTCTCAGAGACCACGTGTTTGACCCCTGGTTTTATTTTTCAGTCCGACACTCCTTACCGTCGTTCCTTCACAGTATTGGACAACATCGGGCAGGGGCGGCCAGGCAGAGCCTCTGTAGCCACAGGTCAGAAATTCAACTTTAATAGTTGCACATAAAAACGTATAAATACTCCCGCAAAATGGGTTGTTTTCTACCACCAACAGTGGCTCCCAAATATATATATATTATTTATAAATATAAATAACATAAATATGTAAAATAAAAATATTTAAAACTATTTATCCATTACTTTAAGCTAAATATTTGAAATGTTTATCTGGGAATCACTGATACTGTATACTGGGACCCCTACTTTTCATTTGCCTATCACTTGTACTGCAAATACCCAGTGCTTGCATAAGATATGGATCTCGTAGTACATCAGTTATTCACTTATGCATTCATTTATTCATTCATTCCACCAGACTCTCTTGGTATCGGTGTGACGGGCATCAGTATCGGCATCAGCAGCTCATCTTTCTTGGACTCGTTTTCCCATCCCCCTTGGGACACTCACCCATCAAAGACGAAGAGGAGCCGGACCCACGAGCCGCCGTCCCGGGTGAGTAGATTAAAGCACTGATTAAGCTCTTCCAGACTTAATAAACTATGAATGAAAGAGGTTGCAGCAGCGGTTGGCTTCAAGTAAGATTTACCTGCTGGTAAGATGATTTAATCAGTGTTTTCATTAACTTATTTATCCTTCCTCTTTCCCACAGCGACACTGGTGCCAGTGTCAGTCCCACCTCGGTCCTACACCCGGGGAGGCGTCTCAACCAGAGCCAGCAGACCTGGTTTGTAGTTCGCCTCCAAACCCTTCAGCCATTCATCTTTATTCCCCACAACAAAGTGCAACCCTCTGAAGCATCTGTGCCCTTTTTTTTTTCTTTTTTAAACAGAAGTAGCAGATTTTTTTCATATTATCCTGCTTTGGTTAAGTTTATGTTTGAGGCCTATTTTTGTATTTCAGAAATCAGCTTATGTGGCTGCCAAACACACAGTAACTCCGTCGTCATGTGCAGTGTGAGCTGTATGTGTGGGCATTTGTAATTTGTATGTATGATCTGAATGTGTATATATCTATTTATATGTGAATGTACAGAATATTATCTTCCGTGGAGTGTTGATATGTTGGTAAATGACTATGCAGGGAATAACACATCCACCCCGACAGGGATAGAGGAGATAAAAAGCACTTTCTTTCCTCTCTGATGCTACATCAGAGGGTTTGGTACTGTATATTTTATAAGGACACAATTTTCAACTCAGTTTAAAATCATATTAATCAGAAGAGGGAATGTGGTGGCTGAACATCTCTGTAGCACACTTGCTTTTACATCCACACCTCACGATAAATGAAGGAATAGAAGAAACTGTAAATAACTAAAGGATTAATTCATCATGTCTGTACAAGTTACTGTGTTTGAGGTACATTTTCCTTATTACCTGAGCAAAGCCACGTGGGGATGCTTTGACAGGTAACATCAGGGTCACTGCACAAAGGGTAGTTTTCCTTTCATTCGTTATTAAAATAATATATAATCGGACAGCCATGCTACACAGGTGACAAAGCTTGAAAATCAAAGCTTCTCTTCAATGCATTTTCTTTTATACAAAAAATAATAAAAAGCTGTGTACTGATGAAGTATATAAATATGAATTTATTTGTTTTTTATGAACACAATTACAAAAAAAAGACAAGAAATAAAAGATGCATTTACATTTTGATAAGTGTCACATGGAAAAAACTAGATAAAGGACATACGGAAGGGAGCAGTTAGACAGCTGCTGCTCATACATTAGCTTAAATGCTCTTATTATGCTAAAGTGGTGTTTTTGAACAAGTGCCACCAGTAATATAGATTTTATCTGTTTAACCAGAGCCTGTACATTTCTCACTTTTTTCCTCTTTTTGATTTTTTGGACTCGCTTTTTTTGGAGTATTTTGCTTCCATGTCAGAGAGGAAACTGTTGAAATTCTGCTCTCTTGACTTCTGTTTTTGCTGCAAAAAAAAACAAGGAAAGGATGGTTATAGAAAAACTCCAGAACAATTTCATACGTGTGTGTGTGTGTGTGTGCTTATGCATTTCTTACCTTAAGCATCATGACAAGACTGTCATCTTCATCACCGAGCCCCATCTCCTTCTGCATTTCTTCTGCTTCCTGTTGCTCCCTATTAGCCTGTTAGGTTAATGAAAATCACATTTCTGACATTGATACACATAGAAAAGTTTAAACGTGTTGGAGGTGTTTTTTGGACATCCAACACTCTAGAAAAATAAATATATTAGCTTTGAGTATTTTGTTGCTTTAACACAAACACATTTCTTACCCTCTTCCTACGAGCCTTCTTCTTCTTGTCACTCTCCTGCGTAAACGCTGGAAACGCTGTGACTTCTTCGGCCTTGATGGCGGCCTGGATGATGGCGCAGAGCCTGGGCTCATCTTCCTGGGAGCAGCACATTGTCGAAGCTGTGATGGCGTCCATGTTTCCCTGGTGCTGCACATACAGCTGGATCACATCCTTCCGCTCCTCTTCAGAGCCCTTGTATTTATTCTCAAACTCGAGGATGTCCTGCACCGTAATCTGGGGAGTGAGTGAAAAGAAGATAAGATAAGATAAGATAATCCTTTATTAGTCCCGCAGCGGGGAAATTTGCAGGCTTACAGCAGCGTAGAGTAAAGTGCACACAAGAGACATAGTAGAAGAAGACAAGATAAAAAAAAAAAAAACAAGTATTATAAATAAGCAATAAAAACAAAAAACAGTAGAAAAACAACAATAACTGAAATATTGTATTTACAGACAGAAAAAAAACTATTTTAACTTTTTTAACTATTATTGCACAGTGTAATGTGTAATGTATTGCACAGGTTTTTATTGTCATGTTATTGTTGTCATGTGGTCTGCTGGGAGCAGAGTTGGTTGTGCAACCTGACAGCAGCTGGAAGGAAGGACCTGCGGTACCTCTCCTTCACACACACAAAAGCACGTATGACAGCTGCTGGTCAAGGCAATACATTTATGTTAATGTGCAATTTAATGATGCTGCAGAAAATAAATTAGTAGAAAATGTTACGTTTGAAATAATCCACTATTATCCCTGGGAACATTCATGTTGAAGGGTTTCATTAGTTGTATGATGGCAGATGCAGTGACACCACGTTGATCCCTATTTACAGTAAATCACTTAAAATACAATATGCAAGTGACTCACTCCGGGTGTCAGATTACGTGAGGGCGTCAGATTACGTGAGTGACTCATTATTAGGTCACGTTTATAACAATCAAGTAAACACCAGCTGGTCTCCGTTACCTTGGGGAAGAGCAGTCTCCAGTAGTCTTCCCAGCAGCGCTCTTGACTCAGGACGTCAGATTCCTCATCCACTGACCCCTGCTCATCATAGACGGCTCTCTGCTCCTTGTCGCTCAGCACCGCATACAGCTTTCCCAACACCTGAAGGGGGGAAAAGGCGACACAGGTAATTTTACACACATCTGCAGGCCTCATCAAAAAGTATGGTAGGTTGATTAATATATAATAAAATAGGATGTGGAGATGCATTGAACTGTTGATATTATCAGCTTCAAAAAGCAACATCTAGATTATGTTTGAGTGATACGACGAAACAGTAGGAGACGTGAGAATTTCCTCAATAGTCTTGATTTTGCAAACTCAGATTGGGTTGCACGTTGTAGGCATTTTTACCTGACAATATTGGATTAACAGGATTATCAATGCTATGAAGTACAATCAGTCAGGTTTTGAATTAACTGGTTAATTAAAACAATCCACAGACACTAACATTATGTTAACATAACATAATCTGATCTATACAGTTTGGGGGAAATGTATTACACCACAATATATTGCACACTGCACACATTGCACACATGTAAATATACTGGGTTTGTTTGTATAATATGTTTTATTTATTATCTTAATCTCTTTCTCTGTACTTGAGCTGCTGCAACACCCAAATGTAGATATTCCTTTGTTGACATGGGGGGGGATCAATAAAGGAATATCTATCTATATATATGGAAATTATGATATGTAAATACAAATAACATAACCTTAAGTGTTTTACACATTGCATACCTTCTTTACGACATGCTGCTGATATTTGGGTTGATAATATATCCAGGATTTTTGTGATATTACTGGAAAATCAACATCAAAACAAAAGCATAACCATATTTGTTGAGTGTATTTATTCCCTAGCTACACACCCAAGCTCTTATATAAATACACTACATTAATACATTAAGCATAGGGGGACAACAACAACAACAACAACATGCTTTCCTTTAAATCCTGAATTGATATTGTGTGTGTGTGTGTGTGTGTGTGTGTGTGTGTGTGTGTGTGTGTGTGTGTGTGTGTGTGTGTGTGTGTGTGTGTGTGTGACAGCCAATAATAAAGGTTTAACCTGAAACTTCTCGGTGGCCTGCGGGTCTTCTGGAGCCCGGTCCGGGTGCACCTTCAGGGACACCTTGTAGTAGCTCCTCCGGACCTCAGCCTCGGTCGCCTCTTTGTTGATGGCCAGCACCTCGTACAGGTTTGAGGTCTTAAAGAGCTCGTGACAGCGCTCGAGCAAACCCATGCCGACAGCTTCGACTTCGCCTTCACTCCGGTGAAGTATTTCTCTTTAAAGAGGAGCGTTGCGGCTGTTAAATAAGACCTTAAATAAGACCTTTTGGCCCTGTTGCTTCCCCGTTGTTGCTTATATCAATTTGGCGCGCTGGCCTGTCGCATACATCCGTACGTCAGACGACGTGCTTACGTCACAAGAAGGAACGCCCTCTGATTGGTTCCCGTTATCGAGGGCGTCAGATTACGTAATAAGCGCGTAAAAAGACATCACTGTAGAACGTAATGAGGTTGTTTTTTAGATTCCCTGGGGTAATATGAATTACATGTTTGTTTGCTGTTTGTATGTGTCTGTGTTTTATATGTATGAACAAATGTCTCAATAAAGTTATTGAAAATAAAATATAAAATAAAAATAAAAAAAGGTTAGTTAGTTTTTGGAAAAATTATTTGAATAATGAAATATTTCTTTTCTTTTTTAAAGATAACTTAGTAGCCTTCTTTTAGATATTGCGTAAATGTAAATATAAAAAGGTGTTTCATTTGTGCCGCCATTGCCTTTACTGTTTATGTTTATGTTGATTTCATGGATTATATTGACACTAAATGTGATCAGTGCGTTCATACTCATCCATCACGTGTCAAATGGTTCCACAAAGCCTGGCATAAATATCAAAAATCCTCTTGACTCTGTCATTTTATTTTAAATCAAATGACTCCATTATTATAATCGATACTTACACCTTGTTAACATTGATCCTAAACGTATGATTAACTGAAGGTGACTTAACATATTTTAACACTATCATGATTCTTTGCTCACTTAAAGTATCAGAATTATACTGCTAAAGTAGTGTAAAAATGTCTGAAGTAATATTTGATTTATCTTTTGCAGCCTAGGGTTGCTTTTTAAATCTATAAATAAGGAATTACTTGACAGCAAGGACAGTTTTGTCTTTAAGAAACATAAATATCTGACAAGGCAGGGTCCAAGCAACAGATGATACAGTATTTAAGTTAAACGAGTATATATTTTACCTGGATTTTTCCAATGCAACCCCATCTAGTTACCTTAATAAACATGATTAATTGATTAAGAAATGCATTTAATGTCACATATTAGTATGGCATTGAGCTGCACGAGGCTTCATCTACTACAGTAAAAGTGGAAGCTATCTGAAAACAATTTGGTTGCAAAAAAAAAATCCCATTTGAAACTTCAACTTCCATACATGCATCACTCAGTCAAGAACGTACAGATACCCTAGTATTTATTGGTGCGTTTGAAGCAGCACAAGAATACATCAAAGACAATGAGGCAAGTCACTAAGTATTTTTCACTGCTTCATGCAAAAGCAGAACACAAAGATACACACTGACTTTGAACTAAGCATCTGTAGATTGCACCCATCTGTGTTTATAAGCCTGTACAATATGCAGCACTGGAGATATACACTGCAACCCCCCCCCCCCCCCCCCCCTCAGATGTTATCCAATTATTGCCCCATCTGTTTCTGTTGCATATTTGGCACGGACTCTGTTGTTGTTTTTGTATTGACTTTCTGTCATCACAAACCTCATCTGTCCTTTGTACTCCGACACAAAATAAGCACTTGGACAACTGGCACATCATTATAATGATCAAATATGAAAAACAAAATGACAAGAGCACAAGAGTTGTATTGTAAATGTTATTAACTTTTTGCTGGTGTGCAAATCCTTCTCATATGCTTTCTATCCACTTGCACATTGCGCGTGGAGTTTGAATAAAACCATTGCTCCTCCTGGGGGAATATGTCCTTGTTATGGTAACAGTCTCTCCACAACAGTCAAATGGCTTCGTTCTCATGGTCAGTCTTTTTCAGCATGTCCATGGCCGATGGCATTTTCCCCTAAACTGGGACAGTCTAAAAAAACCTCCTGCAGGGGGCGGCAACTCAGCATTCCTTTCTGGTCTTCACCATCTTACTGGCGTACTTGATAGGGATCCCCCAGCGTCTCATTAGATAGACATCAAACACATAGGCCATCCCTGGCTCCAGGCCCCCGATCACAGCTGTAGTGACGGCCCGCCGAGGATTCAGCTCCTGGTAATACTTGCAGAGAACCCTCTCGGTGTCAGATCGGGACTCTGGTCCCAGACAGGGCGCCGTTAGAGCCGACGCTCCCCCTGCCTCAGCTTCAAGGTCTCCCAGCTTTTTTCGGTACACGCAGTACAGACTTCTTTCTTCTGTGCCCATCCACGCCAGGGTGACACTGTTGCAGCCACGCAACCGGTTGAAGGATTTTATCTGCAAGGTGGAGGGCAGAGATGGGACCCCCCTGCGGTGGTACGCTGAAGAGGTCTGCATTTTGACTGACGCCATCAGACCTCCTGGTAGAGCTGGGTCTGTGGTCGTTCCTTCTCTCTCCAAGTGGATGAGATAGGACGGACTTCCCTGGAGCCAAATGTGCACTAAATCTCCCCCCACGGCCTGCGAGGTCAAAACCTGACCTTTACTGGACACTGTGACCTTGACCTTTTCACCTCCACCGCAGCTCTGCAAGGTGAGGAGGCCACTCTGCTGCCAGCCCCGAGGACGGAAAGTGAAGAACTGCTCTGAGTCGGAGCCTCTGTCGCGGAAGGTCACCCACCTCAGCTCGCCCTCCCTCAGAGTGATGACAGATGTTCGAGCCTCCTCGTGCGTTTGAGCGGATGTCCCCTTGTACGCCGAGCTGGTCCCGTTCAGCCTGTCGATCAGAAAGACGTCAAAGTAATACTGGGTGTCAGGCAGGAGCTCGGAGACGGTGCAAACACTCTCTGTCCCCCGACACACACACTGATCAGCATATTCATCAGCGAGGGATGGAGGTGGACTCTGGGGTTCAGGATAAGAGTCCCACTGCTCCCACCACCACTCTTTCAGAATCGGCCACGCTGTCACTCCTCTCCTCCTCTCCTTCTTCTCTTGTTTGGGTTCTTTCTTTTTTCCCGTGCTCTCTTGCGCAGCACAAAGACTGGGGTAGTTTCGCTGGGAGTTGACGAGGACACAGTAGTCATAGCTTTCCTGCGTCTGCGGGAGGCTGGTTATGGAGGCACTGGGAGCCCAGCTGAGGGTGACGCTGGTCATGCCTACACCTAATGTGTGAACTTTGGGGTCGGCTGGGAGGAGAGGGAAGGCTCCTGAGGGCCCCTGGCCTTCATGGAGGTACACTGTAGCTCTGGTGTTCTGCTGTTTGGAGCGCAGCCTCAGGATGTAGATGGCAGCCTGGGGATAGGAAGGACCCGTGTAGTTGTTCACCGCATTGCCTGTGAAGCTGTGCATTCTCTCCTCAGACCCAGGACCTCGCCACCACACCTCAGGCACACTCTTTTTGGTGCTCCCTGAGAGGAAAGAGAAACCAAATGAAAACATATTTCAACAAATATAATTGATCAATGTGTTGTTGCTTATTGCTTCTTCATTTGGTTGTTTGACCTTCACTGTGCATCTGATGAAGAGGGGAGATTTAGTGAGTTCACGACTTGTTTTTTGAAACCAATCGTGGTCCAATACGCAACTTACACAAGTGTGTTGCACATACACTGAGAATGGACTTTTCAGTGAAGTAGCTAATATATTGCATCCAGTATTTAAACTTTAAAAAAGTATTTGCAACAACAGTTCAGAATAAAGTTGGAGAAAGAATTTTGTTTCAGTGAGCAGCATTCATAATTGAACAACCAAAGACCATCACTACCCTAATCCCCTCTCTGCTCATTTTCCTGGTGTGTGAACACAGTTATACTTATACAAACTTCAACTTTAAAATGAATCTGGGGGTTGCATGACATATTAAGCACTGCAAATTGCATAAAACAAGAAAAACAAACAGAACGCACTGAACCTGGCTGATAAAAAGAAAACCATAACACCTCAAAAATGAACAAGTACATAAATACAATGTCAAATGCCACTTCAGAAAGGATTGCCATTTTTTCTATTCATGCCCAAAGCCATTGTCATTTTGAAGTACATACTCTTCACTTGAATGACGCAACCGTCAAATTAACCTGAAAAAACCAACCACCACGCGTCTCCACTGTCATCGCTACGCGAGATGAGAAATTGCTTCTCAAATGAGACCAAATGTTACAGAATCAAAGTGAATAATTCAGGCTGGCGATGGGGACCAACGAACCCGCTGTCTGAATGATTCATGTGTCATTTTATAACTTCATAATGTTATTTTAACAAGTAGAGAAGCCTTTTTAATTAACCTGGAAAAACTGTTCATGGAACACTCTGAGGTATATTTTCTTTTCCAGAAATCTGCTCCTTTTTAGCTTAGAAATTTGTTTACTTTAATTGACTCTGAACACTTATTGCACAGACTTTGGTTTCAAGCCTTTTAGTAATAATCTTACTCTAGGGCATGTTTTAATTTCCTGAATTTGATTTGATTTGTTTGGTTGGTTTGAAAAGCCCAAAATATTTCAGACCAAGAGCTCAATTTCATTTAGTTGTTTATTAAATGTTTTATGAGATTTTCAAATCCAAATCCAAATCTTCACAACATTTGTGTCAGTGTGAAAACCAGATATGATCACACCCACTGTAGCTGTCCTTGTCAGAGATAGTGGTTGGCATTTAGAATACATCTATAGGATTTCCTGTGCTTTGAACTTAAACAAACTGGTACAACGTGCTAATAAGAAGACGTAGAAAATAATCTGTTTTATCTACCTGAGAAGTTGTGACAAAGAAATTTGGAGACAATCGCCATATTCGATATTGTTTATTGATGGTCTATAAATGTTATAACAGCAGCGGTAAATTAAAGCTATGACCTCCAGGCTGCAAACACAGGACAAACAAGTAATGCAAAACCGATAAACCTTAAAATACTTTTAATAGTGTGATTGTCCTTTCTACTATACCACAAATTCTTCCAAAAAGTAAACTCTCCTCTACAAACACAAAGTAAAGTAAGATTAGATTTGTTGCCCTCTTCTAAATCCCTTTCCCTTATGATAATATCTAATTGATTGTCTTGGCTAAGCCACATGCAGTGATGATCTTCAGGGTAAAGCGGGTGTCTGGAGGTGCAGGTTGTGGTCTTACTGTTCACTCACACTGCAGGCTCTTGAGGGGTTTGTCCTTCAGGGTTCGGGCTGCCAAGCTCCATTCGATGGGGAGGTCACATGGGCTGACAGTCACGGACATGACTGGAGCCTTCTTCTTCAGCGTGAAGTATAGCCTGTGGAGAAAACACCAAAGATAACCGCTAAGAAGTCGTCCGATTCATCCCAGGGAATGTCAAAGAGATAACATCCTGTTTCAATTCAGCTGCGAGGTGATGGATGAGAAGACAAGATATCCTCTGGTGCATACTGTGCAACATTCTTTCGTTTGTTGAATGATTTGCAGATACGGTGGGCTGGTTAGCATTTCAAATTTTTTCCCAAAAGCTTGAAAATTTCACCGTGGCAGCTGTTGCCTGTCGCCGTCTTTCCATTTGCCTACATGCTGATCATTTGATAGCGGATCAGGAGAGGTGACCTGGGGATCAGATGATAAGGCTGCATTGACAGTTTGAGATGGATATCTGCCTGTTTGCTGTAACTATCCGGGATCGTGCTTTGCATAAAAACTACTTATGTCTTATTGTGATCAGATGTTATTGCATGTTGGATTACAGATTTGCATTTTAGATGGCAGTTAAAGGACATTTAACATTCTTGCTGTGGTGCTCTGGTCCTATTTTGATTCCAATAATCACTGTTGTTAACTCATGAGTCAATGTTAAACTGTTCTCCTCCACAAAGACGCCAGAATAAGAAGTCTGTCTCTTTTCAACTCAAACAGTTATGTAAACATTTGTTGTCCGTCCTTACAAACATCATTTTTTATGATTCTGCGCAGATGGTGCACATCCAAACAGATGTGCGACACTGTCATTCTCAAGGGCGCTTTGGGGCTTATTTAATAGAGTGATTCATTTCTGTATCAGTGTTTTCCCTCCATTGTTTGTCGTGTGGTTCTGCATGACTGCACTGGTGGACAGACTGCAGCACACAGGGAGATGCAATTTTTTGCAATTTTTAGCTCCCAGTTTCAGAAAGCAGGCACTGGCACTGTCGTGTAGGGTTCAGGCCAAATGGGCTCCACTTCCTCTCGCTCTCGCTACAGTGGTGCTGGAATCAGCCGCCGTCTCCTAAAGGGTGATTGGTGGATGGCTGGTGACTTGTTATTGAAGTGGAAATAAGGTCAAATCTGATGAGCAGGCCTCAAGATTTATTCATAATCCTTGAATGAACTGCAAACATGAGGAAACCTTCAGTTTGTATAACTGTTATGGAGTCATTTCGTGTGGTGTTAAGTTTCAAAAGCCTCTTTACTTATTTTACATTTCATGCACTGTCAGTCACAGCCAGTGGTGGGAAATACATCAAGTGGTACACACACATACAGTTTTTAGGCCCTTCATTCTAGCTTAAACTTCTACTCCACCATATTTCAGAGGGAAATGTTTTGTGCTTTACTTTTTATTTGATAACTTACTTTTAAAGATTGTGATTATAATATAAAAATATTATCAAAAAATTGACTATTATGTATTATATTAGGAAAAGATAAGATAAGACTTTATTGTTCCAGAAAGAAAATTCATAAGCTACCCAGTGTTAATGTATATAATCAATTAAAAATTGATTAACATTGACATTTATCTGAATAGACTAGATCCAATTAGACCACCTGACTGCGTATTGCTTTGTACTTTCCAAATCCCTCTGTTAACCAACCTGCGAGTTCGTCCTTTGGGGAGAGTAACAGAGGTGATCTTTCCTTCTGGGAACCACGTCGTCGGGCGAAGTGGCACCTCGTTCTCAGGAGCCAGGGCGGAGTGCACCTGGGGCCACGGAGAGCCACAGAACAGAGCCAACGCTGCACCGAGACACCAGGACAGGGACATGAGTGCCATCGCTGGTTCCTGCTGTCTGTTTCTTCTGCTCTTTGACTTTCCTCAGTCACCACGTCTTGGATATCTCCAGGGCTCTGAGAACACATGGTGGAAAGGTCAAGGACATCAATCAGAGCCCATACACACACACACACACACACACACACACACACACACACACACACACACACACACACACACACACACACACACACACACACACACACACACACACACACACACACACACACACATATTAATGCACTCAAACACATTCAGTTAGATTCCTACTGTACTATTCAGACACTAAAGAGCTGTAGCGGCTGCTGATGATTCATTGATATGAAGAAACATCCTATCTTATTCAGACAGAATTATTCATGCAGAGGAATAGAAATTGCCATGCTATATTACTCTAGGATGTGTGTGTGTGTGTGTGTGTGTGTGTGTGTGTGTGTGTGTGTGTGTGTGTGTGTGTGTGTGTGTGTGTGTGTGTGTGTGTGTGTGTGTGTGTGTGTGTGTGTATAGCACAGCTTGAGACTCACTGTAAAAAAAAACATTTTTCAAAGTGAAAAAGTGGGTTTCCAATCACTCTGAAGTCAATGCCTTTACATCGATATTTCTATTTTTAGTACGGGGAGTCCAAATGAGTCTGCAAATATGTTTCTTCACGGGTCTCAGCTGCCATTTTATCAGGAGGAAAGTGATGCCATGCTGATGTGGAGCGAGGCACACAAACAACACCTGGAGGTGCTCAGATGCAGTCAGATCCAATCAGCATGAAACCTCAAACAAGAGTTGGTATCATCTGTATCTTTTCTATCTTTAATTCTATTTATTTCACACTCTTTTACTGTTTTTCTTTCTCCTGTCTTCTTCTATGTGTATATTTAGATACTGGGTGTGTGATTGTGTGTGGCTGTGATTTAGTGATAGTGGATAGGATGATTACAGGTCTCACTGTTCCTCTTTCTCCCCGGAGAAAACGCATTTGTTCAAAGTCACAGAGTCTTCACAAACACACTCCCCGCCTTCCTCTAACAAGGTGTATTATGTCAGTGCTGTGCCCTATAGATCAGATGACAATCACAGTGGAACCATGGAGGCGGCTACAGAAGGCACATCTGAGTCTTTTCGGGCCCCGGGACGCGCACGGATCCAAACTCACAAACCGTCGCACAGCTACAAAGTCGCACAGAGGCGCCTGCTCATTATCCTTGCAAAGAAAGAGCGGGGAGGGAGTGAACGACCCATAAAGCTTTAACTGAGAGACATGCAGCGGGAGAGCGGCAGATTGAAATGGGAGGGGAGGGGGCGAGGGGGGGGGGAGGAAGGGGAGGCTGAGAAAGAGAAGGCTGTGGAAATGGAGAGAGGAGGAAGAGGAGGATGTTGGATCAGTAATTAGAGGGAATGAGACGGAGAGAGGAAAAGAGGAGAAAAGTGCAACTGGAAAAGAGAATATCTGAAAAACAAAACATTATTGCCATGCAGGAAGGTTGCAATTAATTTGTTACGGTGTTTTAGCCAGACACATGGAGCTGATTGGTGTTTACTTTAGCCACCCATATCGAATGGGTCTAATGTGTCACATATTACCAGACGGCTGCACAACCTCACACTCCCCCCCCTCATTTAGTCTTGATAGAAATGAAGACAGAAAAAAAAAAAAAAGCTTGGCGGGCTTGTTTCTTCAAAACGCACCCGCTGATGAAATATGCATAGGGCTCCTCAGCAAATTATGGCCAATTGAATTTTCATAAGGCAAAAAAGGCTGGGTCTTTCAGGGAGAGGGAGCTTAGTGAACTTAACCACGGCCCTCTATAAATAAATACACACTCCCCTTTAAACACAGGAGCTCATGACTTTGATGGTCCGGCTCGCTCTCTGTTCCTTTTTTTCCTCTTTTAGATGAGTTTCCTATTTCCATTATGTTTATCCCAGACTGTCAACTGACTGCATAAATACTGTTTGGGTTTTAATTAAAGATATTTCCCTTTTGCTCTGTTTATCTTTTTTCCTTTCTCTCTCTGCCTTTCCTTTCCTGCCTGCTTTTCACTTGCTTTGGCCCCCTCATTTAGAAGTTGATGCAGGCTCACTTTCAGAGGGAAACAGGTTGAGTGCTGTGTGCTATCTGTCTGCACATTGTATTCACTATCTTCTATCTCCCTGTGCTCTGGCAGGACCATCTGCCTTCTGTTATCTGTAGGCAGGGACAGATTAAATGGCATTGGTGGTCCCTGCAGGATCCGTTGCCCCCCCCAAACTACTGTGAGCAAAGAACTGGCCTGTGGTTCGTGGTGGGGGTTGACGAGGTGACGGCGGGGAAAAAATGCAATGACCATGGAACTTGATAGGATTTTACGGCTGATTTTCTACCTCGCTGCATCTACATTTGAATATTTTAACCCTTCTCCTGTCTTCCTTACTTTCATTGTCCCTTTGTGCCTGCATCCCTCACACTTTAGTACACTATCGTGCCCTTTCTCTGTGCACACTTTATGTCTGCTCCTGCTCTGTGATCGCTGACCCACTCCTCAGTCGTACTTTTTTCTTTCAAATGACGAATGAAGAAAATCGTTGGTAGTCAAGAGAGAACAGACAAACACAGGGAGCAATAAAACGCACATAACTGATGAGCACAGCCTTCAAACATGCTGTCAAGATGAAAACCATCCTGCAACAAATGAAAAGTGCCCTGCATCTGTCTCAGCTCTTTTAAAAACCCTCCAGAGACCAAACTCACACACAAAGAACTGATCCAAAGAACAAGTTGCTGACTTAAATATCCAGTTGAAATACAATACACTGAAGCACTCACACACTCACACACACACACACACACACACACACACACACACACACACACACACACACACACACACACACACACACACACACACACACACACACACACACACACATGCTCTGCAAGGACAACAACATGCATGCATCCTTACCTTCTCTCAGTGCACTCTCTCCCTCTCCTGCGCAGGAAGTGAGGGATGGGATCAAATGGGAGAGGGAGCGAGGATGGAGGAGGAGGAGGAGGAGGGAGGAGGAGGAGGAGGAAGGGGATGAGAGCCGGTCGCGAGGAGAGGAGGAGCGACAGCAGGTTGCTGTCGGGTGTTCCTCTGACTCCGTCTCCCACGGGGTGCTGCTCACTCCCTACTTCAGGAGGTGTCTCTTCGGGGCTCAGGTGTCCCTTCGGGGGTTGTCCCAGCTCTGGTGCTCACTCTCTGTCTGTCAGTCCTTCACACGTGGAGGCTTGTCCTGCTAAACACTGGCGGTGTGAATGTCATCCGGTCAGTTGATCCTGTGTCCCTCTCCTCTCTTCTCTCCTCTTTCTCGTCACTGTTTTTTTCTTCCACCTTCCTTTTCTTTTCACTTGTTCCCTCTGTTTACCTCCTCTGGCGGTGAACGGAGCTCACTTGCAATTCAAATGGGCTCATGTGTGATTGTGTGTGTTTGTGTTTCTGTATGTGCAATCTGAGAGTGAGGGAGCGAGTGGGTGAGTGCGAGGGGGGGCTGGCGGTGAGGTCTCTGAATGGGGGTGGTGATGAGGAGAGAGAGAGAGAGAGAGAAAGAGAGAGCGTTGTGAAGAGCAGCATTATGGAAAGGGGGGGGATGTAAAAGTTAAGTAGCCTATATTAACCATCTTCCTGGATGATCCAATAACTTCTGCAGGATTGGGCTTCAGACAGCATGTTAGAGGTCACACCGTCCTTGTGCCCTTATCGCTCGTTCAATCATGTGCTTAGACTGCCTCGAAATGAACATGTTTAAATAGATTTATGCAAATATTTATTGTGCATGCTGTCTTAGTTAGTTAAATAAAGTTAAATAAAAATATTAAAATTGAACTTTCAACATCTTTTTAACAGTGCTGCCGCAACATAAAACATGTTTTAACCTTTTTTTTTTTTATCTTTTTCCATTTAATTAATATATTGGACAATTTTAAATTTATGAAAAATGTCTATGAAGATAAGAAATAAAAAAAATGTAAAAGAGGATGCACAATCAACATTACATTACATTACATTACAGTCATTTAGCAGACGCTTTTATCCAAAGCGACTTACAGGAAGTGTATTCAACATAGGTATTCAAGAGAACTACTAGTCACCAGAAGTCATAAGTGCATCTCCTTTCTTAAACAAGCATCTTAAAGCATAAACCAGAGCAAAAGTATAGTGCAGAGGCAAATTACTACGAAAACAATAATTGCAACAAACTAATACGAATACAATAAGTGCTACAAACTGCTACGAATAGGATAAGTGCAGTAAACGAATATGAATACAATAAGTGCAGCGAACTGATACGAATACAATACGTGCAACAACTAATACGAGTGCAATAAGTGCTATGAGGAAGGCTCAGGGTAGTGCTTCTTGAAGAGGTGAGTTTTCAGCCTGCGCCGAAAGATGGGCAGCGACTCTGCTGTCCTGACGTCAGTGGGGAGTTCATTCCACCACTGTGGGGGCCAGGACAGTAGTACATAGTACATAGTTGTGTACTAATGATTTAGTCCCTTAAATCATTTAGTATGCTGCTTCCTACTGGCTACAGGTTTAAACCACATTCATAGCTTTAAAATTAATATAGTTTGTCTGCTATTCGTCAAATGAGAGTAACATCTCTTTGGGATGTCAGTGGATTTTAGGGTGAATGTAGTTTTGAATACTTTTAGGGATCAGGTTCCTCAAGTTTCCAAAATTTAAGTACATATATTAAATAAATAAATGCTACAAGTCAGACTGCAGCAAAATGCTATACTAACATATCACCTTACATAATTTGACGAAAAACTAAACACTAAACTAGAACACATAATTCTCATCTATAGGGCTTTTTGCCTGAAAGGGTTTATTTTGACCCCAACCATGATCCTTTCCTAAACCTAACCAAATAAGTTGGATGTCTAGACCTAAGGAGAGTTCTGCTCTCATGTGTATTGTATCCCTGTTCTAGTCTGAGCTAATAAGTGGCAGCTGGTTTGCTTAGTTTAGCTAATAGCTTATTTACTGTACAGACTATCCCTATACCAATAAATCTCCTCACTTTTTCTCTCCCTCTCTGCATATTTTCTTGAATCTAAGCCTTTGCATTCTTGATTTCACTCTTGCTGAAGTTTTGGAAAAGTGTTGCATTTGCTTGTATGCTCAGTAGATTGTATTTCCTGCCTGGGGCCTGGTTTCAGACTGAATCCTCTTGTCTGTAGGGTTGAAATAAAAAACCTCTGCATCTGCATGTTATAGTGAGGGCACAATGTGAACTGGACAGAGACTACCTATAAGGTCTGTATATGCATATCCATATTGCAGGCTTGAGGTCCTCCACCTATAGGCCCAGTGTATAGATCTCAGAGAACTGGGAGCATTCATATCAGTAGCTCTCCAACCCCACCAGCCCTCTCATCTCCACACAATGGAGGGCCTCATGTACGGCGCTCTCTCTCTCCTGAGCTCTTTAATCAATATCATTAGGAAAATAGAAAGAGGCTCCCCACATTGTGTGCTAACTCCCCCCTCTCCCATTCTGGGATGGGGCCTTTTCTCCCTCATTCACCAGGTACTTCAGTGTAGGGCTATTGAGGTCGCTCTGAATGGGACCTACTCCACCCTGAGGGAATATTGTCTGACCGGAGGTTAAAATCGGAGAGACCCCCTCGCTCCCTTCCTCTCTCTCCTCTCCTCAACATTACTTCAAAGAAGGATGAAAAATTTGGCACATGAGTGCTATTAATAAAAGTATCACAACTTTTTGAGAGAGGACCCTGTGCTGGACTCTCTATCAAAGCCACCAGTCTGTATCCCTCTCCATTCGTTGGCCCACTTTTCAGTCCCTAAGAAGTTCTGAAAGTCGGCAATCTGGCAGAGAACGATACGGCGGCTGCTTTTGAAGATTGGATGGTGATTAACCTTTAAGAGATTACTGCGCACACGCAACGTCGTGCATGAGCTGCGTTTCGAGCAACTTTTATGCAGTTTCCTTGTGATTTGAAACACATTGTAGCCTGACTTTGGACATCTGTCGGACATCTGTCAGACCTTGAATCGATGCACAAGCTTGGGTGACACATACTTACAGGCTCCACACACATCCTCTCTCTCTCTCTCTCTCTCTCTCTCTCTGTTTCACCACCATGGTGACTGGCCTGAATATTTCTTTTGATCCGCACAGCTCCTCTCCTCTTGTCGTTTAAATAATTGATCGCCATAGAGTCGCCGGACAAACTCCATCCGCACAGAGAGCGACAGAAAGTGAGAGTTGAAAATTTCATTTGGCATAATTGCATGAAAAGAAACTGCAAAACTGGCCTTTTCATCTATTATGTATGACTAGTTACAAACCATGCATAATGCAAGGGGGGGGGAGGCGTCTTTATGACAACCATGTATTAAATATCATGTTCTGGGGGTCGGGGGGTCTTGGGTTGCATGCTTTCACTGCCACAGTTAGTTGGTTCCAGTACTGAGTAATAGCCCACATGAACAGTGGTGTAAAAGCAAAGAGAGAGAGAGAGAGAGAGAGAGAGACTGACAGCGAGAGAAAGCGATAATGAGAAATTGACAAAGACGAGATGAGATGAAATTGGGGGGGGGCTGGGGGGTGCTAGCTGACAACGGGTTAACAAGAATCCTTATTTTTAACAACATGTCATCACCAACCGCCCATCTGCTACTGTGCTGTCAGAGTCCCTTGGGAAAGAGAGGGAGAGGGAGAGAGAGAGAGAGAGAGAGAGAGAGAGAGAGAGAGAGAAACTGATGCAAGCCAGCCATCACAGATCAGATCTCTGATCAGCACCAAAAGGAGGAGGAGGGGAGAGAACAAGGTTAGAGAGGTGGGTGGCACACAGATATGTCTCTGCTCTAATAACCAAATGGGGTGTGACATGGGAGGACAGTGGGAGTGGAGGTGAACGGTGTGTGTGTGTGTGTGTGTGTGTGTGTGTGTGTGTGTGTGTGTGTGTGTGTGTGTGTGTGTGTGTGTGGTGTGTGTGACATGAAGGCACGGTAGGATTAGGTGGATCAATCTACAACTGCCCTCTCTGTGTTTGGATGGGGGGATGGAAGGAGGTGGAGATAGTGGTCCAGAGGTAATGAGAGGGAATGTATTAGAACAGAGAAGGGGGATTTGAAGAGACACAAAGAAAAGATGGAGGAGGTGGTGTGTAGGCCATGCTGGACCTCCAGGGGTGGCCTACACAACATCTCATTTTATTTATTTTTTGCGGATTAAAGATGTAGTTCCTTGGGAAGGAATGAGTGATCTAGGAGAGATGTTAGATGGAGGAGGTAGCGGGGGAACAGACTTTGTATTTTTCCACAGAGGAGGGACAGTTAGCAACAGCTAGCCGTTCTGCAGGTCACTCATCATTAGCAGATAAAGTTCCATGTCAGTCCAGTACAGTAAATCTGCTTTCTCTCTTTTTTTCTGGTCTTGTTTTTCTCCCAGCTTAGACTTGTTTTTCCCTCCGTACTCCAAGACGTACTGCAGCCCTCCAGTGGTACTCTCCACTTTATCAAAAGTTTTTCGGGTGAAAATCTGATGGAATGAAAACATCTTGTTTTGATATTCATGATGATGCACTTTCTTTCCGCACGACATGTAGAGCAAGCAGTCCTCGGTCCTCGTTTGCCTCTCGTCTGCACTTGATCTGCATCTCACATCGAGTACTAAAATCTCTCCCCCCTTTTTCTTCATCTTCATTCCCAAAGTCTTTCTCTCTCTCCCCCCCCCCCCCATCCTTCAGGCATGGTAAATGTGAAGGCTAATTAGTCCAGAAAAAACAGTCATACCAAAGAAACCACCGCAGGCCACACGCAAATCCTCCTATTGATCTTGTAGCACCAACACAAGTCAAACACACACATTCACACACGAAACAGAGGAAAACAAACAAGATGCAACAAGAGTTTTTTTTAGAGCAGCATGTATTATAGATGGTACATATGAACAGAAAGTCAGTCAATCATGCAATTTTCTTCTTTTTACCTTGACAGAGTTCAAGTGTTTATTCTGCATCATGCTCAGCGATGCTTTTTACAAAGTCGACTGTTAAGAAAATGTTTTGCAGCATCAAAACCTTTTTCCTCGCCGTTCCTCTTCTCCTCAGTTCCTCCTGCTTTCTCAGACATCCCTTCCCCCCCTCTCACTCTCCGTTCTCAGCCTTTGCCTCATTTCTGATCCATTTTTTATGCATTACTCCATTACTCTCAACTCCCATTTACAGTGCATTACCTCCTCCCATCTTTCACAAACACACTTCATACTTCTCTCTCCCTCCTTCAGTCACTTTGCTTCTTCCCTCCTTCCTTCCATCGCTCTCCTCCAGTGCAATATGACACTTTCCTCTATTTCTCCCCTTCACCCCCTTTATTATCCCTTTGTCTCTTCTCTAGTCACGTCATCCCATACTAAGCGATTTTTTCCCCCCTTTATCTTTATTTCCCATCTAGTTTGTCATTCAGTGAACATCACGCTGTCTGTCTGCACTGCTGTCATCCTCCCTTTTAATTGGTGATTCAAAGCACGCCATGTAATTTGGTACTCAATATTGCCAATCGTCTCTGCTCTTATAAAACACAAATATAGAAATGTCAGCTAATGTAATTAACATTAGTCAGGTCGTCCAGACATTTATTTACACACATGAATGAACAAACAACCAGCAGACTTTCAAATTTGATGAGGTTATAAATCATCATGTTACAAGCTGCAACACTGGCGTGAAACAGATGCGTGAGCTGTGTGTAGAGATGCCATCCAGTAGCTTTTAAATGAGGTAACTGTGGTGATCTTGTCTTCTGGGAGTACTTTACAGTTCAAAAGACATGCAGGAGGGAGTTCATGGCCTTTTTTCATGTCAAAGGTAGTTGACTTTGATTGTAGGACACAGCTTGCGGGAGGCCATTCTCATTGCTGTGAATGAAACATAAAAACAACAAATTATTTCAGTTTGGTAGAGACAAATTAAAAATGCTGTCGACAATTGGCTTTATCAACTTGGAAAAAACATGTTTTTGAAATAAGTTATATACAAAAAACAATTACTCTGAAATGTTTCTTGAAGGTAATAGTCTTAAACTGACTACAGGATATCTAGGCACCCACTGCAACTATTTTGATTAGTTTTTTAATCTGCTTCTCGGAAATCCAAAAGATTTTATGAACACTAAATTGTGGATTTAATGAATTAAATAATTTTCCTAAGCAAAAGGTTCATGATTAAGACCTAACTTAAAGAGTAAAACTTGAAGCAAAATGTACAGAAGAACATGTACCATGAAGTATCTAACCTTCTTTACCAGTATGACATGCAGTAGACTACTTTTAATCTGTGAAAACATACAGTAAAGGGGCTCTAAGTAGGTTATAACCTTCATCTACTACATCTGTCACCATGAGGAATTAACAATAACATTGTGCAAAAGTTGTGACTTACACATAAATTGGTAGAACCAGGCCTCGGAGCGATCCACCAGACAGGTTGTCCACTCTCTCAGGGTGACCTTCCTGTTCCTGTTACGGTCACATGACCTGCAAACACACCACAGTTAAACACATGGTGACCTCATGACATGACAAGCATTCATGTTACATGCATACACAACATGACAGATGCTCATGGAGATGGTATAACGTATATGGTAACAACTGCATTCTGGCTCTTAAACAGCCATTGTCTTTCAGTTCACCCTGCAGCGTTATCTCTGAAGGGTACTTCTTCAATTTGTGTTAATCCATGGGCAGCGGGAGACACAGTGGGTAATAAACATTATCATTGCTGGGAATGGCTTGACATTGACACAGCCAGCCCTACTCTCACAAAACCTGTCACTGCAGACTGGCAGGGAAAAATGGGGGTTTGGAGTGTTGATGGAAGAGATAGATGCAGAGATGGAAGGATGAAAGAATTTGTGAAAATGAAGGAAGGATTGATAGAGAAGGAGGCAGATGATAAATCTATTTAAAGATGAAAGTAGGAAGCACTGAAGGGGGAAAGAAGTGCTTCAACATGGAGGAGGAGTGAGATGATGGAGAGATGGTGTGGTCATGAGATCGGAGGGGAGGAGGACACAGGAAGCGGGTGTTGGCACGGAGGACGAACGGATAGATGGATGGCGTGCAGAGAGAACAGCATGGTGGGAGGTGCAACTTGGTCACAGAGCGGGGGCGAAATGCATCACCGTGTGACATTTTTTAACCCTCGTTGTTTCAGTAATTAGCTGGAAAGTAACATATTGCAAGAGACAGAAGGTTCACATTTGTGTGACATGAGGTGATGGTGACATGAACAGGGTGAGCAACACTGACCTAACGTTAACGACTATTCAGTCACCTTATGGTATAGGATTAGCATTTTACCTTCTTATCAAATAGGCCATGTAATCATTGATTTTTTTCCTCTCATGCTGGTGGCTTCCTAAAAATACTTACAACACTTATATTTAATCATTAGTTGATATATGTGAACGCTATGTGTTCTGACTCCAGAAAAAAAACATGCCAATAGTAAATTAATTAAAAGTTGAGTCAACTAAGTTAATCATCTTATAATTGCTCTGTAGCGTTCGCTGTTGGAGGTGGGACTGACTGAAAGAACGGTGAAGCACAGTGCTCCAGCGGCATCCTCTTGTAACGCAGCTTCCTCAGGTCCCTGCGGCTCAACTTGCCATCGTTGTTCTTATCCAGTACGGTAAATCTTTGCTAAAGTAAGAGAAAAGGAGAGATAAAAAGTAAAGGTGGTAAGACGTTAAAATGTTCAATTTATCATTGTTTGCACTGCTTATTGGAATTGATAGCCAATGTCGGTCTGCAGCTATCGGATGGTTTGCCATCAAATTTGACATTCAAGGTCGTCAGAGGATGAATGCTTATAAATGTTGTGATACCATGACTTTGCATGCAATGCCACAAGTCAAAATGAACTGACCAAATACCTGCAAAGTTCATGACATCCCTTTTAGCGTTATAGCCTACATTGTGTTTACAGGTAATAAGCAAATGTTAGCATGCCAACACGCTAAACTAAGAAACATACCCGCAAAACTTCAGCATGTTAGCATCGTCATTGTGTGCACGTTTTAATGCATTTACATGTATCTGTCCATGCTAGAGTTAATGAAAGATAAAATAGTGAATTAAGGCACAACGCACAAAATGCTGGAGATGTATGAATTGCCACAAACAATTTTTGATTTAAAATAATATGTAATTTCATCAAAATAATGCATCAGTTTGCTTTTAATTCACTTGAGGTCAGGAGGTCAAGGTGGCTGGCTTGAGGATGTTAAGTTATCCGTTAATTTGTCATCTTATTGAATAATTTAGTGATTATTGACCAGATCCTATTTATAAATGGTGTTCTTGAGAGCCACTGTCTCATTCTGTGGACGACCACACCACAAGCAACACAAGCACTTGCCACTTACAGTAGGTTGTTAGCATCGATTTCTTGCTGGACAAAGCATGAAGAGCAGTAACGATGACGGTGTCTGGTGTATAAAAACAACTGTATGGTCAGTGTCTGGTTACACTGGGAGTGAAAGTGATATCACGTTATTCTTCAGGCTACAGTTCCTTTAGCATCAGATTTTGTTGTGGAATTAATTTGCATCATAGATCATATTTAGTTCGCTATGATCATCTTCTTCCCTTTGGTGAATGTTTGGTGTCTGTGAGTCTGCTGCTTGGGCTCACTTTAAACATGAACATTTCAGCTACCTGTGCTAGTTGTGTCCTCTGGGTGTGGCTGAGGCAGCTCTGGGGCGGAGCAGCAGGTGCGTAGGACTCCCCCATACGACTCAGGAGCAGAAACCAGTCCATGAGGCGATATGGAAACTGGTTTAACTCCTCCTCTGTGCATTTAGCCTTTGGGACTGGTCAAGAAGGATAACAGAGTTACTATGGCAGGCTGCAGTACACAGTGGAAATTGTGTGTAATATCTAATACTTTGTGTGTGTGTTTACCCAGACAGGGTCCTGTGTGAGCCAGTGTGGAGCGGCGTCTCTTTCTGCAAGCTTCTTTATGCAGCAAACACTCATTTCCGTAGGTTTTTCCCAGAACACTGCACACTGGTGCCCTCTGCCTGATCAAATGAGCCAGTGTTTACATACAAAACTTCATGTGAGGTGCACCGCTGGATTAAATAAACTGCTGTACTTTATGATTTCATCCCCAAATCTACTTTTTTTTTTGTTTCATATCATTTTAATTAACAAATCCAAATTCAGTGAATAAGCAACTTTACATACAGATACAAAAAATACATTTGAGTACGTTTTTTCGGTCAAATACAGAAAAATCTGATGTGTTTACCGTGGACAGGACTGAGGACAAACACACTTCGGGACGAGGACTCCATTTTCCTTAATTACCTGGCACCAAGATCCCACTGGACTGTGGCATTTCAGCAGCTCACACAGCTTTTCTGAAATTATGTAAAATATTTGCTGTAGCCCATGATGCTATTTTATGGACTTTGGAAAGAGAACAAAAACCATTAAACAGAACTTACTGTGTCTATAAGAGAAATACGCATTCCTCCAATTTACTGTACATTAAAGTCTCACCTGGCTCTACTCTGCCAATATATGGTCTCAGGCTTTCCTCAGCTTGTCTCTGTCTGCGCTGAGCTCTACCTCCCTGAGAGACACACACACACACACACACACACACACACACACACACACACGGACACACACACACATGGACACAGGTTTCCGATCAGGGTCTTGGCAGAGCCGAAAGGTTTTCTTTTCATGTCATTCCACAGGTATGCACTAAAACTCAAGTATAAACATGTCACACACAATTAAAATGTGTCTTATCATAAGGTTTGGATCATAAGCCAAACTGATGTGTCCCCACATGATAATAATTGCTGTTTTCATCAGTGGGATGCATTACAGGTGAAGATGCTTATCATCTAATCTAAGATATCAAAAAACATCAACTTCTTTCAGTCAGTGTACTGTAAGTGATAAAAAACATTAAATGAAACCCCAATAAAAATGGTATGCATTCTATATCACATCCATTTTCCTTCATACTCGAAAAATCCTTGTAATATCTCCAGAAACTTTGTAGTTGGTGCCAGGTCCACATCTGCCCCCAAAGTCCTCCCAGATGAGATGGGAAACAGGTGCAATTCTTACCAAAAATACTGGAGCCACACTTCAATAGATCATGAGATTCTATTTAAACACCTTTAACTAAACATACCTATTGACTGGAAGAACAAACAGGTGAGGGAAGACCATACATTACAAAAAATCAATTTGATCTGCTTATAAAACTATCCTAAAATCATTCTTTTTATTAAGCTGTGTGCTCATCAAGTTTGAAGTTTTGAATGCATATTCTGCAAATTTGAGCAAATTTACTCAGAATCCACAGACAGACTCACCATGGTTGTGCGAGACTGAAGACTCAGGAGAAGAAACAAGGCAAAGGTCAAACTCAGGTTCATGGCTGAAACATCCAGTGAGCTACAAAAGGAAAATGACAAATTTTCCTGCAGGAGGAACACATTGGCTTAATTCACACTGATCACGCAGACATAGCTGTGGTTGCTATCTCTGTAGAACACATACAAGACTGAAAAATAAATATTATACATAATGGTATCTATTTCCAGCAGCATTCCACCTCTACCTTTACATTTCATGATATCAATTACATTTCAGTTAATAATGCTCCATAATGCTCCATTAATAGATGCATTTTTTTCCCCCGTCTTTCTTTTGTGGTGTCATTTACAGACTATTACTCCATTTCCAGTCATTCAGATAATGTAGCTGGGAAACAATGAGGCTCATTGAGTCTCAAGCAAACAATAATTTTCCATCACAGAGGAAACCGAGGGTAGAATTACACTGAGAGGACATTCAGTTGAGGAAGTTATTATAGTCTAACAAGTCGTTCTCTATCCCCCTGGCTGCTTGAAAAAGAAAAAGAAAACATCTTACCAGGGCCTCTGTCTCTCCTTTTCTCCTCTTGTTATTCCCTTGTTAGTTTTCTCCTTCTTCTCCTTGTTGCCAGATATCTTTGTCTCGTCTCACCGGCTCCTGCGTGGGTGTATTCTTTTTGTACAGCCCTCTTCAGCAGTCTATACTTTTTTCTCTTCATTTGATCCATCTATTTTGACATTCTTGCAATATATAACCCCTCCTCTCTGCTTTTCCCCATCTGTCTGACTTTCCTCTCTTCACATTGGCTCCTGGTTGATTGCAGGTCAATGAGTGCACAGGTATCTGAACTCAGTGCTATTTGATGATATTGTGCAGTTAAGAGTTATTGATATATGGGGGAAAATACATAGAGCTGTGCTTACAGAGAAAGGGGTGAGTTTTTTGGAAAGCCGGGGTGGTTTTTAATTCAAGTTGGCTCTTGTCTACCAAAAGATGTACATGCCAGAGAGAACATATGGTCACACACTATGTCTTTCGCACATTCAAACCACTTTCATATTCCAAAAACATGCAATCACAAACAAAAGGAAAAGGAAATGAGGAAGGACACCTCTGAAAATATGAACTTTCAAAGGCAATAATTGGGAAAAGGCTGCCCTCTAGTGGCTGTGTTGATCCACAACATTTTCACTGCATGACTGGCCCAAATTCTGCTAGCCTACAGGTAAAAACACAAGTCATCTTTCAGTCTGTTGTTGTTTCTCTCCTTGAAGGAAAGCCAGAACTTAAAGTTGTTCTTTTGTCTCTTAAAATATTAAATGAAACCATGCCTTAGACATTTTCCCTGAGTAAGCTCCTCTCATAGTACAGAAGTATCATTAAATATTAAATTGAGGAGAAAACATGAGATAAATAACATTAATTAGTAAAACATAAAAAGGTTATACAATTAATTCAGGCTATCCTTGAAAAAACTCTGTGTGGCAACATCTGCTATTGGGTGATCAAATTCTTATCAGAAAATATGAACACACACTCCTCACAAAATGATACTAAGAATAATACGTTTCACAACCACTATTGCTGCTACAACTGGAGGTGAAAGAAGTACTCAAATAATTTATTTAAGTAAGAGTAGCAATACCACGATGTAGAAAGACAGTATTTCTACACTGCATAGTGCATGCCAAGTAAAAGTACAATCAACCTTTACTTAAAGTACCAACATTAAAAATACTCATCATGCAGTATGGGGGATTTCAGAACAATATTAAATAATGATATGATGATTATGCATTAATGCGTATTTTTTGGTAAAAGAGGGGTTGATTTGACTTACTTTAGTTTCTGCTGGGAAGCGTTTTAATCAGAATTCAGATTTATAATACAAATTATAATCAACAAATACATTCTGATATATATACAAATTATAATCAACAAATACATTCTGATATATATATATACAGTACCAGTCAAACGTTTGGACACACCTTCTCATTCAACTACTTTGAAGAATCTAAAATATAAAACATATTCTGGTTTGTTGAGCATTTGTTTGTTTACCACATAATTCCATATGTGTTCCTTCATAGTTTGGATGTCTTCAATATTAATCTACAATGTAGAAAAAAATTAAAAACAAAGAAAAACCATTGAATGAGAAGGTGTGTGTCCAAACTTTTGACTGGTACTGTATAATAAATGAATTTATAAATGAAAATGAGCTACACATTTACCAGCTGCTGAGTATTATACCAAAGAATGCATCCATAATCATTAATCATAATCAAATGATATACTTAAACGTGTAAGTAGTAGTATATCTACTGCTAATACTTAACATTTGAATGCAGGATACTACTTGTACTTGTAACAGAGTGTTCTGAGACTACCAGTCAATGTCACCCTTTGAGACCCAGGTGACATCCATGAACGCTCCGCCCAGCTGGGAGCGCCAGGACGCTGCACACACTCTGGGAAGTCAGTCCACACAGAGAGGTGTCGTCTGCTGCGGGCTATGGTTATTTAATTCATGCAACACCAGGAACTGTTTCATGTCAGGATTTCACCGCATTTGTGTGTTTACTCCTCCGCCGTCGCTTTATTGACAGTGTGTGTTTTTTCCCCTCTTTGGATCTCGGTATCATCAGCTGATCGTTGTTGACATCGTGGCTCAGTGATTCTGTAGCTTCGGACTATTTTTACCTTAAAGTGGAAGTACTTTATGGAACATGTTGTGTGTTTATTTATATATATATATATAAATAAATATATATATAACATTTCAACATAGTACAGAACAGACATCAAGCCCACGGTTAAAGCTTTTCATTGAACTTTTGCAATGACAGCTCTGGACTAACTATTACTTCATTAATAAACCATAAAATTCAAAGTGGACGACTAACTTCCTCGACTTGGTTGCTCACTTTTTTTTTTTTCCAACAATGTTATCCGCAAGAGAGCGAGCAAGTGGACAGTTTGCTGACCCCGTCGTTGAGGCTGTAAACATGCATTAATACAGGTAAGTGCACCATGGATCAGGTCACATATGCCCTGTTATGAGTGTGTCATTATGGGGAAACAATTCAACTTACTGTGTTGGCAATATTTACTGCCTTTTGTATATATTGAAGTAACAAAACTCTCATTTCTATGATGTGTAGTCAGTATTGTTATATAATGTCAGTATTTGTTTTTTATTATACTGATCATAAACAACCCAAAAGAGCTTCTGATAAGGTAGTATTTCTATGTGATGCCCAGTGGAGCAGAAGAGGCCATGTTTTCTGACGTCACAGCATCAATCCCCCCCCCCCCATCAGTCATAACATGCCCTATAAAGAGTTACTGTACCATGAGTGAGAATTACCCGGGCCTTTATGTAACGAGCATATTCAAAGATCCATATTATATAACAAAACACAACAGCAATTGTGCACACTGAGACCATAATGTAGATCCATTGGTAAAGCATATTGGAGCATTTCTGCAGTGTCTCCACCGTGTCAAGACACTTTCTCTGTACGGCTCTATGGTTAATACTTGAGGGGAACTCTATCTTGGTGGAGCTGCAGCGTTGAGACGTATGCTCCACATGCACATGTCAGGATTAAAGGGTAACTTAAGATGACTCACAAGCTTGCATGCTCCACTCACACAGGAGTTCAAATTTAACCAGGGTTTTTATACCATGCGGTGGAGCCCCACATATTCATATTTTTATACCACAACTGAAGTTACTGTCAGTCAAGTCTCTTAACTGTGTGTGTGTGTGTGTGTGTGTGTGTGTGTGTGTGTGTGTGTGTGTGTGTGTGTGTGTGTGTGTGAACCATTTTAGGTTGTGATCTATTACAGCCCAGACAGTGCAAAGCGCCATGGCATCAACATGCCGGCACAAATTGGGATAAGGCATGACCTTAGTGTAAGTGAGATAGAGACTTGTGTTTTGGGTGGGGTTTTCGTTCAAACACACACACACACACACACACATGCACACACACTTGCAAATCCATGTGTGTGTTCCTCAGGCACCTGTTGGCATGTAGTTCCTGTAGCGCCACCTTGGCTGAGGGTGTGTTTACAATCTGATTTCCCCCCAACAACAGCTGAATGTCTCCAATATGTGCCTGTCTGCTAAAGACCCCCCATATTGCAGTTCAATATGTGAGGGTTTTCCCAGAGTGTGTGTCTGTTGTCGGCCTGTTGTCTTCGTCTGTGCCCTAACCCTGAGTCTCCAGTGTGAAGACACACATTAAACCCATTACCCTGTGCATAGTAGTCATTCCAAGACACTGTAATGTGACCTCGAGGCCAACAGATAAGATGACGTAGTGTGCTTGCGTGATGCTAAAATTGGCTGCTTATAACACAGAAAAGTGATGAGTATTTGTCTGGCAATGTAAGTAATTAAAGACTGAGGGAGTCTATGTAGATCAAGGTGAGTGTTAAACAGCCTTTCAAACTGTTAGTCATGAGCTGTCTGCATCTTTAAGATTGTAGGTGTTGTATTTACTGTTTATTATGGTTTCTTTCTTATCTCTTTTATTGTAACAGTACAACGTTTTTGCTGGCACATGCCCGTAGTTTGAAATCAATGAGGGATCTAGCCGAGTACTTACAAAGCTCTGAGACTGGGCCACTCAAGTTAATGCATTGTGCATGTTTTCATGTGTGTGTTGTGGTGTTTGTGCTGTACTTGATTTGACTTTGACTTTTCTCTGATCCTCCTTGCCCTCTACTCTGTCTCTCTGTATGCGGCCTATCATTAGAGCTATACTTAGCCACGCTTATCAGTTGCCTCGGTAAGACCACAGATGTTTAGCGGCTTCGAATAGCTCAACGTGTAGCAGAGTGTAGACATTGGATCTCGGATGCACTGACAGGGTCAGAAATAATCGACAGGAGCTTGGGGCAGGAAAGTCCTTCAAAGATCAAGAAATGCCTTTTGAAAAAAAAATGTTCCATATAATATGTGTGCGTATATATATGTATTCACTAAAGGAGTACTCTTTGAATGTTATCTCATTCATTAATTTTACTTTACGATCGATGTTCATGTGTCTGTGGGAGACTAGGTGATTGATGTTGCTAGTACTAGAAATGTTAAAGGCAGCGAACAAAAATGCTGATTTAAACTGTAGTGTAAATAGGTCAAAAGGGAAAAGGTAGTGGAAGATGGCATGGTTGAGGAAAAAAAGAAAATTCCTCTTGCCCTGCCCTGATGTGGAAGACTAAGAGTTTGCGTGCGCTGACATTAAATATTAAACTTTTTGTTAAAACATTTTATCGAGAGAATTACATTTATAATCTCCTTATTTGCATTGTTATAATGGCATTGTGTTTAAGCTCTATCATATCAGTTTGTAGGATGCATACAACTTCTCTACAGAAAGCTGAACTATGACAGTATATGGAGTATTTTTTTTCACTGTGTATGAGTCCCTCAGTTCTTCTGCTTTAAATAGTGTGTTTACACAGGCGTCGCTGTGAACACAATGCATGATGGTAGCAGCAGATGTGTGTCTTTATTGGCTCGATGACAACATGTATTGTCAAGACACAATGAGCAGTCTATAGTAAAGGTTTTTCTAAATCCTGTGAAAGTGAAATACTGTTATTTTCTATTTTCATTTCAGACTTTTAAGCCGGTTAGTTATTATTACATGTGTCAAGATGTACGCCAGCACAACTTGCATTAATTCTATTATATTCAAAGTGTGGCCTTTTATTTTTAGGTGTACCTTTTTGTGTGACTTTTATGTTCAATTTGAAGTGGATGGAATAGGCCTGTTTCACAGCAGACATTTGTACTTGTCAAAATAGGGAAAGCACTTGTTACTAGTACTATCTTTGTTGGAGCTCAATAATAATGTGCATATTTATAAGCTTCTTTACCCATGGTACACTGGCACAGGTGTATTTACTTGGCCTGATTAGACCTTAGGTGAGGAAATGTGTGGGAATGTACACAAACATTGTCCAACTTCCGTATTCGCCTTATATCTACCTGAGCAGAATTCTAAATAGCTTTAAGTGAGTTTGCATTGCCTTCAAGTAGAAATGAATGAGATACAATTATATTTTATATTTTCAAATTATGTTTGAACCTATACTGAGTGCAGATTCATAAGCATGGTATGTTCAGTATGTATCTCACCAGGAGTTTGCACGTGACAGATAAAATGCATATTTGTCCCTGCTTCAATCAGTTCCTCTGTGTCTCATAAGCTTCAAGTCATGTTCTGTACTGAACGGGAGGGGTGCTCTCCCTTAAAACCTTTACATCTCATTCAATAATCCTTTAAGGCTTTGAGTCATGTGAAATTATATAGAGTCTTTAAGTCCTTGGGATCAGGCATTGGACAAATAATGTGCTGGAGACTGTGAGCCTCGTATTGAGGGTAAATGTTTAGTGTTTAGGGTAGCTGTTTTATGCTTTCAGCACAAACACTGCTGAGTCACTGTCAATCACACTCCTCCTGCTGCAATCGGCCCACATCTGTTCAAAATAGATGTTTTTCTCAGACATGATGTTTTGTGTTCAGAGCACTGCCCAGCTAATAAAAGGGTGTATTTGTTCTCGGTTACTCACAGTTGTATTTGTCACCGTCATTACTCGTTCAACGTGTCCTGTTCAAAGAAAAAAAAAAAAAGGCTGTCCCAAATGTCTATGGGGTTACTTGCACTGACCTGCAGTTTATATTCAAATACTGTGTTTGCATGGGAGGCTCAACCGTCACCATATAATGGACTTCACTGTGCTATTGTGCCTGTCTGTGCTCAGAGCAATTTACACAACCACCAATGAGTATGCGGCCAGTGAAACCCAGACGGCTCCTGAGGTGAATAGAAAGGTTACTCTATTGTATCATCAGACACTCTTTTTGGATAAGATCCCCTCTAGTTTCATCAGTTGACTTAATACCTCTAATCCCTTTGAAAAATGGGTCACAAGGGTATGGCAGTTGATGGATAACTGTGGCCTCATTGTGTATGAGGAGGCCTTGTTCTCCCTGGCCTCATGTGAGACTGTTTGCTAGTTACTGCAAAGGCATGTGCTGCCTAAGAAAATAATAGAGATCAAGGGGGAAGCGTTTTTTAAAAGAACCAACCTGATAGGCTGAGTGGAAAGGAAGGAGGCACAGGAAAAGTTGGGCAGAGAGGAAATAGCAGTGTATTGTCCATTCACAGAGGACAAATCCACAAAGAACATGATCTATTAAAAGCTTATAATTTTGGCTATGTTTCATATTCAGGGCCTTATAATAAGGTTCTTTTTGAAAGCCTTGTCTATGACCTCTCATGACAGGCCTGTGTTTTGCAGTGTAACAGCAG
This sequence comes from Anoplopoma fimbria, assembly GCF_027596085.1. NCBI lineage: Eukaryota > Metazoa > Chordata > Actinopteri > Perciformes > Anoplopomatidae > Anoplopoma > Anoplopoma fimbria. The sequence goes on along the minus strand of NC_072454.1, from coordinate 9,233,501 downwards.
ATATATAAGCTGGAGATGTTTCAATTGAACTCACATGTCAGTGTGAAGAAAAAGGCATTTCAGCAGAAGAGTTGATGTCATTGTTCTGGTATGAAAGAAAACTTTGTGGGAAGGCAGGCGGTTGCTGAACTGGCCATAACTCTACAAGTGATCCCGAGTCCTATTTGCTATATAAATGTGTGTGTGTGTCTCGGTGTGTATGTGTGTGTGGTCGTTGGTTCTGTTCATGAACCATGTGAGAAAACATGCTCAAAAAGGATTTATCTTTCACTGAAGGGGCTCTGGTAGCGGTGCATAATCCTAAGCATGTGCCTGTACTTTTTATGACCTAAAAGCATGAAACTTCAGTATAACATGATATAAGGCTTTATATAAATGTTACTTTTAGGGTTCATTTAGTGGTCACGTTCTCACCATAGCTTTAAGGCAGACTATTTTATATCATGTCTGACATCATATAGAGAAATTAGGTGTATATCTTAATAACAGATCATAGAATATGCTTTCACAACAGCTTAAATTACTATTTGTTTGCTGCCAATACACATTTCAATAGATGTTTTTCATAGATGATTTCAGCTTTTCAAGGAACAATTATCAGATGATTTGCTATGAATTCTGCACAGGAGCTCAACAAAAATCTTGAAATAGCTTGAAACAGCTTGAAACAGCTTGAAACAGCTTGAAACAGCTGGACATGATTGGGTTGTTTGCTTGTATATAAAGTGAAATGCTACTTCTCTGCTCACCAAACTTAGCTCCAAACTCTAAACTATTGCGAGGCAATGGCTACAAAAAAATGATTAAAACACATATAATGTCTTTTTATTGCAAAAAGATAACAGTTAATGCCATCAATGTTTCTCACCCATTGCACCATAGAGTCAGTTCATGTGAGAGAGTTTTTATCACTTAACTTATTTCGAACATTGTTGGCAGCAGTCGTGTGATGTCTCACTTATGTGATCAATCAATAATGTGATGTCCTTTAGTCTCACTGAAGTTTGATTATGCTTCAAAAAGAAAAGTTAGCCTTGGGCTGCTGGCCGCCCTGCCTTCGGCTACCATCTACATAAACAACCGTAATGAACTCGCTGACGGTGATTGACACTTGCACTGTCGCCCTCGTGGCCAATCAGAAGGTGAGAATTAAATGGAGCTGTCAAATGCCCCGCAGTCCTCTCGAAGTGAGGTTCAAGTGAAGTTCATATGGAAGAGAGAACAGATTCTCACATCTCTGTCTATTCATGCCGTACACATAGATTTTAAACTGAGTGATGAAGCAGTGAGAGCAGTGGTGTTAGGAAAATGTGAATACGGTGATGTGTGTGTGGACATCTGGGCTGCTCAAACAGGGAAGATAATTAGATCCTGCCAAGTCCTGCCATGACTTCTACTGCTCAGCATCACACCTCAGAAAGAAGGCAGAAGTAGCGTTTTTCTTGTGTCAGGGTGGGTGTCGAGGACTGTTTCTGTATCGTGACTAGTCAGTGGTATGACTCATTTTGGTTCAGACTTTCTTTGTCACATTCTTGGTTCTGTGCATATATCCTATATTAATGCAGGACCACGAAAAATATTTCTCTCCACATTTCAGAGTCATTTTGGTAGAGAATGTTTTCAGGCTAGAATTAGCTCTCAAAATCGTCGATTTCGACAAACACCAATAAAATTATATTTAACAGCTGACTTTTATTGAGGCTTGTTAATAGAAGCCTAACATGAAGCAATTTAAGAGCTGAAGTCTATCTTAGAAACCCTGTGTTGAAGCATTTGACTTTATTTTTGCTGATGTGGGTGAGATCACACTCCCTGCTGTGATTTATCCTGGCATACTACGCTGACAAACAGAAGATATTGAGGAACTGGCAAAGCTCGTATTGTTTTACTGCTGGCACTCAGCTGAAAACGGTTGACTGAGTGGAACCAGTACGCTGTCAACCGTGAAATGAGTTTGGGGAAATTGAACCCACAATGAATCTTTATGAGAACCTCAACATATTCCTCTTTCCTAGAGTGACTTTTCATGTGCAGCTGAGTGCCAGACAGGATCTGTTTCCCTATATTATCCCTTCTAGTGATCCTCATGGCATTATAAGGCTGCAGCATGCATACTGAAAATTCCTACTTTAGCTTGTTGGTAACATTTCTTGAGCTGTGAGGATTAAGTGGCTTAAGTCTTTAGACTTTGTACCATATTGTGGATAATTGATCAGATTTTTCTTCCAGCTACAGATCTCTTTTGTATTGGAAATTAGTATATGAACTATGTTTCTTTTCTTCTTTTCGTGTATTTTCCCGAAAACCTAATTTCTCCTCACCTCTCCTCTCCCACTTGCAGCACACTGGGTGGGGCTCCTAAAAGATGCCCTATCAAATATTAAACGCACCCATAAAGGCTCTATTCTCTCCACCCACACACCCATCACCACACACCAAACACGTCACATTACACACACACACACACACACACACACACACACACACACTCTCTCTCTCTCTCTCTCTCTCTCTCTCTCTCTCACACACACACACACACACACACAAACACTCACAGGCACACATGCAAGGAGAGCAGCAGACAGATCGACCTCTGAAGAGTGTCTTCCTGTTCCTGTGCTCTTTTCTTTTTTGAGCCCTACCTTACTTTCAGTTTAGATGGTGGAGGAAACAGAATGACAAGGCAGGGTGTAGCTATGACTGTGGGATGAAGATGATTGGACTAGTCAACACAAGTTCACTGGGTTAAGGTAATGCTTTCTAATCTACTTTTCTCTGGTGCATTATGAGCAAACAAAGTGATGCAACGTCATGTCTGTGTGTCTGTTCTGGTCCAACATACTACAACATGCGACGTGTTGATACTGCAGTTCTTAATGTAGCATGTTGCCACACCTTAACTCTCTTTCTGGACTTTTCTCTACTCTCTCAACAACACTCTGTTGGTCTCTGCCATTCGATCTACCACAGTTAGTATACAGCATTACCCAACCCTCTATGCTGTCTCATTGGATTAGCATCACGTAGCATCAGTGCAGCCCCAGCCCAGTATTGCTTTCACTCAATACACATTAGCCTAGCGTCAGTGTTGCTTTCATCCCTGTCTCATTCTATTAGCCTGCTCTAATGGCACTCTGTTAATCTCTTCAGGGACAGAGCTATGGCTCACTACTGCTCTGTCCAAATGACGGGCCTGGTTATTACTCCACTGGGACACTGGACTCCGTCAATAAATGGAAATGAAGCTGCACTTTGGGTTATATTCAGTAGGAAGTGAGAAAGTAATTTGGGCTACATTTGATTGTCAGGTTATAATTATAAAGCCTTCATTCATTCTCAGATCGCAGACTTTGAATTAGATATCATCAGGCCTACATATGTTCTTTAAAACAATGGATCTGTACTGTTGTTGGTAGAACAAGCCCTTGGATTTGTTGGGAGTCTTCACAGACATGAAGGAGATGGCTCTGAGATAGTAGTTATGTGTGTGTCTGGGTGGTTCTTTGAAAGAATATATTGTATGAGTGTGGAGCCAGCTGGATGACAAACTTCAGACAGGGGTTATACAACTATTGATCCATATAATTGATTGGTTTGGCGCTATGAAAGACAGATTTACCAAGATGGACGGAAAGATATATAGAGAGAAGATGGAGGTAGGGAGGTGTTGCAAGTTGCAGCTGCCTTCAACATCATGCTATTTATGAAACAGTGCCAGAAGAGAGTCTTCATCTTTTCTGGCTCACTCCAGGCATCCTTCCTGTCTTTCACTCCACGTTTTCCCTTCTGTATCTCCCTTTCTGCAGTTGTCTTCATTATGTAGGTTAACCACAGTCCATGAGGGCTTGAATTGCTCAGATATGGTTTTTTGTTTTTTTTCAAATGAGAAAGCATTCTTCTTGTTAATTCTTGCTGAAGTTTGTTTTTGTTAGTATATTTTCAGAATCTGAAGTTTCAAACACTGCTGTTGTATTTAGGAAGCTATTCTGAACATATAACTATAATTGACCACTCTACACAGGAAATCGTAGCACCAGCAAAGCCAGCAAAAAAAAAAAAGTCATTTTAACAAAATCAGAGTCACCATTTATGAGTGCACATACAAGGAAATAGAATAACAGCTAGAAACAAGGAAGACAAAACTGGACAAATAAAGGCAAAGATAATAAAAATCACTTCATGATCGCTTCATACTCATGTTTACATACAGTATACTCGTCATCAACAGTTAATATTCACTACTACAAGTAAAGGAAGTTTTGATTTCAGTTTCTAATATTGTTTACTCTTTCTTTCTAAAATTCATTAGAAAAGGGGATTACTCTTTGTATAAGGCATCCCTTACTCTGGATCCTCCTCTGGGGTTTCCACAGTCTGAATAAAGTCTAATAAAATTCTCCCCTACTAAATCTTTAAAAATTGAATGAAGGAGAGTTAAGAGAGAAAAGATGGATGTAGCTGCTATTGAGAGATGGTGCTGAGACTTTGTAATGATAGAGGACTATGAGCGTTTGGAGACGGGGTCAGACCGGCTGTGGGGGACACACAGCAGAACAGGGGATTTACTGTGTGTAGTAGAGCAGATCCATTCATGCGAAGCCCCAATGACCCAATAGATCATAGCCCTCGGCCCGTCGCGTCCTATCTGCATCCATCCTGTTACTCTTGAAGAATGCATCTTTGCAGTGTGTGTGCAGTCCAAAAGTCAAAGCTTTGCCAGAGGAGTGTAAACATCCTTTTTCTTGCAGATCAGATTTTTTTTTTTAGAACCTTCCTGCATCTCTGCCAGGTACATTCAGTCTGGTTGTCCTCTGAGCCGGAAATGAAGTAGGGCCAAATAGCCTCACTGGCAGACAGACAGAAAGCTCCCATTCCCTGTTTGACAGAGAGTAGGAAAAGATGACGTCTCACCTCCCTGCTCATCTCACACACAGGGATCACTGCTGAGAAGATAATCTGCAGGTCTATCTGGAGATCTCTCTGTGGGAGAAGTCTGCCTGCAGAGGTCTTGTCTCACAGTTTTTATTTCTTACTCTATTTAAAAGTATCTTATCTGCATCTTTATACATCCCTCTTCTCTTTGTAACCATTTCACTCCCTCTGCTGTCTTCCCTTTATTGTGTGTATTCTTAGTCTCCCTTGATGGGGAATGAAACCGTGGCAAAACCATACAAGCACCGGGTGATAATGGATGTTAATCTTGGCCCCTTATCTGTTATATAAAACAGACGCAATCTATAAAACATTGAGGTTTTGGGAAATCGAGATACAACAATGTTTTCCTTTTCAGTGCAATGAGGAATACAGACAAGAAAACAAAGATAAAATTATCAATTATTTACACTATCTCTGTAGATCTTAACGTCAAATTGAGTTAAAATGAATCAACAGCACAAACTCAACAGCACTTAGGCTTGTCTCATTGCTGTGTACATACATTGCTTTTACTGTTACATTATGTTTTCACGATGTAGAGGTATGATTATAACCCTGACATCAGTTGGAATGTTTCTTTCTGGACTGTTTTCTTTACATTATTTACCCCTTTACACTGTAAAGACGTCATGTTTTGTTTCATATACAATGCAGAGGCACAAAAGGCACATGTTTTCCTTGTTTGATATGGGTTTAGTTTAAGCCATTTACTAGATGGTAGTGAAGCTCTGGGATATGTATTTACACTACTATACTCTGGGGGGAGGGGCTGGCCTTCAGATATGAGCGTTTGACAGATGGCCTGCACGCTTTACTGTCCTACCTCTGAATGTGTGTCAAGTCAGTTAGAATGTTGTTATTAATTTGTGGTCCTCTTGAGCTGACCTCTGTCTTTGTACAAATATAAGGGAATAGGGCTGGCGGGGTATTAACCGCATTGTGTCTCTAGCACTGAGTAATAGAAACAGTCATTTCCTGATATTTTGTCAGATCCTTTTTAAATTTAAAATAATAATTTCTTAAAATGTCTTGCACTGATAAATGTATGTGGCAATTTTTACTTTTAATTTTCATTAATTGCACCTCTAAATATGCAGCAGCCCAATAACAACAACAACTCTTTTATATGACAAGAATTGAAGCTGTGGATTTCTTTATGGTGACTTAGGGTAAAAAAAAACAGCGAAGAGCACACCAGCGACCGCAGACGGACGTCTTGCAGTGGCTGTGTGATGAGTGAGATGACCCACATGAATTAACGTTTGCCACAGCAGTGTGTGGATCTGCCACGCTGGATGTGAATGAAACTTGAGAGGTTCCGCGGCCATTCATAGTAGCAAAACCTAATCGAATTGCTACCCATTAAACACACAGACACTCACAATCAACCCACCCCCCCGGGGGCAAAGAGGCTTTGGTGACCCTGCCTGCACATGCTGACCTGATTTTGTGTGTAACTGTGTGTTTTTAGTGTTTGTGCCCATGCGTGTTTATGAAACGGATTAGGGTGGTGGCATAGCCAGGCTTCTATGGTAGTGGCGAGTGTGTCTGTTTGATTGTAGACACGTGTGTCTGTGCATGGGAATGTGGGGCAGCGTGGAGTTTTTTTTTTCCAGATTAGGAGACCCACATTGAAACACAACTCCCCTCCCCCACCCCTTCCAAAATCGAGTGGATTTATGCTCCAGTGTCTGCCTTTGTGTCTTTGTGCCAGTTTGTCAAATGACTCACTCACATGCCAGACACTGCTTTATCTACTGTGGGTGAACAACACAGCAGGACTTCTTAAAAGTTAATTATTATTTGGTACAACAATAATTTATTCCTACCAGAGGGAAAAAGTCTACAGACACTTTTTAGTAACTGCTTTGCTCCGTCATGCAGATGGATCACTTTCTGCTAACCGCACCAGCCATCTGGATCTCAGTAACTTTCCTATTCATAATCTTCCAGCACTAGCCAGATGGATGTAACACGCAGGTGCACCGCCAACACATGTACACTTGTCACATGGCTGATTGGAATTGAATGCATTTAACAATGAGTAGCAGGGAAACCGCCCTGTGTTCTCACTCCACTGGATTTACATGCTGTACTTCCTCCATTCACTATTCAGTGTGCTGGCCTCCTTCCAGCGCCGGGTTCTCATTGTCCCCCGGGCCTTGTCTGTTTGCCCATGCTTTTGTTGGCCAGGGGTGATGGCGCCATTTCCTCCAAAACCAGTTCCAGCTACAGGCCATGTCATGTGTGAAACAGTTCATTTTTTAATTACCCTTAAGTTTTAGTAGATTTGATGTAACAATTAAATTATTTCCATCAAATCACAACAAGCATACTTTTCAGTTTCCTGCACTGAATTTAGTTTCATAGAGTTTTCCTGTCTACTTTGAAAAGAGTCAAGTACTTTTAAGTAAGAATTTTTTTTAAGGAAGAGACATCATGTGTGTGTGTGTGTGTGATTCAAATGTGTGGCCATGCACCTGTTGCATCAAGACAGAGATTGAGTGGGCCATTATGTCCTTCACATCCCCATGTAAAAGCATCATGCCTGACTTTCCGTGACTAAAAGTCTCAAGTCACCCTGTAAGCTTGCCAGATTAATCCCTAATGCTCCTCACTGTCAGCAATCTTTGAAAGGACAGAGACATGCAACCACAGCAGGAGGTTGGCAGGACAAGCCTTAGTATTATTAATGCTTAACATGACAGATATTTATAAAACCATTACAGATAAGGGCATAGCTTCACAAATGTGTGTGCTTGTGTGTCATACTGTGTTATCTAATGTGTGTTTTCAACTACATTTAAATTTCTTCATTACTCAACCTGTAATGGAACTTTTCATAGTGGTGTTTTTTTGTCATCAACAGGAAAATACTTGCTGTAAACCACTTAAAGTGAGATATATAGCTGATTGTGAGTCAAAGTCAAATCATGGACACTTAAATCTAATCATCTCCTTTTCTTTTTGTCTTTTTTTTGTTTTCTTTCCACAGCTGACTGTGATTTCATGTTCCTCCATGCCTTTGTTGGCATCTAATGGAAGAAAAAGCACCCACCAAGTCTGCCATGGTATCTAGACTGCCTAAGTTCGGTGGACGCTCCTCAACTAGTGGTGCTACCCCTTTGTCCAATGGTTCAACCCAGCCCGCCACCCCTACCCACGATTGTAAGACCACTCCCCCAGGAACACGCCCAAATGGTGTAATCCGTGCTTCTTCTTTTTCCCTGAAATGGAAGAGAGATGAGGGGACGACCCCATCGAGCCCCACCACCACCCCAGCCGGCCCCGGAGAGGCTCAGACACAGCTTCCCTCATTGGCAAAGGAGGTAAAGACTAGCTCTCCAGCGACACCCAAGATGCGGAGGTCAGGTGCTTTGATGGTGGCCGTTTCCAGTCCCAAAGCCATCCCCAAGCAATCCTTAATGATGAGTCCCAAAGTAGGGACCAAGCCAGGCCAGAGCCCACTGAACGGAGGTCCTAAAATGGGCCATAATGGCTCCTGCATTCCTGCTCGAGCAGGGTCAGAGTCCCGCCTAGTGCGGCCAAGGTTGGACTCCAGCTCTCCCAGAAGTAGCTCTCAAGACAGCCTGTCCCAGTCCAGTGACAACCTGAAGACCTTGGCGCAGGACAACATGGTGCGGTCGAACAGCTTCACTCACTTCAAGCAGATTCCCTCGCCCACCAGCCAGCCCATGACACGGTCCTTCTCCTTTAACCGGGCTGTGGAGCTAGCCAAGCCTCTGGCAAACACTCAGCTCCGGCCTCCAAGGAGTAGTTACCTTAAACCCCCTCAACTGAGCAACGGTAGAGTGAGTTTAGGGCTCGGAGGCCTGAATGGCAGCCTTGGAGGTTCAGGAAGTCTTGGTGGAGGACTTGGAGGACTTCAGTACAGTAGACCTCCTTCAGCTACCTCCTCTCTGCCCACCCTCTCAATCCCTCCAGCACCCAACACTCCCACCGCTTTGAGGAAGCCACTGCTCCCCAGTTGTGTCCTGACCAAATCACTGGGCGGTAGTGGGGGGGCTTTGGGCTTCAGGCTGGCTCGATCTGGGCGGGCCAAGCAGCAGAACAATCTTTTTCCAGGAAGGGTCACGGGGGATATCAGACCTTTGGCTGCCCGTGAAAATGCAGGGCTATTAGGGATAGCAATAGACATTGAACGGACCGGTGAGGCTGACAAAGCAGACTCACAGAGTGACAGTGATGGAAGCTCTGCAGCAGGAAAAGGAGGAGGAAGTGGTGGGCTTAGGAAGAGCTCTGGCCAGACAGCAGGCGAGACTCTGGAGGACATGTCCTTATCTTCTGCCTCGTCTCTAGACAGAGGAGACACCAGTGAAGACTTTCTAGACGACTTTGACTGTGTGGGAGATGTGTTCAGTGATGGGGACCTGCCTGACAACAGGAAAATTGGCAGCACAACTCAAACCCGCTTACAAAGCTTTCTCATTGAGACCCTTGACTGGGACTCTATGGATCTGGCAGGTAAAAAAAATAAATATGAAATTCGAATACAAATTTGTGTTAGATTTGTGTCAGTTGTTCAGCACAGTATTTATATATCTTCTGCAGGGCCTAAAGAAGAAAGCCCTATGCAGGACTCCCAGGGACCACTGGTGTTGTCCTCAGAGCAGAGCGATGTCCTTCAGGCTTCGTCTGTGGAGCTGTCCCCCTCCAACAGCTCTGGCGGAACCTACATGTGGGATGAGGATGGTCTTGAGCCCATTGGGGGTCCTGGGATACATCCATGTGACAACTATGATGATTCAGAGCTCAACAGCATGGTGAGTCCTAGATTCCAACTTTTATTGAATTGTGACATGAATTTGTACAATCCAACCAAAAAAAAAAAAGCATAACCTTTGGTAATTTGTCAGTCCTAATATTCTCAAAACTATTTCGGCACTGGCTCAATTTCCTGCCACTGCCTTGACTAAGTGTTGTGAGGCGTTTAAATCAACAATGAGTTTAAGCTCTTATATGTTTTGAAGTATAATATTGCAATCGCTAATATTAAACTGATAAGAAAAGTAAGCACTCTCGTTGTAACGCCTGCCAACAAGCTCCCAATGCTCCGCATTCCTTGCTTAATGCCAACTGGTAGAGATTGCTCTGTAGCATATTTTACCATGGAGGGATGGAGAGCAGCCAAAACCCTTCAGCGATGATTAGGTTACAAAGGCTAACAACTTCAGAAAGTGATTGCTAGTTGGCAAAGACTATGCTTGTATGACTGAGAGAGTTTAAGAAATGTAAAGGGTCTGACACTGACTGGTCTGATACATATTATAAAGCCCCTATTCTGGAAAAACTTTATCTCCCTCCTTTCTGGCATCAACTAAAAATCACTCTCTCGCCTCCCAACGTGTGTAGAATGCAGCAAATAGGCTTTTCACTGACTTCACATCACCCTGATGCTGGTTTCTCTCCATTGTTATCCTGTTCTTTTTAGGATTGATGTTAAGATATTACTGATCACTTTTAAAGCACGTCTGGGTCTGGCCCCTTAGCCACATAGCAGAAATGTTGACCCGTATATGATCCAGTTTAGTTCCTCAGGTGAGGCCTTCTGTTCCAAAGTTGAGGCTTAAAACTAAAGGTGACCGTGCATTTCCCATCAGGGTCCATTTGCTTTGGAACGACCTGCCTGGGGAGATAAGACTTGCAGAATCAGTAATCTCTTTTAAATCACTTAAAACACATTTTTAAAGACTTACTTTTTGTGATGTCTTCGTATCGTCTGTTTATTGTCTTTTATTGCTTTTCTTTGCTTTCCTCTTCATTTTAATCTATTTTATTGTGTTTTTTTTATTGTTTTTATCTACTGTAGTGATTTATCTTTTACTTTAGTGTTCTCTTGCTCTTGTTTGGCCTTGTTGTTTGGCTTTATGTTGTTACATGGCCTTGTAGCTTTTGTAAGTTTGTTTTTTTATATATATATAGCTGTATAAATATAGTTATTATTATTATTATTAACATGGGCACTGCATACAAGAGTTCAAGCATCAAAAGATAAGCTCAAAAGACTAAAAATGTTGGCCTATAATATTCATTTCAAAAGACATAATGTACTTATTGTTAGTTTCAGGAGCCAAACCTAGATTACCCTCAATCGCACTACATACTGACTTAATATACAGTATATTACACAAAATGAATTCCATTGATGTGATAAATCTTATGTTAGCATGCCCTGTTGTTTCAATATTATCTTATTACATATGAATTTAAGATATTTTTATCTGGAAAGAATAAATATGCAGTATTATGCAATCGTTACATCCTTCTATTTGGTCTGTGTTTAGAAGAGTTCAACTTTTTAAATAGTTCCTCCTTCCATCTGTAATTAGGGATTAAACGGGCAGAACAAAGACTGAAAAGGAAAGCAAAACTGTCGACTGGTTTCTGTCGACTCTCACTGCCGGTTTCATGCCAAGGCCTCTCTCTCCCCGAGAGGAACGCTGAGCTGGCCCCCAAACTGCTGGTTAATAGCAACGCTGGCCTTCCCTTTGGTTCTCTGTATTCCTGTACCACGGCACCTGATCTCAGGAATGTGTAAAAGAGCTTAAAATGAGCTGGATTAGAAATGATATAATAAGCTTAATGTGTTTACTACTTTTACCATGTGATGTTGACTAAAGCTTTGAGTCACTCAAAATGTAACATGAATATCTCACAATAATGGATTCTCTAGCAACTACAAAAGCAATATGGAAAGGAGGAGAGAGCCTTGTGTGTGTGTGTGTGTGTGTGTGTGTGTGTGTGTGTGTGTGTGTGTGTGTGTGTGTGTGTGTGTGTGTGTGTGTGTGTATTTGTGTGTTTGTGTGTGCGTTTGTGAGTGTTGTGTAGCAGATTAGTTGAACTGTCATCATGGAGTAGATTTGTTTGATGTTTTGAAAAGGCAAAGTGTAAAAGACATTCCATTATAGCAGAATGGAGACAATAGCTCAGACCATTGCTTGTCTATTTCACCATCAAGTGGTCAACCTATATCTTCATACTTAACTGTAAATGGACACAATATTCTAGATAACACTCCTTAAATCTTTGCAGAACTACATAATTTGAGAATAATCAAATACGGATTAGATCATTTGAATCAGTCTCAAAAGAAGCATCTTCTACTGATTTTGCCACAATCAGTTAATAAGTACAAGATCATATTAACATGACTTGACTGTAGGTCAACGCTAGATTAGGCTGTTATTAATGTAAACAATAATAATAATGTAATTTTGTAATTGAAATAATTGCCCAAAAAGCTGGTACTTGGAGAGACGTAAAGCCAAAATCTAATGTTTTCTAGTATACCAGAATGAAACAGCCACCGGGCTACTAGTTTGTGTTTGACCAGAGGATGTGTGTCTCCTGTGAGTGTAACTGGAGACTGTTATTGCTTCAGTAGCCGCCATCATTCCTGCCCGAGGCCAATGCAACGACATCCAACAAACCTGTGGAGAAATAAAGGACTTCAAGTTTGCGGCTTGTCTGAAACCTTTCTACCTTTATTACCTTTATCTTATGTTCAATGCTACCAAAGCTATATCTCAGTATAGCTCTACTGGACATATGCAGCGTGTTGTATGTCAGTGACAGAAGGGGATAGTATTAGTCCTTGCTGTAAGAGAGGGAAATGTCTGATGGTGTCTGTTGAGTGAGTGGGAGCTAAAGAGGAAAAAGAGAGTAAAAAGGAAAAGAGTAGAACCTAAAAGGGAAAGGGCTCTCCCTTTCTCTTTTAGGTTCTACTCTTTTCAAATTAGGTTCTACTCTTTTTCTGATTGCTGATGTGTGAAGATCAGCTCCATAGGGAGTGGGCCTTTGCTATATTTAACTGAGGCATTTGATTAGAGGAAATGAGCCCACTTACTGTAATTGGATGCACTAAGCTCTCTCTACCCCACCCCTTTTTCTCCTGTTTTCTCTCATCTGTTTGTGTGTCTCACTCTTACTCATTTTCCCTTGTTCACTGACTTAATATTTCCTTGTAATGAGCAAAAGAAGAACATGAATATAATCATTTCAAAAAGCAGTGTCTGTGTCCAAAATGATTTGTAATTCTTTCGGATTTATCCAGCGTTATCTATGTGGTCTGTAATGGCAAAGTTGAGACATCAGACAATGTATCAAAGTGTTTTTTGTGTGTAGAAATTTAACCAAATGTCTGTAGTTTGCCAGGAAAGCTACTCCCGCTCTGAATTAGATGTTGCAGAAAAAGAAACGCAGGGTAATTAGGCCCAAATTGAATCTTGAAAAAGGCAAGGCATGCAATCATGTCGCTAAGCAAAAAACAATAAACCCTGTTAAGAAGGATTGGAACTGCTGTTCATAGCATGTGTGTAAGCAAAACCCTCTCTGTGTTTGTTTCTTGTTGGTGTGAGAGAAGGAATTAGATATTCAGCTCCGAGCAGGTTTAGTTTGATCTGCTGCAGTGGCGTGCTCCGTCCACTTGGTGGCACTGTGCATCCTTTAGACGACACAACGTGCGTGTGCCTGCTAGTGTCTCCTGGTTTGTGTGTCCCAGTATTTTTCTGGCTATATACGGTTCTATCTGCATTCTTATGCCTCTGTGCAAAATCAAGGAGTGGGCTACCTGAGCTGATAATAACATTCCCATGATGCACCGTGCAGCTCGGTACAGTACCAGCTTTACAAAATTGGCATTGTGAAACAGAGGGCCCACTTTTCAGTGGCTGTTAATGTTTCCCAGGCCTCAGCGCAATTTATCATGCAGTGCACCAGCAACAGTAGAGCTGGGCACAATTTACATTTAAATGGTTGAAGTATTTTGGAGTATTCACACAATCATAGATGCATAGGGTATGGGGAAAAGATGGAAGCTGAAATAGGAGGATAGGGGCTTTCTGGTTTTTACATTGGGATGGACGCAATAAAAGCAACACCTGTGCAGTGAACTACAATCGAGTACAATACCTCTGCAATACATAAAATCTCTTTGAAGCTTAGTAGTTTGTTTTTCTTGTGCTATTGGACTGCTTTATACAGCTAATCTTTTGTCTCCCCTCAGTCTTTGCCTCTCAAGTCAAGGAGTTACCAAATATTAAGATAGAAGTTTAAACATAACTACAATCAACACATCTCTACCAGATTCCCATCAACCAAATTAACATATTAACAGTCTCAAATGTTGTATGCATCGCAGGGTTATTAAACTGTATTGCTTTACATAACCACCATGTGTCATCAGGTGTCACGTTTCATCTTTACGTGACCTTAAACTGTATGGTTACATTTAAACAGATAAGTAACTTTGAGAATTAGTCGAACTAAGTCTTGAAGTTTCTGTAATTAGAATTAATACATTTCCCTTTGAACGACAGCCCAGTGTCCCTCCACGCAGCATGGAAACCTTACATGGAAAACGTCTGAATGTTTCCCTTTTGCCTTTTATAATTCTGTCAGTTTTTATCCCTTCTGCTCTTGGATACCCTAATCCTCTAGTTCTCCCTTCGCCTACTCAAAGCTGTGGAGTTACCGCTGCCTCTTATCCCTGATTTATTTATTTTGCCTCTAATTTTAGTCTGTTGTTTTTACCAGGTTGGGACAGGTCAATTCATTAGTGTTTAAATGAGTGTGGTGCTTAAGCCTTTTGTCTGCAGAGCGCTGAGCCATTTGTGGAACATGCTGCCAGTGAACCAGCTATGCTGTTGCATTAATGAGGCTTAATGGCTCACCTGCTTTTGTTTGCCTTGATATTTAAATTGAAAGCAGCAGCCCTTTTAAGATAAACAATGTTGTTTGTGAACCTGTTTTGAAGCATTCAGTGCTTTCAATGCAGACCATCAATCACAACTTATGACAACTGCAGTCTGAGTCATTCCCAAAATTACAGCCTATACTTCCTATCACTATCCATTATGACTCCCTGTATTGCCGACCACAGTCGTGACTATTATTTTCCTACAGATCATTACCATGCTGCGTTTTATAACCACTTTGGCTCTCAACTGGCCCTCACATATTATGAATCTTAAATTGGCTTTTTATTGGTCCCCTGTGAGAAAGGTAATAATATATTAGCTGATTCATAACATAAAAGCACAACCACTTTTCACAGACAAGATTTGGTTGATTAGGTGTATTGAAATTATTGACTGTGTTTTAGTTGCAGTTACATGATTGTCCATGACACAGAGCATCTGTCTAATGTTTTACAATCACATTTGTTCTAGTTTGTTGTTGCTTAAATGTACTAGAACACTTAATTTCTGAGCGTATTCTCTAACTAAAGTTTAATTTGAGTCTTGATTTGTCTTTAACTCATAGTCCATCATACATAGGACTACAATTACCTTGATGCTTAGCCGCACAAGTTCAACTGATTGACACAAGTGTTCCGCATTAAGGCTAATCAAGGGATGTTCCTTGAACCTTTTGTACTGCTACATTTACTTGCTAGTGCGGATGAAAATAAAGTTTAATAGTCTTTAGCTCCCGCACATCAACTAAGTCTGATACCGGATGAGCGGGGTTTTCTTCTCGATTTAGGGACTTGATCTTCAAAAAAATCCTTTTCTAGGTTGTGGATTGAAGTCCTGGAATCTGCTACTAAATCATCTTAAAAGGAAGTTTAACAAAACAAAGAGGGCAGGTTGAATTTTTAAAATTCTGTTTAAACAATAGATTTCAAACACATTATACAAATACAATATCAATCAAATGTATTAAGCATAAAGCTCCCAATACCTTACTCTCTCAAAAGGCAGTCATCGTTATATTCAAATTAAGCAGAACACTGATTGTATACGATATAAAGCATAAACAACAAATGAAACTACATATATTGTTAATATTAGTAACTACATCTTAACAACAAACACTTTTCAAACTGCGATATAACTGTACAATGTGTAAACAGCAGTACAGTTTCTGCTTGTATGGCATTAAGTGCAACAGTACTCCTGTTGACAAAGTCTGTTTTATGTCCGAGGTATAAACACTATGACACAGGAAGCACATTGTTGTAATTTTCTCAACAATACGCATATTTTGAGCACAAAACAAAATGGGGAAAAAGATAAAACTTGAAAAGCATAGTGATTTGAGGGTTTCCTAACTCTCTTTTGCTCTGTTCTGCACCTGCCATCACTCATCAAACAATCTCACTCAAAGTGCCTCCTCCGCAATGCCTCTGTTTCTTTTGCTGAAAGTTTCCCTGTGCATTGCATAACAACAGAGTTAAACTGATAATAGAAAGAATATTGCCATTTGTAGCAATAATTCTAGTAGGGGTGTAAAAGGAGTCACGGTTCGGTGCGAGTCCGGTACAGCGGGAAAGAAACCCAAATGCATAAGGATCCATTTCTTTCATTTTATTTGAACAAAGAGTAGTGCAAGTGTCACCGAGAGACAATATCCTCTTGCTGGGTGCTGAGGTAGCATTGTGCCCACTGTCAACTTTGGTATACAATTTTAATGATAGAAATATGGAACATTCAAACATTTCTGTATTACTCTGCACAAACACTGAACAAATACTCTCAGAAAAGGCAAAAGGCCACAGCAGGCTGTAAAACTGAAAAGCATTACTGTGAAACATTATCTTTAACTTTAGAAGTGATCAGGATTTATGAGTGATTCTCTGTTATTAAGAGACACATGGAATGACATTGTTGTACAAAAGGCATCAATGCTGTAGAAGGATTAGGAAACGATCTAGTATTTGTTGCAGTATTTGATACCTTGACAATAGCAGTTGTTGTTCACAGTTTGTGGTGTACTATTTTACTCTTAGTTTCCCTTAAGCCCTCCCACTCTATACTGACAGGTTCATAGCCAAAGATGAAAAGGAGGAGAATGATACAAAATGGTATTGGTATTCTGTAATTTCTTTATGAAGCCATAATTTGGAGTCATTCTTTGGATGTTCGGACTCCCACCACTAATTCATTTCTCAAACACCCAATTATCCCTGTAAGACCAATAAGACTTTTACAGTGGGTGTAGTGGATTATCCTACATTTCACACATCTCACAAAGGTTTTATTCAGTCGAACCACAGAACAATCGCAATCCGATTGTTCACAACATTCAGAAAGACAGACGGTGAAAATTGATTTTTCACCAAAAATGGTTTTAGTTCAAGAGCTGCAAATGAGTCGGATAAATGGATTACAATGACATCTGGATATGTCCTCCAACTGATTGGGTTGGAGGACATATCCTCCATCAAAACCACCAGCGAGTCCCAAGTCATAGAGTATAAGAAATGATTCTGTTAAGTAGGGGTGCTAATGTGACACAGGAGACTCACACACAGCCACAGCAGCTGAGCACATTACCCCTAAACACAGTCGATTTCTATGTAAAGACACTGCATAAGCAATCACGTAGTATTTCTGTATTTTTCAGGACATTACTTTGTTATGTATTTGACCTTCAGAAAACTAATGATCCTGTAAAAAAAAGTTTGATGTTGATTTCTAGCCCCGGTCTCTAATGGAGTAGCTCAACTGAGAACCATTACAAACTAATGGAAAGATACTGGTCGGAAAAAAGCGTCTTGCTTCTTGTGTGACAAAAGAGAAGAGAAAGACAGAGACGGCTGTGAATAGTCTAAACACCTCTCCTAAGCACTTATTGATTTGACACACTATATGTAACTTTGCTTTTTTAAGTTATTAGAGCAGAAAATGAGCTGCCTTCTTTGCCTCTTCGACTCCAATGAGTAGAATCAAGGTACCTGTAATGAGCTTTTAATTTGCTTCACAAGTCTGCTGTGCAGACACTCAGAGGGCAAACTGTCAAAGAGTGAGAGAACTTCAGCTTCAGAACTTTCCCAGAGATTTCGATGGTTTTAATCTGTGTTTGATCCAGCAGTGTTTGTTGGAAGATTCATCTGATATGGTGGGATCAGAGAGTGTGCCATGAAACTGAGTATGCTGGAAGACCTTCCCTCGGCGGTTATGATTCTGAATACTGCTCATGCTGCAGGCTTTTTGGACAACCAGTCCATGATAGATAGAAAATATGCATGTCATGTGTCAAACTCATATACTCCTACAAGTCAAATCATTATTCCTTTAGAGAGAGCAAGCTCGACAGCAACAACTTAATTGGCTCAAAGCTGCTGTTGAGATGCATTTTGATAACAGCGCATTGCAGATATTGACTTTGCAGTCGGATCCAAGGGTCCACAACTCATGCAATTACTTGTACTCATTATTAGACAACATCGTTTTGACTCTCTCCGTGGAAGAGTTAAAGGTGCAGGATTATTGTAGCAGGAACATCTTGCTTAGCAACACAGAAACAAATATTGTAAATGCCAAAAGACAAACTTGATATTTCTACTGAACATTTGCTGATATGTTATTTCAGGAATCAACATAAGCCCAGGTTCTTTCAGTAGTGTTTTCGCTCTCATAGATAGACGATAGTGTAAGCAAGTGTTGCTGGAATGAAGAAAAAGAAATGTATTGAGTGGTAATCACTACACTATGGGGTAATAGGTTACTGCTAGGATACAGGGTGGCTGTAGCTCAGGTGGTGGAGTGGGTTGGTTGTTCAATCGCTGGCTCCTCCTGTCCACATGTTGAAGCATCCTCAAAAGAGAAGGCATTGCACCACAATTTACTCCTAACATGTGTACAGTATGTGAGAATAATGTAAGATGAAAAAATAGGCTTGAAATCTTAAATGTAACAGGCAAAACAATACTATCACAATACATTTCCCACCATAATGATGTAGTCATAATACAGGCAATTTTTGTTGCGAGTAATCACTCATGACGCAACTGTGTCTAACTGAAGAGAAAGAATGCCAATTAATTAGAAAATGAACTAAAAACTAGTGATTAATAACGCTACAATTATTTACTGCCTTCATTTTAAGTTTGCACAATATTATAGAAAACTGGGATGAAATTGTGTGTAAAAAGCACAAGATGTCAACACTGGATGAACTTCGGGGTCATCCATCTGACGGAAATATAACAATTTCCTTTTAACCACTGCGTCTCTCTACACCAGCTCATAGAGTCTTTTTTCAGTTTGAGTGTTTTTCCACTTGCACACCTAAGTGTATGGTTTTGCACTGAGCTGTGATTTTTCTCAAACACTGGCTAAGAAAAATACAGTGTAGACACTGATGGAGGAGTCAAAGCTGCTGCTGTTGTGCTGCTGTTGTGCTGCTGTTGTGCTGCTGGTGTACTGTACAGAGGGTCCTTTAAACAGGTGAAAAGATCCAAAGTTGAAATGTCTGGAGGAGAGGAAGAGTGTACTTATAGGTCTCTACTGTATCGTAGGATCGCAATTTTGATGTCAAGATGTCGCTAACATTTACATTGTGAGTGGCTGTTTCTGAATATAAAGTAGGAGAAAAGAGAGCAACAGGGTGGAGGAGAAAAGAGGGGGATCATAAATCTGATGACAGTAAGGAAGTGAGAGAGAATACAACAGACGAGACAGGTTGATTTATCAAACAACAAAGATTCCTCCAAAAATGTCGGTTGACAGTATTTGGATGTCTCCACAAGTGTGTGTTGTTTATTATTTTCCCTTCATCATTCCTTTTCATTAAGTCTGAAACACTGAGGACCAGCCAGTTATCATGCAACACATGAGATTTCCTATAATGAGTCATTTTATTCTTGTGTATTTTAGTCAAGGCCCTGTCAATTTGGTTTCACGAAGCACAGAATTGCCTTGAAAAATAAAGCTTTGAACTATTGATTCAGTCCTTTGCTTTTGTGTATGCTTTGAATTATTGGGTAGACAGCAGCGCGGCAGTCAGACTAACTGCATATTCTGCGGCTGTAATGAGGAGTGTTTTTGTTGGCTTTTTCAAAGTGTTCGGTATTATCATTCACTATTGAGTGATTTCCAGAAGCCTGTTCTGTTATCTGCTGATGTATGGAATAATCTGAGCAGTTGGAGGGAGAGAATCATGTAAAACGGTATCAAAGAAAAATGTAATTTACAGCCTTGCATAAATTGTTATTGGAAATGACGAAATTAATACATTTCAGGGAATAAAAATACATATTATTGAATAGATAACAAAAAACGAATTTACAAATGTCACAATGCAATTAAAACCCCATACATATTAAAAGCAAGAGATAAGATTACATTACATTGGATAGGCGTTCCTGCTCTTGTGTCCAAACACTTTCATTTGCATACATATCTTATCCTCACAGTTAAGAATGAAAAAGAGTAATATATATGACAGCATCAATTAAACCTTTGTGTGCTAAAATATAAATGTAAATCTGCTTTGGCACACTAATACCAGACCAAGGACAGAAGGTTTCTGATTTATGTCATAACTACATTTATGTGAACATCCATTTCTGGCTAATTGTATGATTTTGGAATAAGGTTAATGTGCATACACACTATTTTAATATAATTTATATCTCGAAAATATGCTTGCAAAAGATGATTTATCACAGGAAAAGGCTGCATCTGCATATTTCCGCTTTTGTGCATTATGTGTTTTTTTTGTTTAGTTTCTGAATCTGCACAGAGTTACATGTGTCTGAACCCTGGGGTCTAGTTATTTCTATCCCAGCAGTTGGTTTTATAGAACAAAAGCACTTTTGCCCAGAGGAAAAATGATATAATGACTCTAATGCACCCATAATGTGCCTATAATGCACCTATAATGGTATCTAATGCCTTACGATGAAATGATTATCACATGATCATTTTGTGGTTCTCAGGATATCCTGAACAACCTGGACCCTCCGGGAACTGGAGACTTGGACGATGATGACCTCATGCTGGATGTGGACCTCCCAGAGGATGGCTTGCACGGTAAGCAAACATACACACAAACGCAAATAAACAGTAGTTCTCCTACACAGGATTTAAATCTGTGAGGTTATTCTATGGCCAAAACAAATGCCTCGATCTCATTGGCGAGATGTTTTCCATTATTTTATTATAAGTGGAAACCTTCCGCAGAACTGTTTCAATCATAGTTGTAAATTAATGCATTACCAAAGTCTTAGCTTTCTATTTCCAGGAATATCTTTTTACGGCATATAATGGCTGGAATAAATTGGATCCCGCATTGTCTAGGGTGAATAGTTACCTCTGCTACATCCATTAACATCTTTTAAGGGACACCTTGCTGTCTATTATGTGTTGTTACACATAATAGAGTTATTTAATTACTACTCCACCACTGCCACACAACTGGCCTTTAATGACAGATAGGCAGCTGACTATGAGCTCTGTTTGTATGAACAGACGTACACACATTCTGGTATGGAACCAGCACATTCACAGTACATATAGAGGCTTCGTAGGAGCAGACTTCACATTTGATTGCCTTGACAACAGCAGTATGGTGTTTACATGATTAGTTTAATAACTCACTATTCCACATACCCCCCCTCCCCCTCCCATCTTGATACCACATCTATTTTAGCTTTGGAGTATTCTGTCACGCATTTTAAGTTTGTAAATGCAATCAATTGTCTCAATAGAATTGAGTAAAATAGCTTCTTTGTAGGCGTTAAAGGTAATCAGGTTAGATAACTAACACATAATGATAGTGTTGACAACGTTATTATGTATTCATTGGATAGTGTGTGTCACATACATGGGAGGACAAGAGGAAAAGAAGGGTTGAGGAAAATTCATCTTATTTGTCATGAACTACAATGAATTATAGGAAGTGAAGTTTCTCTTGTCAGTCCTGAACCAAGTAATATATCGGATAATACTTTTAATACACAAGTTTAATGTTGAACTACTGACAGAATGCATAGGGCACATATGCCACATACGAGTATATAGATGGGCACAATCACACACACACACACACACACACACGCACACATACCCACACATTGGCAGTTTATTAGCTAGACTTTGAAATGCCGTCCACTGCAACAGCTCTGCAGTAAATACTAACTTTATCAAGTCCCTTATGTTCAGCTTTAGTTGAAAGTGTTTTTTTGAGGTGTTGATTTATCTTCATGGTCATATTGACGGATGTTAATTGTTGTGCTGTTGAATTATATTCTGTTACACTAAGAGCAATTTATTTTATTCAGTCTACCTTCAGTGATATAAACTAAATCCTTCAAAATGACCAAAAAAGTTGGATATTACTTCTCTAAAACAGCTTTAACAGAAACTGAACCTTATAACCATGACTTTGGTGGAATCTTTTGCAGGCCTGTTGTATTCGACTGCATTTGTTTTAGCTAGGTGATGCCAATAAACTTTCAGCTGGGTATACATTACTGAGGCAGCTTTGCAGCCCTGATATATTGTTTTTGAGAGAAGGAGACAGAGAGACAGAGAGACAGACAGACAGAGAGAGAGAGAAAGAGTGGGAGAGAAATGTTCACTCCAGAGGAATGTGAATTGGAGTGTCCTCCCCTTCCTACTCCTTTTCTGGAAGCAGCCATATTTATAGCGCTCTATGTCATGGCCAGAGCTAGTGTCATGAGAGTCAGAGAGCAAGCAAGACACGTTGAAGAGTCCAGTTAGACCCAGCCCACAGGGCAGGCCCTGAGACACGGGATAGGGAAGGCTGGTCCCTCCCTCCCAGAGACACCCTGAATCTGCCACACAACAGGAAGAGGGGAAGGGGGAGAAAGAAAAGGGCCTCATGTCATAGTTTCATCCAGTTGTCGGGTCCCGGGACAGGAGAAAGGCCCCAGCTTCTTTCCTTTCTCTGCCTACGCTGGTGACTTTCTAGCTTGGACACAAACCAGTCACCTCAGCTACTCTCTCACCACCACCACCACCACAGTCATTTCTCCCCAGCTCCAGTTCCTAGGGAGTTCCCAGAAAAACAAGGCTGTCAACAAAGACAGAACCAGGCAGGGTGGGAGCTGGGTTGATTTTTCCCCCTCTGGCCCTTTAACTGCTCACCAGCTGACTGGACAAGAAGTCACTTTCTCTCCTCTCTCTTTCTTAGTTTCTCTGCCTTTGTGGATTTTTTTTTTTTTCCAAGTTGGAATATATTTCTGTTGTATTACTTTTTAGTAGACCTTTTCTTGGGGCGCTAAAGTTTCCTGGAATGTAGCAGTTCAGAATAAAGCAGACCGTCTACTGTTCTATGTGGTGACACTCAGGGTAAAGTATTTTACACTGCTGCAGTACTCGGATTGGGTCTTAGTATCTTCCAATATTTCTTTATCTCTCCTTTACTTTTTCTATTTCTATTTCTCCCCTTCTGTCAGTTAAAAGACTATCTGGAATACAGAAAGTCAAGGGTCCTTTTGATTTCCTGGGGGCCGCGCTCTGTTAGTTGTCAATTTTGTTGCGGTCACAGTTCATTTCACAGCTATGTGCTATTGAGTGTCACCAAATACTGTGTCCTTTTACCTTCTTGAAAATGAAAAGGCCTGTCACCTCATGGGAGTGCGTGTGTTTGTGAGACGGTTGAGAGAAATAAGTGAATGAGGTGGGTCAGATCATGATTTATATGCAGATATTCTAGAATAGAGTATATGAGATACACACAGCAGCAATCATCACCATAAGATTTGAAAAACTGACTCGCTGTCTTGCATTTTGTGTTTATTTCTTTAGCTGTGTGAAGTGGTTAATAGACAAAAACTGGCAGAGAAAAAATAAATTCTATCTTATGCAGAATACTGTCTTTAACCACAAACACAAAAGAGATTTTCTTAAACTTTGCAAAACACCGATTTTATACATTTAAGTTCAGATAGCACAGTATATGTGCTCTTTTATCTCTCACTTGCATTGCTCTGTTTTGGACATGCACAAGTTTCTTTACTCTGGCTAACAGTGTGCTAAATTCTTCCCATATAGACGCTGACAGGATGTCCCACTTTGAGCCATCGGAGAGGGCTGTTCGGCAGGGGCAGCGGCGTAGACACCATCGCTGGAGTGGACCCGATCACTTCTACAATGATAGCAGGTTGTTTAGGCTTGAAAGATTAATACATGTAGCCAGAAAAGAAGTAAAAAGTTAATACGAAAAAGTAAAAACACAAAAAAGCTAATGTCTTTCTGTTTTTCCGTGTGCCTGACTCTATGTGACTGTTTCTCTCTTTTTGTCTCTTTTTCTCAGGGCCCATGTTGTCCAGAACTACGATGCGCTCAAGACTTCACGGATCTCCTCACGGCCCGTCCAATCTGAAGGCAGGCAGCTTGGCTACAAGGCAATGCTGGATGAACTCACACTCAAGCACATGACACAGGACTGCAGCTCGCTCAAGAACCAGCTGCTCAGGCTCAAAACATTACTACAGGTTCGTTCGACCCACAGTTGCAAAACGAGGAATGAACACAAACACGTACACTTGCATGTACCATGACGTGCACACTGACACATATGAATGGAGGCGTACAGTTCTGCAGGATGGCAACACATGCACATACAAAGGCATACATTGTTAGGTATGCACATGCACAAACACATGCACACAAAACACATATATTTTTGTTCTGTATGTACTGTCCAGTGACTCTTATATGTTTGTCATTCTTTTGCATCTACCCTAGGCTTTTATTTTGGTCTTATTATAAGGCCACATACTGTACACTGTCTGGATTTTGGGTTTGTTTTCAGCTGCTGCTGCTGTTTTGTCTTTTAAATGAAGCTTTGTATTATTTTGCTAGGCTGTTAGATGGAATAATCCTCTTAGGTTTGTCAGGAGCGTGGGCATCATTGTCCTCAGGTGTTCAGCATCAGCAACTTGAGAAGTCTTTTATGACAAAACTGAACTAAGCTAGTTTTATTTTTTATGTAGTGCCACATAAAGTATTTCAAAGTTTTCAAACGTTTAATTACATCGGTTTAATAAGTACTGTCATTACACACTGTATTTAAAGAATGATGTTAAGACGGTTTAAATGTGCTGCACAAGTGCAAAATAATTTTATTTTTTCAAGATATTAGATCCTCTGTTGATCCTTTCTTTTTAATTGCACATTATGTGATTTGTGTGCATTTGCGATTTCATGTTTGCATGTGTGTTTGCTTAGAAATGTGATACCTTAATAGATCTTTCTCTGTCAGTTTGTCAGTCTGAGAAGAGGGAAGGAGAGGAGATAAATTAAACATGTCAGCTACAGAAATGTGCATTTGAGATGAATACACAAAACCCACCCTTCTACAAAACACACAACCCCATCGCTGAAATGGCACAAAGGCACTTCACACTTCACACTGCACACTCGACTCAATTTACCCTCTACACATAAAAGTGATATTTGCACATTTAAATTGAATGGCTCCTGCAGATGTATTGTGCTCACTGCAATTAGTGAAACGCTTTGGCTGTATAGCCTCAAGCGGGAAATATGTCTGTCGCCACATTAGTAACTCTGTTCTTAAAATGAGTTTCCAGCCTTCCTGAGTCCTTATTGATCTTTGCTTTATTGTTCTAACAGTCAGTTAATAGACCTGCTGCTCTAATTTAACCTTCCTGATCTGAATAAAGAGCAGGTGGAATGTAGTGTTAAAATAAAATGTATATTTCAAGCAGTTGGCTGAATATTTTGATTAATTGCATAATTAGTAAAGCTTACAAACATTTGCTTGCTATAACTTTGCAAATGTGATGATACAATCTCTTTTTTTCCATTTCATGTCACTGTAAATTCAATACCTTTTTGTGACTCTTGGAAAGATAAAACCTTTTTTTTTTGTCTCAAATGACCTGGGCTATGGATTTGTCATTATTCTTGATCACCAAATACTTAATCAAACAGTTATTCTTAAAATAATCAAAGAATGTGTTGCATTGAATATTCTGTCTATACGAGATGAAATGTGGATCTGCTTTGGGAAAAAATAATACAGTGCTGCATCCAGACATTTTCTTGTATTCAATAAAATAAATCTATTGAAAGTCCAAAACAACACTCAGCTCTGCCTCAGGTATCTAATACTGGGGGCTGACAGTTCAGGGTCAGCAGACTATATATATATATATATTCTTAAGAGTAACGTCCTTCCACTGTAGCAAAATATTGCTTTTGAGGCATGCCTGAGGCAATTGTCATTGATCCAGCTCACCATGTACTCTGTGTCTGTGTGTGCCTGCTGCTGTGCGCGTGTGAATGTTTCTAGCTTGAGGATACCGACTCTCCAGCAGATGTTCCTGAAGAGATTGAAGACAATACGACTGCATCGCAGGTAAAAAGCTTTATCTCAGGTTTATAGCCTTGATTGATTGGATGTGCTGTATTAAAAAAATATATATATTATTCTTTATTTTCCCCTCAGTTTCTCAGTGAGGTAATCCGCTACCACTGCAGTTTACCGTCTGTGTGTCTGTGTTTTCAGTCGGAGGATCTGATTAAGGAAGTGCAGTTGCTCAGAGAGGAGCTGAGGAGTCGAGACAAAACCATTGCTCAGCTCACACTGCAGTGTCAACAGCTACAACAACAACAACATCAGCGGGAACAAATGGTGAGTTGGTGTGAGCAGGACTGAAACAAGTGAAAAGTATGAAAAGGGGGCCGTATACTATATGTAACAAACTGAAGGCCATAGTCTGACAAAATATCTGAACACTGATGATAGCTTCCAGCAAATAGCAAATAGGTCTGACAATGCCTGACAAAGATCTCTGTTAGATCGAAACGTCACTCTTCATATTACATTTGCTGGGAGCTATGAGTATGTTGTGCAGATCCTTTTTTCCCCAGATTTTTACTGTCACAGGATTGACACTAGACAGTTGATTTTTTTACTCAGGTACAGTATGTGAGTTATTTCTGCTCATGATATCTGTTGTTTGAAGTTCGATTAGTGAAATTAGAAACAGACACAAGATCAACACTAAGGGATTTACAGCTTGTGCAAATCAGAGATTTACCTCAAAGGTCAACAGATGACGGCTCACCTTAGGAGGAAGGAAGAGCATATAACTAGTGTTTTTTTGTGGGCGTACAGAACAATATGGAGAAACTGTTACATTAACATTAGATAGATTCATTGAAAACATGCAGTATATGACTGAAATACATGGTATGAAGGGCTTTTCTACGTGACATATTTATGAATAACAACTACAGTATGGTGACACTCATACACTCTCAGGTGTTTACGGCTCATACATAGAATATCAATGAAGGTTCATATTCAGCTATGTTTTACAGTAGCGTCCTTGAGCAGAAACAAACACGCCTGTAAAAGCTCCTGTGCTCATGTTTGCTGATTTATTTTCATGTAGCCTTCATTTGTTGAAAACATGTATCTTCTCCTCTGGGAGTTCAGTGCCGTGACACCAATTCTCTTACAGATCTGAGGGGGTTAGGCATGCCTGGGTACAGCCTTCCATTATCTTTTGTTTTCACCAATACCAAGATTTATCAGATTTTAAAAAGAGACAAAGCATGATAAGAAGGAATAGAGCGAACAAGGAAAGGAGAATTATTTTTATAAAAAGTATCTGTAAGAGAGGGACTGATAAAAACACACAATATGAAAAGCATGTTATACATGTACAGGTCCACCATTTAAATTCCTAGTTGTTACATTACATTACATTACATTACAGTCATTTAGCAGACGCTTTTATCCAAAGCGACTTACAGGAAGTGTATTCAACATAGGTATTCAAGAGAACTACTAGTCACCAGAAGTCATAAGTGCATCTCCTTTCTTAAACAAGCATCTAAAAGCATAAACCAGAGCAAAAGTACAGTGCAGAGGCAAATTATTACGAAAACAATAATTGCAACAGACTAATACGAACATAATAAGTGCTACAAACTACTACGAATAGGATAAGTTGTCAGTGAAGACATACTCTAGTGATCTTCATCTCAGGTGTGAGCTCAGTTCTGCACTCTCTGAACATGCACTCTAGTGTGTGTACTTGCACTCTTGTGAAAGCCTACCAATAACCTTCGTTCTGTCTGCTTTTAACTGGCTCCATCTCCACTCTCTAACATTCATTAGTGTCCTGACCAGACTCGCTTGTTAGCCAAACAACCACGTGCCTCGCTGACATTGTTCAAATCCCTGCCGTATCGAGAAATACCAAAATGTCAAAGCGAGGCCTGTCCTCCAGCCTCCCCGCCGCATACTAACGCTCCAATTAGAAACAAGCACCCACCCACCCACAGCATGGCTCTTCAGCCGAGCACAATGTTGTCGCCACCTCACCCACAGTAAGCAAAAAGAGTAGGAAAAGAAAGCTGGGACATATTTTCAGATCTCTGCCAGACATTAATGAGTGTAGAGGCTGAACAAGTGAAGATGTTGGGGAGAGTAGAAAGAAACATAAGAGGGAAACATGTTTGCTCTGCTCACTCTCACACTATGTGGGCACTCCGGGTGCTATGTTAGAGGAATGCTGAAGATGGTTTGTGTTCTCATTTCCTTTGATGTCCCCTGCAGGACAGGACTGAACAACAAGGAAGCAAAAATAAAACAAACACATCAGGCTTGGATCCATTCAATGTGCTGACCAACCTTGAATTTCTTTGGTTGTGAGGAATTACCAATTAGAGCTACACTGGTTCAGAGTCTGTGAAGACTGCCAGTCCTCTGGTTCATATGATATATAGAGTTAGAAAGTCGAGGGCTGCTAGACCTGCTGCTTGGTAGAGAGATGATATTACAAATGGTTAAAAGACAGGTATCCAGAGGGAGGTGAAGTGTTTCAGAGAAACTGCTGAGAGACTTGAGAGGGGGAACAGTTAACTGAATTGAACATAACGGAGTGATAAGAAAACAATAGAGTAGCTGTGTGTGGTAGGGAGAAAGTCTGTTGCAGAATACTGTTTGTGTAGGTGTGTATGTGTGTGTGTGTGGAGGGCTGAGAGGAGAGAAAATGAAATAATGGGAGAGAGAAGAGTGGAGCTATCACAGAGAGAAAACTGATTTCTCCATCTGACTTGACAGAATGCAGTTTTTGGATGCAGCTTCCACCGCTGTTGAGGCAGACTGCTCATGATTATGGGTTCCTCCTGATTTGAGCTGCATTGAAGTTTTTCACCAAAGCTGGCAAAAAGTAGCAATATCTGTCAGATTTTCTACCGTATACTTTGAAGCCAAGCACAAGTTTCTCTGTCATTTATTCACGCAAAAGAAAGAATACGAGATTCTTACAGAAAATGGTTACAAAAGGATTTAATGCATCTCATTAGTTGCTCTGTCGTTTTTATTTCTATATTGGATTGAGGTAATTGTGAATGGTAAAGGCTCATAAATCACATGTATTACTCATATCAGTTAGTCAGTCAAAGTGGTTTTACCAGATGAAAAAGGAGGTCATTTTCTGTGAACATGTGCTTGAAGTAAATACCAGTGAGTTTGATTTACTGCAAGACCTTTAACCATTTACAACCTGGGCTTGACTTTTACTGATGATTTCCCATCATGCCCCCCATTCATCTGAAGAAGTGGAGATACAGGATGACATTTCATTGCTGCAGCCTGTTAATATGCATTGCTTTTATTAATGAATTCAAAAGCAGCCACGTGAAGAACATAATGCATTTATTTGGGGGGATAATTGTAGTTTTCTTCTGTTAATACATTTTCCTGGTATGTTTACTGCTTGGGTTTGACATTTAGACAACTGGTAATGCCAAATACAACATATAAAACCCAACATTTATTCATTTTTTTAATGCATTTCTCAAGACATTTAAAATGTCAACAATTAATTGCACTGTTATTAGCTTATTACTGACTGTGGAAGTAGGAAAATAGGTTAAAAACAAGATAATTATTCTTCGCTTTCTTTTTATTCTTGCCCCCTCAGCCTGCTCAAGGATGGCCGGTCAGGTGTCAGTGCCACCACCAGAGGGCTCCCTCTTCACTACGACAGAGCGACAGACAGATGGACAAACGGATGCAGCATCACTATGACAAGGCCACCCAGACGTACTGGAGACCGCCCAGCCATGCTGTGAGTCCAAACATCCACAGCACCCATAACTGCTCTCTTGAAGGCCTTAAAGTTGTTTTGCTAAACAGGATTTCTTAAGTCTGACGCTGGTTAAGCAATCATTTGTATGTTTCACCTCATTTCAACAGTTACCAAGATGTTATTAGATACCAGCACTTGCCTGCTTCAGTGGTGCATATCTCAGTTTAACACTCACTCACTCAGTCGGTTTCCCATTCATCTGCTGCTTCTCTCATACCAGCCATGTCTGAATTGTTCAATGACTACATCATGCCCCCTCTGTGGAATACAGTTTACTGGGTTGTCAGTGGAACTGTCTCACACTCTAATACCCAGATCTTACACTGAACAGGGAGCTGTGAGAGCTGGTGTTAATGTTCGAGTGACTGAGAAAAAGAAGATGGACAGTTGGAGGGTGGGAGGAATAGGGGAGAGGGATTCGTGGAGAGAGAGGTGGATCAACGTGTTCAGTGTCATGCCACACTAGCATGCTGTGTGGCAGCCAAGTATTGATTCAATAGCAGGAGTGCCACAGGGAGGGTGCCTAGTAAACACTCTCCTAATTGACCTACTCTCAGGGCTCAGTGTATGATACACACACACACACACACATAGAGGCAGAAGTGTAAGGAATGACATAGCGACAAGAATTACATTTAAAATGATTAAGAAAAAAGGATTTCCAGTGTTATCAGGATAATTGTAATAATAAATTATAGAAATGAGGCCCTGGTGAAAAATATTTTGTCAAAGGTATATTTTATTGTAGTTCACATGAGCTACAAAGGAAAAAACAAAGGATAAAACAAGCAAGCTCACTAACTACAGTAGGTCCCTTCTTACCGCAAGAGCATATGGTTTAACAGTTGCTATGGCAACCATCAAAGCAGGACTAGTTGTGCTCGACAGGAAGCATCTCAGTGGTGGGAACATCTAATTGTGACCTGCAGCGCCTGGTGTATAATCTAACAAACTAAAATACAGTTTTTGCTATTCTACCTATTCTGTCGACGTTCTTTCAGATTTTTTTGTGTGTTTTCCAACCATCTTCAATTTAAGTTACTTTTTTCCTGCATTGTGTTTTGCCGCGCTGTGGGGACAAACACATTATGTTAGTGGCATTTTATTTTCCGAGGCGTGCGATTGCTCTAAAAGGTTAGCTCCCGAGTTTTGTGACAAGGCAACAAGAATGGAGAGCACAGAGTAAACAAATACCAGAGAGAAAGGGGATGTTTCTCACTGTGTTATTCATACTTTTATATGGAATCAAAGCTTTTGGTATCGCGCTGACAGGTTTAGCACCTACAGCAAGCCCGGGTTCACAGTGTACCTCAAACAATGTATCACCTCTCACGTTTTTCACACAATCCTTCAATGTGGTTTTCTAAATCTGTCTCTCTAGCTATTCTCTCTCTAACCTTTGCCATTTTTAGACAAATATTATTTTCCCCACTCGCACATTCATTGAGTCTATATTTCACTTTTTTCGCACTCCTCCTCCAACACACGCATGCACACATGCACACACAGATTCATAATCTGCTGTCATCTTTATTGTTTTTTCCTTTTGCTCTCTGAGAGGCCCTTTCCTGTTGATTTTCGGCTCCTCTGACATTTAAAGTGCCGCTTT
Source organism: Anoplopoma fimbria (assembly GCF_027596085.1). Classification (NCBI taxonomy): domain Eukaryota; kingdom Metazoa; phylum Chordata; class Actinopteri; order Perciformes; family Anoplopomatidae; genus Anoplopoma; species Anoplopoma fimbria. The sequence goes on along the minus strand of NC_072454.1, from coordinate 9,202,098 downwards.
ATCATAGTGCTGGAGTAGCTCTTGCCCTGTGATAGTATTTTTGAGTGCTAAGCGGAGAGGATCAGCCAAGAATAATTTTGATGTCAAAGGCCAGCAGCTATAATCTTTTTATAGCTTTAATGCTGATATCTAGTAGCCTTACCAGTAGCCCACAGGCTAATGTGTGGTACTGGGGGGTCTAGAGTTGATTCCTTGGCGTAGTCTTTCCAACAACTTGAACATGGATTCAGGAGAGATCTTGCTGTACTTTTAGCTCAGATTAACAGCAGTACAATAGAATAAGCTTGTGGTCCATGACCCTTGGCCATGGCTATTTAAGGGCTTTACTTTTTGTCACAGTTCATTATTCAAGCAGATGAGAAATACTTTTCTAGAGAGCCATTCATTCCCATCATTTATTTTCTGGAACCGAAACATTGTGGGCTGTTGCTCAGTAGACTGCTTTAAACTATTTCACTGTTTGTGATGAACTCATCTCCTTACATCTTCTCAGTCTGTAGGAAGGCTTTGGCAGCATATCCGAACCAACTGCTTTGGGCACGAGCTCCCGCAGCTTCCCATTTGAATCTGCTTACAATCCAATTGAGTCCAAAAGCATGCTCAAGAAAAAAAAAAAAAAAAAAGTCTGTCAATTTACAAACCAAGGAGAAATAGTGGACACACTTGTCGCAGCAAGACGCACATGTAGTGTGGAACTGGAAACTACTTAAGTGACACTTGTAGAACAATAGCCCCCCAGAGCAATCACAGCAGCAGCAATGTTTTGTTTGCCTCCTCTGTTGTTCGCAACAAATAAATCATGAGCTGTTTTTTAATAATTTTAAATGTAGTACAATAGAAATCTGTGCAGCCTTGTGTGTGTGTGTGTGTGTGTGTGTGTGTGTGTGTGTGTGTGTGTGTGTGTGTGTGTGTGTGTGTGTGTGTGTGTGTGTGTGTGTGTGTGTGTGTGTGTGTGGGGGGGGGATATCTCTTGTACTCGAGTGCGGGGCACACTCGGTGTGACTGAACAATGGGTTCAGCAGACTAAGGACCAGGGAGCCGAACTTGTTAATAACCCAGATAAACAAACACGCAGATGAACAGCAGCAGTGAAACAATGGCAACACAATAGGCAATGTTTCATCAGTGGCAGAGAGAGGAGATAATTACAGCCACCCTCCTACTCCCTCTCTGCCTTTTAAACATCCTCCAATTCACCTCTTCTTCGTGTCTTTTCTTATCACTCCTGCTCTCTCACTCTGTTTTCTTTCTTCCTGTCGTGCTTCAGTGAATTCTTTATTTCTTTGTCTCTGTCATTCTTCCTTTGACATCACCTTTCTACTTTTTTAGCTCAGTTGTAATTAGATCAATTTGCTGTCACAGAGAGAGTCAGAGAGAGAGAGAGAGAGAGAGAGAGAGGGAAGGGAGAGGCAGGGGGATTGAACAAGCTTAGTGATCAGTGTTAAGCTGTAGGTTGAAAGAACAAGTTTTCCCCCACTCAGATCCTGACATTACCTCTCCACCCACACTCACTCCCTCCGTCTGCCCCGTTGCATCACAGACACACCGTCACACATGCACGCTCATTAACACACAATGCGGACAGGTGAGAATTTAATTGGCAAAGTCTGTGAAGTGAGTCATCATGGCCAAACCTGAGGTGTTAAGTGTAGCCAACCAGGAGAAGCTCTGTGTAGTGGATTAGCGGATTAGCATCATGGATTCCTCTAAATACTGTTGTTATTTGATGAAAAAGGTTGTAGGATCACAAAGAACAACTTTTGACTTGACTTTTAAATTCTTGTCCTACTTCGCAAAGTTTTGCACAGACGGAGTAGCTTGACAAACCACTGTGAGAGGGGCCTCAAGTGAACAGGCTACTACCGCCATTACTGATATGGTAGTTATTTCTGTTGGTGGGATGACATTTAAAACAAGACTGCTCTATTATATTAGTTATAAATGACTGTTTTCTCCCTTCATTTTGTTCTATGTTCTCAGCTATATGCCATTTAAGCTATTTTGCCATAGCAAAAAGTATTTTTAAGGCCCTCAACAAGCATCTAGATTTTTATGTACAAGCCTGAAAATTACTTATCCAAAGAAAATGTTTCCTGCTTTTGAACCCTTTTGGTTACACACATGATCCCGGCGTGTTCTGGATGGCATCTCATTGTTTACAGTCAAAAAGATAGAATGAGTCTTAACTGATACCAAACCAAATTTACAGAGGGAGGCACAAACGTGGAAGTGTTCCCTTTACTTTCCTGTCCTGAAGGCACTTTTGTAACAACAATAAACACAACAATTGTCGAAAGGACATTGAGATCTTCAAATGGTGTACATTGCTAAAACAGTGAGGCTTTGTATAGTTTGTGAACTAAGAGACTGAAATAACAGATTCAACTGAGTGCTGCTTGTTAAGCGGATGAATATATAATTCTCAAAAGCTTTTTTCCACCAGTTTTCTTCAGATTTGCTGGCAAACTCTGCGTGCACTGCAGCTCTTGTCACTGCCAACTCCGCTGTTGTCCCTGAGAGTGCTTCAGGCAGACACGTGCTTCTTCGTCTACCTCGTGAGCTTCTGACAAGAGAGCATCATGCGTGGGTGGTTTAGGCTATTCCACAGTGGGGTGGGGGTGGGGGGGGGGGAGTTGTGAGTGCAGAAACGAGGAAGAGAACCCTCGCTTGTTTTCCACTTGTGAAGAGTTTTGTTCGTTGGAAAGAGTTGGAACTACAACTAGGTGTCGAACCCAGGGTCACTGTAGCGGTTGGAGAGAAATGAGAGAAGTTTTGATGAAATTAATGGAAAATGAAAAACTTTCCTATTCTCACAATTGCTGTCTCCCTGTCCTTGTAAATCTCTGTCAGCCCCTTCACTGGAGAGTCTTCACAGCTATGGAAATCTGAAAAATTGACAGGCTTCTCTGCTACGGAGGTCTAATAACGCTGCCAGCCGCTGTCAGAAACATTCTAGAGCCTTCCAACATACCCTCTTGTTCTCATCGCCTAAGGTTGATCCTCCCTGCAATGAAGCCTCGATGGGAGGCTTCTGCAAAGACCTCCTGCTGAAACAGTGGTTGGTGTTCAAGGAAGGAAATGGACGAGAACAGATCACGGCAACTCATTCCTCTCCTTCTAGCAGACGCACTAGGGGGGCTCAGAAATAGCTTTGGCTGGACCTGCTGGGAACTCGCTACTTCCCCCCTCCTCGTCTTTTATCTTTTATCTTCTCTCTATCTGTTCTACCTCTGATAGATTGTCTTTTCTATAATAGAGACCTGTTTGAGCGGCGGCCCTCTCCACAGCTGAGGAAAGAAGCTATAAGGTTTTAGTCTGTTTGTCTGCTTAACGTGATGGCCATGCTTCCCCTTCACTTTGCCTCTCCGGATGAGGGCCAGGGATCTTTGAATTGCTTAACCTGGAGATTTGCTATCAATAGAAGGGCTTGTCTACTTTAAGGTACATGTTTGTGCCCGGATGTACACGTGCTGGTCAACAATATATACAAACAACAAAATGCAAGTGTGACAAATGGAGATCATATAAACACAAAATGGGGTAAAACAAAGGTCTGACATATATCATTAATGTAGAACTTTCAACGTTTTCAGCTGTCACATTGTGCCTCAGTTAGATAAGATTATTTGACTTCTAATTAAACTTTGTGTAAATTTATCATCCTTGCAGATCATCTTAACCCAAGACCGATATACTAACGATAATCTGAAAAATATCTTCTTCATATTCTATAGACATACATCAAATTCACAACTAGTGATGGCATCACATCTTTATGAAAAATCCCACCCCACCCTTCCTTTCCTAGTTTATACAACTTGTCCTGTCAATTTTGCAAGCGATGGGTGGAACAGTAGTCCTTTCCCGTGTCACCTTGTTTTTTGCACTGCCTAAGGTGGAGTGCTCTTCTTCAAGGATTCTAGTCTTGGCACTGGGGGGGGGGTTGATAATGGATTTGACTATATTTATGGATAAACAATGACACATTAGGAGGAAGAAATGGTTTTCAGGGTGGCCCGGGGAGAAACATCATAAAGACTATTGGAAGTCTCCAGGTAGCAAATGTTTTATTGGACAATGAGTATTATCTGTCAAACAATGTGAGAAAGTAATCTCCTGGGTTTGAGAAAATACACAAAAAGGTGTGGAGAGCAAAGATTGATGCTTGTGTTTGGACACATAACAATTTCATATTAACAGTAGCTTTATAATGTGATGGAAAACTGGAAGTGTTTACAGTTTGTGTGTGTGTGCGTGTGTGTGTGTGTGTGTGTGTGTGTGTTTGTGTGTGTTTTGAATATTTCTGCAGGAAGACTGGGACCAAAATGTTGTCCATTGAAATACATTTGTGGTTATAAGTCAGAGTGCAGCCAAACATTGTTCAAATCACATAACTTGATTATGTGATTTTGGGTTCTCTTCTAGTAGAGAACCCAAAGTGTCCGTAGACACCCAATGGGATTCACATATGGGCAAATCGGTACCGAAGTACCTTAATTTGAGGGAATAGTGCTGGTTGAATATTTCCCTAATATATCCTGTATGTATGTAGCTTCAGTGAACACAAATACAGTTGGAAGAAGCAGATGCATAATATTTGCAGTTTACTGTATGATGTTTATCATTGACATTGTTGAGTCTCTTTGTCAGTATAGTATTTGGGCAAATCTGCCCGTGTGTTTATGTGTGCTGTGTAAATTGGGCTTTCCATACTCATTAGCTGTGAGTGTGTGTTTTCTATGTTAACACGCTCCTGTGTGTGTGTGTGTGTTTGTGTGGGCGTGTGTTCCGGTACGTCATATGCCTTTTGTCCTTTGTGTTTCTCTCTGTGTAGGGTGCGCTGCCCACCCCCTTGCTGTCCCAATGGCAGGCACAGCACCAGGGCTTGACCCGTACCAGCATGCCCCAGCGCAGACAGAGTGAGTCACTAACATCCTTTGCAGCCTCTTTTCCATCTTTTCATAACACCACATATGCATAGGTCTGTAAATAGCCTGACTTTATCTCCAGTTAAAACCCTCAGTACTACTGAAAAATCTTTTTTTCCAGTAAGTAGAATCTTTTTTTTCATAGCGCAACAACAGGATGATTTGTCGTGTGTATGTCTCTTATTAGATTCATTTGGAACAAGATTAGCAACATGCCAAGTTTTCCTTCTTAGTTTTACTAAACACAGTCTGACTTATTGGACCCTTAGTTATTCATTTTCTGGCGTCCTTTTCCCTGTGCTGTCCATTTATAACTTCAGTTCCCCTACAGTTCTTCTTGAACTGTGCGCAGTGAGACACTGGCTGACACCTGCATTTCTAACCCTCACTTTACACCCCTAAACTGTTTGTAAAATATACAATACTATACTATAATTTGCAGTAAGAACAGTATCAATATACACTGCAAACTAATATAATAATTGTTTCCTTAACAGAGGATTTATATTCTGTTCTTGACCAAATAGCACACATGACCATAACACGGTCTTTGCTTTGAATGCTTTAAATTACCATTATTTCTGCTGACTTTATTGAGAAAGACAGGACTGGCGAAACAATGACAGCACAGTCACAAAAACAGCGAATCCCACAACAAAGCTATTGCATTATGCTGTGCTGATGAGGTATCAAGTAGAGGAGGCAGAGGATGACAATGGGTAAATAGGCTGCAGAAAAATACACATATGTGCGAGAGCGAAGAGCAAATGAATAAAGAAAGCGACAAAGAGAAGAACCCACGCTCCGTTCTTTTGATCTATCCCCGTAGGGCTCAGCTTTGTATCAAGGGGGAAGGTGATACAAATGTGGCACAGGTGTATTTCTCTTTAGTTCAGGTTATTTCGATCTCAAGTGTTCTTGTGCTTATAGACTGTTTATATACAAATATGTGAGCTCAGCCCAGCATTCAGTCAAAGCGCATTTTTCCTCCCACCAGTAGATTGCTCGGTCTAATTACAGGAAAGACAGCATTTCAAAAGATCATCTGTACAGTAGGAGTTAAAACAGGAGGAGGAAAGAGGAAATATCACTGAAACATTGTAGGATACAGTTGGTATAAAGTTATATTTTAGATATACATCCCATTTGACCACTAATGCTCTAGCCTCCCACTGGGAGCTGTGACTATGATCAAATCAGCAAACTGTTCATGCCAGTAATGAGGGTCTTTAGAAAGAAACATTTGAAAAGGAACTGGACTCCTCACCTGGTTGTGTTGAATACGATGCAGTAATTATGTATTGCATTAAATTGGTTTGTTTGTTGAACTAATGTGTGACCTTTTCTTGCAAGCATGGGCTGGCTGGGTGTTAATTCTGAATTCCCCCTCCCTGTTCTCTAGTCTCTCTCTCCTGCATCTCACCCAACCCTCTCTCCCCATATTTTAACCCTTTCTTCTCTCCTCTTCTCTAATCTCTGTCACTCAAACAATGAAATTGAATCTTCCATGTTCTCTCTGTTCTACCTTTGCCCCCCCCACACATTATGCCTATGACAAGGAGTGGAGCACCTAGTGCAGTACTTCACTGACACAGCGTGGTACAGTAACGTTTCTTTAACATGCGGTTAACATGCTGCCCTCACTTCCTGCACGCTGGGCTGTGGTTTGTCGCCATGAGGCAGGACTGAAGCATGCCCTTTTACATCTGTGTCTGCATGCTTTAAGTTAAATTTTCAGTGGTTTTGGGGTTTGGATTTTGTGTATCTATACTTGGAACAAGTGTGTGCTTTTCTAAGGTTCTGAGATATATATATATATATATATATATATTTTTTTTTGTGTGTCTTTTTAATTTGTTCCATCCTATCAAATTATGTATATCATAACTGTTGCATGGGTAAATCTCTCTGTGTGGATTTGTTTTTTCTATATTTTATTTATTTAACATTCTAGATGCTTACCTTAAAGGATTTGGATGGAGTGTATATTGAAAGGAAAAACATTTAAGAACCCCCCTGTGTTATGGCCTGAGCCATAGCCTCCATTGTAACCCCACTATCAAAGAAGTTAACAAATCAAAGTAACCACACATCCTCCGCTCTTACACTATTTCCACTGCTTGAATTCCAACACGATCCAAATCACCATTTTCACAACCATCTATTTAAAACGATACTACAAAGTGTAATCCAGCTTTGAAATGGAGTTCCACCATATTGCCAATCCGATCTGCTTATGTGCTGCAATCACATTGTCTTCCGACACACATAAGAGGGATCATTTCACATCCTTATTCAAATCCTTGCATGTTGCTTTTCTTATCACGCAGACATTCTTGAGAAGCAATGAGATGAGATTGGTTATGTTGAGCCCTTATTTCTTACAGGTGCTTCAAATTTGTGTCTTTCCTGGTTAGAAAGAACATTTCTATTCAAGTGATAGCTATCATTAGTGAGCTGAGATATTCTTGACAGTGCGGTGAAGAGCTCAAATGATTTCTGCTAATTATTAATATCTGTAAGAGACAGCTGTAGATTATTATTGACTGTGAATTAATAGATACTGCTTGTTGCCAGCACTGTCAGATGCTTCTTCAAGATGAGTCAGATATAAATAAATGCACTCAATGCCAACCTTGCAATAAAAGGTATCATATGTTCTTATAAGAAATTACATTTCAGTTGGTATTTTTACCTTGAACCGCGATGTCAAGAATGAAAATCCAATATACAAGGCCTGTATCTATAATGATGATGTCTGATTTATGAGTTGAATACTTTCTTGACACCTGTCCTTTGTGGATTGGAAGTCTTTTTTTTAATTTAACTATTAGACTCCGTAGGGAGTGCTCACTCTCAGACTGAATCACAATATGAACTGTACTGTACATCAAAGCTAAAAGAAAGAAGTTAATAACATGCTCATGATGTGAGTGACTCACTAATCAGAGCTTTTGTGAGCGGCAACACAATCATCCATTATTAAGTTAATATTACGTTTTTAAATTACCTGCTTTGAAATCTAAAAACAGTATTGTCTTGCTTGAAAAACATGCAACAACTTACTGAGACTGAGAGGTGGACAAGGGTTTTATAATAGGCTGAAGGAGGCACTGTGGCAGAGGACCAGGAGATGGAGCTGTGGCCTCGGACATCCACTCCCACTCAACATATTAATGACTGTGGGTAGAGACAGGCACCGCAGCTTGACCTGCACGGCTATATATATATTCACATCCTCTGAGGTCTTTTTTACTTTCAACTCACAGAGGGGATGTTTCTGCTGAAAACGAGTTCATGCTTTTCAGTAGCTTGAGATGATTCCTAGTGGATTAAGGTTCTTTAGGTTCTGCTGGAAAGACAGTAATGGAAAAAAGGCCAGTCCTCGGATTTCTGATGTCTTACAGAATCAGTCTCAAACTAAGTAGGCTAACATAATACACCATATTAAGATTTTTTTTATAGATGCTGAGGTGATAAGCTGTACAGAAAATGTACTAATATACTGTATAAAATATTCATATAAAGTTCAGTATTGACTTGTTTGTGATCTTAGCAACTTTACTCTTGCTGGAGGTTTCATGGACTAATAAACACTGTTGGCCTTGTGTTCTGCCTATCTTGAAATGTGTTGCAGAATAGTTTTAAACAAGGTTACAGTATCTTAAGGAACCATACATCATCCGGGCATATCGTGGTTCCTCTTGTAATAGCAAGATTATCTACATTCCTCTTTTTTTAAAGTGGAGCTGTGATGCAGAAAGTATCTAGAATTTGTGAAGTCTTCAATCTAAAGCCAATAAAGCATGCGCAGCGAATGGACAGATGTATCATGAACACTTGTACAAATCGAAACCAATCCAAAACAAATGTGTGGAAAACAAATGCTTAACTCTGTTAAGTCATAATGAGTTTTTGTTTGTGTCAGAGAACTCAACTGTTTTGAATTTGTAATTTGTTGTTGCGGTCGTGCAGGATAATTAGTAGCTCTCGAACATACGCACACAAAAAAATGGAACATAGTAAGCACCAGTGAATCAGTATTTGTTGCCAGGCGGTTATAGAATTACATTACATTGTACAGGTGTTCATGAGTTTGTGTTTGTCCCCTGGTGGAGGACAACACCACGGTTGGTCTAAACTTCATGCGGTTAACGACTCAGCACGTTCTTACACAGGCAGCAGGTATCGTGGCTCTCCGTTTGAATGTTTTTGAAGCCCCTCTGCAGCGGCGGCAACAAAATGAGTCAAAGACTTCAGTAGATCCCAGGCACTCACATGGCAAGGTTATTCTCTTCTGCTTGTTTTTTTAAGTGCTGAATCAGGGGCTTCCTCTGTGACTTTGCCTCTTCCTTTTTAGGAATAGTTCAGCGACTGGCAGTGGAAACAAGCTGCGATATTAAAGAGTAAATAAACAGTTTGCCTTTTTTGATTCAGAATTTTCTTTGCAGCAGCAAAATATTCAAAAGCCTGGATACGACAGGGATCAAAGACACAAAAAAATGGGGAATTTTTTAATCCAGCCATTTGTGGAACATGATAATGACAAGTCAGAGCTGTACCTCATTATACTCTGACTGATCCATGACTATTTTATTCCCTTTTAAAAAAAAAAGATCTTATTGATATATCTTTCCTCTTTTCTGCAGCCTCAAATGCTACAGCCTTCCAGCCCCTGCCTCAACGAGCACCTCCACCAGGGAAGACTAGTAAAAACTCCCCCCACCGAGGGCCACAGTGACCTCACGAGGATCGGATCAGAGGAAAGGACGCACATAGACGCTGAACGTCCTCTTGAAGACCTTATGGCAGACGTGTCCGGGCTAGCAAACCCCGACAAGCTGAGTCATCTCAGCACCCACCTGCGCCGCCCCGGCTCTGGGGCTCCTCGGGGGGTAACCGCCACAGACAGTCCGGCATCAGCAGCTCGGACTGCAGCTCAGCATGAGCCGAGAGCCCCTGCTGTGATCGTGCAGAGCTTTGTCACTCCTAAATCTGCCGGTTCGACTAGCCCTCGCATGCTGCAGCCTCCGCACTTCCACAAGCGCGTGTCCCTCCCTTCGCTCAAGCCAGGGGGCACTGGTGGCTTTGCCTCTCTGAAGCCGGGGTGCTCCTTAAGGCCTAACCGGACCAGGCAGCTGCCCCCGCCGTCCAGAGGCCTTCCCTGCTTTAACACTGGACCCCTGGATCAGGCTCCGAGTCCATCTCGCACTTCACTGCTTCAGCCTCGCAGAACATCAGAGCCTAGCAGGGATCTATGGTGCTCCAGCTCCAGCCTGGAGGAGCCGGACCAGGGGACACTCAGAGACCCCGGGTCAGCAAAGATCCTGATCCCTTTGAGTCACTCATGCCTCCCCAAGCCAAAGATTCCCTGAGGAGCTGAAACCCAATCCATCAAAACTTAAAACTGGAATCACTCTGACATTTATATTCATCCCCTTCTCTCCCCTGACATCACAACAGTGTAACTGTTTTACCTTTTGAGTGACAAAGGAACAAACATTAACCATTCAGGGACTGCCTGTGTCGTTGGTATTTTGCCTGTTTCTGAATTAGCATCTTCAACTCCAGCCTGAAATATAGTATGTAGCAAGATCTAATCTACACAGCCATGCATAGTTGTATATAACAGCTTTCAGATTGAGGTAAATTTATGGAACAAGAAATGTCCAGTTTACAAGCCTTGCACATGAATGCTGCTGATGCACAGAAAGAGTGTTACCATTCAGAGAAGTAAGTTTTTGTCCTGAAGTAGCTGCTGGCTGCACATCTGTGCCCTCTGACACACTGGTGCATTTGGTTTTAAACATGGAGGTGATATGAATGTGACCTTTGCAGTGTAATAGAAGACCCAAGGGAAAATGGAGGCAAAAACAAAAAAGTGGTACTGAAAGAAAAAGAAGATTAAAAACTGACTGAAAAAACAAAATGTATCCAGGTTCTCTGGAGCGGTCACTCGCAGACTGAATATAGGTTTATGTGTAAATGGGTGTGTGTGTGCGTATGTATGGGAGTGAGAGATGAGAGATGAGGGGTGAGGTGCATACGTGTTTCTATTTCATTTTGCTACACTTACATCCTGAGTGAACCTTTTAACCTGCATCTATTAGCAAAAGGGGTTTCAGAGCTTCTGTGGAAATGCAACTCAGACGAAAAAATATAGGCCTATAAAATATAATACCATGCTGGTGGTGGAGATATGATTAGGAGAAACAGTGTGCGAGCGAGGAATTAGGTTTCATAATCTAGCTGAAAAGAACAGCGTAATAAAGCACTCACACACTTAAGTCTGCACAAGCACATTGTAGGCTTGCTCATATCCATGTGCAAACACACGCACACACACACACACACACACACACACACTCTGAAAGTCTCTTTCATGGCTACTTTGTGCATTCGTAGATAGAAAATAAGAAGAAGAGAATGATGTATGATAAAAGAGAGTAGGCAGCAAAGAGAGGAGTAATAGAGCTATTTTAATATCTATAATAATATCATAATCTATACATATATATAACACAAAACATCTTCCAGTTCTGGGAGAAAATGTCACTTGTTTCTAGGGCAAATACATTTGTTGTAAACATGTTTAAAACTTGAAGTGAAAAAAAACACAAATTATAATTATGTCGAAGAAAATTTGACTCAAACTTGATTAAATAACTTTTTTTGCGATGCACACTAGCTTCTTTTAACTGTCTCCCTCACTGACCCACGCAAAGAAACATCAGCTAACAGGGACTCATAAGACGTGTGAAGCTGCTGCCTGGTGTGTGTGTGTGTGTGTGTGTGTGTGTGTGTTGTGTGTGTGTGTGTGTGTGTGTGTGTGTTTGAGTACCCCCCCCCCCCCCCCCGTTTCTCTCCTCGTTTCGCTCTCTTGCACATCTCTTTGGGAACATCAAAGGTATTAGTGCGTTATTTTCAGGTAGGGAGCCTTTGGGGGCTTTAGTGGTGTTTCTGTGGGAGCTTCTGAGAATTGTGTTTATCTCTCCTTTGCGGAGCCCCTTTTCGTAGTCAAACGCTCCTGAAAATGTCCCCGAAACGGAGAGCAGCAGTGTGTTAAAAAGGCCTTCTGACAGCAACTCTGCTCTCTTCTCTGTCACGCCGCGTGACCGCTTGGTGTACGCCTCTGGCACTGTCCGGTCTACTGCGTCCAATAATGCACCCTACATAGACGGAGTGAGACAGAGAGAGAGAGTGACACACAGACACATCACGCGCATACGCATCCGGACACACGAGTTGCATAGACGCACATGCACAGGAAGTCTGACAAAAGTCAAAGAGACACGTACTCGGAGGGAACGCACACATCAGTTCACACTTCCCAGTAGCCAAATAAGTGCGTCTACACACACACACACACACACACACACACACACACACACACACACACACACACACACACACACACACACACACACACACACACACACACACACACACTGAGTTCTGTAACAAAGTGCTTTAAAGTGTGTTTGTGTTGTTTTTAGCTCTCACAAAATGAGCTCTCCAAGTGCACATTGATCCATCTGTCCACTGTAGCCCCCCCCAAAAAAAGGTTTCTGGCCCTAGATTACCCTGGAAGTGTGAAGAGGCTGAAAATGTGGATGAATGCGACTGATAAAACGTGTTTACCTGTCGGCCGGTTCACAACTGTGCCAAACCGGCCCAGCAGTGAACGCCGCGATGGGAAGCCAAGAAAAACCCATCTCTTTTAATGAAAACAGACGGAACGATGCATACTAGAGGAGGAGGAAGAAGCAGAGGGAGAGACAAGAAGATGGAAGAGGTGGAGAGAGCAAAGAATAATAGATGTGGAGATGAAATAGTGACGGGGCTTTGGGCAGAATAGTTTGTTTTCTGGCAAACTTTTCTGCGTATGAATGTTTGTCTATACAACGTGGTGAGGGTGTGTATAAGAGAGGGGAGGGGCACACAATACATAGCATGTTTGTTTGTGTACATTGTCCAGAGAATAACCCAATCCTCTCCCCAGCTGGGTCACTCACGGCTTAGTAATGCCAAACAGCAAATCAATGTTGCCCTCTGTATGTGTGTGTGTGTGTGTGTGTGTGTGTGCCTGTTTGTGTATACACGCGTCTCCAGACACTTCTGACTGCCAGTGTTTCTCTCGGAAGTGAGTGTGTTTGAGAGCGAGAGAGAGAGCGAGAGAGATAGAGGGAGGGGGAGATGTGTCTGCCCACAGGCCAAAGGCAGACCCGTGCCAGGGAAAGCAGGGCAGCGACATCCTTCTCTCCCCGTGCTGTACTCCCTATCTCCAAATCAATGTCCCTGCTCCGTTTAGCACTCAAGCCAATCAGTCTTGCTAGCTATGCTATGACAAAACCACAACCGGGCTCTCTGTGGCAACTCGGATCAATTGCAATGCAGGATCTCCATCCACTTTATTTTGCGATAAGACCCACAAATGATTAAGCTGCATTGCAGAAACAGGAAACGGGGCCCTGTTGTCCTATATTAATACTCTGAATGGCTTAGGGCTGCGATCCGGCACTGAGCGCACATTATCTATCTATGAAGAGGTTTTCATGCAAAACAAGGAGGATGCACAACAACTGAGACTCATATTAAGTAAATGTATAGTGGAGTTACTGCAAAAAACAAAGCAAAATAACGAGGCATATTTGCTTTAAGGTACTTTAAAAGTAGCTATAATCTTTATTTTTTTCATAAACGATGGATCAAATTACTAAAAACACTGTATTGTAGTAGCAAACCCACAGATAATCATCAGCTACTGTAGCTCTGCAGCTCCCCTCAGCTCATACGGAGCATTTTGGCGCTGTTTGGCTCATTGATTTGGTTTTACAGCCTGTTACAGTTCACTAACATCAATGTCTTTTAAAAAATAAAGTCTGACAAATCTACTGTACGCTGCCTGCCAGGCACCAAAGAGATAAGGTAGTGAAAGATTACTTGAGCAAAACATGTAACAAATATTGGATTTCTTTTTTTTTTTTTTTTTTTTTTTACAGTATCTTCTGAAATCTTCTAAATATTGTTAGCTTCTGTTTGCTAACACATTTGCCATATCAGCTTCATAAGGTGATACTATTTCTGTCTTTACAAGAGGTTTATATTCCTTTCAAGGAGCCAAAAAATCAGCAAATGCAGGTTTGGAACCATTGTGAGGAGCATATGTTTACCAACCATCTCTGCTCCTGATGATTACTTTAAAGTAAAATGCTAGAAGCTTAAACTTGCAAATATGCTTTTGTATATTTTTTGGAGTAACTCTATTATTATATTTGACTTGTGAGTAAGTTTATTTGTTGTCCAAGCAGCAACAGACAATGTACGATCTATTGATGTAGATTTGAGACTGCTACTACAATCTATTGATGTAGCAGTCTCAAATCCACTACTCAAGTGTTAACAGTTGTCATTTTCATCATAGCTAAATTTCCTAGAAGCTAAAAGTGTTAGCAGATAAAGCAACGTAGTGGAGCTAATCATATTTTCTTCCCAAACTATGCAAGGTCACAGTATTCGTCACTACATACTCTCCGTCATGAGCTGCTTTCAGCCGTTGAGCACTGTCTCCAAAACACTGTGCAATATTGTTTGAAGCAAAAAACATGACGCACTACATCTTGTTTTCAGCGACCTTTTATGCAAATGAAAAAAAAAAAGAGGATGAATCTTTCTGAAAATTCTGATCTGAAGCACTTTAAATGTCATTAGCTGTTAAAGCTGAATGAACATTAAACTGGATTTAGAAGCTACTTGATTTCTTAGATTTTTTTCCTTCTTTCCCAGTGTGTGTGTCTCTGTTTGCAAAGGCACTTTTTCTAGGAAGCCATGTGAGACAGCAATAAAGGCTGAACCAAAAACCTGACAAGGGTGTTTGAGCTAATGGGGCTCTGTCACCTTTAACCATGTTTCTATAATATGTTGTATCCATCAAAATGTAAGTCAATAGTAAAATGTTAAACATCAGAGCAGAAGATGGTGCTTTGCCATCAATGAGAGGCCACTGGGGAGATCCTGGTCATAAGGGGGTCATGTTATCCATTGATCTGGTTAACGCTTACACACACAAACACAAAGCTGCTGAACTCAGTTCAAGACGAAATAGAAGCTTCATTCTCTGTTTCTTTTACTTGTTTTCACTGTTTTCTGGTTGTATTTCTGTGGAAATAAAATATGATCGTGAAACATGTACTTTGGTCTGATGTTTTTGTTATTTTCAGATGTGTATCACCCTTTTTTTCCAATTAATTTCTTCACACTTCAAAGGCAGACACAAAGCCCTAGCACAAGTAGTATAGGGGTTCTTTTACAGTAATCGAAGCAATGTTCAGACCCTGAAGAGGCTGATTTTAGGACTTGAAGCATAAGGCATTCTTCATAAAGCATAACTCGTATATTTTCATCACAACTTATGCAGCCTTGCATATAGTCCACTTACTAATGAGGTTACACACTTCAGAGGCGATGGGTGGATAACAGCCTGGCAAGCGCAAGGAGAAGCATGACACCGTCATTAGCTTGGAAAGGTGGGAGACGGAGTGCAAAAGGTCTTCTCATGAAAGGACACCAGGCTCTTTTATCATAAACTGTCAAATATGTGCTGCAGATTCTTCTCTGTGTAATGTTAGAATGCTGCAGGTTGCTACTCACACAGGTTTGGCAGAGTCATTTTATGGGTAATATTGAGGCGAATGCACATTCCTATGTGATATAAATAATTTTAAAAAGGGCCTACAATTGGAGCTCTTCAATTATGCAAATTTACACTATGAGTACCTGTAACAGCAAGGTGGTAAAACCATTAACATTCAGTTTTCCCTTTTCATTTCACCTGAATAATCATTTATTCCCACGCATTTATAGTCTGTATTTTCCAGCTATTCGTTGAAGCTTCATAATCTTTAAACATAAAACTACTGTGGAAATTGTAAAATTATTTAGATTTTTTTGCATAATTTCATACAAATGTTCAGCCTGATGTATTAAGTATCTTTGGAAATGTCAAGCCTCCACCAGAATTTAAAGAACTGGGTCCCCCTAGTGCCTGAGGTTAAATGGATTAAAATCCTTTTGAGATTATTTATTAGTTACTCAATCCGACACAACACGCAGACAGGAAGAGGAATAAAGAGAGAGAGAGAGAGAGAGAGAGAGAGAGTCAATAAAAAAACATTTTCTAGCCAAAATACTGAAGGTTTACAACAACATAATGTTCTTGGAACACAACCAATTACTTAATTAAACATCAACACAGGTGGGAGAAATGGTCACGTGTCCGAATGTGACCTACTCAAACTCACCTTTTCCAAAATGGCGGCCTCCTCCAAACATTTTGAACCTGCTGCTCTGCTGGTTTAGCAAAATATGCTGTTACCAAGGCTGCAGGCTGCTGCTGCTACAAATGCAAACATGCTCTTTAAGGAGACTTTTTGTGGAAAAATGACGAAGTAAGTTAGACTTTAATCATACCAGTTGTGGCCTCAAATGGAATTTCAAAACCGGAAACAGAGTTCCTCTCCAGATGATGATGTTGCCAGTTTAGGAGCAGACCATAAAGTCCAAAATGACTTCTTCACTTCTTCAAGATAAGCTGTTTGTGCAAACAACCTGCGTATTGTGATATGTCTGCTTTGTTGTGTGCTGCTGAGAGGATGTTGTGTTGCTTCTGCTTGCTTCTGATTTTTGCTACTTTTGTTTTCTGTATGTGTGCAAGTTCTGTCTTGATCTAACTTGGGAATTATTTTGTACTGTTTAGTTTTAACTTTTTTAGTTTGGCATGTGTATTTTTAATGCTGTCGTGTTGTTCATTTACTTAGAGATTAAATATTAGTACTATTCATTTGATTACTATCAGTGTTATGGCGCTAAATTGCTTTAGAGGCACATTTACCCCTTGATTGGATTGTTGTTGTTGTTTGTGGGAATTGTTCTCCAGACAAACTGAAAACTTTGTAGAAAAATAATTATGTAAATTGACTTTAGAGATGTAAATATTATTGTTGTCAGGCACACAGCTCATTAACAAGGTTATTTTCCAATAATATTGATATATAATATAATATTTATTTCATGAGTTTCTTTGGGCATTAGAAAAAAACATTTCTATTCAAATCAAAGGGGTTTAATGTCGGAGCTTGCTTTGCTGTTCTTAATATCTAATTACATTTCTTCTGTTGAGCTTGTGCTCCTGTTTACTGCTTCTTCCTTCTCAAACCTTAAGCTCACAGTCTATCTACTGTTCATTTACTTATCACTGCTTTAAATGTCATGGCATCATGTGCTACCCTTAAACAATAACCTTTGGCTTAAACGTCCTTTAATTAATATATATATTCCTATTTAACTAAAATGACCATTAAATTGGGGGCCAATTATCCCATATCTCAATCTGAGATCTGTCATCTCTTCAACCTTTCCTGATGCATTGTTGTATGTCAGAAGGTGACGACTGCTCACGCCAGTCAGCATCTCTTCCAGATGTCGTACTTTAGGCGCATTTATTTGGAAAGGTGTGCACAGGTGAATACTGTCAAAAAACTGAAATGTCTTTAATATTTAGTTAGCAGGGTCCTGTAATTTAATATTTACAGGTCTAGGATTTAGCCAAAGGAAAAAAGCCAAGGTAGAAAGACACTCCTGAGACAAAGCGTATCATGATCAATTTAGTAACACGATAGCCTGCACAATATCCACATTCATGAATATATTGTATTGGCAGGGTGAAGTAAGTCAATGTTTTATTTTTTATTTTACCCTTTTATGGTGTTTGTTTCAGTAACTGTGGCTCATTCTTGCTGTCATGTTGACTGGCCTGTAAGCAATGAGTGCTGCTGCACTATACTTTGTCGTGGGTGCTTCAAAAAGTTTGTGAAAGTTCCTGTGCACAGTGCACCTATAATGTCGAGTGGTGCATAAAGGGTAAACAGGACGATGCTAATGGTATTTGTACAGTATGTGATTTTGATCCCTGGCGTGTTGTAGCAGGGTTAATGTAGGGACTAGGCATGGCTTCATGAGTAGCAGACAGTGTACTTGATTGTGTTGCAGATCATCTTTGCTATGATAGAGCACATTGTCTGTATAGCGGTATGTATAGCAGGTTCCTGTGTACCTCGTTAACTCTCCTTGTTGGTTGCAAGCCACTCTTTCTACCTTCAGTGGTGTGTGTGGGAGGTACATTTCTCTATTGTTTGGATTTGAATGCCAGTTCAAATGTCTTTTCTGAACACTTTGAGCTCATACATGGTGAAAAAAAGTGCCTTCTCATCTACACCAGTGAGTTGTCACTGTCGATTATTGTGCTCTGTCCCAGAGCAATGGATAAGAAAATACCAGATGCTTGGGCCAGCTGATCTTTTAATTAAGGATTTGTTTATGTTTTCTTTAAGGGCATGCTCCTCATCCACATTTCTGTCACTGTTACTTAAAATCCTGAACCCACTGTGACAACATGAAGGAGAGTTTTTTGTTTTTAAACAGTTAAGGAGCGACAAAGGCAAAGAGGGCCTTTTGACTTGAGTCATGTCAGACTTTCTGCCACCAGGGTACCGGCCCCTCCTCCCAGAGGAGAAATACCGGCCTCTTTCTCTTCCTCCGGCAGTACTTTCAAATATTCACAAACGCTGCAGGCGAGACGGCCTAACTTGAGTGTAGCGGGGAGGTTTGGGGGGGAACACACCACATTGGAGTGAGCGCTGTGTGATGGCAGAACTACATGACCATAATTGGATCCCCTGACAGCTGTTTGACTTCTACCTCCTCTAGGACAGGACCCACTCACTCCGACTCTTTTAATTCACACACAAAACGCTCATTGCTATGCGCAGCGGCCCTGATCAGTTTGCACCTTACCGTGGTGATCACCTTTAAATGACCTACAGATCGCCCGTCTAGCATTTATGAGCCTGCTGTCGGGGATTTGTCGGCTTTGCAAGATGTAAAAATAAAAGTAAAACCCCAATGATGATCTTGTGTACGTTGATGTGTGAATGCAAGGTCCTGTACCTGACAAATAACAGATTAGGTTTATACCTCTTTCTGGATTTTGGAATGTTTTTGGAGAAATTATTACATTGTTTTTCATTTCTTTTCAAGTTTGGGTCAGTTTGCATTTATTAGATAAAAAACAAGAAATAAGGAGAGAAGGAGATTGGGGGATGACATGCAATACATGTGCATTATACAACACTACTCATTGCAATCTGTTACCCAGTCTTATGTCAACATCTAATATTGAATGTCAATTGTTATCTCGCTTCTCTATGTTCCTATGCACTGTGCATAATAGCGATAATGCCTTGGTTCGCCTATGTTCTGATGGATTGATGTATAGTCAGACGTCTGTTGCTATTAACCAACGGTTTCTCATGTACAAAACTAATGTTATATGTTGACGTATAACAGACGTGTTTTGCGTCACCTAATATGTAATGATACCGTTGCTGATTGTATGGATGTTGCTATTTGTATACATTACATTACATTACAGTCATTTAGCAGACGCTTTTATCCAAAGCGACTTACAATAAGTGTATTCAACATAGGTATTCAAGAGAACTACTAGTCACCAGAAGTCATAAGTGCATCTCCTTTCTTAAACAAGCATCTAAGAGCATAAACCAGAGCAAAAGTATAGTGCAGAGGCAAATTACTACGAAAACAACATCACATAGCTCTCTATACAAGAGCTATGTGATGTTCGAGATGGTCTGAGAGAATGTGAGTTTGAGGGGACTGACGTCAACACCATGATCAGTCTCCTAGCAAGTGTACAATATATGTGCGAATAATGTATTAGTATTATATATAGACATGAAATATAGATTATCTAATGCTGGGAACACCAAAATAATACTCATAAGACAGACTTTAAAGTAACTGCAAACTCCGCTGAACATTAGTTGACAATTTAATGAACTTTTTGTCAACCTGCTGTATGTAGACCTCATCATATCCTTGTTAATGTGACTTGGTACCGAGGTTGTTCGTGTTTGGCTTGTTGTCATATTATTTAATTAATTAATTAATGTAGGACTGATCCATCTGAAATTTGTCTCAGATCATTTGGCCTCTAATTTTAAAACTTGCATAGCGCAGAAATTGGTGCCAGACCTCCTGTATTATACCGTTTTGGCACTTAGTTGGCAAAAACTACTAATTGGCATTCAAACAAACACACAACAACATTTGTAGCAATGCCTGTCAGCAATCTGTGATTAGGTTACTCAAACATGTAATGGTAGATTTTTTTGAGAGTCTCAGTTGTTTTGACAAGGCTTTTAACTCTAACCATCCATTGCTTAAGAAAGCTTTATAGATGGACTTTCTATGTGTCTGCCACAGTCTGCCCTTTTCTGGAAATATGGGGTTCTTATTTAGTTAGAATGATTATTTCTGTTTGTAATGTCAGACTGTGTGGACTGATAAATCAGGATTATGTCTATATAACATATTTGGCTGAATTAAGTGAACGCATTTATGTGTCTAGTACTTGGTGTTCTGATGAAGGATAAATAGGCAAAATAAGCCTGCTTTCTAGCCTATTCTATGATATATTAGACTTTTCCTCTCATGAAGGACGTGGATTAGAGAAAAACAGATGGCTGGAGGACTGTCTGCACAAAATGAAGTCAGACAAAGCACTCAGGGACGCTCCTAACCCCTTCTGTCTGCAACATTGATGCTTGACAGAAAAAAAGTTTTAAAGGGCATGGAGTTACCGCTGTTCTACGTGCCAGACGAATCATAATGCAGCCAAAACTGATGATGTTTTTGGTTATAAAAAACGAGAAAAATGTAACTTCGTCCAACAAAATTGAGCTTCAAGATATGTCAACAACATCCTCAGAGCAGTTGATTGCATTTCTTAAAACCATAGTTTGAACTTGATGTCATTTTTTTTGTTTTGCTACAAAAATGTTTAGCTTTTCCCTTTTTATAAAAAAAGGAAATTAAGGAAAAAAATCACCTCCACCTGACTGAACTTGAAAAGACAGGTACAAAGAAAAACTACAGAAAAAGAGAGCACGCAAGCAAACTCTTGAGTGCTGGCTCGTAACCCAGACGCTGCGCTGGTGGCAGTTGCAAAGAGTGTGTCAGAGAGCTAAAAGGGATTAAACAAACCTATTGTGGGTTTGAGTGCATCTGAGATGAATGTCGACATCCAGGGTTAAACTGACACTATAACATCCAAAGAGGCCACATTTCAGAGCTTGATGATTCGTGTGCTTCACAATAAAGATCTTCTCCTCTGCAGGTAGTGCCGGTTTAAACGGTCGGCCTGCACATCTTGACGGATATGTTATTGCAAATGTATCAACACTAACCTCTGACAGATATTAATCACTTCATCAGTAGTGACCAGATTTTACAGATGGCACTGCCCAGACAGTTCAACATGATGAACACCATTAATAAAAGGGCGCGTTTTCCACTGGGGATGGGGTTAGATGTAAACCACTCCCCGGTGGATTGAAATCTGATAAAATCCGCTGAAAGAAGGAACACGGTAAAAGGTGACCTCTAAGGCCAGTAGTTGTAGGGGTGTTAATCTTTTTAGTATCTTTACAATTCGATTAAATTTAGATTCTCGGGATCAAGATTGTGAATCAAAATTTGATTCCTTATTCAGTAAATAAGGGAGCTTATTTCAGGATTTACTCCAACTGACTGCAATAATGTAAACGGGCAAAGGTTAACATTTATTCATGCTAAATAAAAAAGTTGTTAGTATTTCTCAATTCTCAGTTACTCCAAGAATAACAAGATCAAGTGAAACAAAACATAAAAATGATGCCAGTTACATCACTACAATTGGGAGGGTAGCTGCCTTTTATATTTCTGTACACAAAATAACATACTAAAACTGGTATTCAGAGTGATTTTTCAACAAATCACACGCATTTTGTCCATGACACCTTGTCGTGACCTTCCCCAAGAGAATGAGATTAAAGCAATGCGGTCATCAGGAAACAGATTTTTGGTGAAGTGAAGTTATTTATATGATATCTCCCCATTTTCACCAAAAAAAACTGAAATAAGGTGTTAGCTAGCTGGAAGGAGATCGCCAGGGAGCTGAAAGTTTCCTACTTGCTGTTTGTTATATTGTGTGTCATTTCCAGTTAATACCACAAAATAAAACGTAGTGTTTTCTGTCTTAAAAATATGTTGGAATAATGTCGTTAGACTGCAAGTACAATTTACCCATCTTTTTACTTGCTCTGCGGTCAAATTCTATGCCATCATTAAATTAAATTATACCTTGTTAATCTTAACTAACTTTATATTTATTTTTCAATCAATACAAGTTATGTTGTGTGACTCGTCATTCTGTGAACTTAGTGCATGCAAGCCAGACAGCAGCAGTAGTGCTTCTTCTTTTTTCTCTCGATACACTTTTTACCGGAGGACAATATCTTTTCTTTTGTAGAAAAAACGTTTTTAAAAACGTTTTTTTTAAGAGAATCTTTGAAGATAAGAATTACAATTCTTACATGAATATCCCCACCCCTCAGTAATTGTAAAGCACAGAGCTTTTAATTGATGGCCTGTAACGTCTTGCACATCTCAGTCTCGAGCTTCAAACCTGCATTTATGAACCTAAACTCGTCCTCTATTTTGAGGATAATGCAGCTAAACTCACCCACACAGCCGCCCACAGATGGTGAAGATGACACAGGCTCAGATTACAGACATCCAGACACTAACAACATGCAGAGGAAGAACACAAAAAGGCAGACAGTATAAGCACATCTATGAAGGCTAGCTTAAAAGAAGCATGGTTTCACATAATCGTGCCAAAGAACAGGCCGATATGAATATACCAATGCAATGGAAAAAAAAAAAACTAATTAAATGAGTCATCAATCCATTGCATACTTTAATACAGCATAACATTGTTTGCCAGAATTAATTTTGGGGGGATTCAGAGTTCTCTTCATCACAGATTCTCAGCCCATTTTGAATGCAGAGCGCAGCCGGCTGGCTTTCTAATGTTAAGTGCCTGAAGCCTTGAATAACTAGTTTAAGAGGAGATGAGTGCCTTGCTCTCTTAAGAATGGCTTCACAGTTTTGCTTTGTAGGGTGATTTATGTTTTTTTTGGGGGGGGGAAATCTGTTCCCTAATGTTCATTCAGATATTTTGACATTTAGTGACATGAAATGAGTCTCAGTTCTACTCAGCTGCTTTCTGTCTGTGTGGGTCAGTCTGACACTATATGGAGCATGAGTCCTCCAGGACTACTTCTGGTTTAGTTTATTATCCATTTTAAGATGAGGAATTATGACATTCATGTTCACTTTAGTGTTTGATAACATTATTTTTTTTTTATCTGGCATTGCCATCTCACTTCCTCTTCCATTCCTTGGTCCATATTATTCAGACATAGTCTTAATACTTTATTAGCATATGGGTGTACTCTGCAATGTAAAAGCTTAAAAACCAAAGAAAGCTTGTCAGTAACGGCTGCAACTAATGATTTTTATTATCGATTAATCTGACAACTATTTTGTTTTGTTTTTTCAATTATTTGATTCATTGTTTATGAAATGTCAGGAAGTTGTGAAAAGGAATTTTTCACAAGTTCCCTGAGGTGTTTGACGTTATCAAATAGTCAGCCTAAAACCAAAAAGTATTATTTGGAAAAAGCTGCGTGTGCTCACATCTGAGCAGCTGGTCTCTCATGACTGTCAACAGATTAATTGATTAACGACTAATTGTTATAACAAGTATGTGAGAGGGATAAATAGTTAAGTGATTTTCATGGGTTAAAAAATATAAAATAATAATAATAAAAAAATATATTTTTATTAGAAATGGAGACGCTACTTTTAATAATTCAAATTAGCCTTAAGCTTATTTTCTGGCTAGCTCGTAAAAACATGAAAAGATCAATTTGATGCATTTTTTTTGAGATATTGAACATTTCACTAAAAAGAAACTGTTAAAAAAGATTATAGAGGTACCTTTTTTGATTAACATTTTGAAGGAAAACAGCTAACATAAACAGCGGTTAAAAAATGTGTTAGTCTCCGTTGATGGATTTTTGTCAATATACTATATGTCAGCCTTGACAGGGGTATGTCAGCAGACTGCATCGCTGAAAATGATTAGCTGTTGCTGTCAAAGGTATGGAGTGTATGCTTGGTCCCCTTGTAACTTGAAAAGAAAAACATCCTCCTTATTGAGAAGTTGCTTTAAAACTGTACACACAGTGTAGGATTGATCCATCAGCTTTAACAAAAACAAACTTTTCCTTTTCCTCACAAGAGGCTCAGCGAGCCCTACTCCATCGCTGAACCCTGACCCAGCCTCTCTTCTGTTCATCATCTTCCCACACTCCTGAAATACGGCGCCTGACCTTATATAACATCTATCCCACTATACTGTTGGAAAAAAAACCTTTATTTGATTTCATGACATCCACCGTTCTGGATGGAACATGATGATGACCAGTAAACAAGGATGGGAAATTACCCCCCAAAAAAAAAAAATCAATTTCCACTTGTAAAGAGAACATGCTTGATGGAAAATCATCTATCCTGAAAGCAACATTATAAAAAAAGACGGAATTTAAAGATTGTATGGCTGTTGCATTTGTGTACCGGCTTGGATCTGGGCACCAGACTTCTACCAACTTTCTTAAATGGTGGCACCAGCACATGATTTGGTCGCACACATGTTTGGTACAGCATGATATTTATCAATTATGTAAAGTAAGTAAGTACATTAACTCAAATACTACTGGCCAAGTACATTGTTGATGCTACTTTCTACTCTCCTA
This sequence comes from Anoplopoma fimbria, assembly GCF_027596085.1. Classification (NCBI taxonomy): domain Eukaryota; kingdom Metazoa; phylum Chordata; class Actinopteri; order Perciformes; family Anoplopomatidae; genus Anoplopoma; species Anoplopoma fimbria. The sequence continues at coordinate 9,177,389 of NC_072454.1, read as the reverse complement.
CATTTCAGTAGGAGATATATACTTTTTTTTTCACTGCATAAATTTATGAGTGTTTAAGATACAATTCTTTGCATTTGTAAAGGAAATGAAACCACTAACAGTATAAAAATGAATAAAATTAGCTCTGTTGCAGTCAGCCTCAAGATTTAAGAGCATAATACTGCATCAATAATAATATTCTAATATTTTAATATATGATAATGTAACAACTATCGAGCCCATTTGTACTTTCATGATTTAAGCACTTTTCATTCTAAACAAAAAAAGATTTTTAATGGCTGCATATTCTACCGTTTTATTCTACCGTTTTGGTTCCAGTATGGAGCCCTACCTTGGATGCACCTTGTGGTTCTAAAGAGGAGAATTGCAGAGGCAAACCACTTGAAGCTACATACTGTATTGTATATCTGTAAGGAAACAAGGTCATGGCTGCTCATTCATGTTTAGTTTCATGAGTTTTGTGCATCTTGCGCCCCTTTAATGACTCTCCTAAAGCCGAAAAGCTCCCTGGATTTTTTTAAATCCACATTACACTGAAGAGATAAATCTGACCTTGAAACTTTGGATAAAGCAGGACATGTCTTCAAACACTTTACTTTTTCTGCATGTAATATCCTTTTTGGACGTTCCCCCTCTGTCTTTCTCTGTTTGTCTGCCCCGGCTCGGTTGGAGAGATCGGGAGGAGATTCATTTCCCAGGGGAAGTATTTGTCAGTAACGGATCAGCCGGTGCTGCTGCGGTGGCAGGTATCTCCATCACCTCTGTGGGGCCTTTCCTCCCCTGCATGGATCAACTCCCTGTGTCTGGCTAAGTGGGGTCTGGAAACACATCTGTTGCCATGAGAGACCCTCAAACAACTGGGGACTTGTTGGAGATCTATAGTTAAAGCTCTGCGGAGACTTGGCCCATAGCTCAGAGTGAGTGTAGGTGGTTCATCTCCAGCCTCGAGGCTCACGGAGCAGCATCTGCCCAAAAAAGGGAGGGCACTCACGAGAACGCTCAGAAAATCATAGACCTTTATGTGATGCACAAAGAAATTTTGTGATATACCGACACATTCAACTCGTCAAACACCAGCACTTGGTCAGTGACCTCAAAACAATTCCAACATAGGTTTGCTTAGTTTTAGTTTTACTTTAGGCAACAAAAGTAGTTTGTTTAAAATAATTGTTTATTACGTAAAATAAGTAAGCTTGCTTAACTTATATGCAAGGTGTTAGTTCAGCGTGTAAAATGCATAACAAAACTAGGGTAAAATAATCTTATATTGACGTAATTGGGTTTTTGTCATGGCAACTCAGACAACGAGGAACGAGACAAAAATCTCTTACAGTATTGTCACATTTCTAATGCTCAGGACATGGTACACAGGAAAAGGGTAAGGTTGAAATGACCCAATGACTGTTGTTCTTACTCCTTTCACCTTTTCAGGGTTGGTTAGCAACTCGTTAGTTTAGGCAATCATGCCATTTTTTATTCAGTCTAAGGTTATATGATCAGATTCAGCTTGATCGAACATAGGGGAAGTTTCCATGAGTACATTTTGCATGATCCGAGGAGTATCCTTTAAAGTTCACATTGGAGTTAGTTGAAAGCCCTGTACATCTAATATTGGTAGTGTCGGTATCAGCCGCTGACCAAGCGTTGGTAGTTGACGAATTTGGGAGGGAGAATGAGTTGGATATACACCATCCCTCCCTCCCTCCCTGTCTGCTGGGCGCTAGCTGCCATTGCACAATCCTCCTCAATCTCACAACACATAATAGACTCGTCCAATATTTAGGACACCATCGTGTCAGCCCTGGCACACATTAACACGCTCCGACACAGCCTCTATAGCTCTCCCGTATTCTCCTGAGTGAGACCAGAGAACAAGGTGTCGTGTGATGGACAGACACAATCACAGAGTGTTTTCTTGCCAGTGCACATCTGTCAGGCGCCTTTCCATTTTTCAGATGCATCAGTATGCTGTCTGACAGGAGACAGGATACAGATTCTCAAGGTATTGGCTGAAGAATAGCTTTGCTGGAAAACTATATTATCTTTTGTTCTTATTGACGAAGTGTTGATGCTTTGAACGCACGTCTCCTGAAGGTATTTGATGGGCAAATATTTCACAGAATCATATTTTATGATCCTATATATATATATATATATATATATATATATATATATATATCACACCTATTTTTTTTTCGAGTTTCACTGAGTCACATTTATTTATAAATCAACTTCTGCCTTTAAAAACTCACATATCTAATGAGTTGCAGACGTGGGGGAGGAGATCATAAAAAAAGAGCTACAAACAAAGACGGTTGAAAATCAAAAGGTTCTTGAGATCAAAAGGCTGCCGAAAAGCTACGAGGTTAAGCTTTATCAAAGCTACCCTCATTATCCCAGCAGGTGCCAAATCTGAGCTCCTAACTGCAAGCCTCTAATGCGAAAGTCTCGGACAGTGATCTAGCAGGGCCGCACAGATGTGAGCCATTCCAAACATGCTAAACTGGGCTTTGGCTGTAATGAAACCACCTCCCTCGAGGTCGACACATAACACAACGAGAGAGAGCGAGAGCAAATGACTCCCTGCATGAGCCAGCAAGGAAAATAACTCGCACTTCAACGGCCTGAAGAAGTGGAACCCTGAGATTCTAAGAGTTTATACATCCTTGAACGAAGACTTTTGGAATATATTTCTTCAGGCATGCAGACAGTGTATGAAACTTTCTTTTGAAAAGGAAAGAGACCTTGCCTGGCCCTCGTACATTGAGCTCAGCAATCTAAGACCCTCCTACTGCTCATTTATATTCCTTAAATTACTATTATTATTGTGGCAGAGAACCTAGCATTAGGGCTATTAATGCTTTCACAATGCTTAAAAAAATATGGGAAAGACATTCATTGAGTTAAATATCCCATAACAAAATAAAAATATATATTTTTGAGGATTGTGAATTACCTGTTTTGGAGCTGCTCAGGCTAGACGGACAGTGACTATTTGTATTCAAGCTTTTCTTAGGTCAAGTTTAAATTGATGGCAGCAACAACAACAAAAAGAAAAATCATTTTCTTGAGTTACAAGATACAAAATGACAAACACACCCAGGCCACCACTGTGGTCCAAAGCAAGAGAGGGCGGCTCATTTTTCCTGTTTTGCACTCCAGTGAGCTCTTGTGGATTCGTTTTTTAAAAAGTCGTACATCACATTCAGTTTTCAATTATTCTGAACTTCAAGCTCACGGCTTGAAGGCCAAGCTTTAGAGGACAGCTGAATGTCCTCTGCTGTGTCAGACAGGCGTCACAAACATTTCGGTAAATGTAGTCACTTGTCAGCTGAATGCATATCTTCTATAACAGTCCATGAATATCAGAGTATTGGCACGTTCCATTGCTTTTCAATGAATGCGAAAAAAATTAGAATTCTGAAATTGGTTCCAGGGGAAATGGCTCTAATTTGTGATATTCAGTTGCTCTTGCTTGCCTGTTCACCCCAGATAGCCTATTTAGGATTTGAGGCAGACTTTCTCAGTTGTCACATTGGCCTTGGCCTACCACATTTTTGTCAATTACCCAGCAATGGTCTTGGACACATTGGAAAGGTTGGGGTGATGTAGACTGACGCTTGGCGTAAAGTGCCCTCACAGAAATGGCACAGAGGTAGAAAAGTGTCAACTCCATCAGGCAGTGGAGGAAATCCCTATCAAGTCAGTTTAAGAGCTCTCCACGTCTTCCTCTTCTGCATGTCGAGTGACAGAGGACTCACTCAGCCACAGTGACTCATTGATATGACCTCCGCCATACAGGTCAAAACAACTCGGCACCTGTGTCTCTCCATTTCAGCCTCCTTTCTTTCCGTCTTTTCTCTGTCTGTCCCGGTCATTCCCTGGAGTGCAAATGTCGCAATGCAGTAGATGTTGTGACATTTATGAGTGAGCTTGGTGGGAGTAGAACAGCTGGAGATTATCTAAATGTCACTTAGTCACAAGCTGAGTTGAGATGATTGTTCGATAAATCGTTAAGTTTACCTGAAACCATTTAATCATTGGTTAATCACTTAAGGCATCTTCCAAGCAGAAGTGCAAAAACATTATCTGGCCTCTCTTTTAATGTGTGGGTTTCTTAAATTAAATGAACTTAGTGTTGATCAGAAAAAAAAGGGTATTTGAAGGCATCACCTCACCCATCTTTCTTTCAGACGTTTTATAGACTAAACGATTAATATAAAAGTATTGTCAGGATAATCAGGAGTGAAAATAATTAATGAGATGTTGGTGTCTGGTTCGTTGAAGTCCCAATTTTCTGTACTTTGTAAAGAAAATGTTTGTTGAAATGTGTTAATTAGATATCTAAGATTTTAAGCCATGCTTGCGACAATTTTACAAAAGCTTATAGCAGAGAAATCATTTATATGCAAATTATTGTTTGCGTCGCTCCAACTCTTAATTTCTTGCATCACTCAATGTGATTTAAGTGCAGTAGGATTGACTAGACAAAGACAGAGCTTCAACCAAAATAGAGACCGGACATAGACTAAATTATTTATGATTAACTTGTTTGCACAGCATTTGAACAAATACACACACAAGCCTGAATGGTCTACAGTCCAACGGCACCTGACTGTATTTGAACGTATGTAATAATGACTCAGATTCACCATTTGTTAAAAAAATCCCTTGACTGCTAACTTTTCCAAACTGGTTTGACTCTAGTTTGTATAGAGTCTGTTCTCGATCTGATGATTACAGAAATAGTCGTTTTTTAAATGTCTCATACTTGTTTAAAAAATCTTCCTCTTTTCTGGGAACATTTTTTTAAATCCAAATTGTTGATGATGCAATTAAGATACAATGGGCAATTGACATCATTATAGTGCTTCAAAGCAATCAATCGATCAAGAAAACATGCCAGACATTGGCTGCAATTTCTAACGTGAAGATTTTCTATCTGTTTCGATATAATTTTGAACTGTAGAGCTGAAACAATTTAAACAATCAACAGATTAATCAGCTTTTCAGTATGATTAGCTGGACGACTAAAGTAACCATCAAATAGTCACATCACATAGTCATAATCTCTGTTTTGGACTGCTGATCAGACAAAATGTCATTTTGAAAAAGTCACCTTGGACTCTGGGACCCTATGATGCACAGTCGTTTGAGTTTTTTTGAGTTGTTTTACACTGAAGACGTTGGTAGCTGCTCTACTGATTGTTGCCTCTAAAAGCTTTAAAGTAAAAAATAGTTTGTCCACTTTCACTTCTCTCAGCCTATCGTCCTCCCTCCGGCTCTGGATGTTACTCGTGTGATGTTGCTGCGGCCGTCGTAACAGCAATGGGCAGGAGAGAAAGGTTACCTGTCGACTGCAGCTCTTTAATAGTTTGTCCTCATGGCATGAGTGTGTTTTCTGTTTGTGTCTGCACTGTAGGTGCGAGTGTAGGGGAGGAACAGGGACACTGTGAACTGATGCAGAGAGACGAGGCGAAGTTCTCTCCCTGAAATATTTATCAGCACAGGCCTGGGAACGACTTCTCCCCAACTTTCACACTCATCCACTCCCACAAAGGGCAAAGGGGCGATGTAGCAGCCACATGTGCATTAAATGTTGTCTTCCGATCCAGCAACTCTTTGCTCTGTTGGCTTGAAGTTTTTTTTTTGTTTTTTTTTCCTCAATAGTCTCAACAGAGAAAGTGCAACAAAAAGAGAATAAGTTGCCTTTAAACTTCTGCTAAACAATTCAACATCAGCTAATAATGTGCTTCATTTTAAGTAATCTGTTTTGATTGGTCTGGCTTACCCTCTCCAGAGCGTCTTGACTTCCCATGAAGAAGGATTACACAGAGCAGCGAATTAACCTAAATGTACAACATATCCTTAGGGCTGTCGCATTTACTGTAATAATGCAATACCCCGCTATTGACAAGTCAACTGCGGGGGATATCAAGCATCATCCACCACAGCTATGTTCACGTTGTTCAGCGCTTTCATATTCACAATTTGCTTGTCACAATTCTGCATACGTGCTTCAGCCTTCTATTCAACAAGAGCAACTGCTTTACCTTGTGCCGCGTTCTTTTTAAACTTTTGCAGACATTCTGTATCATAGCAACCAGTTGCAACCAAAGCATCTCAGTTGAACACAACACTTTGTTTCAATGCCCTTCTGTGGTCTGCATTTAACAATAAAGAAGTAGATTCTTTAACTTGTTTTAAAACCACGATACAGCATATTGTGCTGTTGATCCAATCACTATTACCGCAAGGGAAATTCCTCCACCGGGACAACCCTATATATCCTACTTATACAGTACAGTGTCGAATCATTTTTTCTTAAACTCATCTAAACCAGCCACAGAATTAGATGGAAAAATACTGAAATGCTGTCCATTTCACAGAGCCTAAGGAGACATATTTAGATTGCTTGTTTTGTTCAACTAACCCTATAATGAATATCTTTGCCAGGATAAAACATTTATTTATTATAGGCATTTTTGTTGGAAAAGTGACTCGTATGATAAATAGATATTTTCAAATACATTTTTTTCTCTTCCATTCATACTGCAGTGTTACACAAGTGTGCTGCTCCCCTAATAAATGCATGCAGTGACTCATTAAAATTCCATTTAAATCATGCAATTAATAAAAGTTTATAAAATGTTAATTCAATTGGTGAATAATTTATTAAATAATCATCCTCCCTCAATAAAGAGAAGCATTCAAAAGAAACATCTACAAGGTTAATTTGAGAAACTGTCTTTTTCGCCTGTCAAACATCAGTCAGAAAACACGTTCTGTAATTTCCCATGAACCTTTAAAAGGAAGTAATTAAATATTCATGAAATGCAGACGGACCATATTTGCAATTGTTTACTCAGTTATCTTCCAATATGTTGCTGTTCCCATGATGTTTACGTTATTTAAAAACATTTTGTTACGCAATTAAATTACCTATATCTAGGCTAATAGAATATAACAATAATGATCTGCCAAAAGGCTATAGATAATTAATTCAGCACATAAATGCAGCTGTGACTCATGTTAACAAATGCAAATCAAATTCATGCTATTGTTTCACAACTGACACTAAAAGTGTGGCTCAAACAGACAGAATGTAAGTTGTAAAGCAGTGGACAAATTAAATGTGAAATGGCAAACAAACATCGTCTAATGATACACATAATGTTTATATATATATATATAAATATATATATTTCAAATAATCAGCAGTAAGGAACCACGAGCGTACATAATTGGAGCTGGCCTGTGTGGGAGCAGGTTCAGCCCTGTTGTCCTGTTGTCGCTTCCTCAGCCTTTATGCTTCTGCTTTTTGTGTTTATTGAAATGGTTTCTTCAGATGTCGGCCTCCTGCTTTAATTACTACTCTGCGAAACTCAGCTAATACCAATTATGGCTCTCGTCGATAATTTAATGCTTTGCCAGTTAACTCTGCTTGCCTTGTGTTTTTACCTTTTTTGTTCTAATGAGTTCTAATGGGTGTGGGTGGGGGAGATGGGGAGAGAGGGGGACACTAGTGAGGCATAAGCCACTTTACCCCAGCTCAGCCTCGCCCCTGCAGGGACCGCAAACACGGCTGTTGTCGGCCACCCGAACTTAAGCGGGGGGACAGATGGGGAGCGGAGCACAAGCGAGCAATAATTCTAACATAATGATCTGTGAAGAGAGCGAGCGATGGGGAGGACGGGAAACTGGGAGACAATAAGAGATGGAGACCGGGAGGGGTATTGTCAGGGGAGGCAGAAGGCAACAGCTTCACAATCCTCTTCAAAAGAATAATTTGGGAGTCACCGTTAGACAGAACAAAGCTCCCTGACAAATTATTGATACCCAGAAAAGACTGTAGACCTTGGAAGTAATGTGCTGTTGTTGCAACATTGCTCAACCAAGGGAGTTTAACTTGCGGCTAGACATCTAATACCGGCTCGGATAATGTGCCTTGCAACAGTGCTGGCTAATTATAACCAAACTATTGCTTTTAAATTACCAGTGAGGTAATGAGATGGTTGTAGGGAACAGTACTTTGGCTGTCAAAGTGATTCTCAGAATGGCAAGTGAAGTGTGTGGGACACGCACATTTTCTAGCTTCATCAGCGGACGCTTAACACATTTGCACTCTCCAAATGTTGTAAGAGATAACTGAACAATAATTGGCTTTTGTGGACTTTTAAATTCCAGCAGTCTTTTGTTCTGCAGTGTATCAAAAGATCAGTGTTGCTGATTTTTCTTCTTTGGCAGTTTGTTTTCTTCCTGTTGTAAGGAGCGGCTGTGGCGTAGTGGAGAGCAAGGTAGTTCTCCAATCAGAGGGTCGGTGGTTCGATACCCGGCTTCGGCAGTCGATGTGTCCTTGGGCAAGACACTTAACCCTCCTGAAGGCTTGCCATCGGTGTGGACTGGATGTTGCATGAATGTTAGTTAGAGTCTGATGGTGACACCTTGCATGGTAGCCTGTCATCAGTGTGTGAACGGGTGAATGATATGTAATATACTACTGATTGCTTTGGATAAAAGCGTCTGCTCAATGACTGTAATGTAATGTAATGTAAGGGAGACTGTGCTGTATTTCAGTTGGAAATGTGTAATTCATCACATCCTTCTTGCAAAACAGTTCACCAATGCCTGAATTTAATTCAGGGAAATAAGGTTAAAACACAACTTCTTATTGAGAGATGGAGAATGGATTGAAAAGCTGCACATTTTAGCGTGACTGGCTAACTAGCTTACTATACTAGATACCGATCCTTACTGCTAACACACCATTAAAGGATAACTTCAGCCCGGGTCTGAGCCAAAGTCCACCTACTGCATTATTTTAACAAAAATGTAAAAAAGTGGGCTGAGAGATGTAACCACGGCCACATACGTATGACGAAAGCCTTAACGTAGCATAGACAGATATGACATCCAGGGCTGATTAGTAGCTTGAAAGATTGTGCATATGACAATGGGCACTGCATTTGATGGATTTAATGTTACCACAAATAAAACAAGAATTACAAAATGTGATCCCTCCGCCTCACACCCGGCCGCTGGGAAAGCACTTTGCCTGGAGGAGAGCAGCCACCAGCTTCTTAGACAGACAGTCAAGGCTGTCTGCTCTCCCCCCAGCTGTAGTCTCCTAGCGACGGGGAGCAATGAACCAGTGCTGCCGCTGGCCAGCAGACCACTGTAACCAGTGTAATGTTAGTGTTGGGAGAGGCAAAGAGGAGAGTTTGATTATTAAAATTATTTAATTTCTTGATGTAGATTAGTCACAAACAGTTGGTTCTATCTCAGAAATGGCCTTGCAAGATTAGGTCTGATTTAAAACAACAATTATTGTCTTGAGCTATTTTAAACCATGTAATGACACTTTTTTTTAATTTGGGAAGAAATGTCAATATTAATACCAGTATTGATGTGTTTCATCAAAGTACAGTTTTATCATTTAGTTTATAGCTCAAAAACATGTTTGTGTGTACTGTTCCTCTTTAACTGTAGGTTACGTTAAAGGAGCCTGTGTAGTTTGTCCTCACTGTGTGGAAGGCATTTTATATACATTTAATATAAGTGCCTCTGTCAGGATCTTTATTGGAATTTGCTCTTGCAGTGATGTCTCTTGTAAGTGAAAACAAATGACAAACAAATGGTTAGGTGAGCAGGCAAACAGGGTTATGTTACAGTGAAATAACAGTTCAAACTTACATTTTTCCTCATCATGCTCATCATACTAGAATAATACAAGAATAATGGCACTTCTTTATTTCCATGTCTTCTCACCAGCATGTTAGGATGCCAACTTTTTTGCTTGGAACTTGCATCATTAGTCTCAGTCGTTTAGCACAAAATCATGTAAACATTGGCAGGAGACGTCATTTTCAATCAACTCATGGAGCTAATATAAGAACGTTTCCATTAGCTTCATTTGCTAGGATCCTCCAGAGACGGGTGTCATTTCTTTAAACTAAGATAACTGTTCCTGGAAACCAGAAAATGGTAATAAATGGTTGTTAGAATATTTCACAGCTGTTGCCGACTAAACTCAAGCGTCAGGACTACAACATTAACGCCACTGCAGACAAACAGAAGTTGTCACAAATAATTATTATCACTTGGCATGTTAATTTCGGTTAACATTTTATTAATCTGGAGTCCCTGGATAAACGGATTCTGGCTAAATAAGGAGGCGATAAATAATACATAAGTTGACATTTAAATAACACCTATGTATGTGACTAGTCTAGATTTTCTTGTCAAGTAGTTGAGGCACTTAGGATGAGGTTCTGTTCAGTACTGTGCAATGACTCCGTGAACCAACCGTGTTCATTAACAACAAGTGTATTCACTGCCACTGCAGGATCAAGGAAACATGCTGCTGCGAGTGGGGAGAAACTCTGTTCCTCTGTGTTCAGAAACTGCCAGAATTTCTCACACGTAGCTCTTAACATTTCTAATAATCCTGTAAGTCTCTGTATTTTGTGCTCCCATGGAAATCTGTCATGTGGCTGGTGAGGTGAAACGAAGCAGGGCTTGCAGAGGACGGGGACATACTGTCGCTCTGCAGCATTTTGTTTGCTCTGTGAAAAAGCAGGAGGAGCTCTTTGAGAGCCTCTAGCTTTTGGCTCTCGTTGGCAAGAAGACTGCGTCCGTCCTCTTCGTTAGCCAACTCGCAGAGTGTTTCTTTGACCTGAAGGGAGCGGGTTTCCATGTTGACGGTGTTCGACCATCTGGTTGTGCAGTCACCGAGGAGAAACCACATACTTCCTGCAGCTTCTGTTTCTAAACTACCTTTCAACATTTCTTGCCTTGTCGTGCAGTCTCTTTACATTGGTCTCCTCCTGCGTGAGGCTCACAGCTGGCTGTAGCTCCAGTTCATCCTACACTCTATTCGTTTCTCTAATGTAGGTGAAATTAAAGCCAAATGTCAGGCGGCTTTTGGCCAGGGAGCCCGACACTGTTTCTGTGCAAGTTGGAACCTTCAATATGTGCTCTCAATGTGTATTTGGCCCGGTGAATTGCACACGATGATACAGTTAATACATCATAGAGAGCAAATGTCTGTCAATCAATGGGGGTAGAGAAAATCTGGCCAATTAAAGGGTTGCCAATGCTGCTACTGGGACTACTAGTTTAGTAAATAAGTATGACTATGGTAATATTGGGAAAAACATAATATAGTCTCTCAGGTTTTTCAATTTGTCACATTGTCATCCGCCATTACTGAGAAGGATATAAGTTTTAGTTATTATTGATTAAGTCCATTTTCATTAGTGTCTTTGAAAAAGGAGTGTTGATGAATATTTTTGCTAGTCAAGTAATTCATTTTTATACCTCAGAATCATGAACAAAATGGAAAACATTTTACATTTAAAATGACAAATAATTAAATAAATGAATAAAAATGTATAGACAAAAAGCTGTTTAAATACACATCTATGGATAAGAGAAGACAGTTAGCTAATCCAGGTGTTCCAGCAGTTATGAACTGCACCACCAATATAGCAACACCTAGGAAGAGGACAGACTGCACATACACATCAAAGATGCACATTCTCACAGAGGGAGAAGAGACACGAGATGCTGAGGGGATAAAACATTTGACAAGGACTAAGTAGGACAAGGACTAAATGATCACCGGCGTGTGCACAGGCCACTTCAAAGCCTTGGTAAGGTTTCAGCAAAAGTTCAGGTCAGTTAAACTGCAAAGAACTCAAGTCAGGGGAAACACTGTTGTGATATTTATCGCTTAGATTTATACGTTTTAACACCTTGACTTGCAGTGAGAAAATTGGCTGTTTTTGAAAGCAATTTGTTTGAAATATGTCAGTTACCATGGGACCAAAAGCAACACACTCCTCTGTCCAGAGACCAATGCCCTGGTAACACCAGCTGCTCCTTCATCGTAAATGGAATCACACTAATAGATACAGAAAAATAACAAAAATAAAGATTGGAAACAAGGGGGAAAAGGCTAGTCTGGCTCTGTCCAAAGGTCATAAAATCCAGCTACCAGCATTTCTTAAGTTCAATAATGAACTAGTTCTGTGTTGTTTGTTGAAAGCAAAATGTAATGTTTAGTTCTTGTAACTACTCCTTTTAGCTGATTGAGTTATCACTGAGATAAGCTTAAGAAACATACAAAAAAGAATTGTCTGTAAGTAGAAAACAGTATTGGAAGGACATCTGCAGTGCATCCACTTCAGTGTGCCCTTGTTTACAGTTATTCCGTATTTATCTTGAAGAGTGACATGGTATTTTGTTGTCCCAGTGTCCCACGGGCTGCTTGTTTCATATTCAGAAGCCCATGAAGGGAAAGAAGATTTGTAATAAAGGTGAAGTGATGGATAGATTTTCCCCTGTGGCTGAGACATTGTGCTTTAGATGTATGGTTTCTCTATTTTGTATTTTTTTCCTGACTAGGCCCACTGAACTGCAGAAAAATATCCCGTCCAGACAGTTTAAGTCAGACATTCACTCTAAACAGGTTTTTTTTTTTCACATGAAAGTGATGGCCTAGAATGATATGTGATAAAAAATATATTGTTAAAAAATAGTACCTTTGTAGTAAGCTATGGAAAGTTTTAAATGGAAGTTATTGTGCTGCATATATAACAATGTTGTGGATTATTTAGCGCAGGCTGTACTTAATTTGCAGCAAAGCAAGACCATGTCAAAGGATTCAACCTGCAGATTAAAGGAAATCTTGAATTAATTTGCAAAGCCTGTAGGTGTTTTGCACTTTTAATAAACCAATTCTGACTGTTCTCATGAAAACCTACCAATTTTCGATGCCATAAGGTAGCAAATGTACACAGACAAGGTCATGTTTCATCCTCGTCAAATATTCAAAATGTAATCTTTGCAAGCAAGTTCACATATCTGCCATTTAAATGACAACATCAGAATATCAACATAAGACCTTTATTTTTTATGAAGTTAAATGCCTGTTAGTTTCTCACTGTATTTTTTTTGTGTGTCAAAATGAAAACAGTTCTGGCTTTATAACATCTGAGATATCTGATTTTCTCATTTGTTTGATGACGGTTAGTGGGCAGTTTTGTCAATCAAATATGGACAAACCATGAAGCAGATTAGCAGAGTTTAGTAGCATTTGTGTTTGGATGATTCCTTATTCATAGAAAACATTTAAGTAATGCATACTGGGCTTAACAAATATTATGTGCAGAAGGAGTAAACACCATCAGAATTTAAATTGATTGGACATAATGGAAAGTCAATTAATATCATCCACAAGCTAAAAGAGGTTAAACCACAAGCTCAGGCATACAAATCGAAAGGTCATCAGTTGACCGAGCTGGCTCAGTCAATATGCAGATATGCACCTTTCAACGTTGTCTCACACAAAATCTGAGAGTGTACACAGTTTCCAGCGTTTCTGCCCATCATAAAAAGACACCAACAAAGTCCAGTGATATAATTAGTGTTATCTTCAGAGAAAGTTGTTTTTTTTTGCATTCCTGCTGTGGAAATGACTTTTCTGAAATTCGCTTGCGAGCTCAACTCTAAATTGTGTAACAGGGAATCAGTCACAACATCTGCTGGAAGCCACATCAACCAGTTTCACACTGCTTTTCACATGCCAATCACATCAAAATGAAAATATACATGTAGGTGTGATAAAACAGATGATAGTTTAAGGGGAAAATGTGGCAGCCTACTGCAGGGTTGTGACATTGCAAGTTGCATAGTGACATATGTAAAAAAATGTCATGCCTTCACACCAGTTCACACCATGGCTGATTGATGAATGTCTGTTCAGATGCATCTTTCACCAGCTGTGCCAATGTTTCCATATATAATTAATATCTAATATCCATGCAAATCTTTACTGCTTTTTTTCCTTAAAGTCATTGTCACTTGAACACACTCTTGCTTCCTCTCTGGCAGGTTGGTGTTTGATTGATTTAGCAATACTCATTAGTGATAACAGCTAAACTTAAATTAATATGACAAAATGTTTCTACTAAATTGACACTGAATCCCATTTCAAAAGTATGTCAGAACAGGTAACAAATCACAGTCCCTTTTCTCTCTCAATGTTGATATCAATTATTTAGGTAATACTTCAACCTGACATATCCAGTTAATTCAGGCACATAAATCAATAAACATTTTTTCTTTAAATCATTGATGTATATCTGAAAACCAAAAAGTAATTCCTCCCGGTGTTTCCTCATCAAAGACACAGAATAGAGACAGTCACTCCCCTGAAACCAGTGTACACAATGTTCTTGGCATCAGATGCACATCAGTAGAGCTCAAAGTTTCCTTTCTTTTGTCGGCCACCACTTTGACTTTTGTCTTTTATAAGGAACCTGCAACGGCAGCTCAAGGGTCATTTTGTTTTTTGCAGCGGAAGAGACATCATCAATTTCCCACTAGGCAAACTGATGATCAGAAATCCTGAACATGTACAAAACACAATCCGTTATCTCGCTGACGGTGCTCTGTCCAATCCAGCCCGTCATCTTAAAGAGAATACAGTATGTGCTGATCTAATTGAATCTGCTGCAAATGTGTAGCATCCCCACTGGGCACTCTCTGCCCATCACCTCTTTAAATGTGAATTGCCGCAAGACTGCAGCTGTGTTGCATACATAACATTGGTTAACACCACAGCAACTGCATATATTCTTGGGTGATTGGGAATTGGGAAGCACATCTGAGGTGGCGAGTGTGAGCTGTCAACCTTGTCAGACAGAACACATACTTTAGTAATCTTCTGCCATTTCGGTGGCCACTGAGGTGCAAGCAGAGTGTCGCCAACACAACAGGAAGAGAGGCCTGGGCCTGTTTGCCAAGGGAAATTACTGTGTACCTGTGGGCTCTCAACAATGGAAATGGCATCTATCCTACCAGATCTTTCATCAGCAGGCAGAGGACATAAAAGCTTTTAGATGGGCAATTTTCAACTGACGTTTAAAAGTGTCACAGCATGCCAGTCACAAGGAGTTACAGATTCATGACTGCGACAAATTCTGAAATTATAAACAACAGTTGTAGAAAGAGAACATTATCTTTAATATATTTTATCATATTTTAGCTGGGCTGCACGGTGGTTAGTGGTTAGCACTGTTCACAGCAAGAGGGGCCCGGGTTCAATTCCCGGGCCAGACAACCTTCTGTGTGGAATGTTCTCCCCGTGTCAGCGTGGGTTCTCTCCGGGTTCTCCGGCTTCCCCCACAGTCCAAAGACATGCAGGTTAGGTTAATTGATGACTCTGAAATTGCCCGTATGTGGATGTGAGCGTGATGGTTGTCTGTCTCTATATGTCTGCCCTGTGATAGGCTGGCGATGTCCAGGGTGTATGTTCGCCCATTGACAGCTGGGATCGGCTCCAGCACCCCCGCGACCCTTAACTGGATAAGCAGGTTACGGAAGATGGATGGATATTTTAGCTGTTCCCTTTTTAAGTTGAAGTTGTTGCAAACTCAAATTGTTAACCTGTTGCATCGGATTATTCAGTATAATGTACATTTCCACCGAACAAATTTCATCATCATACAATCTAAAGCTGCCCTGATTAGTCGATCTGGAAAAACAACGCAGGGATTGTGCAACGTGACGTCATCTGGCAAAATGTTTGTTAGCCAATCATGCGCATGCAACTGCACATTCCTGGTGGATAACTTTCTAATGTGAATGCTGTATTTCTACCTCGCGATCGCTGCGATGAAAAATAAAATAGTTGCTGCTGAGATAACTTGTTGTATTTAAAAAATGGTCATGCAGTGTATGCAATGTTTTGCAGTCTGATAAGCCTTTATGGACATTAATCTGGTATTCAAACAGATGTCTCACCTGTGCCTTAAGCAACACAGTGAAGAGCAAGTTCGAATCCTCCCTCCTCGTTTGTTACCTTGCCTTTATTTCTTTGTGCTGGCCACCCTGTACTGGCTTTTATTTGACACTTAACATGATAAACATTCATGCAGCACTTCTTCAGACCCCTGAGATGGTGAATATTTTTCCTGAGGGATAAGTGCATTAATCAACATAAAACAGCGGAGACATTTTTCCATATATTTGATGCTGTAACAAATCCATTTCAGGATATTTGGTTTTGTGTTGAGGACTTTTGTGCACTGCGATGCAGTAATGCTGCTGGTTCATTATGCAGACAAATGAAGCTCAGTTCCTGAATAAACACTATACCTATTAAGTGATAATGAGAAACTAGGGGGATGCATTATACCAGGATATCAGCAACCACCGTGGCTGTCTTTTTCTCCCTTGCTCAGTCAATTGTCGATTTTCTTTGTTTCTGCAGAGTCACACAAGGACTATTTTGTCTCATTCGTTATAGATCTGACTTGCTGCACTTTCACTATATTAAAACAAAGTTACCGACATCAACCTTTTAATGATCAAAACCTGTAAGAAATCTTTCTTTATTGCACAGGGGACACGAAGGGGAAGATTATACTTTCTGAAATGCTGCTATTCTGTTTTCATTACCCCCATAATTGTGTTTTACTTTCACTGAGAAGATGCTCCTTAAAACTAGCATTTAACAACGATAATTTAAAAGCATTTCTATTGTAGTAGGAGTGTGCAGCATCCATCTAAATTTTACAACCAAGGATCCTATTCGTACTGCTATATCATACCCTTTCTTAAAATGTAGCTTATGTTGGTGGGATTCACACATTGTCAGCTTCTATTTGTATTTCCTTTGTGTTTGTTATGTTAAAAGTTTAAAGAGGCGTAATGCATCGACCACACTCAGCACTTCTACCAGCTGGCAAAGTTACTGTGGGTGTATTTTATAAGGAAGACAAAAAGAAATCAAAGCACTGAGCAACAAACAAATCAAGTCAAAAGGGACCTTTTGGGACATTTGAAGCTGCAATTAAAATGTTTGCAATGGCAAAAAGGCAATAATTATAAAACCATGTTAATGAAAATGGTTGCTAAAAAGATGTGTAGTAACAAACAAAAAAGGGAATATGGAGAAGAAATCGGAGTGTTGCCATGGTGATGCTTGGCAGTCAATAGAGAGCTTGTTTGTGCTTATCCCCCCCCCCTTTTTGAAAGCTGATTGAGTTGACCGGTGAGTATGCTACAGACAGCCTATCCATTCCTCTGATTAATCCTCCATGCTGTCCCGTTTTTCATTCATTTTAATCATTAATGTAACTGTAGCCCATGCTTGTGTGTGTGTCAGAGAGAGCTGGCAGAGACACTTCTTTAAAGGTCTTTTAGTGTGGAGAAACATCAACATTTAATATCTTTGGGTTTTGGACTATTTATTGAAGTGGTTCACTCTGCCTCTGAGGAATAATTTTGGACATTCTTTCCACTATTTTTGACTATTTCTTGATCAAACCATTAATCATCAGTTAATTAATTCAATTTATTAATCAAGATTTATTTTTTCATCTTTCAAGGTTAGCAAATGCGAGGATTTATCTGTTTATATAATTTTAAAGTAAATATTTGGGGATTCTTGAATGTTGTTGGACAAACACAAGCAAATTTTCAAATATATCAACTTAGCCATTGGTACATTTTGAAGGTCATTTTCAACCATCTTTTGATGTGTCAAAAATAATTGAGTTATGGAGTTGAGTTTGAGAGGATCGCAAAGTTTCTGTTAAAAATGACCACACAACCAAAAGTGTTTTCATAACAATGATCTGATATCATTGCCAGGAAGAAACATAACCAATTTGACATGACTTTCACATAATTAACATCCAACATGGTTCAGGGCAGAAGCTAATCCAAAGCTAAGGCATTAATTGAAGTCATCATAGTCTATGTAAATAGAAACCTAATGATATGCCATGGTGTATTAAATGGAAATTGAAATGGTAAATGTAATCGCAGTTGATAAACATCATGGCCGAGTTGTGTTTGTTCTGCCCTTCATGATCATTTAACATCTACACACAGGAAATGTCTCTTGGCAACTGGGAGACTGAGGTTTAGTTAAAGCTATCCTCGCCATGCTATCTCTCTTCACACATTCTTGTGAACAGATGATAACTCCTCATTATTTACCATTCATAATAGAACCTTTCATCACTGTTCCCTATATGATCTTTTTCTTTGATATATAATGCATCATGTTCCCCAGTTGACTGGCATTTCCATCAGTGCAAGAATTAACAAGGTTTATGTTTTGTTCTTTGAATTTCTTCAGAGGGACAGAACTGATACAACTTCTACTTTAAAAAATGTAAAGGTTTGTTGTTAGTCCTTGACGAGTATCATAAAGTGAATTTATACTTTATTTTGTTATATCTAATAATAGTGTTGGTAAATTATGTTTAAATGGCAGCTAAGGCTCCTTTAAAAAATGTTTTTTACTGGCAAACAAAAACTCAACCAGACAACAACGAAGTAACAATTTAGTTGATGGCAAATATATGTAAATACCTGCCGAACTTGTGAAGTTCCGATGTAACGTTTTGGAGGGTAGTACAATGCCTATAAAAAGTATTCACCCCCCTTGGATATTTTCTCCTTTTGTTGCTTTTATACATGAAATCATGGTCAATATAATTTGTCTTTTTTGACAAGAATTTGCAAAAAAAGCTTCTTTCATGTCAACGTGAAAACAGATTTTTACAAACTAATGTCAATTAATTAAAAATATATAGTGTAAAATAAGTGTTTGCATAAATATTCACCCCCTTCCGGTCAGTATTTAGTAGATGCACCTTTGGCTGCAATCACAGCACTGAGTCTGTGTGGATATGTCTCAGTCAGGCTGGCACATTTGGACACTGCAATTTTTCTCTATTCTTCCTTGCAAAACAGCTCAAACTCAGTCAGGTTGCTCGGGGATCGGGCGTGAACAGCTCTTTTCAAGTCCAGCCACAAATTCTCGATTGGATTGAGATCTGGGTTTTGACTTGGCCACTCCAGAACATTCACCTTGTTGTCTTTGAACCATTTCTGTGTAGCTTTTGCTGTATGCTTGGGGTCGTTGTCTTGCTGGAAAATAAATCTTCTCCCAAGTCGTAGTTCTCTTGCAGACTGAGTCAGATTATCCTCCAGGATTTGGCAATATTTTTCTGCATTCATGTTCCCCTCTTCCTTTACAAGCCTTCCAGGGCCTGCTGCTGAGAAGCATCCCCAGAGCATGATGCTGCCACCACCGTGGAGATGATGTGTTTGTGGTGATGTGCAGTGTTTGGTGTTCGCCAAACATAGCGTCTAGTCCGATGGCCAAAAAGCTACATTTTTGTCTCATCAGATCAAAGAACCTTCTTCCAATTGACCTTGGAGTCTCCCACATGCCTTTGGGCGAATTCCAGGCGAGATTTCATATGACCCTTTTTCAACAGTGGCTTTCTCTTTGCCACTCTCCCATACAGCTTCGACTGGTGAAGAACCCAGGCAACAGTTGTTGTATGTACAGTCTCTCCCATCTGAGCCACTGAAGCTTTTAACTCCTTCAGAGTGGTCGTAGGTGTCTTGGTGGCCCCCCTCACCAGTCTTCTTCTTGCCGGGTCACTCAGTTTGTGAGGACGGCCAGCTCTAGGCAGATTTAAACAAGTGCCATACTCCTTCCATTTCTTAATGATGGATTTAACTGAACTCTGTGGGATGTCCAGTGAGTTGGAAATCTTTGACTTCTCCTGACTTATACTTTTCAATGATCTTTTCTCTGAGTTGCTTGGAGTGTTCTTTTGTCTTCATGTTGCGATTGTAGCAGGAATACTGATGAACCAGAGACTGGACCTCCCAGACACAGGTGTTTTTATACTACAATCACTCTGTTGAATTAGGTCAGTCACTTTAAAGGGGGTGAATATTTATGCAAACACTTATTTTACACTATATATTTTTAATTAATTGACATTAGTTTGTAAAAATCTGTTTTCACTTTGACATGAAAGAAGCTTGTTTTGCAAATTCTTGTCAAAAAAGCCAAATTATATTGACCATGATTCACAAAAAGGGAAAATATCCAAGGGGGGGTGAATACTTTTTATAGGCATTGTATATGAAATTTGCTGCTGTTTGTGCTGAGCAGACAGTGTACCGTGGTTTTTAGAGCTTTGTTTTGTTAACAGCTGCCTGCACAGTATGAAAGGAATGCTGATGAGTGAAACCAAAAAACTTTGTTGGGAGATGCTGAAACGAGGCAGAAAAAAAGTGATCATTTATTGATTTACACCAACTTTTACTCAGGCAAGAACTAGCTCTCAATGTTCTTTTTATTGTCCTGTATGAAAACACATATCCATGTTATTTTGCTCACACTGGCGATTCATACTTTGAAATATAAGGTGTGATGTCGACATTCTGACATTATAATGTTCACAGGCCACTGACTGTCCAGTGCATTGTTTGGATTTAAATGGCATTGACTTTTCTTCTCCTGGTCTTGGAGCTCTACCTATTTACAGCAGCCACGGTAATATAAAAATCGATTCACACCCAACCAAATAGATAATGAATCCTGTGCAGCAACAGCAACAAAGAAAAGAAAAGTAGCATGCTTTGTATAACACACCTATGTTAAGCGGTTGCTGCTCAAGATACATCCACGATAGGTGTAATTCTTGAGTTGTGCTCATTCATTTTCTGTGTGTCATGTCAAGGTAATATCTCAATCATGCATGCATGCACAAGCTACAGACTCAGTGGTTGAGTATCTGGTTTCTAGCGAAGGTGTATAATTGTCCAATCTTTGCCAGGTCTTCTAGTTTCACTGATGCCTAATCCCGAGAGCATGCATCTGGTCAAGAAACAGTTGAAATCCAGTAGTTAAGATCTGGACTCTGTAACACATGAGAGGGAACACATGTCTCTTGAGAGCTGCAAGTACTCTCACAGTCATCTTTGAGCCAACCTTGTGTGGTGGCCATCTCAGGCCCTGGGCACTCTCAAGGATTATTGGGTTTATTAACACAATATATGAAATTCTTGACATCACAAGGGGCATCCCTGAGTTTAGGGAGTTGCAGCTCGGTTGGGATTGGCGGTCTACATGGATTATATGTAAATGTGAGGGATTTTACATAATGAGCAATAGCCACATCAGTCAATAGCATCACAAAGCCAGCCTAAATCTTGTAAACTCAGTATTTCACTGCAAGATATTAGTCTGGGAAATATTCAGTAAAACTCGATGGGGCCCAGCAGCCGGATGCTAGACGGATGATTTTTGAGTGGTTCAGATGACAACAACGAGCAGTGCTGTATTCTAAAGTTGAACTGAGCTGATGCCTCTTAACTCATCACCTCTGTGAACAGCCTGATTCAGCAACTGCATTGCTGATTTTAAGTTTAAAATGTATTCAGAAACTAACTTTGGAGGATAGTTAAAGTGACAGTTAATATAAGTTCAGAATTTATCTGATTCTGTTTCTGAAATAAAACGGGAGTTATTGTAAGGTTTACTTGATAACATTTGCATTATTAATAAAACCTGTATTGACCTATAGTGCCTCCAAATACTGCTGGAAAGTTATCACTTGGTTTTATAACCTGCAGGGCAACAATTATTTGCATTTATGGTACAAAAACTGAAAATGAGTGATTAGGTGTTGTTGTTGAAGTTCAGAAGGGTCTACTTTGTCCTCAGAGTGCCACCGGTCTGGAGTTGGGTAGACATAATTGATGTTGCCATCATTACCATCAGTTATCAAGAGGAGGGAATGGATGATCTTTTTCACCATGTAAATTAAAATGACATTAGACATTAAGAGGTTCCTTGCAACAGTAACATAAGTAATGCTTTATGCTCAACTCCCTCCCGTCTGTTCTCCATCCATCTGATTTTTCCGGTTTTCTTGCATGTGATGCCCATCCTTCCTCGATGAATCTTGCTTCCAAATTAGGTGCAAGTGCTGACCTGTGACTTAATTTGGGGAACAGTCACAAAGTGGTCGATTTAAAGTTCCTGACATCCTGACACTTAAGGAGTCAGCAGGTTGTATTGAAAAGAACATAATAACCTGACCTGTCCTAGTGTGTCTCCGCCTTATCAATTCATTTTATAAATTCCAGCTGGTACATCGTCTTCTACATTTTAAACTCCTTCAACCTTTTTTTTTCAGAGCAACAAGCAGCCAAAATAACAAATGTGTTCTGCCAAATGGAATTTGTTTCTTGGTTGCTGAATAGTAAATGCTGTCAACGGGGCTCTTTGGATCATTTTGTTGCCCTACGCCAGACATCCACCTAAGACCTTGATGGGGTACTGATACCAGAACAGTTGCTCAGTTGAGATGTTAATCAGATCTCAAGTCTCTTATGGTTGTAATGAACTTTCTATTGTCGGCTGTATGCCATCAGATTTTCTAAGAACACTGCATAGCTATAACTAAGGAATTCAAAGCATGTGCTGTATTATCATCTGTCCTTTATCTAATAGGGAAGGACAGAGGATGTCGCATGTGCACAGATTGTAAAGCCCTCTGAGGCAAATTTGTAATTTGTGATTCTGGGCTATACAAAATAAACTGAATTGAATTGAATAATAGCACAAAGTATCAGTATTTTTGTCACAGTACTGGAATTTGTAACTTTCATACAATACCTTGAAACATATTCATTCATTCATTTATTATCTTTAACCGCTTATCCTGTTAAGGGTCGCGGGTTGAAAAATGTTGATACCTAATATAATATTTTAAATACAACAGGGCTTTGTGGACAATGAAGCCAAGTGTGCCGGTGTGTGTATCATCTGGATGTTATAGATGAGACAGAATGAGATATCTTAGCTGGTACTGGTATATGGAAAATAATGTACTGATTTAATGATGAATGATTGTTCACAAGTCCTAATTTTCAAATCAAATCTCAAGTCACTGTGTGCTTGACTTAAGTATGGGATCCGTACAGGTCACGGTTCAACTACGGTCCTTTACATAATTAAAGTTATTTATATTTTCTTTTTAACAACATATGATAGTCAGTGTAAATTTAGTACCACTGTTATCTGACACTGGCCTGAATCACATCCCTCAGATAATTAATCCATCAATTATCTCTGCATAGGCATACAGTATGTCTTTTATCAAATACAGTATCTTTAATTAAATACATGAACACCAGTGTTAAAAAAATTTGGCCTGAGTGCTAATGTGCACACAGCTTGCTTCTGGAACTGCCAGAAACCATTTCCTTCAGAGTTTGCAACACCCACTTCTGTTCAGAGGAATCATCCTCTGACTCTAAACACTGTTGGACAGACGAGCCAATCCGCTGTATTTTTTTCAACGCATAATTGTTGCAATGATATCATTCTAGTGGTCGCATCTACCTTAAAGTCTGTCAGAAATAATTGTCTAAAGCACTTTAACACACTTTGTGTTTTGAGGTCAAAGGTGCACACAAAGAGGACAGTAGCTTCCTGCATCGCAGTATGAGATCATGCTGAGAAGTCTTCTTCGCTTTCTGTCAAATTCAACAGGGGTCAAAATGACTGTGTGTGTTTTGGACAGTTTGTTTATCAAGTGATGAACCACATAAAGACAAATAAGCTGATCTGACAATTATGCCTCAGTTTTTGCACATTCAGTGCTGTAGAGAGGAATATGAGCAATGAACAACAGTCACATAGGCTGCAATACCAAAGCAAAAACTTCTCATAATTACATCACAAATACCCCAAAGAAAATTACATGACATAAAGTAGTAATAAGATTCAAGGGGCACTGAACATTAAACGTTACGCTTTCTGAGCAAAGTGAAAATGTTGTCCTTGAAAGGCTTAATGCCTTTAATTATTTAATTATTTAATTATTACTTCCTTTTTTCAATGCATTTTGAATTTTGGACTGAGGACTGAGACAGCGGCACACATGGCTCGCGGTACTGTGTATGTATGTGTGTTTGTGTTTTTAAAGAATTAATATACCAAACAAGATTATAGATTTAGAACATCGGGGGTGCGGTCACTTTTTATGTCAGCACATACGAAAATATTCTGTTTACGCCACGTAATGACAAATAAGTCCGTAATTTACATACTCCGCTCCAACTGGACGGTTGTTCTCTTTTGTAGCTGTTGTACTTCACACAAGGAACTAGTTAATTTACTGCTGCAGCTTTTTCCCCCGAGTGCTGAATAGTTCTGTTTTGTTTGTCTTTTTTGCCTTGAGGTATGCATGGTTGAAACTGAGCTTCTCTCACATTTCCCCCTGTAATTCCTTTTAAACCTTTTTTAAATCTTTGTAACTCAGCAGGCGGCGTCTTTGCAATATCAGGCTCCATTCACCAAAAAATGTAAAATTTAGGAGCATTTGTAATATTGGTCAGAAGAAAATTTCAGCAAGATATTTCCCTCAAATTGTTCAACTTTAAGAGTCTTCATCAGCCAAGTCAACGCTGAACACAGTGCAGTAATGGTTCTGTATAGACTTAATTGGTTTGCAATACATCAAGAGCCTTTGCTAATATTTTGTCGTGTTTCTGTGAGTATGTGTGAATTTTATTTCACACAAAATTGCAAAAATCTGATTTGTCAGAAGACAGATGATTTTACTGCTGCCAGATTGCTACCACCCACATAATTAGTCACTCGCCTACGACATGTTAAAGTCTATTAACTCAAGGAAAGAAGTTTGAAGCATGAGATAAGTTTCTGAAAGACTGATCACTGAGTGCAGGTGCTACTTATTATGAAAAGGTGCGCTTCATAGGCAGGAACCTAATCTAGATCTTATTAATAGGCTTAATTTAGCTGGACGTGCATTGGAGAGTACAGCAGTAAAGTTTGGCTGCTCTGTATTCCAATGTAATAATGGCAGTCTGAACTTTTAGTGAACATAGCCTAACAAAGAAGGAAGTTTGTCAAGTAGTGCGCTAGTGGAAGAATGGTGCTGCCAAGTTGTGAACTTTTCTATGAAGGCAATCAATAAATCTCATCTCTGTCATTCTTCAAATTTACTTGTGTCAGTACTATTCTTTGAGTGTAATCACAAGTGGTACAATATGGAAATATTTTAAGACAGACCTCATATGTAAACAAACAGTGCCAATCTGGCATAAGAGGCTTGTTGGGACACAAACTACATAGTGAATTCCCAAAGACCTCCCTTGAAATAATGGCTGACATTTACTAATTGTGTGTGTTTGTGGCTCTGCACAGTCATGCATATTATAAACACTGCTTACTCAGAGAAGAAAATGAAAGAGTGCACAGAGCTGGGTGCTCACAGATGTACTCGCCCTAAGCACTTAATAGTGAATAATGATTGTGATTTTCACCTTTGCTGCTGTACCTAAAAGCAGATAATTTTCCCATTACAGGTTACATCATACATATACAGCAGTGTGAGTTTGCCTGCCCCACCTTTACTAAGCCATTATTATCAGCTCTTAGTTTGAAGGGTTATCAGGCACCAAAACACTGCATAGAGGTTTAAATACTATGAAACAGGATTTAACTGTGAATTTTATTTTATTCTTTGTCTAGTGGATTGCCACCTAAAGAGTAAAATTAATGTTACAAAACATGTTGTGGTCAAAGAGCAAGATTCAATTTAGTTTGAAGTTAAGGAACGCGGCCTACAATTCTGCCCCTTAACCGTTGTGCATGTACATAAAAGCAAATAAAAAACACTGTTTAGTCATAATTTATAAGTTGTCATACATGGTATAAAACAGAACTCCAAAGCATATGGTTTAATAGTTTTGGGATAATCAATTGTCACCTTTTAGTATTTAATGTTTTTTTTTAAGGGAAAAAAATACTTTGTATGCAAATATGGCATCTTTTGTGTCAAATAAAGTAAGTATATTGCTCATAGTCTCAATACGAAGTAAAACTCAAGTGCCAAATATATAAACAGACAGACAAAAAACTGTCTGTGGATACTTTGGACTGCTGGACACATCACCTGTATAGAATACAATCTTTCTTCTGAGCACCTAAAAATGCATCCTTTTCCTCTAAGTGGGTGCTGGATGATAGCAGTGTACCTAAAATGCAGAAAGTCCCTGACCTTTATGCTGCTCAGAATAACTCTTTAACAGGCCCTTTGAGTGCTCACCAAATGCATGGATATTTTAAAGATTGTGTGTTTCTTCTCAGTGGGTAAAAATATTTAAGACCAGTTTCAGACTATGAATTCAGAAGTACAAGATGAAGAGCACATCATCTGCACAGTTGATTCAATTGCTTTTCACTAATTAAAGAAATAAGTCATCACTGCTGGAAACCTTGAACTAACAAGTCTTTAACGTAAGAGCGAATGCAATCTTTATGAAAACACTGGATCCTGAATGTATCAAGTAGTAATTATACTCCAATTATACTTTGTGTAATGAGAACCATTTTGTTTCTATGTGGTTGACAATTTTAATACAAGATTATTTTATTTTTTATCTTTAAGCATGCAACACCAAAGAGAAGTTAGACTTATCTTTAATGATAATATTAATAATAATTTAACTCACCTTAATTTAACCTCTGGTTTTGTCATACTGTCAACAACCCAAAGTACCTGTCTGATAATAATAATAATTCTTATTGCACCTTTAGTGTACGTTGTGGAAAGAAATGTAGATAATTGACTTACAACTAAATAGCTATGTGTCTATTGTTGCAGGAAGGTTGGGACGAGATTTTCACTCTTTTCAACTTCAGCATGAACAAAATACTTTAAACCAATTTTACATATCAAAGTCTGTGTGCAGGTCTTGTGGAGTACAACTGCATATGTGAGGAAAAAATGTTTAAAGCCTTTTGTGGCTCTGAAGGGAGCTGTGCAAAAGTTTGATAGTCAAAAAAACTTGAGTTTGGAGTTATAATCAAGTGAGCCTACCGGACCTCTGTAACCAGCTCCTTTGTTTGAGGCTAGCCGCTCAAGGCTACATTAGCTGCTACTAGCACAACACACTCAAATCTCTGGAGAAAATTGGAGGAGTACTTCAAGTTTTGAACAAAAGCAACACTTGACAGTTGTTTCATCTGCAAAATGTCACTGAGATAGATGCAAAACAACAGTTTATAGAATACTAAATAGTTTTGTCACTCACTGACACTCGTACTGTTAAAGGTATTGTTGTGCGCTGAATGTCTCCTTTGTCGTCCCTATAGCTGGTGGCAGCCCTGGATAAATTAATGTACGCAATAACATGACTCCTCTAGAGAGCGTTCCCTTTTAGAAACCTCTTTGGGCTGTTTTGCAGGATGATAAAGACACCAACCCACAGATCCATGTCTCACAGAGGAGGACCGCTTCTCTTTCGAAACATTGTTTGACAGTGTGAGACAAGTAAGATTTTCTTGCAAGATTGGTTGAAGGAAAGAACGATTGCAGCTGCCACAGCTTCATTGATGGGGAGAAGGAATCAATGTTGAGCTTTGATTGGACATTCAAGATAAACATCTCACATGGATCAGAGTCACTTAGGAATCTGCAGGGAGTGAAATTTGTTAGTTATTTTTTTACCACAAAGCCTCACACCAGCATTAAGCCGAGCTAGGGTTCTAAATCACATTTTGTTCACCGGCACCCCGCCTCTCTAGCATGTTAAACGGCTGACCTGATAAATTGTGAACCATCAGCATTGATTGATTTGCACCCTTGATGAATAATTTGGATTCCATTATGAACTCCAGTAAATCCCAAGACGGAGACGTGCTGCTGGGATTTAAATGGCTGATATCATGTATGGAGAGCTGTAAATCGAGTTGCACTGTTTGCAGATAAATATGCAAATGTGTGGAGCTTCATGTTCCGATCATTGTTAATGTCATGGATGCTTTCTTAGAAGTGTTTAATTTTTCAGAAAACTCCACTTAATGCACTGACTGGAGTGTTCTGTTTGCCGTCGACACTCTGCAGCCAGAACATGAACACAAACAACATTACGAGCTCAGCTTTTATTTGGTATTTTTAAGCTTGTTTTCATGTCTTTTTGACAGTGAGTGTATTTGTGCTAAGCTTTAAAGGTTTTTCTGCTCGGTATTTAACACTGGGAATGCATTGAGGTAATGGGGTAAAAAAGGCTTGTCTCATCAGAAATTAAACACTGTATTCTTAATCCATTTATGACCAAATGCGTACTTTCGTCTTCTGTGATTTTTCCTGAACAGGCCTAACTGAGTGTATGAAAACGTAATGTAATTTTTAATCTATATTCCCACAAAATTATAAAAAACAAACAGGATTTGCTATATTCAGAGGCAGAAGCATCTTAAAGGCCAGATAACATTTATAATTTTGAGCATATGCACTACAGATTGTTGCATTTAGAACAGGATCAAGAATTGATAGGCAAGGCGTAAAGTGTCTGCTTTGTTTACTGTTTGCAAAGCATAAACCGAAGCACTGCGGGGTGTCAGTTTTTCTAAAAACGCAAAGAGAGAGCAAAAATAAAGACATCTGTCATAATAAGAGGGAGGAACTTTTCAGTATGCGCGCAGAAAGGTCCTGTCACTTGGATTCAGATTTATGTCCTGCTTTCTTTTTTTTTTTTTTTTTTAAGAAGCATTAGGACAAAGGTTCCTGAATGAGGATGAAAGCTGTTGATGGGGAGTGGGAGGAAGAGCCCGGGGCTGCTCCGTGGTGTGGATGCTGATGAACTGATGTAGTAATTTGCTAATGAGATCTAAGCTGTCTCCTCTCTCTGGCTTTGTCCATATGAAGGGACATCTGCCCTGCCGTGGGCACTGTGACAGCCGTCTAACAGTGAACAAACCGGTTAGTAGGTGTGTGCGTGTGTGTGAGTGAGTGAGAGTATGAGGATGACCCAGACCTACAACGTTCTCACCTGACATCTTGCGTTTCTCTGCTCGAGCTGGAGGAAACAGAACTTGAGAGGGAGGTAAAAACTCTTAAAGATGCTGATGCGTTCAAAACTGTTTCAACGCATGGATATAAATAGCACAGGGGGCTGAAGCACAGACATTTGGCAGGTTGCCCTCTTCAGTGTGCTGTGACAGAACTCTCTGCAGGCTTTTTATGAACTGTGTGCAATTACTTAATTAATGAATTCATTGAGTGGAGCAAAATGCCATGACAAACCATATTTTTTGGTCTAAGCAGGAGATCATTTAAAATGTCAGGTTTAAGATGTCAGGAGTCAACAATCAGATTAACCTATCTAGAAATGAAAGCAGGCCTCTGTGACTTAAAATAGTTGTAATAATCGTGTTGAATATTTAAAGAATACAAGTGAATATGTAAAATAATCCAATAATTTAGAAAAAAAATAGTATTCAGTATTGTTACACCGTTCTTTATCAACAGATATTCCCTAGAAATATTTATTATTTATTATGATTGAATAATTTAAATATTATTTTAAATAATGATTTGATTTGATTAGTCTGCTAGCTGTGCACATGGATCTAGAAAACCTTAGTTTAAAATGTTCTAAACATGTCCAACTCATATTCACAATGTGTGTTGCTCATTAACACTGAATGTAAACATAACTGTCGGTTTACATGAAAACACAACAGGGTAAAGCTTCAAGAATCAAATCATTTCACAAACAACTGTTTTTTAGAAGAGGACACCTGAAACATTCTTGATAGATCAAATACAAGATTGTTCTTGGCTTTGGGTTTATTTTACAGACCAAAGCCAGTTTCTTCATTGAAACATCTTTGAATGGATAACAGAAATTCTGGTACATTTTGTTCTTGTCTTTATACAAATAAGTAAATTTAAATGTCATTAGATAATACTTCAATAAACAATTAACTGTGTACAGATGGCAAAATGCCAATTTATTTATTTTGCTTTATTAGAGAAAAGTAAGCAGAATAAACCTTGTTGCCTACAGTGCCCTGTGTCCAACCTGTGAACACAGAACATTAAAAGCAGACCTGAGATTTTAATTATTCAGCAGCCATTTAAATAAGCAAACCGGCTTTGTGACGGTAATCCCAGTTTGACACTCGTAATTCACCTTAAATCCACTTTTGGATTTAATCGGCAAAGCATTTGCTGAAGCTTGCAGAAGTTTAGTTCTGCTCTGCTGGCACAACTGATGGCACTTTGGATTGAGGCACGACACGCTCCACCCGCGTCCTCCACCCTGCTAAAACACACACACACACACACACACACACACACACACACACACACACACACACACACACACACACACACACACACACACACACACACACACACACATACTCTGCAACCCTTGACTGCTTGGTAGTGGACAGGCTGACTCACCCAAACTGTCAGCATGAACTTGAAATGCAGACAACTTGAACTTGGGACGGTAACAATGAAGGACATCATGTGAAAGTTGTGGTGTCTATTTTATGAGTGTAAGTGTGCGCGTGTGTGTGTGTGTGTGTGTGTGTGCGTGTGTGTGTGTTATTACATATGTCTTTGCCTGTTTTTATAGGGGGAGGGTGTGTCGGTATCTCTGTGTTTTGTCATTTGACTCACCTCCGGAAATACATTTCTGTTCTGTCCTTCTAACGGAGTGACCACATCTGCCACACTTTTTGAGATTAATATTCGAGCTGTGCGGCCGTCTGCCTAACTCCATTACTCATGTGGCGTCTGCGTTCTGCTGTTTGCACTAAAAGGCCTAACAGCGCTTCCCACAGTGTACCAATTATTTCTACAACTTCTATCTCCCAGACACAATTTCGTCAGATGGGATACAGTCTCTAACCGACAAATATGGCTTCTGACTTCAAGTAATAAATAATTTGAATTGTCCCATGCCCCGTCAAGGCCCGGTTGGCACTATACTGTGAAAAACTAGTGTAGAGTTTCCCCATTTGTTTTATACCGATTCTCCTCAAATTAAGTTGCAAGTTGAGAAGATAATCGGAAAGATCGCCCCTCAGAAGCAAAGGAAGCAGCTGTTTTTTGGCCAGTATATAAGGTTCACTAAATTCTCCCCATACAATGCTCTAGTTTTTTGTTTGCTGCATTGGACTCAAGTTGTTTCTATCAATAGATCTGTCAGCTTGAAGGCCTAATAGACTCCAAAGCACCAGACAGTTTGTTCTATTATGAGAAGGTAATTTACAACTCTAGAACATCAAAAACATGTCATTGCCATAATTATTTAGTGCCATATATATTGAAGAAGTCTCGCAGTTATATTAACCTATTTATGTAGTCAACAACTGACTGTCAAATCACATAAAGTAAGTTCAATTATATTATATTTCTTTATTTATTATCAGTTTTCAAAATGGACTGGATGAATTATAAGTAGGAAATACTCTAATGAAACATAAATTTCATGTAAAATAAGGGCCCCATTTAAGAAAATACATAACTGAAAGCTTTTGAAAAATGTGCTTAATAGATTTTGTGCATATATCTGTGGTTATTGAAACCACTTGTTTTAGTAACTCTTTTCCCCTCTCTGTTAACATCATGTCGGGCAGTGAATCAATGGTTTAGGATTCTGGTGGATTGATCATATTGGGCTCTTAGACTGTTTTATTTCTTTGCCTTCATTTAGGATGTTAGTGGGTATGTTTGCTCAAAAGATGAGTGCTTTTTCTTGTAGAGGTGCTTCACATCGTCGCTTTTAATAATTGCCACAGTTTCTGAACATATGAGACATACTGGTTTTGAACTGCCCATGGGAAGGATGAACATATAATATTCTGTCCATTCTTAGAGACTTTGTTCTTGCTGTCCACTTGTGAAATAACTTCTCTGACTCACGTACTTCTCAGACTGTTGGTCTATCGCACCATCTCTCCTGTGTGTGTATATCTCACTCAAGTCAAGGGCGATGCTTATCGAAATACACATATTTGATTGGCTGAGTAGTATCACTATTTACAACGCATGCAGTTGGTCGGTGTGTTTTTTGAACCGCTAAACGAGTACCGTAAAGGCTGGAAAAGCCAGGCGGGTTAAAATAGAAGTGCTCCAACAAAATGTATTCATTTTCAATGATCAGTCCGTTAGAGGTCAGGGTATCATGGATACAACAGCAACTGGGTCTAGACTAGAACCGCGGCCCGCCTATAAGTGACCCCTGCCCTATACTATTATGATAGGACATTCTCTCTTTGGAGATTGGTCTGGCAATGCAAGACTACTGCTGCATTAACAGAATGGTCTCACAGAAATCAGCCTTCAATTTTGTTAAACTTTGATTATTTGGGCAGAAGGACGCACCGCTACTTGTAATAATATTTTTCTTCATATTTCCTGCTGCTGCCACACAGTAATCCTTTTCCAATGTCTGTCATGCAAAGACCTCACTACAAGAAATCTGTGTTCTCCAGCTGAAAACTAGCTATGTAAACCAGGATGTATTTACATTTTCTCGTCTACAAGACATTAAAGAGACTGTTTTACTGCAGAAATCTGACAAAAACCTGATTATGTAAATGTGTGTAAATGTAACAGATGTTACTGTCGTGTAAAAGCAGGAATGCGAATGCACTGGATTCCTGCAGTGTGAATATCTATGGCAGGAACATTAGTTAATATTAGATGACTCACAGTTTGACAAATGTCTCCTCGTACATTTAATTTCACCTCTAAACAGACAGGGACATCATCAATCACTGCACTCTTTGTGGGAATTACTCAGCAATTAAAACCTCTACATTTTATTGTCATTATAACCTTTTCTATTACAAATCTCATTGGATGAGATGTCTTAGAATCCAGGGCCATTCTTTTGATCCTAGTGCAGACATTGTGATGATTCCTCACCCAACCCAACTCTTCCATGAGAAAAATGCCTAGGGGAAGAAAAGTCTGACTGGAAATGAATCGGACAAGTGCAACATCTTCACTGGTGCTCTGAAGTCTGGTCGGTGGTTGCATCTCTTTCTACTTTGAGCTGTGGATGTCTGAGGCTGTTTACTCGGTGCCCAGTGTGTTGGCTGCCTCTCAGTGAACAGCAGCTGGTTCATAAACCTACGCATAGCTGTGGGATTGCCGTCCAGGCTCAGAGGTTCTGTCGGAGGTAGTGAGCTGAAGTAAAACTGAAACGTGTATATATATTTTGACAGCCAAGTGTGACACGGGTTACCACATCATAAAGAAGGAGTAGCTGTTAAGTTTGTAAGTAAAATTACTCTACTATTCTAGCATTAATGCTGCCCTAGGTTCTGTGAAATTTTAATCTTGTGTGAAATATCCTTGACTGTCCTCCAAGATGTCTAACACTTTTTCCACTCAGCGGTGTGTGTAACGTTGTCAAAATGGCACTCTTTGCCTTTCCATGGTTTTTCAGAGAGAAATTAAACAAGTGTGATAACAAGCAAGCAACCTCAGTGTCACTTTGCGGCAACAGGTTTCAGTGGAAACAACAACTCTGTCCTGCAGAAAAGTAATTGCTCCTCAAAAAAATCACAGAAGGTTGCCAAATGTTATCTCACTAATTTGCAGAGGAATATATTTTCTGCAGTAGAGCAAAAGGCTAAACTTTGCATGGGACGCATTGTGATCATCAGATCTTTTTGGATTAAACAAGCTAGTGGAACAAATTGGTAGAGCATCAGCAGTACCAGCTGTTTCCCAAATAGGTTGGTGATAAATCCACTATACCTAGAGAAACGGAAGCAAGCAACATTGTAATTATACCAGTTTTCAATGGGCTAAGTTATTTATGAATGAGTGAATGAATGAATGAACAAAAAGTTATGCTATCAGAATCACATGTTAGATGTAATAATCACATAAAAATCCTCACTTATTGGCTTTAATTTCCTTTAATTTATAATGGTGGTGGTGAAGTTGGTCATTTTTCAGTTAAATTAGAATAAACTGCTGTTAAAGTTAAGCTCACTTTTCTAAGAGTCCAGTTCTTTATTGCTTATATAAACCCTGGGTAATAGATGTTTGAAAAGAAAATTCATTTTCAAAAGAATCTTTAAAGCCATTTGGTGTAATAAATCCACAAGATGAATGGTATTTAGTAATTGAAAATTAAATATATGCTGGAGGTTAGTTTTACACAAGGACAACCTGCTTTTAATTACTTTATCAAACTGAAAAATGTAAAAACTCAAAAAGCAACAGCTGTATGAAAAAGAAAAGAAGTTCCGGATGTAAAACTCTGTCTTCATATAGTGTAAGTGTAAAATTGCAGCATATATAGCTTCCTACACTGTAACACTGTTAACATTTTTAATTTGCTGCTATTATCATTATTTCCTTAAGAGAGTAACAAGCCTTTACGGTGTTGGCATGGTAATATTTTATAATTAACACTTAACACAAAGTACAGCCCCTTAATGAATCACCATTTTAAGTTGGCGGAGGGTCTTGTGCGTCCCAGTTATCCCGGGAGCTTTGTTGCTGGGGGTAATAGCTTTAGGCAAGGTCTCCCAATCGTAAATGATCCCAGGGCAGGATCCAGACCAAGAGAGATTCACTGACCCTATCAGCCAGAAAGGAGTTGTAGTATCTTGCCCGGAAAAGCTCGGAGGGGAGTCGCTGATGAGCAACAGGTGACTGGGCCTTGGTTTGTGGTGCTCGGTTAGGCACAGCCTGAAAAATCTAGCCTCCCTGTGGGCCCACCACTCCCAGAGATAGGCAATGGGGGTTGGGTGCATTGTCAACCAGGCAGGGACCAAGGCATTGCAGATTGGGTTTAGGGACGTGGAACCTCACCACGCTGGTGATGAAGGAAATTGCGACTGGTGCGGCAGGTGGAGCTATAAACTAGATATAGTTGGGCAGACCATGAATGTCTGTACTTAATGTCATGGCAATCCATCCAATAGTTGTTCTAACATTTCATTCTGGATCCCAGTGATGGACTGACTGACTTTGCAATCCCTGGAGTTTCTCTGCTAAGGTGGCTAAAAAGTTTATGCCTCTCTACCTTCAGTATCTGATGTCTAGAGCAAATGAGTATCCTTTTTGTTCACTCCTTTGTTCCACTGACATTCACACAAATAGTGGATTTAATTTCATGCTCTCTTCAAGTCTTAAGGCAACTCCATCTCAAGTAAATAACTACTCATCTGAGATTAGGATAACCTTTTAACTTCTCACTAGCGTTTTAATCTAACCAAATCAAACATATACAAAGGTATATTCTCACTGACTTTCTGAATTCATCTTGATCTCAAATTATGAAGAAATAGTCAATAGATTTATAGCTATAACTAGAAACACAAAATAGTTGGTTTGTGGTTACACTTTTTGTTTGTGTATGTCTACGATTGGATGCGTTTTTGACATGTTATATTTAAATAAAAAGAAATGGGGCAAGATTTTTTTGATAAATGTCTGCAACTATTGTACGAGACAGTAAACGGTCTAAACTAGTATGATATCTGCATTTTAATTGGAAAAATGTTTCAATATTTTATTTTGTAACAGCCGCTGTCTTTCTGTTAGCAAAGTAATACCATCATTAAGTTGATATTCATAATTTCAATTAATAAATCAGTAAAGATGGTCACTACAGAAAGAATGTGGAAACACAAAGATAACGGAGAGTAGAGAGACAGTGAGACGATGAGAGAAGGCAGGAGAAGCCACAGAGTAAAAACAGATTCTTTACTCACACAATCCGATTCTGTCTGGCAGAGCTGTCTTAAAATAGACTTGAAGAGTAAATACAGAGAGTTTTTTGCAATTTTATCTACAGCAACAGAGTTTTGCCATTTTCCAAAAAGTTTATACCTTCAACTCTTTTTTTTGTCCACCAAGAGGTGAATCCTGTTCAGTGTGTTCTGTTTTGATTACTACGTTGGCTGAAAGAGCTTAACGCACCGCAATTTACAAAAATAGAAGCAAATTAAGAAAATGTTTTACCATTGGCAAAACATATGTCCCATTTAGAAGAAAACCTGCAAATCAAGGACCATTTTCAGATAGATGCTGCTATTGTCACAACACAAAAAGAAGTTTGTAATAGCAGTAATTAGAAAAGGATAAAAGTAGCTGTCACTCCATTATACAGGAATCTTATAACCGGAGTGTTGAAATACATACTTGCATAAAACTCTGTTGTCCTTCCAATCATGTGTGATGATTCATAGAGTAAACTTGTGGTACATCTGTTGTACTCCTTGTCATTTTATTTCATCGTCCTATTTTATAATCATTCATATAAAAAAATATGTTAAACTTTTGTTGTAATTCTGTACTCTGCACCGGCTAGCAGATACTTGTTTTACAGCTTGTACTTTTGTATTGTTGTGGCAGAAAACCAATGAAGAGACACAGTTCTTGGAGTTTGCAACCAGCGGGGATATTTTATTGCAGACGAGCTTACAACAAAATCCAACACGTTCGTCCTTTCATCATATCTTATATACTTTTGTGGTCATCACTTCCAGCCAATCACATCTCGTCAAGTGGATCATAACAAAGAACATCTGGCCTTTCACTTGCATACTGTACTCCTTCTTGAATGATAACCTTCTTGGCAAGACAAATTATACTTTTACCGGACATGTTATTCTTATTTCCTGGCACGACGTTACCCCTGGTTATAGGAATCGTTTGTCTCCCTCATTCCCACAGATGATCTTAACAAACAGGTTATTGGGGTTCCACATAACAAGTTATATAAAGTTGTACATCAGATAGATTTTCCTCAACAGTATGAAGTAAGAAACTTGGTTTATTAGCCTTGTTCAGTCGAATGGTGAATGTTACCGCTGTTAATCAGGAATGTAGCACAAATCTGGATGAGTTTACTTTGAAATGCATGTAGTCTGAAGCTGAGGTAGCGAGGGCATGTAAGGGCCACAGACTTGGCTCCAGGCTGCCTTTCACTGTCCCAAAAGACGGGGAAAACTTACCCAGACTGCCTGTTAAAGAGGGCTGGGACTTCTCTTCAACAAAACGCTGTCATGACTGTGTTCATTTGGTTGGAGGGTGGTGCACACTTTGGTGGTGCACATCTCTACAAGCTGAAATTATATTTAAACAGTCCTCCAAGGTTTAGTGTTGCTGTTTGGAAGAATACTCTGCTAACAAAGCACAAACATACTTTTGGGTTTTCTGGCATATCTTGGCTCGATAATAGTGGGTTAGCTCTCGATCGTTGGCAGGGCTGTTCTCTCACAATGACTTTGTTGTTGAAAGGCCCCATTGCAATTGAACAAAAAGAGTGCAAAGGATGTTGAAAATATCTTCAACCCTCCTTTCGTTTGTGCTGGACTATGACAAGCATAGATAAGCCAAAACAAAGTATTGTTAGTTGTACACACTGCAGTTTGTAATGATGCATTTGGTAACTTTGAAGTATGCACAAACAAGGCTAAACCATTCCCCTTGTTCAAAATTAACAAAGCGCCTACTTCCTACAGCTGTGCCACTAGTGTGACTAAAAATAACCTTGAAATAGTCAAGTTATTTAAACTCACTTTCTCAGAGAGCTCCAAATCAAAAGGAGAAAAGTTGTTCAGTACATCCATATGCCAAACTGTGTAATGATGGATTCTCCAACTTCTTATTTTCAACACTGAATAATCGGAAGTATAAGAAACTACAACTGTATCAAGATTTACAGATTGTTACAGTCCAGTAAGTTAATGGAAGAATGTGTATGATGAATAATATTAGAACAGCAAAGTGATGGATCTCTAAGGTCTGTTTCTTTTATTTTAAACAGATGGTCACACAAATTGCCGCTCCAAAACAATCCCCAAATAAGCAACAGTCTGTTGCTTATTTGGTGATTGTTGGTGATGTTTATTAGATATTCTACAAATAATTGTGTGTACGTCTATTTTTTTTTTTCTGTTTGGACAGTTAACTCTGCTGATTCCTTCTGCGCTTGAGATACATGCTTCAGAAATAGTCTTCATTAACTGGCAGGCTGCAGGGGAAGAAGAAGTGTATCGAGACTCATACAGTGTAGATGTACAACAAACTGTTGGCAAGCAGAAAACCTCTTTCCCAAACAGACAAAGACAAAAAAATCTGAATACAAACATTCAACATAAAACTAGCAAGAGAGAAGGAGGACATATTTGAAGAGGCAGGCATAGTAAGGGAAAAAACAGATGGTAAGAAATATAGAAATATTGGGATTCTGCCTGCTCCCTGAGTTATGTCTGGTATTCAGAGAGAGAAAGAGCCTCTGCGGCACAGGGCATACAACTTTCATAAGTCTGTCTGTGTTTCTCTTGGATTATTTATCAAATAGTGAGAAGTTGTTTATCGCACAGCTAATACTGCTCTGCTCAGGTAGGGGCCAGGCAATTTCGCATATATTGGGCCTCATAATAAATATTAATCTGTTTTCCAGCAACATGAAGAGAGAAAAATGAACGTGCCACGTTCATTTGACCTAAGGGTAGAATAAGGGGAATGGTATGCAGCTGAACGAGGGAGTTCTTCCTCTGATGTTGTCGGGAAAAACACATGTGACATAAATTATTTAATGAGGATATTATAAGGGATGGATATAGCACAGTGTTGTGATTTGCCCGAGCTGAAAGACAACAGCAAAACAGTCCCACAGAAACAAGAGACCTCAAGTGATCAAAAGCAGTGTCTGTTGTTGAGGTACTCACAGGTCGTTGCTTATCGACTCTATTGATCTCGGAGGGCATTGTATTGGCTTCACAACAAAATGATAATGTCATCCTAATTAATCCCATTATAAGCCCTGCACAGGGCTCTGTGTCCCCTGCAGTACTGACCTGCCTCAAGAATAATACGATATGATCCTAATGTCGCTACAGTTAATTAACAATATCACAGTCGAGCAAGTGTTTAGCTTGTTCCTATAGTTCATAGTCCCAATAATAAAGGGAGCGAAAGTTAGTGGTACCTTGTATTGATCATGAGCCTAATGCTTTTTAAAGCCACCATACTGCCAGGCAGAAGACTCCTCCAGTCTTGGTCCTGCTGGCATGTGAATGCATTGATACTGACTGTTGAGGTAGCTAGTTTCACTTTAAAGGTGCCCGCAGAGTTTTCTTGTAAACAAAGTTTCTGTATGCATTCAGTGTTACTTGACAAAAGACATTGTGTTGGTCTCAAAGGTCTAATAAATGTGTTGTATCTCCTTCCTCATAAAACATTTTCAAAGCCTTTTAAAAATAATAGCGTTGTTACATCCATGTTTACTTGCTTGCCGTCTTCTTCCCCGACATTAATGTAACCAATTAAGAAACAGATGGGATAGTTTATTTCGAGATGAACCTGAACTCATTTCATTGTGAACTAGATGAGGATATAGTGGGATTCATTGTAAAGATAAACTACAAGAGAAAGTTATGTTTTGGATTTGTTTTCCTCAATTGACCTGAAGATGCATGTGGACACATGGTTTTATTTTCCGGCATGAGCAGTGACAGTATGGTTTCACATTTATGTACTTCACTTGCTCTACCTCTGTATCTCTCTCTCTTAAGAGCTAATATAAGACAGGTGGTGAGAGGGTGGAAACAGCCCTGTATACCACTATCAGGGGAAAAACAACAATCAGTAGTACTTCAATTAGTCTCACAGCCAGGCCAAATACTGACACCCATAGACCTGAACATAAGGTACATAAAAAATGCTATACATAAAACATATGCTAAAACCTGCCATTTAAGCTCCCATTAACTACAATGTACATACAAGTGACAAGTTAACATAAAACCTGGAGTACGTCCAGCCGCCTCTATTAAACAAATCATCAGTGGATTAAAGCATTATCATAATTCTAACTTTATTTTCTTCTTTTCACTGAATCTATTGAAAAAAACCAAGCCAACAAATTACTAATCATATTAACAAGTTTTGCCAATGAAGCCAGCGTCTGATATCGATTATTTTGCCATATCACAAAACTATTAACAACATAAGTTCCACACTGCTGCATGTAGTTAACATTCCTTTATTATGACGAGCATGACAGCTCATCAAATTAATGTAATGTGCACTAAGTCTTTGAGCATGCTCAGTGACTTCTGCCTGACATGAAGCTGCTCTGCAGAGATTTATCTGTTGGTCGGCTTTCTTGGTGTTTGAGCAGTTACAAAGTCAGATTTTCCTCATAGCTGCTGTCAAAGGGTCTGTTATAAAGTGTAGTGAGCTTGTTTTAACATTATTGGAGAAGTAAATAACATATTGTTGCTAAAACTGTATTATTGTGACTGCCTTTGATATAAAACTGTCTTCAGACCATCTGTAGCTCCATATTATTATGTTTTTCTCCTTACTTTGTCAAGTAAGAACTGTCAACATTGAGGACACAGAAATCTTGTATTATAACCTTTTTTTGCAATAGTCCATGGACAAAACCTACAGGGGGACTAATCAACCAATAAGAATTAAGCATTATTTGAATCAAAATGTGAAGACAGTTGCACACCAGTGGGGCTGAGTTTTTGAGTATTTGAGTGGATATTTAACTTTGATTTCTGCTTTTCGGGGGCTACCATTGTTTTGGCCAACAGTAGAGGTCTATGACTCAGAAATTTAGCTGCAGGATTTGGAAACACAGGCTTACAGTACTGGGTGGCAGGATACATTCATTGTTTATTCTGGTCTCTTCAGCAGATTTGTTCACAATGATAAAAATATAAAAATAAAGCCAGCAATATCCTTAAACCCTTCTGCTTTATACATCTATTGCGGCTTAATGCTGTTTACTGGCCAGCAGCTGCAAACACCAGCCTTAATCGAAATGCTATCTGATTTATGTTGATTCATGGACATTCATGGACATGGTTATATCAGCTATATCTATTATACACAGGGAATCTGAAACGGCTGTGTCATTCAGCCATCTTGCATGTTGTAATATAAATTGTATGTTGATAGCCACTATTCTTTTCACCCTGCTCCCACTTGGGGAATATTTTTCTTATTATACTGTGAGATAATTCTCTAACCAGGCCGGAGGGCAGATTTTAAATGCAGAGATTATGCTTAAATTGAATGTCTTTGCTCCAGTAGAACAGGGCAATCACCCACAATTAGGAACCACATTTGACACTTTTCAAATTAATTATAACGCAAATAAATGTTTTTTAAAGTTTGGATATTATATGCAGTCAGATTTAAGAAACATCTATTGTTGGTGGACCACCAAATAGTTTAATAAGAATGGAAAAAATACATTATTTAACGGTAAACCACTTATGCAGCTTAACCAATATGAAATAACTCTGTGTAACACCTGAACTCTCACAGTAGAGGCCCTTTTGCTTCATGAAAATTTCAACATTTTTTTAAGCAACAGCATTTCTTATTATAATGCCAGGAATGAAATACAGTTTGCTTTAGCCAGTGTTTAAAGCAGAAGGTTTAGGCTTCTTTCAGTCCCAGAGGTGTACAGCATCAAATTGTACAATGAAGTTGGATTCTATTCTATTACATCAACACATTGTGGTTTGTTTTTGTCTTACTCAGGGAACTTTTGACTAATTTATTGTAGTAGTGAGGGCAGTTGTGTAGTCGGAGATTTGGTCCACAACTTTTTCAGTCTAGACTGAAATTACTCTACTGCCATACAATTTATTACAGACATTCATGATCCCCAGAAAGCCCCATCATCAAGTCAAAATTTCAATTTGCACAATACTTTGGCTTATGACCAAATACCTGCAAACTACTGACATTCACAGCTGCCACAATTAGTGCAAATTAGCAGACTTTAGATCTGCTAAAGTCAGATGTTGATCATGGTAGACATATTTCCTAAAAAACAGATTGTTGGTGTCCTCATTGTTCGGTATCACAGAGCTGCTATAGCATGGCTGTAGATGGTGGAACAGTGCATGGTGGAAATGTTATTATTTATGTTATAGAAAACACAAATCCTCCAGCGCACATTTAGAGGCTTCCCCCATGTTATTGTATGTGTCATGATGAGCCTGCGTCAGTGTCTCCTCTCTACATCCCTCTGTGAATGCGAGAATAGAAGTTTGTGGACCCTAATGTTGAATTATTGGATTTTGAATTCTGAACCTCTGACTCTCCAACTGAGTGTTTGGGGCTTTTGTTGATGATATACTAATTTAACCTTGTGCTATCTGCTGTTATTTACTATTGTTTAAAAAATGAATTAATACAAAACAAGTAGTACTGTGCAGGGCAAAGTACCCTGCACAGTACTACTTATTTTGCCTGCCAATCCATTAACAGAAGTTCAACTCTATTGATATCATACACTTGAGTTCACTGGCTTACAGAATTTGAAGAATACAATGGTAGAAAGTTGTATTTATTTCTGTTTATAAAAAAAGAAACTGCTAGCAGTGGCTAGCCTAGCTGTTTCCCTTTGTTTCCTGTCTTCATGCTGACCTAAATTAGCAGTAGCTTAATATTTACTGTACAGACATGATATCAATCCTCCCATCTAACTTAGCTAAGACAGCAATCAAGAATATTTCCCAAAATGACGACCTGTTCCTTTTAAGATATGTAGTCGAGTCAATTTGTTTCCTAATTAAAGCTGCCCATCTGCTATTCTTGTACTTTAAAGAGTGAATTATTGGGTTGTCTTTAGATGGCTCTGTAGGTAACAGATGGACCTTAAATACACCCAAAAAAGATAGTCTGCCTTGAAGAGAGGGTGGGAGACTACTTTCAAATGATTTATATAGTATAAACTCATGAACTGTGTATATTGTTGGATAATCTTTAAGCTGACAGGCGGTTCTTATTCCAACTACTACATTTTGAAACCAAGTTAATGTCATCAAAATTTAAAGTTATGGGGGTAAAAAAGGTAAAGAGCTTCCCTCTAGCCAACAAAGTGCTGCATGCAGTTTAAGGTATGATGGGCCAATGAATGGGTAACAAAAGCTGCAGAGGCAGTCTGGACAGACGGTCAGTGATCTTCCCGCAGGGAAAATAGAAGTTATTTTACAGCAGATTGCCTCACACTGCCCACACGAGCTAATTATACAGACTATCCATGCGAGCCATGTATGGCAGAAATGTATAATTACAAAGACCTACTGTGATAATGTGCTTTGTGAAAAACTGATATTTTGGTTTTAAAAGTAATGAGTCAATTA
Organism: Anoplopoma fimbria; assembly: GCF_027596085.1. Lineage (NCBI taxonomy): Eukaryota > Metazoa > Chordata > Actinopteri > Perciformes > Anoplopomatidae > Anoplopoma > Anoplopoma fimbria. Next base: position 9,134,557 of record NC_072454.1, on the reverse strand, counting down.
CGACATTTTCTTCTATGTACAGTATCTATGTTTAAATATTTAAGATACACATGTACATTTGAAACTGGAACTGTGTTTTAACACAACATCTTAAATAATCTTATCAGATGAAAGGAATCTCAGTTGCTCCCCCGAGGAATTGGATTTATTTTTCTTTTATGCATACAACTTTATGCAGAGCTTCTGTATGTCCTGTATTTGATGTGGAGGTGCAAAAGGCCAAGTCATAAGATGAGTCATAAAGTGGTGGCTGTGGAGTGTTTGGGTTGGGCAAAAACAGGAAGTACTTCCTTGACTGTACTCGACATGGCTCTCAGAACAAGGTCAGTGGTTCCTTTTGAGCGCAGCCATGGAGACTTTACAGCATCGCTAAGCACCACGTCGACGACTGGCAGGCATGACCACCGGACAGGAAAGGTGACGAGGGCAAATCAGCAATCTTAACACACATACGAGTGCAGACAGATCTCCTAACTCGAGGACTCTGAAGTGCATGCACACACACACACACGCAAACTTTAGGGAAGCAATTTTAAAGTCCTTTTGTAGTTCTCAACTTTAGGGGCACAGTGCAGTCAAGTGAAGCCTCCTTTGTTATTGCTTGAAAACGCGAACAAGCACCCTCCCACCATTGCATGAACCCTGCCAGGTGCTATTCCGTTCAACACAGTCGGCAGTGTTTGCTGTGAGGGATCATGTCCTTGTTGCTGCTGTCGTGACCTCTCCAGGAACTTTCTTTGTTTCCACCTGGGAAAACTCTTTGCCTTCAGGTGAAAATGAGCAGATGGTGATTCCATGTGTATCAGTGGAGGCACACGTTGGTCTACTTTACCCTCGTAGGGCTAGAAGTGTGGGTCAGCGGCTGCAATAGTACACAGGAAAAGCAATCAACCTGTTTACTGCACTTATCCTATTCGTAGTAGTTTGTAGCACTTATTATATTCGTATTAGTCTGTTGCAATTATTGTTTTCGTAGTAATTTGCCTCTGCACTATACTTTTGCTCTGGTTTATGCTTTTAGATGCTTGTTTAAGAAAGGAGATGCACTTATGACTTCTGGTGACTAGTAGTTCTCTTGAATACCTATGTTGAATACACTTCCTGTAAGTCACTTTGGATAAAAGCATCTGCTAAATGACTGTAATGTAATGTAATGTAACCTTAACTAACAACACCTCCCAAAGTAGAAGCACTGCTGACTCATGGAGTCATAGTACCGCTGATGATGAAGTTGATAATGGCAACACCTGTTTTACACGCATCAGTGGTGACGGCGACAAAGTGCACTTGTTAAATCTGTAAGGATCTCTTCTCACCTTGCAAATACAACATGCAGCTCTGAAACACTGGTGACGGCAAACTTCTTCAGATTTCTTCAACTTCAAAATCATTTCAGCAGTACAGGGCTCAGTGACGAGACTTAAGTCAGTGAGGTTGTTTTACTACTACTACTACTACTACTACTACGACTAGAAGCATTTTTTGGATACTCTACTGAAAAAGTCCTGTTTCTTAACCACTCTAAAATATCTAGTTATTTAAATGAACAGGGGGAAAACTTTACAATTGAATACTTTTCACAGACTAAACACAATCACAACTTCTGGTTCCGTACAGGTCTTTTCCTGAGACTTACTGTATTTCTCTAATTGATTTTAATGAGCTGTTCTGTCACTCTAGTCGCAGTAAAGTCAATTTAATAGCCTTGCTTTTCCTCTGGTTGTTAAACGATTGACAAATGTGGACAAATGACTCCTCGGGGGTCTTCATCCAGTGACTGTTTTGATCTAATCGCAGCTTTAGTCAAACTAAGTGTTGAACACCTGGTAGACAGATGAGCAGGTTTCAGTCATGGACATCCGTCATCTGTGTCTACTCCGTGATGACAGTGAAACAAATCCATTTAATAAACATTAACTAGAAAGAGAGCAGAAAGCAGTTTTTCCAATATGTCTTTAAAAAGGCCACCTTGTCTGGGTTGGGGCCTTAGGTTGCACTTGCAAGAAGTCTGGTTGATTAGATGTTGTTGTATCCAGTGGCAGCCTGTAAGATTTGAGCTAAAGATCTTGCAGTTCATAAACCAACATCGGCAGTTGGCTTTCTGTGCGAAACAGGCAGCAGGTCAGGGAAATCTTCAGGAGTGTGGGGAATGTTTTGTTTGTCTCAACCATTGCTTTCACGTTTGTTTCAATCTTACTAGCCGTAGGAAATTCTGCGTGATATGATATATTGCTCAATTTATCTGTAGAGGTATGGACATGAGGACATGAGATTTTCTCATGCTGCCTTTTTTTGTTGGTCTAAATGAATTACAGTTTGGCATGTTTAAGATTCTGGGCCTTTGGACTGGAGTTAAATCTCAATGGTGGGTTGAACATCTGGTTAGATGTTTTTGGCTGTTGAGAGTATGCTGAGTTTAATTAAATGGGACATGGCATTATTCTGCCTTCCCAATCCCAGTTGTTGGCTCGTGAGTACTTTCACATAGAACCAGAATATTATGCGATAGAAAAAGCAACTTCTTTTTCAGAAGAGGTCAATTTCTTTGAGATTTTGCTCTGTGAATAAAGGCATCAACAAATCATTTTGTGTGGAACGGACCAATTTAAGACAAACTATAGTGTACAAAATAATGGAGACACCATAGTCAAAGCCACGCAAGCAAACTTGATTACTCCATTCAACCTTGACAAAGGCAGCGCATACCAGATCCACTCCTTCTGATATTTACCTTTCACAATAAAAGCCCTAATCATATAGCCTGCATAACTCACCTGGAGCATTTTGATAAATGGAAACTGAATCAATTATTCGTCATGCTCCCAGTGTTTTAGTGCCTTAATTTGATACCCAAAAGGTATAATTGTGTGCTGCAATTTACAGTAAAACATGTGTTGTTGTAATAAGCATGGTCCAGAGAAGAAATTATTAGAGGTTAATGGAGAAAAGGCAATGAGCTGGTGAAAATAAGAAAAAAAAACATGATTATCATGCAGTTGTTTTGCAAATCCAACTTGAGCAAGGTTTTTTTCCGCTTATATTTAAAATATCAACAGATAAATGTAAACTTTGTTCCCCTCATAAAAACACCATTCTATCACAGATGCACAATGACAGCATGGCACTGATATTCTAAATATGTTTTCAAGCACACGTCTCAGTTTTTTGTATTTTACTTTTTATTTTTTTCATATGAAACAAATCAGTTCTTCCAATGTCCTTTGAAGTGTGAAATGTCTTTTTAGCATGAATTCTCACAGTACATTCAGTTAATGTTGATCTGAAAGAAAACATCTTTGAACTTGGCACTTAGAAAACAACCACAAAGAATTGTCACCTTTATTGATTTAGAACAAAATTTACAAAGCCATTCAAACAGTCATTTTTTTTAATACTTTTATGTTTTTTAAACTCAACTGTTTAGAATATTCAAAATACTCTTTTTAATGTTGCTTCTCTCTCTCTTTGTACTTACAAATATGTACATTAAAGACGATGTCTTGTCACATTTAGTCCCACTGACTCTCCATCACTGGTAATAAAAAGCCTTTTTTAAGTGTGTTATTTATATCTCTTCACACTGTTGGCACTCTGTTTAGCTCCTCTATCTGTTTGAGCTTGAGTGTCTGTGAGTGTTAGCTGTGCTCAGATGGATGTCCCGTGGCTGGGCTCACTGGCTTCTGGGATGGGTCCTCCTGGCACCGGTTGGTAGGACATTGGCATGGGGGTCTTGACAGGGCTCTGCCGGAAGAGCCCCCCATTGGGCGCCCTGTGTTTGCAGCGGATAGAGGGCATGGTGGCACTGCTGAGGGGCAGGGGCAAGGTCCTGCCAGTGGCTGCTCCCAGTGTCCTTCCTGCCCGATGACCCTCCTGGAGGAAGGTGGTCACGGAGAGTCGCGGTGGCCCCCGATGAGCTTGGTAGTCCCGGGCAGACAAGACCTCTAGGGACTGGCTGGGCTGCATGCTGCCAATGTCCAGGGCAGAGATCTCGATAGACTGGCCTGGCAGCTGCTTGTGGGCCAAGTCCTCGTCCAGGAGGCTGTTCAAACGATGGTGGACCTGTTCCAGGTTCACCTCTTTGTCCTAGAGATAGATGGAAAGAAAGGCAGAGCCACAGAGCGTGTGTGGAATAAAAGAGGCCAGGAGAAAGGAGGTTTTAATTGAAGTGAGAGCATGAATGTAATTAAAGAGGAGTGTGATAAATAATGAAAGTGAAAATGAATGTGCAGTGAAAGGGATCAGGAGGATATAAGAGAATGGGACGGGGATAGAGAGTGAACGGAGACAGAAAAAGAAAAGGTTACATTGGTTGTTTCATCATCAACATCATGTCCAGTTTACATGCAGTCTACTATATTCATTATTACTGCGTTCACGTGAGATTCAAGGGTGCTAAAATGACATACTGGTTAGTTTCAGCTTTATTGAAGAAACCCAAATATATTAATTAATGAGATACTGGAATTTTTCAGGCAGCCCACATCAAGAGAGACATTATCTTAAAACACTAAATCTTGGATATGGGGTCGTAAAAGGTAATGTCTCCACTTCTGAAATGAACTAAAATGAAGGTGTCTCTTCATGCAGAAGTGTTTAAATTTTCTCCACAATTAGGTGACCACACATCTGCATTGGGCGACTCTTGCATGAAGAGCATCTGCTGTTAACAAGACAAGCTCCAATGGACACACAGATCCAATGAATCAGACATTGTGACACAGTAAAATCCAAAATAAATCAAAGTAGCTAATGTCACTCGAAATAATCTCAATTATATTCAAGAATCTTTGAATCTATTCCCATTTTTTTCAAAAACACAATTATGGGAGAGGGGAGGGAGAAGCCAAATAAAAGCCAAGTGATTGTTTATGGGACACATTTTGGCTGCACCCTGCCCTCTACACAGCAATATTTTATTCCATCATCATGCACCAATTTAAGTCAAGCCACACCAAAGACAGACAAAACAAAAACGCCAATCAACAGGAAAGACCATGGGGTGAGATGACGAATGAAGCAACAACAATCTACCCCTGCCCAGCCCCATGCCCCGCCCCCTTTGCCCTGACACAGCCAATGACCATCCAGTACGGTACTTCAGGCCTCTCCTGACCTGTGTCAAGAGCCTCGGCCTCCTCCCAGTCTCTCTCTCTGTGTGTCCATATGTGCCGCCTCCCTTCTGGTGAAGCGCTTGTTATGTCATTATATGTCAATGGACCAGAAACCCTTTCCAGACCGTAATCCTTAGTCACCTGCTGAAGATCATAGACAACGATACATTACCAAAACGGTCCCCTGTGAATCCGGACATTGACATATAATTGCAATGAATTACTACTTGGGGGATAAAAGATATAGTTTGACATTTAGAGAAATACTCCTATTGGCTTGCCTCTTGAGAATTAGAAGAAGAGATCTGTGAAGTGAAAATTTCAGGCGATTTTTTGTTTAGCTTCTTATGCAACGGACAGATATGAGAGTGGTATGAATTAGAGACATACCGATTGCAATTTTGTCCGATTTTTTTAAAGTCTGACCTGCTGATTTTCTTTTTAAGAACTCTAATTGACAGCAAGGCAAAAGAAAAATTGCCATCGTCAGTGTAAACCTTATTTTTATTTTTTTTACGTTATCCCTCTATCTTGTTTTTGTCATCTATAGTGGGTATAATCACACAACTGAAATTATAAGGAAATAAATTATTTTATTTTAATATTGTATTATATTTTTTTGTATTATATTACATTTTACAAGATTACTTTTGAAGACATCATGATAATGGTATAATTTATCTTCGCGCATTACTCATTTTTACTGAATACAGCTTGAATGCATAAAAATGCAAGTCAATGCAACCTCTTTTAACATTAGTGGTTTAACTCCTTGCTGTCTGTAAGGAAGCCAGTCACTATGATAACTCGGCAGAATGCATGGAAATGAATAATAATATAATAAGTTTCTGATTAAGTTGGCTGTTCCTCCAAGGCTGATTTTGGACTGCAGTTGTTGTGACGATTTGTCCGGCAAGAAATCATAAATATGAGACTGATCGTCCGGTCATGACTAAAACCGGACGGATGAATCAGTCCATCTTTAATATTAATCACCTCATCTAACTCCCGGCAAGAAAACAAAAAAGGCTATTTCCCAAAAAGTCAAACTTTTCCTTTGTAGTAGGTTTTGTTTGAAATGGCTGTCATAATGTCCACATACTGTTTGTGCTGTCATGGTGCAAGCAATGCTTGGAACTATTTAAAGAGATAATCCACCTACATTTATGAATATCAAACACTTGTTCTGCACAGGCTTGAAGGTAACTTTTCAAAACCAATTTTGTTGTGAACGCTGCTGTAGACCGCTTTAATTCATGGTAATAATTAGTAATTTCTGATCTAATCTACTTAAACAATTATTTTTGTTTTTATCACCTAATAATCAAGTGATTATTCCAGGAATACTTACTTTTTACATCACATTCCAAGCATATAGAGGGTGAGTGTTTGATGCTCAGGGATACAATTTGGGAGGAAAATTGCTTAAAAACATGTCTTCAAACACAAATAAAATGGAGCACATAACCATGAGATTGTACTCAAACAACACATCTAACACTTCCTATGTTCTATAAATAAGGAGACAGGGATGTTTGTCTCTTGTGAATCTCACATGACAGCCGTATGTGGTTATTATGAGAGCAGCTGCACACAAAGACTGAAATAGGAAGAAACAGCAGTAAGTCAAACTCTATGCGTCAAAAACCAGCATCTGTGTAGTTTGATTTACTGTGTTTCTTTTCAGGACAGGACTGGATCTTTAATGGGTGTCCTCAGCCAGTGAGTCTTATTTGAATGTTGGACTGTCAAGGCAAGCAGGTCAAGGCTCAGATTCTTTGCTATCCGCTTTTGCTCACACTTTAGTTTAGGGATCCATGTCAAGCCTTAGTTGTCTGGACGCCTCATGCAGAGGGGCCGCGCAGTTGACAGCAGCAAGATGAAGTCAGAGCTCTAAAGCATTACGACTTGAATGGATTAGCTAAAGAGAGCTATTGTACAACTGAAGCACTTATTGACTCAGGAGTCCAATTTCAGTTTGTGGTTTTGAATTTGCCATTCAACATTTTGTACTGTTATCACTTCAGCTGCGGTTTTCTCACATGAGCACCAGAGACTGTGATTGTCTGTTTAGGCAATTCATGTTTTCATGTGTCAGTATGAGAGAATCACAGAGAGTGTGTTTGAGAGAGAAGCCTCAGAAGTCCCTAACAAAGCATCCCGACCTCTCTCCCAACATGAGAAGGAATGAGCAGATTGATCACATGATGTCTGGACTATCAGGGGCACACCTATTATAACTGGGTGTACTGCAGCTCTACTAAATCGGGGCTGGTGTCAGCGCCTGCTGGATCCATAAAGTAGAGTGTGGCAGTGGCATCTCTGGGCAGGACCGGGGGGCCCGGGGGTCTGGGTCTCGACCAGGGTCTTGGTGGGGCAGGTGGACCCGTGGTGGCCACCATGGACCGGTTCTGGGTTAGCAGGCTTGGGACTGGGCCCTGGCCCGATGAGATGTCAGTTGTCACCTCTTTGGGCTGCTCTCTCCGGCAGTGGTTGCTGTTCCACCAGGTCTCCAGTGCCGCCACCAGGAGGGCCAGCAGCAGCCCCGCAGCCAGGATGCAGAAGACGCCAGCAAAGCTGTGGAGACGCAGCGCCCGTCCCTCCGGCTGGGCGTCCGCGTGGCTCTGAAGGTCACAGCGGCCTTTCCTCGGCCACCATTTCTGCTTCAGAATGTCAAGGTCACCTTTTTCCTGAAGCTCCAATATCCTGTGGAGAAACACAAGTTTCACACAAGTGGGTGCAGAGTTTCATGTTATAACAGCACACAGCATCGGACAAATCTTACATCATATTATTATAGCATTGATTCAGGCATGTTAAATTCTGACTAATCAAATGACAAATACATTGGAGTAGAGTACAGAAGATTAACTAATTTCCAAAGAGAAATATGAAGAAAAATCAATATTACTGCTCTGCATGACTATAATTACTTGATAAGACTGTGCTAATGTACTGCAATAGTATTGATTGTTTGCTAACTAAAGGCTAATTGTGGCTATAATGCTATTTAAAGCAGCAGATTGTAAGAATTAATACTGACGCATTGTTATTACAATTTACAATCGCTAACCAGAGCTCAATGACCAGTTTTATGTAAACAAGGCACAGAAAAACAGTCTCAGCTTCAACATTAATTGGTTTCATATCAAATTGTATGCGTGGAAACAAAGATGATGAAATACTACAATCAGCTCATTAGTGAGTGTGCAGAGAGGAATGGATGTTTGAGGAGAATGATGACGGCTGAGTCCAAACTGATGCGGGGCACTGAATCTGTCCCATCGGAGCGTTTAGCTTTCCACACAGTCATTATTCAACCTCTTCAACAATGACTGGCACATGTGTGTTTGTGCACAAGCCTGCACATTTATCCAAAGCCAAAGGAAGAATATGACTGAAAGCTTTTGACATTTACACTCATGGAACCCATTCAAATATTCACCGTTTCTCTCCAGGAAGTCATATATTTAAGATCTTTTACTGAGGCACTGTTTGTAGTTTTCATGGTATTCCTGGGGCGATCCTCCCATTTTGGATGGTGTTCACCACAAATTTATATTTTTTGTTTGCTGCCCTGATCCTAGAAAAATAACTTGTATGAATCTTGTTAAACTACACTGAAATATTTTGGAGTAGCAGGTCATTCAAACTTATTTGGAAGCGAAAACTAAGGCGAAAGGTTAACTTAAGTTATTTGTGGAAATACTTTGGTATTTCCACAAATAACTTTGGTTCAATAACTTTGGTTCAACTTTGTCCTCCCATACTTGCCGTAGTTGTTTGCACTCACAATTTTCCTGTGCAATATAGGATTACTACCACTCCAAATAAAGTTGTTGATGATCTGGATTAAGTGTTGGTTCATTAAAAAATGTTTTCTGACTGCTTGTATTTCATCCCAAATTGGACTTTTTTTAAAATCTCAGCAATTATTAGATGTGTACAATGTTATCAAAACTGTTATAACCAATGGCCAGAAGAACGAAAATAAAACCTTAGTTGTAATACACTGTGGTTTACTTTTAAGAAATTCAAATAATTTACAGATTGAATGATCGAACATCAGGAAATATCAGCGGGTTCCATTGCTGCTTGGCTAAAAATATACCAATACACGTACTTCTGAGAGAAGAGGTCTCTGTAAGGACTGCCGTGCTGCAGGGCAATGCCGTAGCCTCTGGTGCTCATGCTGTTGCCAGCTACAGTCAGTGTGCAGTCGTCATCTGTCAGAGCAGCGTACTCTACCACCGCCATGTCCCACAGAAAGGCATACGACTCTCGCTTTGCCTGGATAGTTCAACAAAAGACGTACAAAGGGTAAAAACATGGAAGATGTGTTCAAAGCCAAGTGACACTAGCTTGGCTAAGACACCATTACACAACTATATCAGTGCACAAATACAAAAAAGACTATCCTCCTTTAGTCACACACAACTACAGAATGTTATTTCACTGTAAAATAATATAAAAATGCTATTACTTTGATTTGCATGGTTAAAGCTGTCCATTTGTGACCTTTCCCCTTCATTTTCACGTCCCTCCCCATTACATTACATTACATTGCAGTCATTTAGCAGACGCTTTTATCCAAAGCGACTTACAGTCAGTAGTATATTACATATCATTCACCCATTCACACACTGATGACAGGCTACCATGCAAGGTGCCACCATCAGACTAACTAACATTCATGCAACATCCAGTCCACACCGATGGCAAGCCTTCGGGAGCAACTTGGGGTTAAGTGTCTTGCCCAAGGACACATCGACTGCCGAAGCCGGGTATCGAACCACCGACCCTCTGATTGGAGAACTACCTTGCTCTCCACTACGCCACAGCCGCCCCAGCATCTCCCCAGCATCCTTTACAGTACAGTTATCACACTGATTAGCTCAACATTAGATTTCTTTACATAGTTCATGAAAATAGTTGCATCCCTATTTATTTTCCAGCTTTGCATTCCTCTGCGTGTAACATATTTTCAGAGCCTCAAGGGCACACTGTGGAGAATATATAGAATAACTACAGCTGAAAATCTGTGTGAAATCCTTCTTGACTTTTTTCTGTTTATTTTGTGTGCACTTCTCTGGCTTTCTTCCCTGTGGTGTCACTACATCCTACGTCTCCCAGAGTAAGACTGTGCTCTCAACAAATATAGCTGAGCAGACTTTTCACCTCACATCTCATTAGGACTGCACGGGGCTCTCAAGTTTACTCAGTTTTGATAAATAAACATACCAAAGAAATCGCATTACCAACACACTATAAAACTGAGTTCAGACTGAGACACTTACAGTAGTTTGTGGGCTTTGAGAAGCACTGTAGTAACTTTTTCTCACCAAATATGTATGTTTAAAGTGGGATTTAATTCCGAGAATAGTATTTTTTAATGAATGTATGCGTAATGCAAACTGGCCTGACGACGATGAATGCAATTAGCTGCCTTAGTAATAATGTATAAACTCTGTAATCTGTTTAATTATGGATTATTCTTCAATCTGGTGTTTGTAAATCTGTGTTTATTTATCTGTTGAAGGAAGATGGAGAAAAGTTAGAATGCATTAATTCATTAATTCAGTACCACACCATTTTCTAGGACAATTGAAAACCCTCACAATTCAATAGTTTCAAATACCATTTTACTCACATGCTTCTGTGAATCAAGAACAGTAATTATTTAACTAACTCACATTGTGTTCCTACCTGGCAATGTGCAAGTAAAAAGCTATATTTAATAATCATTAAAGCTAAGCATATGTTTTGCAGTATTCTCTCTGAGTTGAAGATGTAATTATATATATTTTCTTCTGTTAAATATTTAAACGCATTTACAGTTTTTGGAGAACAAAGCAATCCTTTCATTGCCAGCCTGTTTCATTTGAAGTAATAGCATGTATTGGTTCGAAATAAAATTCTGTTTTAAATAATTAACACTTCAGAAACAACTGATTGGATTAAATCTGACATTTTTTTATATTGCTGTTTGAGGATGTAAAGTTGCCAAGATGCCTACAGAAGTCCAACAACAGTAACATGAGTATAAAGTGTTCTGACAACATTTTATTAATGAATACCCAAAGAATATTCACCTTCTTGATTCCGTCTGATGGGCTGGAGACGGAGTTCTCAAAGGCGTTGTTCTTGTTGATGGTCTTCCAGAGCTCAGCAAATGTGCTGTCTTGCTCCAAAGGGTTTGTCCCTTTAGCCTGGAAATACTCGTACACAGCAGAGTCCCTGACTGTCCCGTAAACGAGGTCCACCTGCTTGGAAAGGTCCTGGAACGACCTATAGTTAGGGTCAAATTAGTAAGTTAGTTTAAATGAATTGATTGAATGACTCTGATTTGGACAACTGGAAATAATTCTTTAAAAATCTTTTACAGAACTATAATTATATGACTAGCAGCAACCTCTACTGCTGAAAAATGAAGACAACATGGAAGTGCCAAAAACGGTGGTTCCTCAAATGGCAACTTTAAGTAGTATATTATGTTATCAAAAGTTCAAAAGTGCGACAGCACAGCATGTCTTGGATTGTTATTTAAATTGTTATAAAAACACGTCATGAAAAAGACATTGTATAGTATGTAATAAAAACTGTAATGCAAAAAGCCTTATCAAAGTAAGCCAAAAAACTCATAGTACATCAGGAAAGCTGTCAAAAAATGTAATGAAAGTCATAACATAGAGTGCCATAAAAAAGTCTTAAATAAGTTTAGCATGTCATAAAAAAAGTCAGTGTGTCATTCGAAGATTCACAAGACCAGGAACATGGGATTACAATGTCAGATGAGTAATTTGACTTTGTACACAACTCTTCCATATTTCTTCATTAGATTTTCCCATTATTATGTATAAATAATATGCCTAAAAGAAAAAATAAGAGACAGAAATCAGGGTAGCAAAACAAAATTCAAATAATACTTAAAAAGTAAACTATCATGATCTTTTTTCCAAGTTTAAGAAACAAAGGTGGTCAACTTATAAAAATTATAATTAAATATTATAAATAAAAAAATGATATTGTGTCAGGTTTATGTGCAAGGCACAGTCTACTGCAGTGCAAGACTTAACACGGAGTCCATTTCAACGCAAGACTACAGAGAGAAGATATACCCTGACAAAACTGATACGCAGCCGATGTAAATATCATAAAAAAGTCATTTTCTCTGTGCTTTCTTGTCTCGCAGGTTTCCATTGATGGAGGTAACACCTGGATTGTGGTTGCGCCTGCTGCCGTGACCCTGCTTGACATCCACAGCTATTATTAGTGATCATATTTCTATTATTATTTCTGCTATAATGATTATTATCATTTTTTTAATACACTAATATTATTATTCATAATGATATTATCGTTGTTGTTGCTGTGCATCTCTGTATGTGTCTCTGTCCCTCACTTTACCCAGTCTGTTTAGGTAGACCACCTCCCACCCAGAGCTCGGTTCTGCTCAAAGTTTCTACCCTTTAAAAGGGAATAATTGGTGTGGATGGGAGTCGCCCAAAGCAGCTGGTAAGATTGGTATTCCTGTCCATGTATAGCTCTTCCATAGCTGCTAATGACCTTGCCTTTCCTAATGATGTAGCCCTTATACAAGAGAGCACTGATGTGGAGAAGCATCGATTGTTACTTTCTCACAGAAGTAAATATGTAAATGACTGCTGGTCAGATTATCATAAAGATTGATATGTTTTTGTACCCATCTTGAAAAAAATAAGTCTGAACTTGCAGAAATAGACATCTCAGTCTCCATCTATGCCAAATGATCTTCTGCAATGAATGAGAACACAATCTCATTCTATAGTATAGTATAGTATGTCAAAAAAGTTATAGTACACTTTGCCAAAACAAGTTGGAAAAATGTCATAGTATGGTGTGTCATGAAATTCTCATGAAAAGTCACAATATATTATGTCAACAAATGTCATAGTATATTATGCCATAAAAAGTTGTAAAAATGTCATGGTAAAGTATGTCATACATTTGTCATAAAAATGAATAGTATATTATGTCGTAAAAAAGACATGGTAAAGTGTGTAATGAAATTGTCATAAAAAAATCTAAGTATTGTACGTCACAAAATGTCATAGTAGAGTGTGTAATGGGGACATGGTAAAGTATGTCATACATTTGTCATAAAAACCATAGTAAAGTATGCCGTAAAAAATTAATAGTATAGTGTGTCATAAAAATCGCATAAAAAAATTATAGTTACGTACGTTATAAAATGTGAATAACAACAATCCTCCTACATTCAATACTCCTCCTAAGCCTTGTTGCTTGTATCCTCTCAAATAACGAATTACTCCTTTATCTAAAATTCCCCTCCTGGTTCACTTCATCCAATCAGTAAGCCTAAACTACCCTTTCTTAAGCACATTAGATTAGTCTATGAATTAGATTAGATTAGTCTACATCTACTAAATTAGCTGCACCTGTAGCGTGCTGCTTGCAATTCTGATGCCAGTGCTTTCCCCAGCAATACAGGCACCACGACTCCAACCCAATTCAGACTAATGATGACCAGGTTGGGATTTTCAGTTGCTGGCTTATTATGGGGTTCATCCTAATGTTTGGGCATCATCATCAAATAAAGTGAACATCTCTGATATCTGAAAACTAGTCTCCTTCTTAGTTGAAATGCCTATAATGCAAATGCTTTATGGGAAATAAGAAATTAGGCTCCTTGCAGCAGCTGTAGTTTAGTGGAGATTATTGGCAATTTTGTACAGCATCATATTTGCTAAATGCCAATGTTGTTGTAATTAGAGTTAGCTTTCACTGCAACATGAACGGCAATCTGCCCATAAGATTACTTACTTCCTTGACTGGTATTCGGTTGATATGTTTGACATGCTGCTATGTGCGTTGGCTACATGTCCGTTGAAAAACAACCCATTAGAGTAGTACCAGAATGTTTCTATAACTTAGACTGTAATAATATCAGGCAATGGCTATTTGAAGTAGATACTGTATAGACACTGAGGATATCTGTCATCCCTTTTCCAATACAGAGAGGTCCAACGCAGTTCATTAGCTATATTGGCTGAACAAAGACCAATGAAATAAGCCCAATACCAACCACATTATTCCTCCCTTTCTGCCATGCACAGCTACAGAGACAAAAGCTTGTAAAGAATGGTCTTTTCTCCTTATGTATGGACGTCACCATTTTCCTTTTAAGGTGTTCTTGTTGGAATCAAAGGCTCTCAAATTGTCCGTACAGTTGGCCATGGTTATATTTAGCTTTATAAATGCAAAATTGGCAATAGCAGTAACAATTAAAGCAACATTAAAAAATAACATGAAACTAATCTGACTCATTTGCTCCCTCTTACGCATATAATAGTTTTATATCGTACTGAGCAAGGAAAGAAACACACTGTTTCCCCTCTGTGTCCCAAGGCATAGGTGTTTTGTCAAAGCTTATGCACGCACAGAAAGAAGAAACAAAAGAGGAAAAAAGCCATGCAGAGTCTAAAGAAAAAATCTTAGATGCAAATTATTCTAGTAATCATACTATTATCAGACCAAGTTTTCAATTGTTCCCCAGTACACCAACTTAATGTTGAATGCACACGCACACTTTGAAACAGGCAAGGACAAGAAATTTCCACTATTGCCAATTTGGAGGTATCCGCCCTCATCTGTGATACAATTCATAGTAGATCTTTGGCCACCGGGGACAATTAAAACCTAGGTTATCATCTTTATCAAAAGAAACATTTAATTTATAGATGATCTTGTCAAGTTAGAGCAAAGAGTGATAAAATGACGGAGCCTAAAAACAGTGACAGCACAGCTTTTCCATCTAAACCACATTACTCCAAGGCAGTAAGGACCTGGTTTTGTGGGCATTGTCTAGACATTTCGGCAAGTACCTTTCCTTTTGGAAGCCTACCTACACTTTGCTCATTTACATGCAATTAAGTCACCAGTTTAGTCTACATTCACAAGTAAACAGAAATAGGGGATTAGGGAAACCTGATTTCCCCAGGTAGATTTCCCTCGAGAACGCTGATTTCCCTGCCATGTATATGAGAAACCGTTTTCTAATCTGTTTTTTAAAACTACGCATGTGCATGACAGACGACTACAGCGAGGGAAAGTAACAGCTGAGCAGCTGGATGAAAGGAGAGCTAATTACAGAGTGATGTGTCTTTGTATTTAATCTGATTCGTCCTATTGTCTAACAAAAACTGAAACGATCAGAAAGTTGGCAAATTTACACACGCACAGCTTCTTTTAGTACTACAGTTAAAATGAGTAAGCAATGCTTTCAAATATAGTGAGGCATAAGGGAAACTCATACTGACTTGCTTCATGTATACATAGATTTACTGGATCTAGTTATTACTACAGTGCATGTAAACACGTTCTCCAAATACCTGCATAACCTGGTTACTTCAGGATGATGGGAAAAGGAGCAAAGTGTCCTGCTCTATCTGTCCTCCAGTGCCACCTTCAGAGGAAGTGAATTCCAGTTCTGATTGGAAATAAAGCAAAATTCCACCCTTTTCTTTGTGGTAAATTGCAACTGTGTTTTGTTGTTTGATGATAGGAAGTCAATCATTGGTGTACCAGACATAACTACTTTGATTGTGAGTGGTATGGTATGGTAAGACCTACTGACTGTGTCAGGATCTTGTAACAAAATCAAGTCCCCACCATCTTAATTTACCACTTTTGAAATTGCAATGATTTGTTCTTATGGAGTGACTGTGGGACAGAAGGTAGAGCGTGTTGTCCCTAAATCGGAAGATAGGGGGTTCAATCCTCGGCTCCTCTAGTCCATGTCGATTGCTCCTGAAGGCAATACTATTGGTGTGTGAATGTTAGTTAGTCTTGATGGGCAGGTGGCACATTGCATGGTAGCCCCTGCCATCAGTGTATGAATGGTTGTAAATGGTAAATGACATGTTGCTTAAGTGCTTTGAATTAAATACTTTCTTATTTTTCAGTGTATGCAAATGACTATACCTCTCAGGATTTATTGCCTTAAATCTGTGCAGATTTTCTGAACAACAAATTTAGATTAGCTAAGAGCTGAATCCCACACAGGCTACGAGTTCTCTCTTCACAGGCGAGCTGTGAGCTGTTTAGCATTCGCTCCCCCCCTTACATGTCCACATGTGGCTATTTGTTCAACAGAAGACGGACCCAATGCAATCAAATGCCTCTCTGCCCATTCTTCAGGGAGAGATCGCACACCAAATTGGATTCACTGACAAATCGCATTTAGACTGAAGACAGGCTAGTTGTTAGGCAGCGGGTCAAAAATTACAGAAAAGCGTATTGAAATATATATTCTCTATGAAACCTGAAGAACACCACACACTCTGTACAGCTTAATTAAACCCTCTTCTTTGTGTATCCACTAAACATAGACCTCACTATAAAATAAATATGTCAAGAGACATATACATTCCACATATCACAAATCACACATTTGCCTCAGAGGGCTTTACAATCATTACAGCATATAAGACATCCTCTTTCCTTGGACCATTGCAAATTTCCCTCTTATCTTACCACAAAAGGAAAAACTCCCTCTTTCAAAATAACCTTTAACAGTGGAAAACAAATGTAGATACCTTAATGATAACATGAAAGGATGTGGAACCTTTTTCAAAGTCGTGAGTGAAATCTGATTGAATCACTCAAGATCTGCAACTTAACTGTCGGCTGTGAGGGTGCATTGAGGGGAAATGTAGGCACCAGGTTTTAACAAAAAAGAAAAATAAACAATATCTCAAGTTCTGCTGTAGTGATTTTTTTTCTCTCTTTAAAAACAGTCCATTGGACAATGTTATTGGAGTGCGATGCAAAATCCTTTTCAAATTTGAGAAAATACACAAATATTTTTAAAGACAATCCTTGTCCCACAAAGTAAATGTCAGTGGATAGCTTACTTCAGTTATTGAGATCATACAGCTCATGTATTCATACTGCACATAATACTTGATACAGGGCTGATCCAGGCATATTTTAGCGTATTGATTTCAGATGAAATAAAGGCGATCAAAACATTATCCTTTTTTTTTTTAAATAGTTTTTTGTCCACCTCAGCCTGCTTTTGTTGCAGCACTCTCCTTAGACAGCTGGGCTCTACATTACTCTGGCTATTGACATTTTTTTGGCACCTGCGCTGGCAAAATTTGCTGAGCTCGTATGATAACAAAGCTGCAGGTCATATCAGCTGTCTCTAATTAACATTAATTCTGTGAGTGACTTTTGACAGACCAAAATAAAACTGCCTCGCTATTGTTTATTTATGTGCATCTGCAGCAGGTGTTTGTACTCAGCCAAAGATTGTTTATGAGGTAAAAAAAAAAAAAAAACATGACTCCGTAATTCTGTTGTTCAAACAATTTAGACAGAGTAAGAAGTCTTCAATCTAGTGGTTCACTTTATATACATTTCAAGAGTCGCACTCTTCCACTTGTAAAAATATGGTGTGTCAAATTTAAAGGCTACATTTGTTATTTCAATGTGTCAGACACACATTCATTCAAGATTAAGGTTAATATGAATATTATGATATCAAAGGACTTGGAACGGGATTTGGGCCCTAAAACAATGTTTAAAGCATGTACTATTCCCACTGTGAGAATAATTACAAAGAAATAAATTACAAACTGCAAGTGTTATTTCTGTGCATTTGACCTTCAAGGTAAAGTACCACAGAACAACAGCACATTGGTTATTCCTCTATTATCCGTTACTGTAGGTGTATACAGTACATGTGAACTTTTAAACCCATGCAGAACAGATTAATCAGTTCCTTTTTGCAATTTAAATCACCTATGGTGTTGAGATTCCACAATAAGAGAAAAGAAAAACTGCAACTTGACTAGGTTAAAATAATGTAAACATGAAGGTACAGTGTTGTGTCTTACCGTACAGCATTGTCCATGCGTGACACTGTGAGGTAGGCAGCCAGGTTTGCTGTGTAGGACGAACAGACAATGAGAGTGAAGAGCCACCAGCTGCCCATGACGATACGCAGAGCCACGGATCCCAGGATGGAGTCAGTGCCTGTGGAAGGGCAGTTATTAACACGTGGGTATAAAAACATCATCTCTTATACCTGATCTAGTTTAAAAACAAAAAGCATAATATGCACTGCAGTCCCATTTAAGAAACACATTTGTTTATGTCATATATCTCACGTGGAAGTTACAATACTGCTAAAATGTGTAGGCATGCTTTATTATTATCTGGGTCTTGTTGTTTCGTTAAATTTTTATTCTGAGAGGGCCAAGAAAAGAAAGGCTTTTTAGATCCTAATACCTTGTGTTTTGAGTCACTAGGATTATTTTGTGCATTTCGAAAAAGCTTTTAAGAGATTAGTCAACTCGGTGAATAAACAGACATTACCATTTTCTGTGCGTGTCTGGTAAGTAATATGATTGTTCCGGTAAAATGTAGTCATACTTTATCATCAAAAAGGGATTAAGTAGTATTTTTCAGTGTCTTTATGCATGTCTATAACAATGATAAAACCTTGTGAGTGACATGTTTCCGCATAAAAAGCCTGATCCTTTTTCTACTTTTGAAAATATGTCTATATCAAAAATCTCAAATAAAGTTATTGGCAGTCCTCTACTGAAATGCACATTTTACATTCCTTTTAAATTACCTACCATTGTTTGTTAAATCTGCTGTATATTGTAATTTTTCTTACTTTTGTGATAAAAGTCATATTAGAATGAGCTTGTGACCTGAAGTATGTTGATTGAAGTAAATGTTGATTAGGGAGCATTGCTCTCAGTGAGACTCCCTCCTGCATAAATAATGGTGAAACACTGGAGTAGTTAACTGTTTTACGCATTATGATTTTGTTTTTCCATCACTTATTTTCCCAAGAAAGTGTATTCAAAACCATCTAGACTGCACTGTTACTTGCACAGTTTTATATTCTATTACACATCAAATCCAGTTTTATTAAAAAATGCTTCTATATATTTATTTTCTTCCTGTCCTTAATATTCTTTCCTTTGTGTCTTTAATCCTTTGTCCTTCCTTGTTTTCTTTGAGGAGAAAAGACTGGTTCGTCACATTAGCTTTTCAATCTTCACTTTTTCTCTGTCATACTGACTCTTTCTCTCCAAATATCCAACAGCATTTGAGGTGCATGAGAAAAATGTCAGCACACATTCTAATTTTGAAGAGTAAAGCCATAGAAATGTCATCCGAGAGATGAAAAGTGTGAAATGTAATGAAAACATATTTGCCTGAAAGTGTCACAATCAACACAGCTGCGCCCCTAAGGACAGTTTGGGCAAAAAACTGAAGGCCTTGTCAGATGCATAGCACTCCGGCATCAGTCATTTTTATTACATATGGCTTTGACAGATTTCGTAAGATCATCGAGTGTGAAATGTGCATCTTGAAACTTTACTGGATCTTACCCTACTGCAACCGTCTCTTTCATATTTGAAACAAATCGTTCTAACTCTCTAATCATAATGAAAAAGTGTTATTTTCATCCGTTCTCCTATACAAATTCAGATTATTTCCTACCTCTAACCGACCTCCTTGTGGAAGGAGAGAAGGGCAGTGAGGAAAGTCAGTGTGTCTGTGGGTGGATAGTTTAATCTGCATGAACATAGAACAAAACCCAGCCAAGCACTGGCATATCATTATGAAATCATCGGAGGGTTACGGTAGTCAAGTTTATGCTCTCTGACAATGGCACACAATGCATCGGAAGTCAGATCCATATCAAAGCGACCTACGTCATCCAAAGGAAAAATGCAATCCACTTGACTGAAACAGAAAAGTGGTGACGTTGGAATGCGAGCCAGAAACGAGGAGGAAAAAAAAGAGAGGCAGAGAGAAGAGATGGAATTTAGCTTCTCTTGAAATATAGTGGGTGCTGGTTTAAAAAAGGCTCATAGGCAGTGAGCCAGACTTTGATCGATGCTGTTCAGGCTACAACATCAGTTGCTGAAGAAGTCATTTATCCAAACCGGACATACCTGGATCACCACCAGACCTAAAGATGGGATGTTCTCCTTGACAAGGGCACCTTTAGAAAATGCTATGGTGGGCGTTGTGCCTCAAACTGACTACTGAATCAGCATCTATTGTTTACTGATATCCATATGTGCATTTTCATTGATTGAAACCCTTTTATTTTAATCTTCTGTCCTTAATCCCTTGAAGTACTTTTATTTTATTTTTTTCTCTTTTATACTGCTTATATTCTGGGTTGGATATTTTGGACTGCTTGGTTGGTGCTTAGTGTACAAAGATGAATTACTGAAGGTCAAGGGCAGGCAGGTTTTTATTTATTTTACAATGCCATTGACTTTATCAGTTAACACATTTTCAAACAGAGAAGTGCTAACTACTAAGAGGTTGGTGTGTGATTTAGTAGAAGGAAAACCAGCCTAGTCTTGGCCCTCCTATATATAACAAAGACATATATTTGTAGCTGCTGTCCTTGCATGTTGTGTAGACTTAAATTATATTACTCACCTTGTTGAACAAAAGCACCGTAGACAATCCAGATGGCGCTCTGAAGTGAAGTGGAGACAGAAGGCGGCGGGTGTCCTCCTGCATTGTTCTGGCAGCGCACTGCCTGGATGCGCCTGAGCAGGAAGATCATAATGCCCACCACAGGGATAGCTGCGGCAATGCACGCCCACACTGCCAAGTCAAATGGTGCCAGCAAAGAGAAAATGTTGATCTTTTCCTCTGACTTGCGCATCAGGATTCCCACTGAATAGTCCAGGTAGCGTTTGCTGAAATCCACAACACTCTCACGCTCCGGCGTGATGGTGATGGCTGATATTGCCAAGTCAGCTCGCTGTGGAGGGACAGTCATATGTTTTAGTAACTTTATAACATTTCTTTTAAAAACAACAGTATAATTCTAGAACAATCTAGCTCCCTGTTTTGTCACCATTGAGGAGGATTGTTTTGTCACCACACTTTAAAACCTTGTGGAGGACTTCAAATACTCTCTTAGAGAAAGAAGGGTTTCTGACCCTGTGACCTTCGCTCTTGTGTCTCTGTCATTTTAGTGATCAAATGAGCTTCCTTCATCATTCCCTAACAAAAGGAACCTTCACAAGTTCACATTTCCAAATGTTAAATGCATGTATCAGACAAACATTGTACACCTTTATGCTATCACCAGGACTTTTTGATTTTCTGACAAAATTACCTTTCATCAGCATAATTTATTTACCCAGTAAAATGTTGACTTTTAAGCTTATAACCAGGGAGATCATTAGTCCTTGTGAAAGTTTTAATTCCAGAGTTTGTTTTGCAAAATAATTAAGTCCACAGTATGTCCACTCTGCATTCTCTAGCCAAAATGTGATGAAAAACAAGTAAACTTTTTTATCTATCAAAGGGAGTTAAATCCCATTATCATTATGACCAACAACAACATTTGTCGCGGTCTCAAACTTTATCAGTCGTTCCAAAATGCAGCAATCAGACCCAGATCAATCAATCTCTGAATTCAACTGGAGAAAACTGATAGAGCAGATAGAGGCTGTTAGCCCGTGCAAATGTTTCTCCTAATCTTTTCTACTTTACTGAGCCTTACAATTGGGATCCCATTTCAAACAAGACCATGTGGCCTGAGTCCCAGAAAAGAAAATGATTTGGACTGAAATCTGGACATTGATTGATAGAGATGAAAAGAAAACACACCAACCTTGCCAATGAGCTCTCCTATCATGCCATTCCAGGATCCATTGGGAAGTGCTGAGCCGTATTTCCCATCGCCGACTTGGTAGATGTCATACTTGAAGCCAAGGATCTTGGCCAGGGCGTCCAGGACATCAATGGAGAAACCCTTGTATCTCTTGGGTTGGCCAAGAATATTCTCTGCCACCATCACAAACGGCTCTTCCTGTTTGAATGAATATTATACTTTTAGGTTAGTACATTACTGACAACGGTAATGCAGAGGAATGGGAATGTGTCAGGATTTTGTCTCTAAGCCCTCATTTTATCCTCGAAGTTTGGGAAAGAGCAGAGTATGTGCACTTAATCACAGGCACGTCATTTATCAAGATGCACCATAATCTCCTCGGGGCCAGATTGGCGAGCAAATCGAGGACACATTCATTCATCTAGAGAACTTTGGGGTGACACCTTTATGAAGAGCTTCTAAGGTGATCTAAGTTCAACTTCATCATAATAAAATCGTTTCCTGGGCAACTGTTGACCTGTAACACATGGCGCCATGGCATCTGCTATGGTTAATCAACGTGGAAATTGCCATTTTGAATTTAGTGCACCCAACCATGGTTCTTCTTTATGGGTTGAAAGTGTCAGGGCAGAATTAAATAGGTAAAGAAGACAGGAGGAAAGGGACAGAGAAGAGAGGAGGTGTTAAAGTGGGCAGGGGCAAATGGCTTGATTAAGTGACACTGCCAGTGGAGAGCTGAGCAGAACTTATGTGAATAAATATGGTGCAGGTAAATCATGTGTGAAGAAGAGGTAGAGTGAAGAGATGGGGAGGGGAGCGACTTAAGCTGCAAGAATTCCTGAAGTTGGTTAAAGAATAAACTGCTGTCATGTTGGATTGATTTAACCGGCCTTCTGTTGCTCTAGATTCACAGGATGTGAAGATGGAGGAGGTAAACCTAAAATTCCCTCTTCTAAGTGAACAGGACCAAACAGTGTAAAGTAGATTGATAGAGGTCTAGTTCTTCAAGATCCTGTGCTGTTCTTTTTGGTTCTCCATCCTCACTGAACCCAGTAGAACCTAAAGACTTGTATTTATTGCAGTATATTCTGCAAACAGAGCCTGCATTTCATTCAACTAAGGTAACAAATTGGCTTTTATTTAAGGCAGCCTAATAATAAATACAGAAATTAATTTATTAAGCCCTCTTGTTTTCTTCTCTCTCCGTCTCGCTTTTAATGGTAGTTCATGGTTTTATTTGAAAAATCTAAATGGAATGTTTTTCCATTTGTCTTTTACTGCAGCTGAACATTGAAAAAGCCAGACAAAGTAGCAGTAATCTAAATAAATTTTCAGGGGGTAAAAAACATTTTTCTGTTAAAAAGATCATTCACAGTATTATGTTAAAGTGTGTTTAACAGAGAAACTATTGCTTTATCTGTGGGTGAAAAGAACAACCTATTGAATTAGTTTGCCTCTATACTGTGGTGTTTGTTTTCCTACTCACATATTTGCCTACTCAGGTCAGGCGTTAATAGATTCATTGTACTCCCACAACTTACCAGTAATGTTACAATCTTCAGCGTCACTCCCTGCATACCACTCTCTATCCGATTTTCCTTCAGGCTACCATTCAAACCACGGGTGGAGTCCCAAGAGGCCAGCTAATGGGGAGAGAGAAAAATCAGATGGATGGGGAAAATAGATCAAAATGGAGCAGGTCTCTGAGAGACAAAGATTACAAACATCTTATTCATTAATAATGAGTAACAGGATCACAAAGTGACAGAGCGGTTAGTAAAGTAATCATCCTATATGCCATTTCCTGACTGTGTGTAGTGACATTCAACACTGAGTGGCCAATGTCTATGTTAAAATCTGAGCTGGTTACCAAGACAACAAGCGCCAGCCATTAGTATGCTATTAGGACCCTCTATTCAAGCTCCACTGCTGAATGCTGCAATGTATTGTCACACTTTGTAAGCAATACAGAATACTTTTCTAGTAATCATAGAAATGGAGGTGGTGATGATGATGATGATGATGATTATGATAATGATGATGATGATGCGAGGAAGGAGGTAGGCGCAGAAGTACAATGTTAAATAATGAGGACTTTAAAGTAGACGTCATGATCACTATGCAAAAAATGCAGAATAAAAGCCAAACAGAAACAAATTTCTCATCAGTTACAGTTTCTTTCTTGAATCTAAACTACCCCTCGCTTTTAAATCTCTCATTCCACGCTGTCAACGTTTTGAGCTATGTCTCAAGTTGTGAAGCTGATGTTTGCTAAATTCTTAATCAGTGCTGCAAGCTGGACAAGGATTCTCAAGGATCTGACAAATCATTCGGAGTGGTCAATGAGATTTGAGCTGACAGGACAAGAATGGTGGCTCCGGGCCAAAGCACATCTCAGTGTGCAGCACATGAGCCCCATCGCCCGATACCTTTCACACAGAAACACACTGTACTCCACAACAATGAGAGAGACTTAATTAAAAAGCAAATAGGTTTTTTTGTTTCTTCCTAAATTTCTCAATTCAATTTGTCCATGCAAATTTATCTTTTGTTTCTGTTCTAGCTTTTCATTTCTTGTCTTCCGACCACTCAGAGCGGTTTAACACTACATATCATTCATCCTTTCACGACCCATTCATACACCATGCAAAGTGCCACCTGCCCATCAGAATGATCTAACATTCATACCCTTTCATGCATCGTAGGCACAGCCTTTTTATGGGTTAAGCGGTTTGCCACATGTACTAGTGGAGCCGGGGATCGAACTACCGATCCTCTGATTGAGGGACGACCCGCTCCATCACTGACGCACAGTCGCCATCACTGTGTCCTTCATAGCTTGTCTTCTTCTGCTATGTCTCTTGTGTGCATTTAAAGTCTGCAAATTTCCCCGCTGCGGGACTAATAAAGGATTATCTTATCTTATCTTATCTTATTAACAGGATGTATCACAATTACATTATATATAAATATAAGAGCACATATTTATATATAAACATTTACTGAAATATACATTATTGTACACATCCTAATCCCTGACTATACGTTACTGCTGCCACACTATCACAGCTTGAGTTCAAAGGAGATCATTTCTGGCTAGGAGAACCTGCGTACGTGTCTCATTTGGCACAATTACATCCAGCTGAATTCTAATGGTCAGTGTGTATGACTCCCTTTCATCAGTGAGGGAAGGTTTATACAAAATGCTGAAAGACTGTTGGCCCCCTTGAGAAGATGGATCTGGACATTTCATTCAATATTAAGTAGAGAAAGGTACCAGAGATCAAAACAGTGAACGGGAGTAGAGATATTTTTAAGCTTCAAGATTTCATCACACGTCCTGCACTTAACTTTGAACTCTTGCTTCATGAAACGGTGAGGCTGCTTTTCTCTTTTACTTGATGGACATAGGCATGAGCCTAAAAATAACAGTAAAAAAACTGAGCATATTGTCTCTATGTTTAAAAAAACACAACACACACACACACACTTGTATTCTTGGGATGTTCTATTTGGTTACCAGTGGAGATTGATGAGAAAAAACCCCCAAACATAAATCTTTGTCACCATTTGCAAAAGGCAAATGATTATACAATCAAGACGAAATAACAATTACTACAGTTACACATGCAGCAGCAAAAGCTCAACTGCGAAAGGAAATAAAAGCATGTGAGGCAATTAAAGAGGCTTGCAAAAAACTTCACTTATAGCTTAATCTCTTGTTTCTTCACAAATTTCACAAATGTGCAGAGCATGAGATCCTTAAAATACTCTCAGTCTTAAAAGTTACACTGCTATGTATAGCCTCACTGCAAACTGCTGATGAATCATGTTTATAACCTCCCAGCTTGTGTGGGTGTACATAAGCTGTTTTTTCCTCATTCAGGGTGTCACTCATGAAATGTGCCTTCCTCCGGCTTTATCTAAGTATTGTGTGTATGTCAACAACATGGGAATTAGTTAGTCATCGAGGCGTTCATTGTAAATAAGGTTATGCAGTATGTATTAATAAAGGTGCCCTGTACTTTGCTCAGAAAACTGTCTTGATTTGATAATGAATGCAGTATTGTACACACTGCACTATTTAATTGTAATAACTTGTCAATTTGTTCATCTGTGTATGCAGATTTATCCGATTGTGTCCAGCCATGTTCTGTGTGTGTGTGTGTGTAGGGGCAAAATGTCATTCTGCGTTGCCTGCTTCACAGGGGACTATTTTCTCCTTGAGCAGCTTCGTCCTCGGTGAAAAACACGGAGCAATCTCTGCTCTGTAAACTGAAGAACACTAAAGAGGAACACTTCTTCTTCACAGAGCTTTGCACATCAGCACGCCACTGGGAAGGTCACAAACAATGCATACGGCAAAGCCAAACCACCTCCATATGAACGAGGTACACTTCACTACACACATCGTGATCTTTGATTACCACATTTTCAAGGACATGCCTCGGAAACAGGATGGATATTTCTACTGTGGATGGAAGTAGTATGTAAAACATTTTCTAGCTTTTTCTCTGCTTCTTTCATTGAAGTGTCAGATCATTGAGGATTTAAGTTTAAGATAGTCTTCCTTTAAATATGCAAAACAATCAGTCACTAATAATGTACTGTACCTCCTGTAAGTGAGATTAAAACATTAAGTTGCCCCCTCATATAACTACATACTTTGTTTTTATTCTACAGCGCAATGGAGAATATTGAGCAAATGACATTTCTCGAAAATCCGCGTTTGAAAAGTCACAAAAATAACAGGACTGCTATTTAGGTAATGGCTACAATGCTCAATACCATAAAATAATGATCTGTAATGGGCATGAGCAAATGTCAATGACCATTTGAAACGACAAAGGGATGGAAGTCAAATACCCCTGGATTCATAGCGCTACAACTGTCTCAATTACACACCTATCCTAAAATTGTATAGAAAGCACTCTTTCAAGGAACCATTTAAACTGGATCATTATGAACACAGGACCACAGTTTGAGCAATTTGCTGCTATTCTGCATCTTTTTTTCCCTACTTCTAGTTTAGTTTGTCATGCTACCGATTTTCTTATTGACCCACAATACTTTGTCCGAAACACCAACGGGATTGACAAGACTGTGTGTGATTGTGCCTGTAAGTGTACATTGAACATGTATAGTAATAGTGATAATAATAGTAATTCCCTGCCTTATTTACCACCTAAACTTGTCAAGACAAGAGATGTGGAGCTGGCCTGACATGGCGCCACATGAGGCAGGATTTACTTTATACTACTAAGTCAGATAGAGTAAAAGAATAAAATAAAAAAAATGAACATTTTGAAGAGAAGAGACAAGAAGGAATAGAAACCTCTATGTCTAGATGGTGCCCCACAATTGCTGATGGTTAAGGTCAGGCATTGACCTTGAATGGTCTAGGTTAGGATAAGTTGTTGGGCAGTGAGTCTCCCAAGAGTTTTTGCATATTTGGGTGTTACTATCTAGCCATGACCAAAAGAAACAGAGACAGATGAAATTAGATCAAATGAGGTCATTTCTCTTTTTAAAAGAAATCACAATAAGAAAACTGTACCATGACATTAAAAGCTCTCCATGATCACAATTTTTCTGTTTTCCTTCATTCCCGCATGTATTTACTGAAGCAGTTCCCCATACATAGCTTTTAAATAGAATGTGTTATCTTTGAGAAAAGACAGTATCTGTATCATTAGTTAGATCAGTGCAGTACACAGCAGGCAGAGTTATCCTCCACCATCTCAGCATTACCATGTTGCTTAAAAAAGACTGCAAGCAAGACAGAAGAAAGACAGAAAGAGAGCCGTGCCATGTCGCATGTGTCCTTTTAGACTTTTAGACTTTTTTTTGAAGCTGTAGGCTTCAAAAAAAAAAGTCTAAAAGGACACATGCGACATGGAGAAGGAGGCTAACTTGTCATAATGAAACGGTGGATTACTGATTCTGGTGACTAGGTGATGCTGTGCATTTCAAGTAACCTGGATGATGATATGGCTGGTAACATTTATTCCATGATGGATTGGAGCACATGAGAGACAATAAATTAAGACATGTGGAGAAATACCATCCACTTTTCATCCGATTTCTTAGCCTCTCAAGAGGTTTTACTTTTGCTAGCGTGTAAGTAGGAACAACCTACAACCAGTGGGTGCTGCCACTTATAGTATAACCATTTGCAAAATGTTGCTTTCATGTAATTATCCTTGGCAAAATGACTTGGCCAGTCTAATACTGTTTTTTCCACACTGCCATTACTATTTGAGGATGCAAATTTGTAAAATAGAGCTATGGAAATATTTGGCTCATGAAAAACAAGCTGCTGCCTCTATGCTGTTCTCTATCTTCCTGCAGGTGAAAATCCCAGCAGCCAGGGGGAGGTTTCAAAAACTGTAGGAGCCAGAGAGTAAGTTCCTGAAAGCTAGAAATCTCTGTGCCTGATAAATTAATCATTGGATCAACAGCCCTATCAACCTCCCGCAGATCTATTGTTGGCAAGAGAGGAACCCCCTTTAGAGAGACGATTTAATGCCATTTTAGCTTCATGAGCCAGTGAGAAAGAGGGTTGAGCAATAGCACGAACAAATCAGCTTTGAACAACTGCGGTTGTTAGACGCTGGTAGACGCAACAAGCAAGGGGGCACATGGAGCCAATATGACCTCCACCCCCACATACAAATACATCAACGATCACTGGTTAAAGGGTTTATGGTGGCCATTAAGAAAAAAAATGTCTATCATCCAACACGCATTGCACATTGCAATCAAGAGTCAGCCCACTTGGCTCGATGGGCTCTATAAAGGCCGATCTGAAGAGCCGATCAGATGTTGCATGCTATTTCTCTATGTGCTGCTTAAATGGCGTCACTGGTGTTGTGACTTGTGTCGACTAAAGCCCCTTTTACACAGCCTGTTCAAGACGAGACTGCTGTGCCATTATTCTGCCTCTCTGTTCTGTTTAAAACTGTTGCTCTGCTGCTAAGCAGGCAGTAGAGGTTGTCTAATAAACGTCACTGCAAACAAGACAGCCAGCATGTCGGGACCACAAGCATTAGAAACGGTTGTATTACACGTTTTGTTTGGTTCGGTGTAAAAAAGCAAAGTGTAATGAGGGGTCTTCTTAGCAGTAATGTATGATCTCTGTACAAAAAAGGGATTATGAGAGAAAGTGTATTTAAGAGCGATAGTACAATATGTTGCACATGTTGCCTATCTATAAATAATTAGTTGTCAATTCATGATACTTTCTTAACTTTTAATAAACAATGTTGTAAAGAAAAGCTGAATGAATAAATAATGCTCCACCATCAAGTAGACCCTGTGATCCGTATCAGCCGATACTGCTTCCAGCAATCAGTGATGGGCCCCAAAAGTTCCTGATTGGAGCACCATTACACTCGGCTCTGTTCTGGCACTAGAGGATGAAATGTGAGCCGGCTCGCGTCAAAACATAGTTGCCGGATTTGGCTAAGTTTATGGGGCTAATGGACTTATTTAGGGTGAGAATTATCTCCAGTTAGCTGTACTTGGGCTAGCTTTGGGCCAGTGTTGGCAACCAGAATTGGATGGATACTTGCACTGATTGTGATATGTTATTCTTTAAAGGATCTAGCTTCCAGACATGCCAGATTTAGGCTGCTGATGATAAGGCCATATTTGCTACCTTGGCGAAAATGGCAATAATCATGTAATGAGGAACAAAAAATCCAGGCTCCATTCATCTAAAACATTGTACTGACAATGGTATTGTAGCTGGCTGAGCAACAGCAACAGAAATACATTCTGATAACTTAAAAACTTGAGGCTGTTTTTCATTTCCTCTATTTGTAGGGCTAATGGCCAGGCCGTATATTATTTCCAGCACAGATTAGGATATTTGGAAATGGCATCATATAGCATCTGAGAAGCACCATATACCCTATCATTTGACGCACTATGCGACTAGAAAATGTCATGAGGAAAATTTGGAGCTGGCCATTTCAGAGGTACATCAAGAAGACAAACATCATCATGATGATATTTTATTTTTTAAGAATAGCACAAATGTCACTTAAAATGGGATTTTAAATAATGCAATAATGCCAGCGCTGGAGACACATTTGAGAGATAACTACTGCATGATGCATGCAAGATGCCTGCCTAGGAGAAACAATTACATTCAACTGAATTGACTTTTCTCTATGAAGAGCTTTGTGTAAGCTGGAAGTCATTAGCAATATCTGCTTAGAGACGAGCTGACACATCAATAAGAGCAAACTGGGAAACCAAAACAACAACAACAACAGCATCGATCACTCTGCTGCAGCACTGGATGGTGGAGAAAACTCACAGTAGCCATCCAGGAAATAGTATTTCAGTCTTCATTACAGTGTCTAACCAGAAAGACGCCTCATCTAAGAGTCATCAGGCTGGGGAGAAAATGGACTGAATGCAGATAAACGATGATGGAGAGGGAGGAAACCAGGACTGAAACATGTGGAGAGAGGGTTAGGGATGAAGAGAAGAAGGGAGCAGAGAGGACAGGATGGGAGATGAGATGAGAGGAAAAGATAAAAGAGGGACGAGAGAGGGACAAAATGAGCTAGGCTCTGAGAGGTGGGGGGGCAAGACATGCAATCACTGTTACACTCCACTCGAAAAAACATATGGACCTGACAACATTATATTATAGTACGTTGCAGAGGATCCATGAAATGGCGTGGTGGCTGGTTGGTTACCCAACGCAAGGTAAAAAACATGCTGAACATATATATAAACATCCAATCACAGAGAAGCAGAGAGGAGATGTACATGTCTACATTGTGCCTGTTCTTTCACAGTACTGTAAGTGGTTCTGTCAAGAGTTAATATATATAAACACATGGCAGGTAATGAACAACTGCACTGAATGCATTTGTCATCCCATTATATGACCTTGCTGTCCCCTTCTGCCTCTAATGATTTTGAGATACAAGCGCACACATATTGTTGTGCTCCCTAGCCTCTGTTGTGTGTTTGCCTGGCTGCATGCTCTTAGTGTCTGAGGGCAAAAGCAATACATGTTAGTGTGTTAATGTGCTCTGGGGCTCCATTGTTAGTGTGTGGCTCCCTGTTTCTAAATGTGTGACTCTGCTGGTGTTCATGAAAGTGTACTTATGTTCCTTTGTGTGTGTGTGTGTGTGTGTGTGTGTGTGTGTGTGTGTGTGTGTGTGTGTGTGTGTGTGTGTGTGTGTGTGTGTGTGTGTGTGTGTGTGTGTGTGTGTGTGTGTGTGTGTGTGTGTGTGTGTATGTGACCACATGGCTCTGCATGCAGTGCTTCTCTTCCCAGCTAATGCTAATGGCCACATTATGATGAATTGGCTCCATGATTTCAGTTAGGCTGAGTGGTGATTAAATCTTCATTACCGCTTCTGGTCAGTCCTGCTCTACATAGATTGCCAAGAAACTCAATTGCTCTTCATTCTGCGAGAAGTCCCTGACTGAATCAGGACATCCACAGCCACAAACAAATTACAGCTAAGAGAAGAGTCCACAAACAATGCTTTCAATCTTTCACTGCGACACTCAAAGGGCAGAGAAGTTTCTCAGTCAAGACTTCATGATCAGCTCATACAGCCTGCTTGTTGTTTTTAAAATGTCTATGCTCGACACGCAACCACAGACGAAATATACTCTGACAAAAGTCAAAGGTGAAGTTGAAATGATATGCTTTGTTTTTGCAGAAACAGACACACTTGCTTGTGAGTTAAGTTTTTTTTCCCATTCTAAATGTCAGGTCATCCAAGCCGGTGGCGTTGGTGTGGTGAAATGGGAGATTATAGCAGACTGAGCTGTTTAATTCAGGATCTCCAGTAGAGGGCAACCTGATACCTGACACCTCTCTGCCAAATGTTAAACCCAGCTACCAAGGGTTCTCAGAAATCAGAGTAAAGCTGATTCCATTCAAGTAAATTTACTGCATTCATCTGACATCCCAGAAAGATAGAAATGCAGGATCTTGCACATTAGGATTAAGAATCAGATGTCTATGAAAAACTATTGCAAACAAAAACAATGGACGGTTGAATGCCTTTCAGTATTTTTTCAGGCACTCCAATGGACCCCCTATGATTTCTACTGGAAGAGGTACTCAATTCAGATGCTCTTTTTACCCCCCTGGTAGTTAATCAGCCACATCTGGCATAATAAACTATGAGAGAGGAACTAAAACCTGCAAGACACCAGTTCTTAAGGACTGGAATTGAGTACCTACACTTAAGAGGTTTGCAGGGGGGATTTGAGAAAATGAGAAATTGTTTAATTTCACTGGTATTTCTCCCCACACACAGTAAGTGGTCACATTGAGACAGTGTCTTATAAAAGCTATTTTCATCAGTGGTTTCGCAGTACCTGCTGTTTCCTCAACACCTACAGAATGGACAGTTATGTAAGTCTGTGGAAAATTGCATCTAACAAGAAAAAGTTTCTCAAATGAAGTTCTGTTCAGAAGTTCTAATTGAATGGTCTGTGGTCTAGTACAGTATATAACTGACACAGTTGCTTAACTTTGAGTAATGAGAAAGCAATACTGCTGAAGATTACAATCCAGTACGCTAACATACAGCACAGCTACATAGTTATTTCTGACATACTCTATGGAGCTACTGGAGACTAAGGTAAACAATAAAGTATGGGCAGATGATTTATAACTATCATATTGATCTGATAATTTTCCTTTACAGACACTGACAGACAATATATATATATACACACTTACACATCTACTTGTGCGTTTATGATATAAATTAGATTCTGGACTGACCCGTTTCGCATCTTTCCCAAATGTCTCACTGTAGCTGGTTCCAAGTATCTCAAATTGCACATGGGAATTAGAGCCTTCAGCACGGAAGTCCATCATTCCTGTCAGGCCACTGATCCGTCCCTGTAGCAACAAGAGGCAGAAAATAGTTAGTGTGTGAGATGTCACAAAAACAGGAGCAGTGGCAGTGATGGTGGTGTTTAATTGCATTTGTGTTTCCATCCCATAGGTGTAGGGGGAAAAAATTAGCCTGAAAGCATTAATTAGTACATGAACTAAACTCCTTTGTACATTAAATGTATCATCACAATCTAGTATAATTAAATGTTTGCATTGATCAAATTAACTTCCCTCGGCATAAAGCATATTAAGAAGAAGAAATGTAAACTGTGACACTCATAGATCATGTACATAATATAATCAGTATAAAATCATGAGGGGGAAGGTTTTACGGTTGTTCACCATCACTTTATACCATTGTATTCAGACTTATTGTGTTTTGTGGGCTCAGTTAAATCCCCTTGCATGACAAATTCAGGTACAATTTTTAATTAAGTATGTCTATTGATTATATTAATTTAATCTAGTTGATGTTCGGTTTCATCATCAAAAGACATCAACCCAACAATAATCAAAGAGCATCCCTTCTTTGTTCTTCTACATGCCCTGCTCGGCCCTCTTACTGGATGTCACACTTGAGATTAAAGCAGCGTGGCTCTCTGCAACAATGACAAATTCCATTATCAGATTGAAATCGATGAAACCAAGTCATTTTCTAGGATGCAGCCTTGTTTCAATGAGAAAACTGAAGCAAGTCCAGAACCTGCTGCAAATCCATCCTGAGGCCAATACTGGAGATCACATTTAATCATCGACTTCCTTTAGGGTATATTCTAAATAAATGAATTTGAATATGATAAAAGTTCTCAGCAGGGTTCTTAGTAGTTCATTGGAGTGTTCGACTGAATCAAT
Source organism: Anoplopoma fimbria (assembly GCF_027596085.1). Lineage (NCBI taxonomy): Eukaryota > Metazoa > Chordata > Actinopteri > Perciformes > Anoplopomatidae > Anoplopoma > Anoplopoma fimbria. The sequence goes on along the minus strand of NC_072454.1, from coordinate 9,101,019 downwards.
CTTTAAACGTGTACTTTTTTTTTACATACCTATTAATTTAAACATCATCAGTTATAAAGCAGCAGCTTTTTAAAGCAAGAGAAACATGGTTCCAACTGAATTACCTTTTGGATGGTGTCCAACATAGACCATCCTCCATTCCATGGCTTAGTGGACTTCCTCATGCAGTTAAGGCTGGCCATGCTGTGCCACTTCCTGTCCTCCAGTTTTCTGTAGAAGGCGTTGGCTAGCATCAAAACACTGTCATACAGGTAGAGATTGGACACCTGTTAGAGGAAGAAAAAAAGAAGCAATTTCAATAAATGCATTGTTGGATTTTTGTTATCAATGTTCGTGCTGTGATACAGAGAACTGAAAGCAAACTCTGGATACAGAAAAGAGAAAAAATATTATTTTGAAAGAATATAACACAGCCCCATGGTGAACCCTGATGAGTGAAGCAGTGACACAAAAGCACTTGTCTTTCAGTCTGGTCCTGTGAGGTTTGATGGTGAAATAAAAGATTCTCAGTGGGGAATAAAAGCTTCTCTCCTTGCTTGGAGAAAGAATGGAAAGCATTGTACCAACTGGCGAACATCTTTTTTTCTTTTATCTGTCAATGTTATGGATGTCGTTTGGTGTCGAGATGGAGACCCAGTTTTTTTTATTTTTATTATTGTTGAAGGATAGCAAAGTGAAGTCATGAGCAACCTCCCTCTGACTGTCCACATGTTGCTGGTTTACAAAGTTTCAGTGCTTTATCCAACTAAAGGAAAAGTTCTTGATTCATGTGGCGTAGTGGAGAGCAAGGTAGTTCTCCAATCAGAGGATCGGTGGTTCGATACCCGGCTTCGGCAGTCGATGTGTCCTTGGACAAGATACTTAACCCCAAGTTGCTCCCGAAGGCTTGCCATCGGTGTGGACTGGATGTTGCATGAATGTTAGTTAGAGTCTGATGGTGGCACCGTGCATGGTAGCCTGTCATCAGTGTGTGAATGGGTGAATGATATGTAATATACTACTGATTGTAAGTCGCTTTGGATAAAAGCGTCTGCTAAATGACTGTAATGTAATGTAATGTTTACCCTTGCAGGAATCATTCTGGTGAGGCACTGAGGATGATTGGCTGAACAATCAGAGGATTGTACTGATACAACAGGAGTCAAAGGTGTGATCAGAAATCATGAGTGGCCAAACAAAAATTATTTATGGTTCAATCAACCTCTGTCGAATGAATTTCAGAGCTGCCATCAGTCCAGCTGTCTCCCTCTGACTGCAGTGCACCCTGTCAGGATACATGTCTACCCCTCCTGTCTTGGTGTGACAGTGGATTTGATTGGTCCTCTGGGTCAAGTCAAGTCAAATTTTCCAACAGCAGAAGATCCAATGAAGCAATACTTGCTGCCACTCGAGGCATTCAGTTCATGACACCTTTAGACTTCAGTCCAAGCCTCCCAGTGGTAAGACAGCACACAAGTGTAGTTTACTTGCGTCAAGGTCACTCAGTCAGGAGCTAAGTCCAGATGTAATGCAATGCAGTAGCTCTGGATATCAGAGGTTACACCACAGTTGACTGCCTGTGAAAGGGATTAGTGTAAGAAAAGCACTGCCGTCTCCTCAGTGCAGCTATTCTGATGAATGCTTGAATGGCCATTACCCGATATTTAACCCTCTTTCATGTGAATTATTGAGAACTGTGGGTGCACACGCCACATGGCTTTTGCCATCTGTCCGGAGTTTGGATAAAAAAGGAAAATGAACGTTTCAATTGAGCTACAGGGAACTCAGCTATTACACTCCAGATGGATTGAGCAAAAGAAAAGTTTAAGAGGCGTAAGGAGGCACTCTTAACTCACTTTAAGAAAAGCAATACGTGGCAGGGTGAGTGAAGTTACTATGAAAATCCAAAGAAGGAAATGGAATTGTGTAATAGAAGATAAATTACAAAGCTGTGATTGTGCAAAAGGGCATATCTTCCTTTATTGACTCTAATTGTCATACAGACAGCTAAGGTACAGAATGTAAAGGTTGACCTTAATACAAATCATATATAGCATAATGTGATCTCTTTAAGAGCGTAGAGTACTTTCCACAATCTAAGCCTTTGTTACGCTTATGATAGCTCAAATAATATATTGTGAGTAGGCAATCTACAATTTGGATGTGTTCAGTTCTTAATAGATTTGCACGTTAATGGAAAAACAAGCTTTTACTTACATTTAAACTATATATTACTCTGTTTTGCCAGTTAGTCCTTCAGTCCCACTGAGCTCAAGTCATTTATATTTATGAACAATCATGTCCCCTTGTAATTGCCTTATCTAGGGAGCTTAATCTATATTCAGTTGCATACATAATCAGTTCATATTTGTATTCATGTGCAGATGCTTCTCTATACCGTCCTTTACCATGGCTGCATGCAGTAAAGTCTTTACTGAAAATGTGAAAAGCGTGTGATCAAGCAAGATATCATGTTCATAATCTATTAGAGCACATGTGCTCTACACTGGTTTTATGGTTCTGCCATCCAGCTGATAATAATTGTCCACCCTGTTAGCCGCTGGAGAAAGTGGATGAAACATGCAGGTTGTTGCTAAAGCACAATGTTGCTGTTCTATAAATACTCGCAACAAAAAGGAGAACAAATAACAAGAAAAACACGATCTTGATGCTGGTCAAATCTCAAAAACACCCTTATCCATCATACTGCTTCCATGTTGTGTATTAGCCATCCTCAAAACTCAGACTCTCCTTTGAAAGCAAATTCTGTTGGTGAATCTGTGACTGTTTCTGACATACAGCAGACATACAACAGTGGAGAATTTAAAGAGGTTTGAAAAATGTCCTCCGGTATGTCTTGATACTTTCTCTTTAAATTGTCTCTATTGTTATTAATTGTAACAGATTGAATTTGAACTGACCACAGACATTGCCAACCTTTTGCAGCTACATTTCAAGCCTACAGCAATTCAAAAGATGGAATCTTGGGATCACTTAACATTTTGAAATAATTAAAATTCTAAATAAAATGCGTCACTGTCTGCAATCAGAGAAACAATGTTAAAGGGTTATACTTTTTTAGTAAAATGCTGTTGTTTTCTGATATGTTTTTATGGTTAGAGGATTACAAAAAAAACCAAGGTGTGTTTTGGGAAGGGAACATTTTTGTGGCAGATTTTATTTTGTTGAGCCTGGAAGATAAAGTTCTTTGTTTGAAATATGAAATAAGAAATTACAGTAAGTAGTATACAATATTTAATCACCACATAGTTGTTGTGTCTTGTGAGTTCATGTGGGCTTAACACTTGTATGCACATGACAGAATAACGAACTTACTAACCTCTGGTAGAGGTCGTTTTTTTATCCTGTTTGTGTTTACTTGTTATTTAGCATTATTATTTAACAGTTCTCAATGTTATTTGGCAGAGGGAGCAAATAATAAGTACTCTATTTTGTTTTTGTTGTCTAAAAACAAAATAATCAAAAGATTGTGAGAGGCAATTTTCTACATTTCACCAGTTCTGAAGTTACTTTCATGAAAAATATCTGCCACATGTCAATTACTTATCCCCATCTGTATCTTATTTGTAATGCATATCTACTGTATATCCAGTCCTCTGAAAATAATTCTTAAGACTTTCTTTTGATAAAACAGAATAAAGAGGATTGTGAAGTCGTGGCTGACCTATATGATCTAATTAACCGTATTTCAGGAGCTTCAACAGTAAAGGTTAGAGTTTTTTTTACCTCCAGGGACTGCAGATAGCCTTCCTGCGGGTCACAGAGCAGGGAGGAGATGCGATGATTGTTCCTCATACAGCGAACGTTGGTGTCTCTCCACAATGGGAAGATCTGACGAATGATGGTCATCCTGCCCAGAGAGCTGTGGACCAGCTCCATCATGTCTGCATCACTCACCTCCTGAATATGAAGACAACAGGAGGACTTTAGTTTTCCCTTTGATCTTAGTGTAAAGTATGGTGCCACTGTCTTAATGAGATGTTTTGCACAATGGGGAATCATGACACAAACTGTGAATTTTGAAGTTTTTGAAATGAAAGTGCAAATTTGGACAAGAAACAACACCTCAGAGGGGTTTGCGTTGGCTGTGCCTGCTTCTCAAGCAATTGAAATGTCAGATGACTCATTTGGGGGCTACAGAGCAATTAGATATGAGATTTAGTGACGTAGTTCCAACAAGTAACTGTTAGAGGCTAGGGATTGAAATATCAACTTGATTATGAGAATCTTCTTCATTTGTTGCTGTTTTTAGGACAAAAAATCCAGTGTATACTATATTAACAATGATCAACCAAAGCTTAATTCACATATCATTTCTGTCTCAACATTGGTTTATTTTATAGTTAACCCTCCAATAACCAGCCGAAAGACACGGACAGAAACATTTAGATCGACTGCAATACCACGTCATTTTCAAGACAGCATTCATCATCCAGGAAACTCACTTATTTTGCAATTCACATTAAATTGGCAAATCAATGAACATTTACAAGCGTATCCTTAACAATAATAGTGCAGGTGACCCTTGGCCCTCTTCTGTGTGTGGAGTGTCGGTGGAGATCTACACTGTGAAGGGTCAGATCAATATTCATGAGACATTGAGCGGTCTGCTCGTCTCCAGAGCGGGACAATGGTCAATGCTAAGGCAGACAGACGGCCTCTTGGGAAACGTTGGGTTCATACACTATCTGACAATAAAGCTGTGAGGTCACTGTGGGATCAAAACTTAAGCAGCTCTGGGTTTATATAATCCTTAACCACACATGCCGGAATCCATGCTTCCTATCTCTTGTCCTCATCAGATGTTTTGATCTTTCCCTTTTGCATCGACCTCTGTTGTTTCCGCCGGTCTCTGTCCTCCCTCACTGCTGATTTCATCTGGCTTCTTACTTTGTATTTTTACCTTATTTCAGATAACAGTCAATCTTGCCATTTACCACATTATTTGTACAGAATAAGGGTTTCACTTTTAAACCACTTTCCTATTTCTGCCTTTTTCTCATGTGCATATCTCATATCACATACATATATTTCTATTTTCACTGCAAACACCACTTTATGGCAAGCAAAATAAATTGATTATATGAATTCTTTCATCCAGAGCCAGTATTCCCAGATCTTTCATCTGTGTACAGCGTCAGTAAAACACTCCTAAGGTGATTCTAGCTCATTTAGTTTCATCCTCTGAATCTTTTTCTCACTCAGTCAGGTGGAAATTATGAATATTCATGAGTTGCCGTGACACATTAATCAGATGAATTATGCCGCATGGTTCATGGAGTCGAACCCTCACGTCCTATCTAATAACTTCAAGTGCGACCCAGTCAAAGTGTTCTGTCACCATCACGGGTGACATTTGTGTCATAACCTGACCCGGCAGTGACACTGACCATTGGGACATGGCTGACGTGCCGTTTTAACTCTGTGTGAGGAGAAAGTACAGACGACATGATATATTTCACTTGTACAATATTCACCCAAAACCCACCTATTAGTATATAAAGAATACAAAGAACTGATACATTAAGGCCTCCGACTACAATGTTCATCGCATGGATTTTAGAAACTCTAGAGAAGCCTTATCAATCTAAATTGTCTACTGTATATGATTTATGACAGGGCGAGGAATCACAATATTACTTCTTAACAGTGTGGTCACAAGCATATAACATCATAAATTGCTTTTAATATCTAGAGTTATAACACAATCAGTTTAGGTGTTAAGCACCTTGGGGGTAACCCGCTCAAATTTCTGAGAGAATACAGTACAGTGCAGCCATGTTTCAATGACAGCCGATGACCAAAATAAATTCACAAATCAAGTTCAGATGACAGATTATCCTCTTTGTGCTTCTCAGTCAATGTCATTAATCATTCACAAGAAATAAATTAAAATAAATTGCCGGTAATCATGACAACGATTTAATTAGAAGTTAAGGTGCTTTTGAATCTGCAGGAAACTAAATTGAGAAGGGAGTCAAGGAAGAAGAGCAAAGCACAGAGCGTGTGACATTAATTTGAGCTGCACAAAACTCATACGAGTCTTTTTTATGTGCTTTAAGTGTTGAGAAAAAGGTAATTAGTTGGGCAGAAAATGACCTCAAGATAACTTTATTATCCAGTTGATAGAACCGGATGATTGGGGTCCTATTGTTGTATGTGGGAAAAAAGAAATCACAAACCTCAAATAACAAAAGGCACAAGCCTCTGCCGAGTTATGATACTCTGACTTAACTGATCTGGGTTGTAATTTCCAATATATCAACGCTTACATTAAATTGAGGATTTCCTCTTAAAAATCAAACCATAGAAATGATAATGTATGTAATCTATGTAAATTAAGCAAAATTGAAGGGTTTCACAATTTAATCAAGGCAATTTCCTAGTCAGTCAGTGCTGTTCTGTTGTAAATTGATCATTAATCAAATGTGCACCCAGAATTAAATGAACAGCATATGGCAGAGAGAGTAGAGGCATGATATGTACTTGTTTTTTCCCCAGAGGGAGGACAAACGCAACATATCATTCATGTGAAAAAAAAACATGTAAAAGACACTGCTGTTTTATTGTGTGATATAAAGGACAGCCATCCCTGAATTGCATTTAGTATTCATCACATGTATAGAGGCTTGAAAAAACACTGTTTTAATTAAAAATGTTTCTTTACATCCAACCACAATACACCAGATTTATAGTGCTTAAATGTTCATAACTGCATTGAGCTTTTTGCAGGATGTATACAGACTTTTCTAGCATAATGATCTGCAATTAAATGCATGTTTGCATTTTATTAGCAACACTGTGCAAGTGTTAAGTCAGACTAAGATTACATTTGTAATAAAGAAGGTCAATAAACTGTATGGAACATGGGGTAAACTCAGGTTACTGTGTAACAGCACAGACCTGCATTAGCAGCTGCTCCTCAGCCATTTTTTGATCATCGTTTAATCCTCAAACTGCTACGTTATGCTAATCATAGCTCAGTTAAGGTTTTATTGGCTTTATTAATAGTACTCTCAAGCTTTGCTAGTAAAAACTACAGCAGCTGATTTTGTGGCATTATGTCAATTAACCAGCCGTTCAAAGAAGTTATTCCTTATAAAATATTTTTTTATAAATATAGCTTGAAATGTATTGAAAAAGTAAACACTAGTGCAACCTGCTGGCGCTGGAATTTTAGAGGTTTTGTAAGCAGATTTGAATGTAAAGAGGCAGGATAGGGATGAAAACATTTCAATAAATCGGAGGAATCTCAGTAGATAGATGTTAGAAAAATAGAAAGATGTTTCAGTCACATCAACTTGTTTACTATAAATAAATAAATAATTAGAAAAGTTTCATTCAGTTAATCATATTTATGTCCATCTTCTAGCACGTAAAACTGCTACTTAAAATACTAAAAAAAGAAAGGCAGTAGACCGGCTGCTTACAGGTCATGATTGCCTGAAAGGGAAGGACTTTAAATGAAACTGAAACAAAGGAAGAACCATTTGCAAAAACATGTGGCCCGAGCAGGCGGAAATGCAACACAATTTCATGCCAACTTGCACTGCACCATCTGATCTGCATCAACACAACCTTAGCTCAGCCAACCAACTCTGTGCATTCGGTTTGTTTTGAGGCAAAAATTCATGAATCCATCTGTGGTGCAAAAACATTGACTTTAACTTTAATGAATAGCACTGTGTAATATTAGCACTTAAAATTAGATTACTGCTTAATTGGAACAATGCATATCAAATGCAACATAGTGTGGAATGACATGTTAAAAATGACATGAATTAATAAATGTGCTCATTTTCGCAGTAGAGTGCAACTACGGTAACTTCCCATTACACAGCTCATTGTTCATAAGGTGCAGCGTTGTATCTATAAGTGAGTTAGTTTTTGAGGACTGCATTGCCATGATGGAACCTACATCCCAGGCTGGACGTGCAGTGAGTCTTGTTCAATGAGACATGCGGTGTGTGATTTGACATAAAATGACTGTAACTGCAGTAACATTTAGATAAGGTGGTTAGTGGAGGGAGTCGCCTGTCTGGGGTTTTTTAGATTTATGGCCATAAAGCAGGATGTCTCCTGTGGTCACCATTTGTGGGTTAGTACATCATTTTTTGACATCTGAATTGGGTTTCTGCATAGATTCTCATTGTAGTTAATGGTACAACGAATCTGAAATGCAAACCCAGGGTTTTGATAAATGCGATGCTATACAGTACTTTGAGTAATCAATAAGATAATTGGAAAATTAAATATTTATTTTTCTCTTAAGAGGCCTCTTCCGTAATCCACCATCCTGTCCCACAGTCTGGAATGCCGGAGATTGCGTCAGAAAAAAAAAAGGGTTTCCATCTCAGTTGCTTGACGGGCAGTTACCCAAGACATCAGTCATATCATGACTGTCCTCCTCGACGCTGTCTGTCACAGCACACACAGCCACCTAATCCATCAAAAATTCTGAGGTGTCAACGTCCCGCCTTTCCCTTGAAGGGAAAAAAAAACAACAACAAATTCTCCCAGAATGTGCAATCCATCTGAGTCCACTAGACAGTGTCAGAGGCAGACAACCTTCTGTGTGCTGGCAGCTGCTGCACCCTGATTTTGTTTAGGGAGAAGCACGCCCTCCTGTCGTCCCCGTGCCCTGCTGCTCACATCAAGCTGCACTTCTTACGCTAAGTTTAAAAGCTATTTTTGCTCTTTTTCTTCTTAAACTTTATTTTGGTCATTTGTGTGTTTAGCGAGTTTCGTACCCTGAGGGCTCATGAACTGTGTGGCACTCAAACCCACTCCTTTGGTTTTTAAAAGGCATTAGTGTCAGTCTCAAATTGAAATGTTTTCAACTGAAGGAAAGTTTGTTGAGAGAAAAGTTCATCGTTTTGAACTCAAACACTTTGCTTTCATTGATTTTACATATTAATGATGTTTAAGAATGTCTTCTGTGGCTCTGGATTGAGCTTTGTCAAGTTTGAGAAAAATGCCAAACCAGGAATGTTAAGTTGAAAGAACAGTCGGAGAAGGTCTAATGAAACTGCTATTGGGACGCTACATGGGGGAGTTTGACCTGAGACTAGGCACTAAAGGTCAGGATGTCTCCGTCTCTGCTAGTGGGCGGCTGTGGCGTAGTGGAGAGTAAGGTAGTTCTCCAATCAGAGGGTCGGTGGTTTGATACCCGGCTTCGGCAGTCGATGTGTCCTTGGGCAAGACACTTAACCCCAAGTTGCTCCCGAAGGCTTGCCATCAGTGTGGACTGGATGTTGCATGAATGTTAGTTAGAGTCTGATGGTGGCACCTTGCATGGTAGCCTGTCATCAGTGTGTGAATGGGTGAATGATATGTAATATACTACTGTAAGTCGCTTTGGATAAAAGCGTCTGCTAAATGACTGTAATGTAATGCTGCATCCTGCAACTTTAGGCAAGTGTGATTTTAAGGACTCAACTGAGTACATCCATGTGTGATTAAACTATCATCTTTATACCTTTAAGTTACTGCATGTGATATTGTCTTTAAACTTCAATTCTTATGCCATCCTTGTTAAAAAAATCTGTTTTATTCCTTTCTGTTTATCTGTTAGACTGTTACACCTTATTGTTTTCCGACTTGTGATCACACTCACTCATCATCATCATTTTCCGTCTCCATCCATCTCACTCTGTCCTCTTATCACATTTCTAGCTTGACAGCTACATTCATCGTGCCACATGGTGCCGCTGGTGGCAGATTAGCATAACCACTTTGTCGTGAGAGTTGAATGAAATGTGAGACCTCGCTGACAGTGGCAGGAGCCTGTGGCGCTAATTGGGGTGGGCAGGAGTGAGCCTCGAGATGACCTGGTTAAAATGAATGTCACAACTCAGTCATGACCAGGCAGCTGAACAGGAGCAACTGTCCGCAGGGACTGTCGGTGGATACAGGGGCGAGAGGTAACATGGAAAGCTGTTATTGCCCTGCAGGATTTTGGGATACAGCTGGACTGCATTTGATCAGACTAACAGGACTTCCATGTGTGCAGGAAACAGTATATAGTAGTTTTTAGCTGTGTTGTAAGGTGGGAGTTCAGAATTGTCCAGAGGCTGCTATGAAAGAAGAATGATTCATTGCTGTTGCAGTTTGTAAAATAACCCAGAAAAGATAATACAATAGAAACATGTTATAAGTCTGAGAATCTCATTCTGATGATCACCGTGTTTGTCTGTCTTTCACGTGTCGGAATAACTAAAAAAACTAAAACTGTGACCACGCTTTGTGCTTTCAGGCATGTAAGGAGCCACTCAGAAATCAAATCAGAGGCTAATGGAAACAAATTACCTTTACTATTCTCGTTATATCTTCTACCCTTGTAGACACATGTAAGAATTGTGGATAAATCATTTGCTGTTTATTACATGACTAGATTCAATTTACATAAAGTTTCATGTCATTGATTAAAGCATTAGAATTGAAAAAGGCTCTGTTTGAAAATGAGGATCTAAGAGAAAGGTGAGCCAGTAAGTTTAGCGCAGAGTTTTCGTGTTATCTTTTTTCTGTACATGAGAGGAGCTCTGGAGGCCAACCTCTGTGAGGGAAATAGTTTGGCCTGTCTAGTAATTGAATTTTCCTGTTAGCCTTTTAACAAGGCTGTGTTATTTCAATTTCAAGGTGATTGTCAGCTCCATGCACAGTTTATCTTTGGTGATGGATTGAAAGGCAGGGAAACTTAGAGAAAAAATATAATTATAGGAAGAAAAAAAGAAAACAGAAGAAGAAAAAAAAAATCCTTTCACTGCCTTTAGAAGAGAGCAAGAAAAGACAATGGGGATATATTTAATAGTTCACAGATACAACCAGGCACATTCTTACATGCATACCAGGCAGAGATAACTCTACAGTAAGCCACATCACATCAACCATTAAGGGAGTGCCGTAGAAATTAACATTCCATTAACATGCCATTTGTTATTACTTTCCCAGAGTCTGATGCAATTAAAGCTAATGTCTTGGTGGAAGTCTGTGGTAATTGACTGAAAGCCATGCATGAGTTTGTATGTTAATAGTGCTTCAAATAAAGAATTAACGTCCCTATCTTCTTGATCATCTTGTTTGAGAGTACTTAAGCCTGTCCTAGACATATCAATGAATTAATATGACTTAAGCAGCCAGTCACAGAACAAAGTCTAAAAGAAATCAAGGTCTCATTAGCTGTTTTAAATCTATACTTCAGTTACGCGCATGCTGAAATGGATAATGAAAATGATTTAAAACACACAATGTAGTTAATCTATAAAAGCTCATTATAGTCTAAAATGAGATAATTTAGGCTTCCACATACCAGAAGGTTTCAGCACATTGAGCCTCATTAACTCTTGTAAATCAATATCTAAGCTACGGGAAAACATTGAAATGCTGCACTGGGAATTTTCTAGCTAAAGCATAAATGCCAAATTTTTGCTTGTTACAGTCAAATGAGTGCTGTTGCCAATATTTTCTACCTCTGCATCAAGAGTTAATTAGCCTCAAATAACTGCAGTATCTGAACATTGAATGTTGCTTAACATAACATGGCTATCTGGGATACATACGATCATAACTCATGCTACATGGATTATGGATCAATATGTGTCACGTTGAGGTTCAGATGTTTGCATAAGTGAGGAGGTGACATTTCATTCAAACACTTTCATGCCTGTGTGTGTGTGTGTGTGTGTGTGTGTGTGTGTGTGTGTGTGTGTGTGTGTGTGTGTGTGTGTGTGTGTGTGTGTGTGTGTGTGTGTGTGTGTGTGTGTGTGTGTGTGTGTGTGTGTGTTACGCAGACAGCTCCAATGCTAATATTCCATGTATATCAAGTGGGAGAAAACTTTTATCTGATGTCTTTCATCCACTGCTTTTAGTATCGGGCCAATCCTATGACTCCCCCCTTATCTCCACATCACTTTGAATCAATGGAAATGCAGCGCTGGGGCTCTAAAGCTAAAGACAGAGTCCCCTGTTCTGTATTCACAAAGTGCACCTGAATTTTGTGCTGTTACAGCCACTTTAGAAGACCATTTAGGTCAATGTCAGACACACAGAGCTCTGGTACAGAGGGGGGGAAAGACACACTAACAGTTAAAGGGAGGGCAATTATACAATATCAAATAAAGGGCCAGCCTCTCAGGCAGAAAAGATTAAATAAAAATAAAAGATTTGACGCTAATTTAAACAAATATGAAAGTGTAAAGAGTGACAGTGTTGTAAGTTCAAATGTGTTTGTGCTTGCCTTGGCAGCATATGAGACTGTGTTGACAGAAGCAAACGGTCACTAGGGTCCAAATACACTCAGGTACATACAAATGTGTTTATGTTTGGCCTCACCTCATTGGCGTAGACCCAGTGACTGTCCTTGGATGCCAGGTTAGTTTCCACAGCCTGCAGTGATGAATAAATTGAGAAAGAGAGAGGAAAGACAAAGAGAGAAGGACATTTTAGGGAACCTTGTTTGCAATTCATTGAGATCTTACAATTGTCAATGTCAGACCCCCCTCAGGACCCTCTGGAGCTTCATTGGTAAGACATCCTGGATCAAAGAGAGGATGAGGGCAAGATGGGTCATGGGAGGAAAAAAACATCATGGAATGCATCAAGATGACACTGCCTGGAGTGTTTTGAACCAACCAGCCATGATAGATTAAACTATGATGAGCATATACAAGCTGAACATTTTTACATTGGATGTGAGAATGAAGCCAGACGCACATAATATGCCCATTGCTATTGAACTTACTTCATCAGCCTTTTCCATCTCTAAGATTTTGAAATTGAAATAGAAAATGTGGAGCCAACAGAAACTGGTGCAAGTGTTGGATACAAAACCGTAAACTGTCAGATTTTGTGTCACTAGAGGGTCAACTCTGACGAAATAGGAATTGGCAGTGGTGGCCTAAAGGTTAGAGAAAGGGGTTCGGCCCTTAACCCCAAATGCTCCAGTGTAGCTGCTCGGTGGCCAGCAGATCAGACTGTGGTTGCATAGGACAGCTTCCAGGCTCGAATGTGATCAGGGTGCTCCAGAAAAAAAGTGTGCATTGCTCCCAGAGAATCTACCCCCTGAATAAAAACTTTTTCACCCACTGAAAAAAATAAAAAACCAGACAGACGGACATTTTTAGAACTGGCAAACAGTTTCTGCTATCACAGCAAATAAAATAATTGCATTATCATATACATTTTAGAGAGTTTTAGAGAGACCTTAAATCAATCGCACTTCGAAGAAAAGATGTGCATTCTCAGTACTCTTTTGGCCTCTTCTCACTTTTTCCCCTTCTTCATGTACCTTGGAGGTAGGTGAGGTTGTGCAGGAATCCTTATCATGCTTCTACTCTGTACTTGCTTATTTGTGACAGTTTCGGTTTCAGTCAGTTATTGAATGGAATTATTTGAAAACAAGGGCGCACATTGCGTAATACTCTCTCCTTTCATCCTGTCGCTCTGCTGTCATGGTGATACTTTCCCTATCTGATGTTGTTGTCAGGCCAATGTGTAAACCCAGCTACACGCAGCAAACAAATGCCTTTTCCAGCAGCAGAAACTGTTTCTCTTATATGTGACATTTAGAAATTAGGTCACGGCAGTAATTGCACTGTAATCTGGTTATTCAAATGCATATAAATTCAAGGAGTGACCCGAAACTCCCTGTGGAATAACCATAAACCGTCTATCTCATTATGAAGTTCTTACACCTGTAGCAGAACTGCACACATTTGACATCTGTCATGCTTAATGTCTCAATGCATCCAATCTCCTACTTATTGCTTTCATTAGTGTCTAAATGAATCCCTAAGCAATGAGGACCGATACATCTCAACACATAAAGGGTGGAAACATGCTGCATATTAACTCAGCAACAACACGCTCATCAAAAATAGCTGCCTGGTGCAGAGCACAGATCCAAAAGCTGCCAATCGATCTTCTAACCTTGGAAGAGTCATGATTTGATTTTAATGCTTCTCTCATTCCCAGATTGAGCTCATCAATCTGCAAGAGAACCATACCAATGCAAGCTAAATAGATACCTCCACGCTTGAAATGCCACGTCTCTTGTGCTTAAAATTAAACACCGTAGCTACACGCTTCCATAAATTGGCCCTGAAATTAGAATGTATAGGCCAATGTTAACAATGGATGCTTGAAGATTTATGTAGTAAAAGTGCAGGAATTTGACTCGACCAAAAGGAAGTCAATAAATGCTTTTAATCTGTTTGAAGACATGGTTTCGTATTTCACAACAGGATTTCTGAGAAACATCCATCTACAGAGACAAAATGGTTCATTACATGCATGGTGGGCATGTTGGTTACTGGGGAAACCATTCAGCTGAATTAGGTCATTTTTTTCCCCATTCGGACCATTGTGCATACCACAAAAGACTAAAATGAAAATCGTTGATTGTGCTGTACTTCAATCAAGGTTCAGACCATAATTATGTACACAATGTTTGTAACTGATATTGTTATTCATTTTAATATGACACTTACCAAGCTGCAAGTGACATTTTAAAATATCTCACCTCTGTGTAGTACAACCTTAAGGCCCAACATAACACTGGAGGCTGTGTGTGTGTGTGTGTGTGTGTGTGTGTGTGTGTGTGTGTGTGTGTGTGTGTGTGTGTGTGTGTGTGTGTGTGTGCGCGCGTGCGTGCGTGCGTGTGTGTGTGTGTGTGTCTCTAGTGCGGGAATTTGTTTGCAGGTGTTGAACAAGGCCAGATTCTGAGAAAAATGAGGGCTACATGCGGAACATAGAGCTGAGGGACCAGTTTAGGCAAAAGGTGAACAAAAAGAAAAAGCAGAAGCAGATGGATGAAAGGGAACTGTGGGCGTGGGGTGCATGTGTTATTTTAGCAAATTTAAGATCATCATAATAAATATGCTTATATTTAAACATTATTCAAGGAATATGTTTGAGTTTTATTATTTCAGTTGACATTTTCCAGCCCTCAATGTGCAGTGTAAAACATATCATCCTTTTACAAAAGTAATTTCATGGATAATCCCATTAGCACTTGAACAGTCCCTGAATAACAATATAGGATTCTTTGCTTTGACAAGAGACATAACTTTAAACATTATTTTACCAGCAAAACACTGTAAAGTTAAACTGTATTTAAGTTAAAATCCCCAAATCACTAGGAGGTTCCTGTTTTATGTATGATGGTAAAATATCTGCAAAAATCCTTTCATGTGTGAGTGATCCATTAATTTAAATTATTATAATGACTTGCCGGTCCTGGAATAGTGATGAGAGCTATTGTCTGCATTGAAGAATAACTTTGACATTCAAGAGAGACGACAGCTCCCTGAAATGCGTTCATTGTTCCAGACAAAATCTGTCACATGCCATAATGGCAAAAACAAAATACGAAGTCAAGTACAGTAGAGTGGGTTAGTTAATGTGTACCAGCTGGGATGCAGTGTTTTGTTGAAGACTCACCACTAGAGAGGCTCAGCCCAACGTTCACAGCACAACTGATCGCTTGACGATTTAACACACTCTGGATATAAAGCCCTGTTAAGCTAAATGATGTTTGTGAGCTGCTGTATAGATGTGACAAATGCATAACTGTGCTGACACACTGAAGTGTCTGAGAGCTGCTATAACAGACCGAACGCTGTGCTGAATTTATAACAAATCACTGTGATGTCATTCGATCGAAGTTAAGTTTGCCATTTTCTCCGACATCAATCTAAGAAAGCAAAAGGTGACAACGAGTAACATTTTGAACTTCAATGGAATTCAAATATACTGATTATATAGGAAACATGTAACGTAAGACTTAACATTAAAAGCTGGTTTTGTTTCAACTCTTAATGTGAGTCGCCCACAGTTCAGATTCCTTTATTCCAAATGAGATTTTAATTGAAAAGCGCCTGGATGCTCTCAGAAACATCACAAAACATGCTGTGCTCACAGTACTTCGGGAGTTGCTCATTAGGACTCAAACTTGCAGCTCTTAAATACAAAAGCCCCTTATGTCTCAGTACAATTTATACATTATTTTGCTTAATCAGCCCCTTCCTAATCAAACGCGGTCCCTATTTCAGTTAAACTAAGCAAGAGTTGTCCCCTATGCTTACAATGACACACCAAAGCCTAAAAAATCCATTAGAGACCTTAAATGTTATCGACACCCAGGCTTTGTGTGTTTTTCTTTCTTTCCATTCAGTTCAGCAGATGATGATGAAACAGTGAAACTCTGAAGAGCAACAGGATTTTTTGAGAAGGAGGCTTAGACAAGAGGCCGGGAGTTGCATCTGAGGAATATTCTGTACTGTTGATACAGCCAAAGCCTGGCAACGGTAGATCTCTAATCAGAGAGGCAAAGTACCCCGGGCATGTTCTTATACAGTAGCAATGCCACAAAGGCAGCCACACAATGCCAACTCCAATTTAAAACCGTGACAGCCGATGAGGGATTGAGAGGAATTGCGGTTCTGAGGATGTGAAAACAGGTGGGGGGAGGTTTGGGCAAGGTTCAGACGACTGAGGATGAATCTTCAGAATGCGAAAAGATGAGAGTGCCTTGTGAAGAATCATTCAATACAAATATTATTCAATACAGGTATTTAAACCATGTATTACGATTTATGGTTGGGATTGTACACTCTAGTTTAGTTGGCATACCTTGCTAAAATAATATCCAGATTGAACTACTGGATCTTAACATCACAACAACTACTATATGTATTATAACTGTGGCATGTTGCACTTGAGCTGGACTAACACCAAAACATAAGATAAAATGCCTTGCTTGTAAATACACACGCCTATATACAATGTTGTTAGGGTAATTAACAACTTTCTCATTTGCTCACATCACAGTGTAAAAGAGTTTACAAGTTAAACAACCCCCCCCCACCAGGCAGCTCACAGTTCAGATAATCATCTAAATTCAATGCGTCTTCATAACAAGTGTCTGCAGTATCACCATGTGGAAAGAACAAGCACCAGCTCACAGCTGGAAGAAATGAACACATTTGCTCACTCACTGCATTTGATGCTCAATGGATTACACAACAAAAATAATGTTTTGATTATCTGTAAAATCAACAAAGATATGCAAGATTTACTCATAAAAATGTATCACTAGTTTCAGTCTACCATTCTTAATCACTCAATGTATCTATCTGAATCTGTGCATGTATCAATCTACCCCTACGTGAATCTATATCTACCAGTCTAGATGATTTAAATCAATATCTACAAGGGGTGTCAAGATTTATCTACCTCTCCAACCCCAACACTCCCACACTTAAATAAATGTCCGACTACATGTACAACCTCACCTGAATTCTTAACATTGCACTTGGAGTGTCTTCTAACATATCGATTAGCAGTCTACAAAAGAAAATGGACCGCACTAATGCTTATTGTAAATAGCCCCAATTCCATCTGGTTCCTAAAGCTAATATTGAAAATACTAAATTCATAGGGATGACACTGACCCAGGAACCGAGGTAAACAATGCTCAGTTTGCAATACTTGAGAAATAAACTGGCAAAAACATTATCCAGTGTCTCTGCATGTGTTTACTATTGTTTGTGTGGCAGTAGATGGATTTTCTTGGCCATTTAAAATGCAACAAATTAACTAACAATTGAGGATATTACTGATTAATTTTAGTCACATATTTAACATTTAAAAATGGTAAACAGAATAAAGGAAAAGAAAACCTTTAGCTGAATCTAATTGGTTTTGTACCGCAGCCCATTATATGGCGTAAATTATAAATACATCTTTATTTTTGCATTAGGGTATCTGACTGTAGATTGCATATCTTGACAAATACTGAATCGTCTTCGAGGGAAAGATACAAACCCTTAACATCCATCTGTCCTTCCATCCATTGTTAATGATATAGTGAGCACATTTATGGCCTCATTGTTACATTTTCTTGTCAGTGAAATGCTCACAGAATTTTGGCCCTTGGACATGCACCTTGGTTTTAAGGTCAGCTCTGGGTGCATGGCAACCAAAGGCCTGTGTTCGTTTGAAGTGGAGGCCTTTCATAGAGTCTTTGTATTTGGCCATAATTTGAAGAGGGGGGGGACAATGAAATATTTTGGAAGCTGTCCCACCTTTGCGTGTTCTTTCGGTGTAAGGATCTCACACAAAGAAGCCAGGAAGGAGTAATGAGGTCTGTCATAAAAGATTCACAATAGTCCCTCTGAACCAGCCTTGCCACCGTTGCTGGGGAAACAAACCTTCAGACCACTTAATCTGAACCAGCGACACAGCATTGAACACAAAGGTGCCAACCATCCTCAGTGCACCTTTAGACTGTTACAGGAATACAAATGGGCATATCTGTTACACAAGCACATGTAAATATCGCCTTTAAACATATATGCATCGGTTGGTTTAGAGCCTGGGATGATCACCGCCATCTTACTATCCACTAATAACTGATGCTTAAAATAAAACAGTCAGCTGGGAAACAGTGAGCTGCAGTCCTTGATAATCCAACACCTGAACAAATGTCCCCTGACCTTCCACTGTCAGTGTTCAACACCAGGTGGCCCTCCCAAGAAGATGGCACACACGTGTCACATTAAAAACAAATCACGACTCCCATCTGCCATTTGAACTGAGGACGCTGGCTCCTCTCTACATGTAGTAACCTTCCCACAGGCTTGCGCTATAGCCATGAGTGGAATAACTGATGTCCCCACTAGGAGACTCACCAGGCACATTAGCCTCATTATATGGACTAAATTAGAGGAACTTTAGCAATGTGCCTGCAATACAGCGTTTTTTGTAAGTATATAAATGTACAAAAGGTGAATTTGAAATAGTATTTTTGAAATACCTTGCAGTATTTAACCTGAAATGTGCCTTCAACCTGTGATACATTTAAATAATTACAATGAGCCATCATCCAATAATATCTGTATTGTTGGCATCTTCAATAAAAGCCTGTGGTGGCTACTCTTTAACTCTTCCTGTGACATACTTCCTCTGGGGACTGCTGCACTGCTGCACATTTTGTGAGTTGTAATGTTGTGAGGGGGATTTTCTGAGAGTCACTAACAGGATTAGAACTAGGTGTGACATTTTATGAATACCATGGCAGGCTGAAGAGCCTCCTGAGAGCAGCTATTCAGTAAGGAGTAAGAACTGTCAGGGTGAGGGGTTTTGGAACGGTTTCATGGCCTTAGCGTGGATTTAACCCACCACATCAACAAGTACTTTGAGACAGTGTTGTAATGAGAGGATGCACATAAATACACTTGGGCTGGATCCAGTCACATCCATCTGCTATTGAAGGAAAATGCTTTCTCCAAACAATTCTATGAAATATGGTAAGTATTCAAAACGTCTTTGATTACATTTGATTAGCCTAGGTGTGATTTTTTTTTGTATTACTTGGAGCATGTTTTTCTCTTTGCATGATGCAGCCAAAACAATCCCTCCTTTTTGAAAACAACAAATATCGATGTCATATACATATACATCATACTTTTAAAAGATCTTGCTCATCGCTTATCATGCTATTAGAGTCACAGAAAAATACAAAAGGAATTTGCTTGGCTTAAATGTAAACTCTATCAATAGTGCCAAACTAACTATATGGCCAAGCTGATGGATTGATTAGGTTTTAGTCCAAGTTTATGCTCTTTTGTTGACAGGAAAACATGGAAAGATGTGCATATGTCCTACATCCAAAATATTGAACTTTCTCAAAATCAGACATTTCATTCACATATAACTGCATATATATATATATATATATATATATATATATATATATATATGTCAAGACACAAAGCAACTCAGTATGTGTGCGGCATTACGGGCAGGCTTTGAATAAAAATTGTTTTGTCGGACAATTCAAACTTAGTTAGCATTTTAACAAGACACCAAAGACTACTCCTTGAACAATTCATCTTGGCAGAATACGAATTACTTTGCAGTTTTTGCAGGGTGTCCTTGGGGAAGCACCAGGCATAAACTAAACCCCTGCACCTGGGGGAAATTTATGTTGTGGATCTTTGATGATATTTGCAATTGGCTTTTTATTGCACAGCTGATGAATGTAATAAACCGAGATAATTAACAGAGAAGAAACTGATTACCTTATCAAAAGTTATTTTGTTCATCTGTGACTAGAGTTACAACACAAGGACAGCTAGATATATAGTCAATGTACTGTATAAGCAACACACAGTGGGACACAAGCTTATTTTATACATATAAAACAACAACACAAATCTAGCCTTATACACTAACAATCACATTTTAACTCGGTGTAAAATAAGAGGAAAATAATACACAGAACATAATTGTATTTTTGGAGACTTGCAAACGTGCCTGAGATCTTTCGCTACCACCATGAGATCTATTTTTGTTTAATTTCTCAAAACATGTCCACGGGACTGGAGCAGCTCTTTGATGCTCTTTGGTGTTATTAATCAAGAATGATCAAAGCTAGAGAGTGAGGCACCAGGGGACGAGCTGGCAGATAAGCTGGGACAAGGACGCCTGGGCAAGACCTGTAAGTTGCAACACCCAAAATGAAGTTGACATGCAAAATCCTAAAACCTTAAAATCCGTAATTCATGGGACTTTATCCAGGCTAAGACAATAGATAAGCAAAGGAATGTTATTTAAATGCAACTGAATAATGCATGCCACCATTACCCAACAGTAGTCAAGTGATTTAAGGTGAGTGAAATACAATAATTGTTTTCCATAACAGCACTTTGTACCTTTCCAAGGCCATTAGCTTGGAATAATGGATCACACTCAGGTTCACACCCGAAAAAACACATCTTAAGAGAGAGTTATGGGAGTTTTATTTGAAAACATATAAATAATTAAGCTGTCCCTTTAGTCATTGTTGCATGCAGGGCAGGATGGATAGCGTCTTAAAAAACGGGCACAAATCGAAATCACTCCACCTTTGTATTCAAACTTATCGCTTTGTGTAGAGGGTCATGAGCAAAATAAGCTGTTTTTGTTCTATCTAATAGCTGACAAAGTGAGAAGTGAGACCTAACTGCTCCTTTTTGCAGCCAAAAATAGAACAATTTGAATGCATACAGGTCCTTGTGGAGCATTATAGTTAAGTCGTAGAGCCCCCTCACTAAAGACAACTCACTACAATGCAATGTCCTTACATCCCACTCTTATCAGTGTCCTTGAAAGACACTCTTGACTCTCGGGAAAAATCTCATGCTCTTCATAAGCTGTGAACTTGTTTCTTCTACATGTGGCCTATAATGGAGAACTGCCCACCAGGTGAGAACACCCAGACACAGACACACTGCTGTAATATCTGCTCCAGGGTATACGATCACACTCTTATACTGATGAAACTACCTCAAAGTGACCACTCAGAGGCGGCTGTCAGGAGTGAAAACAATGATGAGGTAAGAATCCTGAAAAAAAAATAAAAATGAAGGTGGTACTAAAATATGACAGCTAAGTCAGGACAGTGTCAGATGAGATCATAAAGCACACCACGCACACTGCTTATTGTCTTTTTTGACAATTTTTTCTACTTTTAATTCAAACTTCTTTTTTATGCTCTGTGGTCTATCCAGTTAATCGCAGTGACCTGCCTACGGGAGGCAGAGCATAGGTCGGCAAGAAGTACTGCAATTTCTTCAAAACACATACGCAGATATGAAATGCTTCTAAAAACACAGGTTGTCAAGGTTCCAGCTGATGGGCAAATATTTAAGCACTATTTTAGGACTAGCTTTTGTCGGTGTTAAAAGGTTATTACTGTAATATCACAATATCATGCTCTGCCTCTTTGAAGACCTGAATTATACCTTTTAAGAGTAAATGCACTCTTAAACGTGTTTATTAAGCTATAAACTAAATGATTTAACTCCACTTTGATAAAACATATCAATTCTTAATATTGACATTTCTTAACAAATTTATAAAACTTGTCATTTTATGGTGGGAAATTGCTCAACACGCAATCTCCTGTTATAAATCAGCCCCAATATCACTAGGCCAATTCTGAGACTGAGTCAACCGTTTAGGATTAACCACGTCATGAAATACAGAATGTTAACGCCCTCTAATCAGACTCCCAGACTCCCATCCTCGCTCCTCGCCACAGCGTCTATCACTTTAACTTTTTCCGTAACCAGTGCGTTACAATCACATCACAAGACTGTTCTCTCCTTTCTGTGGACTGGAAAGTAAACTCAGCACATCAAAAATCTGATAAATCAGTGTTAATAACTGATTATATGGCGATGTGCTTTCCTACGCTGTGACTAGAGTGTGTAGATGAAGCATTAAGTTGTTAAATTTTCTCATTAAGAGGTTGGCTAGTTAGCTAGCCTATGTTAGCTTGCTAATTCCACCATGTTTTCATGCTATTATTTTACTGGTTACACTTTTTTTTCATTTTTAATAATAATGCAGTGGGTTGAAAAAGTTGCACTTAAAATTAGCTGTAATTGTATAATTGTATTGTCCATGACATTTTGTTAAATCAAAACTAGACTCAAATACTATTTTAACTTCGTTTTAGGATTTAACCAGGTTTAATTGCAGTTTGCATTGCTCGAGACAAAGCAGAACACGCATTTTTTTCCCCTTCATCATCAGAGAGCATTGTTAAACACAATGTATGCGCTGACTGAGAGATGAGAAAAAGGTGTGAACATATAATTATTCCCTGCTATGATAGAGATACAGCATTTAATACACATTGGAAGCAACGGGTGGTTCAACTCAGCTGAGTGTAGATATCTTGTCTCATTGTAGAGGTTTGTCTGTAAGGTATCCAATAATAGAGATTGTGCTGTATGTATAACGTACGTAAAGTGTGTGTTTGCATGCATTAAGTACATCATGTGCATGTCATATATAAGTCTACAGTATATGGTTATATTGGTTATATCTAGATGTTATAATTGTAATGTTTATGGCGATGCTTTTGTACATATATGACCCCCTCCACCTCAACTGGGAGTCAAATGCAAAACAATTATTATTCTTCCTCAACAACGAGTCTCTCCTCCTCCACTGTGGCTAACAAGACCACAGAAGAAGACGTGCTATCGCCTGTCAAGAGAATATAAAGAGGATGGGATGTGCCAAGTGAGGGACACAGTTTTAATGAATTGCTGTGTTTCTGGAACATCAACACTTGAAAAATAAGACAGGTGTCGTCCACCTGTGCAGATATGCACCTTACTGCCAATGGTTTGTAAAAAAATAACAGGTGTGGCTGTCCAATGTGCTAATGTGCTCTGGATTATAACATTTAATCCTCCACTAATAACAATTCTTGAGGTAATTTAGGCACTTACAATAGTGCTCAGTGGCTGGTGGTATGAGACTGCAGGTGTGCTGTGCAGCTTCCTGATGTACAGTAGATGTGAGTGAAGCAGTCTCCTGAAAAAGACCATTCATGCTCAAACCCATTCTAAGCGAATAAAAGTAAAACTGAACCATGTCCATTGTATAAAAGGTGTATGGAAACATTTTGGCTTATAAAAGACTTTCATCCAAATTTAAATCTCACTAAACTTCAGGGGAGTAAACATGAATATGTTTAAGTGAGAAGCCTGAGAGCACAAGCTGAGACTGAAAAGAAAAAAATGATGATACAGGAGCAGAGGCCAAAATCAACAACTACATCAGGTGCATGGTGTTAACGCTTTGTTTTCTCCTAAATCTAAACCTGAATCACTGCAGTGTGACTTATAGATCTGTTTTGATGCCATTTACATTTTCTTGAACCATCGAGGACTTCTTTGTGCCTCTATGTACCAAAAGTCGTCCTAATTGGGCACAGGTGAGCAAGACAAGTGGGCAGGCAAATAAGAAAGAAATAATAAAAGAGGGCACAAGAGAGCTAACTGTGGGAGGTTAGCTGGGCCAAAGATGAACGTGAAGCTCATCCTTATTATTTCAGCACAGGATGAGACTCGTCTTCTCATAACACCATGGGAAAGAAGAGGTGTTATGGAGAGTGGGAGTGTGAAAGTTTAAGTTTTGACATAATGCTAATTCCAAACAGCGCAACAGCCAGGAGGGCTGCAAGAGAAAAGGAGAGGAGGAGGGGGAGGCAATGGCACTTTCCAACTACATCTCATCACAATGTCAGGAGATATTGTTAAGCAAAATGTTATTTGTTTTATGAAATGTTTGCTTAATCAGCATTGTGTTTACAACAACGGGCTGAGGAGAGCATGCACACTGGCATGCATGATACTTGTTCGGGGTAATGATTACTTTTATAGAGGCTTTATGTCCAATAATTCCCAGGAAACAACGCACAGGGGCAATTAAAGCAAACTCTAGATAGGCTTTAGTTGTACATGAATAGACAATAAACTTGTCAAATGCGCTGTAAATAAAGCATTTCCGACAGTTTTTTGTTTTGTATTCCCCGAAGACCATTGTGGTTGTATCAAAGATTCAAAGAGTTTTGTGGTTTTTTGCTTTGCTTGGAAGAAATCTAATTTGCCAGCGTGCTCTGGTTGTAGCCTGAGTAATGGTTCGGCTGCTTTATAGCAGGCACAAGCTTTTAATACACCTGAGGAGCACTTTAATTTAAAATCGGTCTCATCAAGATCAATAAGTGTGGCTGAGTTCTTTAGACATACAACCCGTTAATAGGCTTCAATGATTTTAGAGTGACTCATTTCTTGCTTTGCTAGAAATCAACTCTTATCAAGCCAAAGAGCCAAAAAAAGCTCTTAAATAGGTTAACAAAAGACTAAAAAGATACAATAAGAATACTTTTTTTTTTTTTTTTTTTTTTTTTTTTTTTTTTTTTTTTTTTTAAATCAACCAGCCCTTTCCATACAGTGTGTGGTGAAGTGCACAATGAGGGCTGTGCAAAAAGAAGGATATGGGAGGCTGGGAGTAGAGGGGTTCCCAAAGCACAGAAGAAGGCGGAGTTGTGGGAGAGGATAGAGGGTGCATGATCATAGCCTATATTTTGAAATCACTTACCTCTCCATTAGTTTGATTAATGGGACCGGCCCCACAGTCAGACAGAGGCAAGGGGCTTGAAAAATGATGCAATTACTGCTTTTTGAATAGAGGGCTGAAAAAGGCCTGCTTGAAAGAAGGATCTGGAGGAGATTCTACAGGGCATCCTGGACAGCAGGCTCCTCCTCTTCATCCATCTACCCCCTCTGCCACACACCCTGAAACCCCCCCCGAGGCCTCTCTCATCAGGCTTAGTGCTATGCTTCACTGGTCCTCTTTGAACTGGGGGAACGTTCTATAAATTGTGATTGATATGTATCCGCAGCATCTTTCAATGTCTGCGTCGCGTTCTGGTTAACACTCAGATGATGCTCCACTCAATTCCCTGAATGCAGTCTTTCTCCATTCAATTTTTTCTTTGTGAACAAATATTTTCAGCGCATTTTACACTGCTCAAGTTACGCTTATCATGCAATATGAAAAGGATGTAATGTAAAACCTTCTAAATGATCAACTGCAATATAAATGTCTCAAGTGTATGACAGTTGTCGGCAAAGGCTTAGAAATCACATCCACTTTAACTGGCTGGAAATAATAAGCCAATGATGCGTACAACAAAGGAAGCCACTATATCCTCTTTTCATCCCTTATCTAAAGTGTTCAGATCTGTGTAACATATGAACAGCAGAAAATGATACAGTCTTAATTTGTGTGGTGTTTGAGCAAGTGCAGGTTGTGATCTGCACGACTTTAGTGAAAGAGACTGTTGAATATAGGTATTTAGAAAACTGGTGAAGTGCTTCAAGTTTACCAGTTAGCACATTAATTGCACTGCCTAGAGAATGAGGAAGAGATAGAAGACTAAAATGAATTGAAGAAAAGACAGACAAGGTTGAAATCCTAGTTGTCAAAGATTTTTTTAATCTAATGCTTTAGAGTTTTCAGCTGAATACAGCAGGTAGATGTAACTCCTCTAGAGAGAAAAATGGGCAGGAAAACCTTGACTTTTATTCTGCAGTTCCCAAATGCCACCCACTCTGTGCAGTTTTGGATAATCACTACTTTTCACCACCTCTCTGTTGATTGCATGTTGTGCTCTGTCAGGATTGTCCTGATTATAACTGTAATACGACAGCAAATAGCTATTTTCAGGCAGGTCTGGGAGACCCTGGAACTCCTTAGTTTGTTTATTTACTTGGGGTAAAATCATAGACAGAGTCACAATGCCCCTGGTTGAATGTAGCACCTCAAAGACCCTGTCATGTTATGCCAGTGTGTGTGCCTGCATGCTTATGTGTGTGTGTGTTTGTGTGTGTTTGTATGCATGCATGCAAAAATGTTTATCAGGAGAAGTGAAACATGGGGATGGAGAAAAGAAGTAAGAGCGCTTCAGGAAAACCTGAAGGGATGCTCTTTCAGAGAGAAGTGAAGAAGAGTTTAGAAGTGCAGATTGGTTGTGAGCAAAAGTAAAAAAACAACAAAACAGATTCATTAAAATACATTTCTAACATGCTCCAAATTTCAATTTGACAGAAGGCTTGTTTGCATGACAGTGTTGTCATTTTTTAGCTCCATACTACGTTTGAATTAAATAAGAGATCACGGGTAAGTGTTGGCACAAAAACATCAAGCAACATTCTTGGCAGTGTGATATCCGATGTCCCCTCGTGATCGTTTACACATTAGCATTTACAGTGATTCTCTCCAGAGTGCTCTTTGGGTTTTTACATCAAAATCAGTTAAAGATTTTATTCAACACTCCCAATGCAAAGTATATCCGCCAATGCAATTGCAGAAGCACTCACAGACTTATGAAACTCCCACGGGCTAGTTGGAAAAACTCTTGTCAGAGCAGCAGGTTTCTGCACTGAGGTGTTGATGACTCAGTGAATGATTGTGACTTTAATCCATAATAACCATTATGGATATGTGGGAATCTATAGTCTTACAATCTATCCAAATCAGAAAAGGCGTCAACATCAAGTTATTCTGGTTATTTCCTGAAGATGTAAAGTGACCGAAAGATGAGAAAGATACTAACAAATTCCAATATAAAATAATGTATTCTCCTGGTATAGTTCTGGAAAAACTCCCTTATTCTAAACTGCACACTAATTAGAGTTCCTAACCGAATAATGCCACCTGCATATCTTTACATACAGTAGTTATGCATAAATGAGATACATGCAGCATGTGGTTATATCTTTCAAATGTGGGTGTTAACACAGACCTGCAAAGGAGACATCAAAGGAACATATGAATATGCATGTGCACATGTTGAACACTCACTCATACATATTTGCGTAAGAGCAAATAAGGACAGGAAAAGGCGAGCAAGTGAAACCGGTAAGAGAAGGGTAATATGGGACATGAAATGGAGTTTGTATTTATATTATTTTCACTGAGGCCTAACTTTGATTTAACATTTTCTCCAGAGCTTTTTGGGTTGCGATACGCTGTGTGCTGGGTACCAATACAGCACTTGTTTTCCAAGTGGTTGGCTTTGCAATTACCCTTATAACTCTTACTGTATTTTGAGACTGCCACCTGGGAATTGGGCAATAATTCTGAGCCCACAGCAACAATTTCACAGAGACAGAACTTTCAGACAATATTGTAGGGTTTTTGGTATAATTGCATCTCATATTATGCTGCAGGGAGACACATTTACAGAGTAATAAAGCTATTAACATATACAGACAAAGTAACTGTGTTTTCCCTCATTCCAATTTAACAAGAATACAAAGAACCACACAAGGGTTTTGCACAAACTTGTCTCTACAACACAGAAATAAAAAATGGAATTAAGCATATAGTGTGCACATTCTAACCAACCTATGTGCTCTGACACAACTGAAGCAAAAAGAGAAGCAGGCTGTGAAAGAGCAACTCGGCTATTTAAAGGACTTTTGACACTTATGTACAACTCTAGAGGTCGCCAGATAAATGAGATAGACTTCAGTGGGTACTTTTTACGAGATTAACCGCTTTCCCTCCTGAAGAAATAAAAATTGCCCAAGAGGTTTACTGTTTCAATAATGCTAAGCATGACTCATAATCACAAACATCAATCAAAGTTTATCACCCTCTGTCAAGACAAGACTTTGTTTAAGGTGCTGCCACTGACATACATAAACTGAGAAGGGTTTTTGTTATATACAGCCGGCTGTAGTGAACATTCCCTTTTCTTACTGTGCCCAAATATAAAGGGCAAGGTCAGAGTGGTCACAGAGGCCAGGAAGCTGTCAACCATCAATTGTTGTTTTCATTATTATCCTCATTATCATCATGATAATCACTTTTATCCACTACCTACATCAGTACAGCAATGTTAAAGTTATTTATCCTCCCACATTCTAGAAAGTCCCCTGACATTGAGTAATGTGAAGGTATAAGCCATCACCTCAAATACACCGCACTTTTAATTCTCCGGCATTACTTATGAAAAGGAAAATTATTTATGAAAAGCTCTTTAACTTCATCAGATGATTCATACGCGTGCAAGTAATAACGATCCATCAAGTAAAGAGCTTGCAAACTGCCCCGGTTTCAATTTCAATACCAGAGTTCGGATACACAACCATTTCTCTTGGTTATTCCGCCCTCCCATGAAATATGTACCTGAAGAGGTGGTTTTCCTTTTAAATTTTGTTGGAGTAACTACTGTGTTACAAAGTGCTGTGCTGTTGGAAGTAACATATTGTATGCATACTGTTGGCAAACACGTTCTGAATGTTAGAAAGTCACGGACACAGAAGGTTACCGAGTTTCTCACCAGCTCCCGGTGGGGTACCATTAATTGATCATGGGCTGAGAGGGAGCAATGTATTATTTACCTGTCAAATTGTTACTTTATTTATTATTTATTTATCATCATGCAAAGCAATTCACGTTATCTCTGTGTGCACTACAGTGTCTATATAATTACAACACTTAGCTTATTATGGAGAACAACCAAATGGAATTACTGAATCTGTTCAGTAAGGGGCGATGGTGTGAATCGCTAGTTTCAAGTCCTCTTCAATACAGCATGATGTTCATTTAGAAAATGATGGTCCCATTAAAGTATAAAAGACCATAAAGCAGGGTATGCTTCAGGGTGTGGCTAACTTGTGATTGACATGTCACCAGAGCCGTATATCACTCCTCCACAGTCCAAATATGGTAAATTCTACAAACTGATAGCAAAAAAACAAGATGCCGACGACCAAATTCTTCTTATAAACAGTCTACAGGAAGGGGCCATTGGCTCCAAAGGTTTATGCCCCAGGCCAGATTTGGCATCGTCTCTAGTTCAAGGTTGGGTCTTGTATTTTTTATACTGTACACATTATAGTTACTATCTTCATGTTACTAAATTAATGCAGGGGAGAAAAGACAACTAAAGAGTATATGAATATAAACCATAATATATCAGTCTGTAACACAGCCAGAGGGCGACAGAGCAAATAGATAACATTACAGAACAAAACAAGTTTGAGGAAAGGGTGAGGAAGAGGAAGAGAAATGGAGACAAAGACAAAAGTATACAGAGCAATAAGAGAGGAGATATAAATGAGATGGGGGATACAAGGGCAGGAAGATAAAGTGCTCATGTAGAGAGAAAAACTCGAAACCATTAAGATGGGGAAAAAAATACAAAGAGGAAAAGAGGGAATGTCCATGTAACAGGGACGGGAGGGGAAAGAGATACAAAGAGAGGTAGAAGAGGAGGGGACAGAGGTCAGAGGAGGATGAGATGTAGGACAATGATAGATGGCTTTCTGGCAGGCTCAATTTGTCACGCTGTTATTGGGAGGAAAATGGAATAGAGGAGCAGCAGTGAGGGTCAGAGGGAGAGCACAGGGGTCCAGAGGTGGGAGAGTTAAGACGGGAGGGAGCGACGGCAGCGGAGGGTAAGCGAGATAAACTCCACACACCTCTTCACCCCTGGCCTTCAACAGATGATCAGTGGGGGTTACAGCGCTCTGATGACTCCATCCCAGTAAGCAGTGCCCCACCGTACACTGGTGAACTGGTTCAGTGTTTTTTGACATAGATTGATATACTTAAGGGCTGCAGGTTGCTGGTGTGTTGGATGGATAAAGGCACATTTTACCATTATAAATAAAGTTAGAGCGGTCATTTTAATAATCTGAAAATTTGGGGATAGTTTTGGGTAAAAATGGACAATGGAATTCAACACTGTTTACACACATGAATAGCATATAAAGTTTCTGAAGCTAATTTTCCTTTTTCCTTTAGCCTTTTGACAAATAAAACATATTGCAGCTAGGAATAACACTCATACAAAGAAAATATGCAGAATAGCAAAAACATGCACATTTCTTTATGTGAGGACTTCATAAATGTAATTCATAAGTGTACAAATGCATTATTTTAAACGGGCCCATTATATTGCAATTATTATGTTCAAGGTGTGGCACAACCGAACCTAAAGAGTGTCTGAATTCTAAATGAGGACATCTCCCATCGGCTAAAGTGGATTCTTCGTCTAAAGCATAATGCAATCAGTAAACATGATTAAATTCTCAGACTGCGCAAATTGTCTGTTTGTACAGCTCAGATAATCTTGATACTGTATCTTTCATTCTGTGTCTTCAATTCAAAACTTTACCTGCACTCCCCCTCCTTAGTCCTGCCCATCCCTAATGTGATGCTTTGTTTGTCACCTCCATAAACTCTCCCAGCCTCCCCCTTCCAAACGATGACACCAAACCATTAACACACCGTGGCCTTCATTTGTACTCTTGGACAGTCCGAGTGAATCTTGCAGGTGGCTGCAAGTGTGTTTTTTTTGTATGCCGTTTGAAGTAAATTCAGGCTGAGAGGTACTTTTGGAGTTTTAGTAATTATACCTGGCCCAACTCATTAGCACTAAGGGAGGGGGGTGTAGACAGAACTGGCAGTGATAGATCATGTGAAGGAATGCGGGGTGATGCAGTGAAGGTGTGCATGTGTTTGGGCATCCTTCTGCATGAATGCAGAGGATGTTGTTTGTGCCAGTACTACGCTCCCCTGCACCAACACCATGCTCTCTGTGTCAGGTTAATGAGTCATGCTGGGATAAACACTTCCAGGTCAGGGCCAGCTTTATTCCATCTGAGAGAGGGAGTCCAGGTGCCAAGACACAACTGTGCTGCATTCAGGAATATTTAGAAAAGTGGGAGGAAATATCTGCCAAGGGGAAATTAGCACAGGAACAAGAATCTCAGGATTGTGATTGTTTTTGATATCATATTTCAGTGTCTTCAAACTAAGAAATGCTGTCAAAAACTGAAGTAGTGGTAAAAACTGGGTAAAAATTGTAAAAAGGAACAAGAAGTATTTGGCACAGGATATTAAGACAGTCCAGAATGGGGATATTCACTCTTACAGCTTAAAGGTGTTGTATGTATAAATTTGGCCTTTTTAATCATGTGATAACAACTTAAAGTGCTGCAGATAATGGAGTAACATTTGAATTGAAAACATGGCACATAGAAATGAGCAAATTCTGTAACCTTTTGTAAATTTGCTGTGTATTTCTGCAACATTTAATAAATGGTATTCCTCTCTCTTACCTTAACATTAAAGTGGATGCGATCTTAAAATTCCATATCATTTTCATGGTGTTTTCTCAACCTATGACATTCTGACTTTGACAAAACAATTGTGAAGGACACAGACACACATGTCAGAAAGATGCGTGTGAAGTGTGTGTTTGAGACTTGCATGCTTATATGCGTATACGTGTGTGTGTGTGTTGTTCTGCCACAAGCTTTCATGTCGCACGGCACTGAATTCCCCAACAAAGAAAAAGCCATCATCGCTGTCTTTTTTCCGACCCATAATAGCATGTCAACTCAGACCGCTTGTAAATCACCGTCCACAAGCGATTGTGACATTAAGACGGAAGGGTCCTTGGCATCAAAACACAAATCCGAGCAAGGGCAAATGTGTTTATTGCCTCTCACACTCAACTGTCACAAGGGTCCATTTTTAATCAGCGATTCATGGTCTCAAGTCCTGACAAGTCAATCTGCTTCCAAAACGGGAACCTTGTATGTCATGCAGTCAAATTGTTGCGTAGATATGATGCTTTTGATGTCACTCATATCTTTTACCATGGTAAAAGTAGAAAGTCTTACATTCAATATCCCAGTTCAGTAAAAGCAAACTGTACTTAAAGTAATTAAGTAAAAGTACTTGTTGGACACAACCAGTCCATTTCAGAGAGTTATATTATTGGATATTATTGGAATATTATTACTGATGCTTTAACACAGAAGTCACATTTTAATACAGCTGCTGGAGCATTCACATTTCAACTAATGAAAAGCCACAGTTCTGCTAAATAGCTGACCTTGAAAGAGTGCACACATATCTCCTTAGCGTTGTCATTTATATGACCTTCTTCCCTTTGAAATAAATAGTCGGATGTTGAACAAGATGTTTCAGTAGGCTGAGATGGTCAATAAGGTGGCAGGAAAAAGCGAAATACTCAAGGGTATCAGCTAGAAGAAAGCACTATGGAACCACTACAACCAGTCTAGCAGGTGAAGGTCATCTATCTCTTGAATCCTTTTGCAGTTCACAGAGAGCACATCTGGGCATGTCTGCTTAAACACAGCTTCTATTCAATTTGAAATACACTACACAGAAAAAAACAAGTTTTACTTTGAAAAATAAAAGGGCTCTGAATACTGCACTTCTTTGCATCCTCAGCAATACACCCGCCTAGTGTGAAGTCAATCAGTTGAAGGTTGTCGAGAAAATCGAAGGACAGATACAGACAAATATCCATTTGTTGGATCATAATTGGACCACAGAAAAAGTTCTGTAGGAAAGTTTTTAATTCAAGTTTATAAAGGTAATACGGCACAATCTAGTCTTTGGCAGAAAAACAAACTGTACCTCCTTCCTACTGAACTCATTTAAACTGTGATAAACTTGTGGACCAGTTTTCATCTTTTTTTTTTGGGTTGCATTCACATTTTTAGAGCGATATTAAAACGCTTACAGCCATTTAAATCCATACCTTAATTATCTTTTCGCACAGCAGTCATCTTTATCCATCGGTTTTAAAATCATCCCTTTGTAAATAGGGACTGTTTGTCAGATATAATACTCAGTGCCAGTCTCTCAGCACTCATCTCTTTTGTCTCTCTTCACTGCCATCTCTTCCATTAGATTTCACCCATTACTGTTCACACAGAAGAGCATTATGTTGGATGAGCTCCCCATCCCGTTCTCATCTTTGACCTTTCCTCCCTACATCCATCTCCTCCTTTCCTGTATTTTTCTCCCGGCCATTGTATCCCTCTCATTTCCTGCTCTGTCTTTCTTCCCGTCTCCCTCTCTTTACCCTCCTGCCACCCTGTGCGGCATCTTTCTCCCTATCATGTTTTGTGGCAGCAGCGCTTGTCACTCTTGTAGCTACTTGGTGTAGCCGGCGCACAGCAGAGAGGCAGACCTCACCAAGCCTCTGTGCTCCATCCATCAACCGGCCTGCACAGCTGGCACGCCAACTGACACCACCCATTCCGTTTCCATTCACATCAACACCTCTAGGAGGCCACTGTCCCGGAAGCAAAGAGACAGAATGCAATAGAATAAGGGGACACTTAACTTGTTTTACCTTACAAAAGTATAAACAGACCAAAGCTGTAACTTTGAAAAGCGTGCTCTCTAATAATAATAAACTCCAAATGTTCAATTCAATGTTAAAATACATAAACATTACTAATAAGGCATACTATTCACTTTCACAATTCACATTCAGAACAGGCATTTCAATTGGTTAAAGCATTTTAATCAATGTTGGTGAAAATGAATGACTATCTCCCAAAGCCAAAACCCAGAGTGCCAAAAAACTAATTTGGGTGTCTTCAAGATATACAGCTTGGAGCTGTCCCTTTGACAATTAATTTGGGAGTGACTTTGGTACTTCATATAATGTGTCACGTTTTTGTACCTAAAAGTGCATCGCTTTATATATATATATGTGATTTAGCAAACGCTCACTTATTCAGCCCAAGGACGTAGAAATGGGACATTTGAAAGCTTAGAATTCATCTTTATGATGCTCTGAAAGGCTTGCGTGACTCAAGTGAAGTTTCCCTATCATAAAGGGAACAGAGAGTTGTTGGGTGTCAGGAACGGGGCGGCACTGAAGCTGACAGAAGACGCTGCATCCTCTCATAGCCAAAGTGAACGGGACACGAGATGGCAACTGTCTGGACGGCAGAAGGCAAGAGCCCGGAATTTCAGCATAAGACCACACAGACACTGTCAATGACATACATCTGGTTCAAAGAATGAGAAATGACTTTGGTCTGAGAGAAGACTCGGGAAGTGACAACTGACTTGTGACAGCTAAGTAGAGCACTATCAGAAAGGAATATAACAGAATAGACCTTTTTTGCTAATGCACTTATGTCCTTTAATGTTAGCCAGGTGAACTTGAAATTAAAGAATATATTAACATATCTATGTTAATAATTTGATGAACTGTCGGCCTGACAAGGGTGCCTCTCTTTCATCTAACCAAAGCATACTGAGACATTTTTCCCCTGCCCTTCACCTTGTAGAGGGATAAGTACGTAAGCAAGGACAGATTATGAAGGGAAATGGGCCTCTATGCACAGACAGACGACCCAGCCCTGACTGAGAAAGCTGTGGCTGTGTCATTTGTAGTCATTTTGTGTCTCCTTGTTGTCATTTTGTGTCTATGTCGTCGTTTTGTAGTTGTGTTGCATCTCTTTGGAGTACTTTTGCATGTATTTGCGTCTGATGGGAGTCTCTCTTTTATATCTCTTTGTAGTTGTTGCATATCTTTGGGGATCATTCTGTGGCTCTTTGTGGTAATTATGCATGTCTTTGTGGCCAATGTGCATCTTTCTATATTTTCTTCTGTGTCTTTGTAGTTGTTTTGCATCATTCTGAGCTAATTTTGCATCTCTCTGAGGTAATGTGACATGTCTTTGTGCCCGATGTGCATCTCTTTGTAGCCGTTAATATATCTTTGTAGTTATTTTGCCTTTCTATGTGATCATTTTGTGTCTCTTTGAGGTAATTATGCACAGCTTTGTGGCCGATGTGCACCTCTTTGTAATTATTTCTGTCCCTTTGAAGTAATGTTGCATCTCTTTGAGGTACATTTCCAAGTCTTTGAGGCTGATGTGCGTCTCTTTGTAATCATTTATGTCTCTTTGTAGTTGTTTTGCATCTCTGTGTGTTCATTTTGTGTCTCTTTAGGGTAATAATGCATGTCTTTGTGGCCAATGTGCATCTCTTTGTGGTCATTGTGTGTCTCTTTAAGGTAATAATGCATGTCTTTGTGGCCGATGTGCATCTCTTTGTGGTCATTGTGTGTCTCTTTGCAGTCCTGTTCAGTAATCCATGCAAAATAAATACCATAAATCCTACTAATTAACTTAATTTCTTGTTACCATACTGTCGGATTCCTGTCACCATGGCGACTTAACTTTTACTCTCATGCTGCGACACTTCGTGAGTACTTAAACCTGCCAAGGCATCATCACCATCATCATTCTCCATTCAGATATTAGCATATTTACATTTTCTCCTCCAGTATCTCTGGTGGGGAATGGGTACGCCTTGTGACAAACGTTACTGTACCAAAGTATTAATGAAGCTTTGATGCATTAACAAATCTGCACCACTTGTAATATATTTACATATTGGATATTATACAGATTTGCTCCAAGATGCCTCATGTTAATTGTATAATGAATGATAAAGAATATACTCGGCTTGATAAAAAAAAAAAAAAAAAAAAGAAAAATCTAAGGCAGTTTATGTGTGTGTGGGAAGTCAAATGCCATGCTAGTCTGTATATAATGTAAATGACAATTGTTAAAAAGTTTAAGTTTTATTTTAAAAAGCTAATTGAAATGTAAATTAGATTTTTAGATTTCTAGTTTTTCCCCTTTTTCTACTATATTTTCTCCCAATAGAAATACATTTTAAATTAATCAGTGCAGATGATTGGAGATGTGCAGATATAAACTGAAGTACACAGAGTATAAAACCTTTTTGAAACTGTATTTGTATTTGTACGTCATGTGTCTTTAAAAGTGCTAAATTTGAAATTCAGTTGCATTAATATAGCTGTAAATACTTACTTGGTATGTAAGGATATAGTGGAGTACCTGAGCAGACAATGAAGTCACACTCCCTGTCTGTGTGTTGTAATCTTTGTAGTTCTTTGCTTACGTAGCCAGTCCAGCGCCATTAAGTCCATGCGTGCGTGTTCTAGTATAAGTGGCCCACTGGCTAGAAGTTAATGGACGCTGCTTTGTACTGCGCTTATACGGCTATTATGGCTGATAACGCCGTCCAAACTGAAGATTGCAGTTCATATAGCATGATAATGCCACATGTCTCAGAAGGATTTTCTCTTATCCTCTGGTGATTTTTATAAATGTAAGTGAGCTTAAGATGCAATAAAAACGTGAGATCTAGACATATATTTCATATCCCCCTTTGTAAAGCATTTCCATCCATCCATCCATCCATGAGCGTTAACTCATCTTCACAAAATAAGATGGATAAGAGTACTTATAGTGAAATTACCATAACTCAAGTTTTTCTTTCATGGCACATGACATTAAAGTGTGAAAAGATTTTCCACCAAGAGAAAAAGACCTTCTCAGGGTAAACTAAACATTCTGGTTGATATACAGTATTACATTTGTTTTTTAATCAGCAATATACTATATAATTAAGAAGCTTTGTATAATATATTAAGTATAAGATGGTGAAATAGAGAAAGACTACTGTGTACTCCCTCTACGTGGATATACTTCACATCATTTGATGCACAATCTCATAATTCTCTGCATTGCCTTCTTCAAGTTTTTGAATTTTCTCTACAAATCCGGGCTCCTTCTGCTGATTGAAATGACATGAAATATGTGAATCTCACTTTTGCTTTTTTATTGCCAATTCTCAAATCAACTTATTTTTTCCTCAGACTCAGTTTGAACATTTGAATGACATTTTGCTTTGATGGGAGTTGAGGAGCAAATATATTGCTAACATGATGCCTAGAAAGCTGACAAACCAACCGTCATGAATTGTTATAGACTATCACAAGTCAGAATATGCCTTCTGGTTAACTGAAATACATACAGGTAATAAAAGAGTAGATATTTCAACATGTATATGACATAGTTGACAGCTTACTGTTAAAAAGAAGGTGTAACTTTTGTCTATAACGCTTTGTCAACTGCCTTTTATTTGAGGTCCATATTTTTCACTTGATTTGGAAATCTTCAGTGTTGTATCTGTGTTTCAATGTCCTTGCGAGCAGAAGATTAAGTGTCGGCCTGTGAAGTGTTTATTGGGCAGAACAAGACACTTAGGTCACTTTAATGTT
Organism: Anoplopoma fimbria; assembly: GCF_027596085.1. Classification (NCBI taxonomy): domain Eukaryota; kingdom Metazoa; phylum Chordata; class Actinopteri; order Perciformes; family Anoplopomatidae; genus Anoplopoma; species Anoplopoma fimbria. The sequence continues at coordinate 9,063,713 of NC_072454.1, read as the reverse complement.
GCCATATTTTTCACCGTGGCGAACACTGTCAATCACACGCAGGTGTGTTCTTCAATCATGCCAAAGCACAGCGGTTCAAAAGTGTTCAAAGTGCTTATAATGAGTAAAACCCCTGCAGATGATTAAATGAAAACCTTCCACTTCTGTCTGCCCTTAGTGGGGAGACCAAATGTGTTCGTTGTTATTATCACGTATAACCCAATTACTTTAAGTTTACTGGAATACAGATCAGTCATGAACACAGCAGTTCATCTCTTGTGGACCATTTTTAAGAGAGGGCAGCTGATTAACTAATGACTTTGAATTTAGCAAGCTGAGATAAAAGTGGAAAATTTGCACTAAAGCGTAAGTTGGATTCATTAACTACTTTACTTTCCCCTGATTCCAACTGTTATAATTAGCAAAAATGATGTGGAAAGACCAACTAGAGGAAAAGTTGTGTGAGGATAGTATGAGCTAGGGCTGCAATGACTAATCGATTAAATTGATCATGGCAATAGTTTTCAATGAATTTCATCATCGATTAGTTTGGTCTACGTTCTTAGCTTACGTAGCCAGTCCAGCGCCATTAAGTCCATGCGTGCGTGTTCTAGTATAAGTGGCCCACTGGCTAGAAGTTAATGGACGCTGCTTTGTACTGCGCTTATACGGCTATTATGGCTGATAACGCCGTCCAAACTGAAGATTGCAGTTCATATAGCATGATAATGCCACATGTCTCAGAAGGATTTTCTCTTATCCTCTGGTGATTTTTATAAATGTAAGTGAGCTTAAGATGCAATAAAAACGTGAGATCTAGACATATATTTCATATCCCCCTTTGTAAAGCATTTCCATCCATCCATCCATCCATGAGCGTTAACTCATCTTCACAAAATAAGATGGATAAGAGTACTTATAGTGAAATTACCATAACTCAAGTTTTTCTTTCATGGCACATGACATTAAAGTGTGAAAAGAATTTCCAGACTATCACAAGTCAGAATATGCCTTCTGGTTAACTGAAATACATACAGGTAATAAAAGAGTAGATATTTCAACATGCATATGACATAGTTGACAGCTTACTGTTAAAAAGAAGGTGTAACTTTTGTCTATAACGCTTTGTCAACTGCCTTTTATTTGAGGTCCATATTTTTCACTTGATTTGGAAATCTTCAGTGTTGTATCTGTGTTTCAATGTCCTTGCGAGCGGAAGATTAAGTGTCGGCCTGTGAAGTGTTTATTGGGCAGAACAAGACACTTAGGTCACTTTAATGTTGCCATATTTTTCACCGTGGCGAACACTGTCAATCACACGCAGGTGTGTTCTTCAATCATGCCAAAGCACAGCGGTTCAAAAGTGTTCAAAGTGGTTATAATGAGTAAAACCCCTGCAGATGATTAAATGAAAACCTTCCACTTCTGTCTGCCCTTAGTGGGGAGACCAAATGTGTTCGTTGTTATTATCACGTATAACCCAATTACTTTAAGTTTACTGGAATACAGATCAGTCATGAACACAGCAGTTCATCTCTTGTGGACCATTTTTAAGAGAGGGCAGCTGATTAACTAATGACTTTGAATTTAGCAAGCTGAGATAAAAGTGGAAAATTTGCACTAAAGCGTAAGTTGGATTCATTAACTACTTTACTTTCCCCTGATTCCAACTGTTATAATTAGCAAAAAATGATGTGGAAAGACCAACTAGAGGAAAAGTTGTGTGAGGATAGTATGAGCTAGGGCTGCAATGACTAATCAATTAAATTGATCATGGCAATAGTTTTCAATGAATTTCATCATCGATTAGTTTGGTCTATGTTATGATGCTTCAAACTTTACATTGTCTCCTAAGGTGGAGGTGGTTAGCCAGATAGAAAACAGACAGAAGCTATTTCTATTGGTCTTTCAATTAACCTTTAATAATATGTTTGTCTGTCAAAACTGAAACAAATCTGCCAGAGACGGCAGATTTAGTCAACGCTAACAAGCTGAAATCACGTACCGTTATGATGTTTTTGGAATATTTATTGCCGTTAGAGACAGTCTAAAGTGAATCATTTATTTCTTCACAACAAACATTTGAGCAATATCTGATCAAATAAATATTGGTTTCAATTCTTATTCTCAGTACATGGCTTCATCCCCAATACAGATTTAATTAATTTTGTTTGTTTCTTTATTGTAGTAAAAGAACATTGCACAGGAAGATGAAGATTTAGTTTTGTTTTATGAAAACAACGCTGAAAATGATTACATTAGTTCTTATCGGATTAATAATCAATTATCAATGTAATAACAGATGAATCCCTTTCCAAAATAGTCCGTTGCAGCCCTAGTATCAGCTTAGAAAGATGAAAATCATCTGTGGCTATGATTTTGTTTGTTCTTTGCCTGGGGTTATATGCGGTGCTGTGGATCTGTGCAATACACAAAACTCCCTTCACTGGCAGCGCAGTAAAGGCTGAATGAATGTCTTACTATCCAGGGATATATTTGGAACATTTGGTGCAGAATATTGGCACCTGAATGTGTTTTTTGTTCTGGCCAACTCAATATCCAAGGCAACACACACAATCTGATCCCTGCATCTGCTTTGGGTCAGAACTCCACACGGTTGTGAAAGGCAGCTGCATCTTGTTTTCATCGCTTTAATAATTGAAGGCAAACGTGTTACCCTTCACGGGTCATCATCATTATTAAAAAAATGTTTTCTCTCTGGCTCTATTGCTGTCTAACTGCTTGTGTTGCTGATTGCTTGATGAATAGAAGTATTAAAAGGCGATGTGGCCTACCTGGTGGATGAACACCTGTGCACCGCGAGGGCTCATGAGCAACACGGCCCTCCGCAGAGTGTCCCGGTACCGGTTGAGCTCCTCCGTGCGCATCGTGTTGAAGAGGTCAGTGAAGACTCGGCTGACGTTGCGGTCCACCCTCTGCAAGGACACGTCCAGACCCAGCCGAGACGACTGATCCATGAAGGTTTGCAAACCCCGGATGTCTAAAAGAAGAGAACCAGTGACAGAGAATGAGTGATGTAAAATAAAGAAGAGAAAGAAACTTTAGGCAGGTGCTATGCAATGCTTTATTTCTTGAGCATTTAATCAGAACAACCTGTAATTTCAGCACCTGCACATGCACTCTATATTTTCAGGCTTTGTTCCAGGGGCTTCGAGGCAAGTTTCGTTCTTTCCTCCTGATCTGAAGCGTGACAAAACACAACAAGCACTCCCGTCTTTCTGTTTCCTGGGGTCTGCAGGATATGAAACTGCAGGCAGGTGATGCTGTCCCCAGAGATCTAAGTGTGGGTGTGTTTGTGTGCGCGTTCGCTCTATAAGAAACCACTTAAAGGAAGCCAGTGCTGCACACACAAATCAAAGGTGATGTGCAGCAGAGGGCAGACAATAAGCACACCAACCCCAGCAGTCACAGAGGGAGCGGCAGCCCAGCATGCGCCAAGTCATGCTGCATTGTTAAAGAGAGGTTAGGCAAAATCGCTAGGGCCAGACCTCTCCCTGCATCCACAATGGATGTGTGTGTGTGTGTGTGTGTGTGTGTGTGTGTGTGTGTGTGTGTGTGTGTGTGTGTGTGTGTGTGTGTGTGTGTGTGTGTGTGTGTACGCGTGCGCACGTGTGTCTGGAAGGATGGATGGCTGGGTGGGTTTTCCCCTGTTGCATCTCTGGAGGTTTGATGAGTCATCGCTCCAGTGCTCAGAACAGACGATATACGTACAGAGGGATAGGAAGGCAGAAACTGGCTCAACCACACATAGAGCTGCATGAACGCACAATACACACAAAAACCTACAATATCTTATATGGGGTAATTATTTAGGTTAATATGCCACATCATTTTTCAGATGGTCTGAGCAAAGACAAAAGAAATTAGGCTAATAAGCCCATTGACCTGGTCTGAGCAGTGAAGTAACACATTCCTACATGGCCCCTGTTTCTCAGTCTGCCGCTTAAGGCAAAGTGAGACAGCAATATGACCAAGCACCATATGAAGAAAATCATAAAGAATTAGAAGCAACGTTTGAGTTTCCCCTGCCATTGTTATATTGCAATTTATTTTGGGGGGTGCCAAAGAATTCGCGCAGAATAAAATGTTCAAAGGGCAGAACAAAACATGAAATTAAATCATTCATCATTTTTGAAGCGTCGCCAAACTCTAACTGCAACACTCTTTGAAAACTCTTTCCCTTCTAAACACACACCTCTTTGTTTCCTTTGCCTCCAAATTGAAACAGTTACCCTTGGTAGTGTTGCTTTGAATACAATGGGCATAAACTCAACCTCTGAGTAATCCCTCCTTTTGTTAGAACACTAACACAATTTGTAAGTTAATCATTGCTCCTTCCCTCCTGTCCCACGGCTGGACCATTGCAATTAACTTTGGCTGCAATATTTTCAATATTGAATTTTCAGCTGCAGTAACGTATGGTGATATTGACTACATACTAAAAATATGATCTGATCTCATATTTAATGTGTTTTTCACTGGAAGCAATCTCTGTTTTACAAAACCCAGAGGGTAAAGAATGGTAAGTTATATATGTCACATTTGTGATGCCTCAATAAAATAAAAAACTCATGAATACCAATAAACAAGTTGTGTAGTTAAAGATGTATATAACATATCCAAGAGGCTTTGTCAACATCATTATCACACAATGATGTCTTTGAGAGTCCTAACATGAATGAAGGTTGAACAAACCTGCATAAATGGATGAACCTACACAGACGCAATGCAACACTAATCTACCTAGAAGGGCCTTATTAATACCTTAAACAACAATGTTGTTCAGATTGGATAAACACAATGAAAGATCCTAAGAACTGTTCAAAAGACAGAAACTATATTCAGTAGTAATGAAAAGTATGTCGCTGTTGGCTGAAAACCTTGTACATCCAAAATGGGAAATAGAAGAAACAAACTGTAACAAACAAACAAACAGAGTTTTTAATCCGATGAGGTGCCGAGGGAAAACTTTCCCGCGATAACTCTAGGACCCCAATAGAAGTATCGGACTTCAAAGGCAGTGTTCCAATCCCGTAGCCGGCTTTTCCACGGAGCGACCGTGTCAGCCATGGACAGGGCTGCAGGAAAGAGGATTAACGTGGAATTAAAGGTCTGATTTCTGGACACGTTTACCCAAGCGTCAATTTTGAACACAAATCTGCTTCTGAAAGTTTCAGATATCAAAACTTAACCCTTCTTTGCCCCTCGTGCATCAGCATCCTGCTCTTTAACTCTACATGGCAACTCACTCAGTATTCTTTTACCGATCTTTAGGCTTTAACAGTATCTGTTTTAAAAAGGGCCAGAAAGATAGATGGGGTGAGATTAAGAAATACCACATGAAGTTGCACTAACATCCTCTTCAGCTCTATTTTACTCAAGTTGTAACTAAAGTGGGACTCCCTCTTGGATTGGAGCGATGCAGAAATGAGCATCTGATGATCAAAGGGCTCAGAGGTTTTTACTGAGCTGTCAAGCTGCGTTGCAATCCAAGCGGAAAAGCCCTGAAAAATATGCTACGCTACCAGCCTGTGTTTACTCAAAAATGGAGATGAGTCTTACTTGCAATAATAACATTAATTAATTATAACTATATGGATTCTGGCAAATCTGAAATGTATCAGGCGCTGAGTGTGTCGCGCAATGCCACAAGAGCAATTAAAGCTAAAGTGATAAATAACTGCTTCAGTTTGAATTCACACTCCTTTAACTGACTGCAGGTGATTACACTAACACACAGTTAAGGTATTTTAGGTTAATATGAGTATATTAACTATCAGAATAAACGGAAAACAAATGATCACTTATGGCAATGATACAAGGTCTATACGTCAAATCCATATAGCAGGTCATTCTTAGGCTGTGGTCAAGAAGACAGGGCATTTCTGGGTGGATGAGGATATGAGGGTCTGTATCATTACATAATGCTTTATGAACTGGGCTCTGGAGACAAATTAACCCAACACCTTGCAGAGGAAAAACTCTCTCTGCTGTTGCAAAACTTTGCAGATAATGATTTGTGTTTTTCTGCTTTATTGAGAAAGGACATTGATTCCCCAAACATTTATTTTGGTGTTAGTTGAGCCTGTTGAAACTAAAACAATCATTACTCAGCTTTCAAAATTGTTATACATTGTTTGGACGGAGGAAGTCTACATCTATTATTGACATTTAACCGTGGTGCATTCAACTGGCATAAAAAAAAAAGGTGTTTACAGTTGTACTTTTTGTAGGCATGAATATATTGCATCACTTTTTCTTTTGTCAGTAAAAGTCTATGAAAAATGAAGGAAAGCACCGTCAACAAAATGGTTTGAATGTAAGCCGTTCGGTCTGAATATGCAAGGTGGCTGGAGTTAAAGTCCCAGACTCAATTATTCTCTCAGTCCAGGCCTGATGAATGGTCTCAAAGATACTGCCTAGTGATTGCATTTTTTGGGTAACAACACCACCATGCAAGTTTGAGTATTAAATAAAATTAATTGCCCTACTTTGCTACTAAGTCTGGCTGACATACCTTTGTTATGCTTTGTGCTTAGAAGGGAGACAGTCAGACCAGAATGCAACACACTAAATGATAAAAATATGATAAAAATGGAAATAATGCAGGAAAAAAAAAGAGAATCCAACCGTGCACAAGACTGTAGGGTAAAATTTCAACTAAGTTTGTTTCATATATCTATTGAAAATGAGGTCAGGTTTAGGGTTAAAATAATCTCTTGAGAATCAGAAAATTGGCCCGAGATATTTTCTACTTTTTGTTCACCGAATTCTTGGGCATCAACACAGAAATATGCAAATTAGGTTTTACCAATTATTTTACCCTTTCACAAAAAGGTTAAGTGCCTTTCTGTGAGGCCATGCATGCAGGATTTGATTCTTCATTACCAGCTGGTAATCAACACGTTAGTGAGGAGAATAATAGAGCAATATATATATATGTACAATATCTGTCAATTTTCTACTTAATTTAATATATATGGTATACAATTCACTGTCATAGTGAACTTTTCAAGATGAAATTTAATACAGACAGCTATCAGGTATATACGGTGTATAATGCATAAAAAAGCCTAAATATTCTAAAATGTTAACAGTTTCTCTTCCTTTATGCACCTTCCTAATTTATTTTCCTTTCCCTTTGATTCTGTCCTTCTCTCTATTCTTATGAAAGCCAATTAACTGAAGGTCACCCGTGCGATCAATCCCTGTGAAATTACCTGGAAAGTTAGTTGGCAGTGTTAAAGACCTTATGGCCTAAATGTAGCATTCATTTTGATGAAATGAAGTTACACAATGGGAGGGGTATGAAAGAGTATGCCATTACACAGAGGTGTCATCACTGCTCTCAAAAGGCTTGCTTCATTTTCTCAGATCTGCCACTAATCCTAACATTACACGTTACGGACTTGCTACAAACTCTGCAGGCGATATCCTTTGTGTTTGTCCTGCCTGTGCTATTAATGCACTTTCTGAATTAGGAACCACCTCCTGAATGGGACCAAAAGCAACTCAATCAATCTCACACCTAATCCCAGTCTAATTCTCTCCTCCTCCAGCAGAGAGCCAGTTATCTCAGGGCGGGGCAGAGACGGATGTAGCTGCTCCATAGTCATTACTAAGTGCAGGACAACTCAGATAAACCTGCCAAGAAGCCTACTGATGCTCAAGAAAATTGACCCTTCTTTAAGATTTCCAATAATCGTGCCTCTCATGTCCTCCTTGTTATGATAAAACAATAAGGAAATCTTACAGAAGCTTTTGTTTGCAGATAGTCTGCCCACTTCCCACCCTCCCACACAGAATCAATAGTTGGCTTCCTTTTACATACATACACACACACACACACACACACACAGTGTGAGCACAGTGTAAGCACATCTTAGATGACATTTACAAAGGCATACAGATAATATATTGCAAACCTTTCAAACAAGACTAAGGGCCTACAACCATGCTAGCAGCTCTGTGGGGCTGTACTCAGGCAGAGCGGTGCTTTGAGCTAAACGCTAACGTCAGCATGCCCACATGCTCGCAATGTATCGAAATCCGTTAACGAGCTGATGTTATGCATACGTCATATTGACAGCCTTACAAGCTGACATACCAACTAGTTTAGTACCGTAGTACATTTGTTAATTGCAGTAGGGTTCCAGTTCTGATGAGGCTGGTGGGAATGTCATTGGTTTTGCAGGTATAGATATATGGTCATAAACCAAAGCATTAAACAAATTGAAAATTTCAGCTGATGATGGCGCTCTATGGGAAGTGGTGGGATGGCCTTTGTTGTGACATTTCATCTTGAAGTGGACATGAATGTGTGAACAAATTTGCATTACAATCCATCCAATAGTTGTTACTAAAAGCCACAAAAGAACACCTGCTAGAGGAAAATTGCAATTGTAACTGCCATTCGTGGTTACATGGTCGTTCATTAAAATACATGCTTGGTAAAACAAGGGGAAAGGAATGCATGAACCTGAGCCAGAATTGGAATAAAACCACATCTTTTGATTCACCGCAGAAACTAAACCCACAACTGTAGATTCAGCCGATGCCATTTAAATGCAGCCACAAGACAGCAGCCAACAGTTTTTAAAAAAAGATTCATTTGATATCTGGACACTCAGAAGAATTCCCACAATGTTCAAGAGGCGCTACGGTCCTTGACTGCAAAGCAAGAAGAGTTTGCGGTCAAGAAGTTTATTTTTCAGTGGGAGGGATGAACTTTTGCGGCCTTGACATACACTGGGTGTATTTTGTCCTTTTCAAATACAAAAGCTGAGGCATTAGCCTATCCTGCAGCGCAGTCAGAGAGCACGGCTGAAATCTGCAACAGGAGGACTGTTCACGATTAGAAAAAAAAAGACAGAATGAAGGGATGGAATAATAATTTAAAAATAAAAGGAAACAAGAAAGGACCAAGGGAAGAAAGAATGCGTAGAGGGTCTTCTGCTTAACAATAGGCTGTTATAGGATAATCATATTATTCTGTTCTTTCTTATTTGCCTGAAGGCACAAAAGGTAAAAGCACATAAGGATGTTTTGCAGTCGTAATACAAAGTCGGCTTTCAGCAGCACAAGAATAAGGTTATTTCTGTTGCTTTTATTATGGAACACGCTCCCTCACAACAGGGAATCAAATTATGTGTTGAAAATGTACAATGACAAATTGAACCAGAAGAAGTGAAAGCCTTAGAGGTTGTTTACATAATGTGCGTTTTTTTTCCACTGATGCATTGACGGAGACCAGAATGAATAAGCTTCCCCCGACACACTTCATTACGACGAGCTATACGTTGCCCCTGAGGTCAAGGAGGGCAGCTGTTTGAGATGACTGCAGAGCCTGGTGTTGCTCTCACAATCCGAAAGCAAAGGATTAAAGCTATATGATAGACTACATTCATAATTGTCTGGGTAAGTGTAATATAGAAAATGAGGTTTTGGACAATTCTTCGTACATAGTGCTACAGTGTGGTGCCTGAGGCTATGTGAAAGAGAGTGCTTTATCTTTACTAGCATCTGCTTTTATAGACTAGAACGCACCATCAGCAAATGGATGACACAACAGCCCGGCAGAACACAGCCTTATCACAGCAAATCCAGAAATCCATCAGTTCTCTGCTACCTCACGTGTTTCATAATAAAGATGGCCTTGGTATAGCAATCATGCGTCTAATGAAACTGTAAATTAAATGTCCTTTTTCTACATGTTCATTAAGACAATCTTTCATTTTGGTATGAGTTTTTAATATCTGATTTAAAAAAAATAATTGAATGCGATGATCTCTGTGATCTCTGAAAGAATCGAATACTCCCATCTTTCTATAGGCAGTGATATCATACGACAGAGACCGAGCGCTCGGATGATTATAGAGCAGCACAGCGCCTTGTCGTGGTCGCAGTCAATCAGTAAATCAGATTATGGCCGAGGGGAAAAAAAAAAACACATGCCTTGGCAGTGCGGACAAGATTCTCATCCAATATAATAATAAACTGTAACTGATATTTAATGGTTAAATTTAATGTCTCACTGTCTGACTAAGTGCATCAGCCAATGAATCATTTGTTTACTTCATGTGTGTTGTTTAGTCTAATATGATAAAAGCATCAGAGAACTTGATAAACCAGCTTAATGTATTTTACAGCCGTATTTTTGGTATTAAAAAAATAGGTTTATAACTCATGATAACAGCTAAATTTCCTATATAGACTTTACTTTTCCCTTTTGTTATAAAACAAAAGCTTTACATACCACAAAAAAGTTATTCAACTTGAGATGGTTGTTGAGATTTGAGACAAACATGGATTTTGATAATATGACAGTATTTTCAGGAGCGCTGTCTGGAGCTACAAAGCAGCTTACTTTATCATCATTTGTTAATTGGCTTAAGGCACTTGCACCAACTCATATACAGTATGGTGGGCAAGCTGCTCAGTTATTTCGGTCTTTTAATTTTCCTATGAGACTTTGGGTAAATTAATTAGTTATAGTTAACAAAGAAACGTCTTTTTTTTTGGTATAAATGACAGAAATGCACTATTTCCACACTCTAAAAATTAATTACAATCTAGGCATTTCTGACAAACCCTAACCAAAATCTCTGTACTGCAACCACTGCCGATTGCCCGAGAATGTGACAAATATCATAAAAGGAACTTGAATGTGCGTCACAATGTTTTCATGCTTAACACATACAGAGAGCTGGAAAGAGAAGACAGGAAGGCGTTGACAATACCACACTGAGAGCCTGATCTGAGCTCCTGTGCTGTGAGTTACATAATCTCATTTCCACTCTTTGATTATCACTGATCTGACAGCATTGGTTGGAAGTGATGCGATGATCACATGCTCTCTGTGTTTATGAAGCTTTAACAGTGATGGAAGAGGTGGTGAGAGAAGTACAGTAAAATGAAAGATTAAAGTAGTTTCTGAACAGTTTGAAATGCAATATACCCTTTATTTTTAAATGGACAAAATACATGGCCCTGTATAATGGGGATTCATTTAAAAAAAAAAAGAGAGAAGTAAGTAAATAAATAAAAGAGAATATGGTATATATGTTTTTCACTATTCTAAATATATACTGGAAAAACTGTATATTACTGTATATTCAGTACATTTCCATTTTGAAATTCAACAATGAATTCTTAAATAAAAGTTTAAAAAAGTCAATAAACTACCTGACAATCCATTTTGGATATTTTTGTTCACCTTAAGTAAATGCCTTTGTTTTTAACTTAATCAATTAGTTAGAAAAATAATTAAATGGACTTGAGAAATCAATCTGTGGTCAAACAATGGGTCAAACTTTGCTGCCAACAGAAAAATGCTGTTTTTATATGCATTTTCAAGGTGGGCATAAAAAACAGCTGGATGGAACTGCCAGAAATCAAACACAACAACCAAACAACTACCAAACCACAAAGAAAATAGTTTTCCGGATGTCTGTAGAGCAGCATAGCTTATATGGTATTAAGGGGGACAAGCAGCAGACAACAGCTGATGCCACAAGTCCAGTGGTTGATATTTTAGCAGAAGATCAGAAATACTAGCGGTATTCCAAAAGGCAAGGCAAGTTTTTATAGTCCGTTTGAATTCAATTCAAAGTGCTTATAACAAGGCAGCCAGACTTAATTCATGAACATTTGCTTTGTACCAGAAGGTATTTTTATGTATAGTACTTCTACTGTAACCTTGTTCCTAAACAAATCCATGTTTAGGACTAAAATTCACACTTAAGCTCCATACCAACTGTAGAGGGCATTCACAGAAGTGTTTTCCATTTCGTTTGATTAGACATCTGTGTGTGAGAGTGTACACACTGTACTTGACTGACAACTCCCTGACTCTCCTCCAAATTTTGTTGCACATGCTTATGCACAACACCTTTATTATTCTTTTAAGCTTTGGCAACCTCAGCAAATCCACAAGATATATTCTCCAGCAAAACTAAAACTGAAAAGATGTCTAACCAGCCAGACCAATCCTTTATTGAACCTCAGAACCTTTTGGTATCGGCGGAAATATCTGTTAAACCCAGGCTCAAAACCTGTCAATTACCAAATGTCAATTTTGGGATCTTTTTTACTTATTCTTTGATCAGTTCGTAATTTCAGATTTGAGAACATTTGAGAAAACGGGGCTTTGTAGAAAAAGCACGTTAAAAGTATTGTTTTTTTATTGTTTCAAGTATTCTAACAGCACCAACTTTGACATTTTCATTGAATACCCATCCCAATGTAGCAAAGCAAACACAACTAAACTCAAGTACACTGATTGACATACTACCTATGTTAAATCTAAAGTACTCATTACCACGCACAATTACATAATCTGAATAAAACTGAGTGAATGGCTCCAGCGGTTTCTTCATACTAATATTTCTTAAGTTTGAATTCAACGTCATCGCTATCCCTTTAAATATAATGTGCCTACACCAATTTACAGAAGGCACTGTTTTCTCTAGGCAGTGTTGTGGGTCACTGTAACGCTGCTTACAGGCAGGCACCATGGGTATTTTGACTGTTCTGTGATGAGGATCCTAATTACTGCTAGATTCCTTAATTTAACGAGTGCAGAGTTAAACGGTGTAGCACAAGCACAAATGTCAACGGTGCACACTTTGTAATACCTAACTTAGCAGGCTTGAAAAAAAAGGCTATTTTGTTAGAACAAGCATTCCCATCCATTATTTCTCACCAACAGTGCCTTGTTACACCGAGCCCTCGTGCGTTAGACATAGGTTCCCTCTCACAGGACTTGCAATTTAAGGCTATGGTGCACTGTGCTGGGTTGAGATGTTATACATAAAGCGTTTCTGATAGGATCTGATTCAATGAATGGAACTGTATAGCACCAGGGGGAAACTGATTGAAAATTCCTTAAAAATGCCGATGAGTGGATAGAAAGCAAGACGGACAGTCAGACAGCTAGCTAGCTAGTCAGACAGAGAGCTTGCTAGTGAGACACATCCAAGGTAAAAAAGAAAGACGGATAGCAGTAAGACTGACAGAGAGCACAGGGTTGGTTTTGGTGGGAGAGTTTTTAACTGGATAAAGACTTTCTGTTTGGAAGAAAACTCGAAGTACAGATTGGTCAAATCATTCTTTACGTTGTTATGATCAATGACGTCATCTCAAAGCAGATTTAGGAAGGTCCCTGTTTGCGGATGTGTGGCTTGTGAAAGAGAGGGAGGAATATCGAGCATGCAATCAAGGAAGTACAATGAGCAATTGATCAGGCTGTGCAGTGGGGTCATGATTGGGGGTGAAGGTTCTTAGTAGAAAAAGAACGTTTTCTCCAGGAAGAGACTTAATGTATGTGGCCTTGATAAGATCTGTATTGGATTACTGCAGTATAGAGTATGGATCAGCATCCAGGGCTCTTATAAGGAAATTGGATGTTATTCCGGCACAGGCATCGAGAGTGTGCAGTGGGGCTTCTAAAGCAGTACCTGCACTACAGGAAATGGGAGAAATGCGGTCGGAATTAAGAAGGGTGCAAATTATGGCAAATTACTGGGCTGATTTCAGGGACACAAATGAGTGTTGCTGGAGGGCTGGGAGAAGTATCAGAGGGATAACTTTGGTCGGATAGGGAATGACATTGCAAAATCATTTGGAGTGTTTGATCTGCGGATAAGCCCTTCAGCAGTTCAGCAGTCCATGGATGCTTTTGTTGGCTGATACAGACTAGTATTTGTTAGAGGTAAACGCAAAATAAATACATCAATTCGAATTGATAAGTGTATGTGACTATCAAGTTATGGAAGAGTGTAATGATTATACAGAGATTTATACAGATTATTACGGATTCATACGAAACCTCAGACAGGAGTGACAGGTATGGGGTGCATTGGAAGGAAATTGCAATTAAGGGAAGAACATCCAATAATTTAGGGGTTTACATGGTGAAGATGCTGGCAGTGTTGGTAACCCTACAATGGGTGGAAACAACTGGACAATATAAGGTGTTGATATGCCCAGACTCATCCTCAGCCTAAGCAAGCTTATGTCTATTCAAACAGACATCAAGATATACTCAAAGAAGTCCTTCGGTCAGTCACAAGAATAGCAAATGAGGGAGGTCAGGTAAAATCTCTGTGGGTTTTTAAATTTCTATTTTCTTTCAAGGTTTCAAGAAAATAGAAATTTGTATCAGTGAAGCAGAGCTCAAATGTTTAATTTGGGGGGAAAAAACAAACAAATGAGGCAAGAAAAGTGTGAAAAAAGGTGCCAGAGTTAGTAGCAGTGTTGTGCAAGCGACTTTGAAAGTGTATTGCGCTAAGCTACCAGTTACTTTACATCAAATGAAGCTTCACTACACAGAAGCTTCCCTCCAGAGAATTGTAGCAAGCTAAGATACAGCTACATGGCAAAAGTAGTCTAAATGCATCAGAAGATATTTTTTTCACTCAAGTCAAGTAAACGCAATTCATAAAAAAGATATCTAATATAGTATAAAAAATATATAGGCCTAATAAAAATGATATATTTAGGGAAACAAAAGACAGTCTTGTCTGCGGGATGTCAGGAAGAGGAGTCAGTGGGGCATGAGTTGTAGGTGGCATGATTTTCAGAGAGAGAGATGATGTGGAATAATGTGAGAGTATTAGGGGCGCATGAATTCACATTGGAAGGATTACTGTGGCATGGGTTAGAGAGCACAGGTCAGGGTACTGTCAGCTTTCTTAAGGGACACAGGGTTTTTGTAGGATATAACGGAAAAGTGCTAGGGTGGCTGATATGGATAGGGAGGAAGCCAGGAGGATACAGTAAGGGTGTGTGTGTGTGTTTGGGAAGCAGTGTCAATGTCAGAAACAAATCCAAGGACAGATCTCTGCAAATGGGAAACACCATGTCACATAATTTGATTTGCCATACGGACCAACCTGTGGAGTGGAAACTTGTTTGTGGTCAGTGGGTGAATGTATTCCCTTGAGGGCTTGCTTTACTACACACTTTATCAACTGTAGCTTCCACTGAATGGAAAAAAATAAAACGATTTACGCTCTTGATTGCACTCTACCAAGTACAAAAAAAAAATGATATTGCCAGCTGTGGCAAAGAATAATCTGAGAAATGCCAATGCAGCTATATATTCTCTTCATCTTTTTTTGCCCTTGTGCTGTCTTGGCAATCACAGTCCTTTTGCCTTTTGCCAAATGTGGGTAGGGAAAGGTCTGGTCCACGATGGCGTCGTGGGGAGAATAATGAAACCGAAATGGAGAACAGCTGAAGATATATTAAGTACTATTGGGACACGGTTCTCCGGCGCCACAAATGAGCCAATTAGGCACAGACTGGTCTCTTCATGGGGACGCTACTAATGGTGAATGGTTTCCTCAACAATTTCTACTGAACTTTGATTTATTTTTTAGCAGTGTGCGTGTACAAAATGTGTGTGTTTATGTGTGTGTATCTGCGTGGGAGGGATGATGTTCTTTCATCTTAGTTCTGACTCTGTGTATTCTTTCCAGCGATGAATTCTTAGTGTTAATAAGGCTTTACTTCAGCCCGACACTCCAGATGGTTTTGGAGCAGCTCCATTTAAGTAGAAGAGCTGAAATCATCTTACGTACAGGTTTCATGTTTATGAGATGCATTTTGAACATCCACTGCTCTCACTCGTCTCAACTCACCGTAGTCGCTCTCATAGAAGATGATGAACTTCTGCCAGTGAAGCTCCGAGACGAGGGTGAGCAGGACGTCGTTGATTCGAACAGGTGGACGGGCGGCCAGGGTGTAGCTCTCCCCGTCTGGGCTGGGGTTGAGCTGACAGGCGGTGCGGGGTGCCCCGTCACCATTTCTCTGGATGAAGAGGTGGGGAATGTGCATCGCATCCGTCAGAGACTGCAGGGCACTTGCGGCTGCGCAGCCAGTGGACGTGACCAGAGCGAGGATCCCCTGGTTCATCAGCTCACATGCTGGACAGAGGGGGAAAAAATAGAGGGGAAGGTGGATGAAGGGAGAGGAGTAAAGGAAGAGGTGTGGAGAAAGGGATTTGAAAAAAGGAAATAAGGATGAAGGACACAGAAGTATTTAAAAGAGATAGAGGACGATGAAAGAAAAAGCAGATATATGGAGAACAGGAAAAACAGGGTCGGGGGAAAAAAAGCAGAGGAGAAGGAATACGATTAAACATGCTGCGATGTGTATTTCAAGTAAATCAAAACTGTAATCAATTCCAACATGATTTTACATTTCAAAAGTGTTTCAGGTTTAAAGAGCACTGTACATCATTCAAGATAGTGTGCTCAACTAGTTTTAAAATTCAAGATGGTTCTTTTTGTATCCTGTTTAGGATTATTTCTGAGCCTCTGCAGTTGAGAGCAGATCACATAAAACAGGGGGTCGGTACTGACGTTGTATTATAATGTGTAGATGAGAGATTCAGAGGGGGGCATCCGCTAATCATTACAGTCTAATCCTTGTCCCCAGACAAAAATGAGACAGCTGATTAAAGCAAAAAAATGGTTTGCTTAAGTCAACAGTCACTTGAAAACATCAGATTAATCAGAGAGCTAGAGGAGTCGGTGTGGTTCTCATTACAGCACAGTTACAAATAAAAATCAAGAGTCTTTACGCTTGACACAGAAAGTAAGATGCAAAATGATGTCTCCAGTGAGTCCAAGTTAAATATTGTCCCACTCATCCTTCACTCTGTGTCTCTCTGTCATGTACAAATGATGACTATCTGTCAGCCAACACAGATTCAGACTGCAGACATACTGTACTTATAGTGTTTGTGTTGGGTCTTAACATCCCTGCATTTTTATTTACACATGTAATTTGGGCAAAATCTGCTTTAGATCCTCTTAGAGCGGGTCAGCATGTCTGCGGAACAAAAAAAAAAACACATTTTGAAGATGAAAATGCCATCTTCAACATTATTAATATGTCTGGAATTGTAGAGAAAAGCTATTCAATCCAAGTAAATATTTAATGAAAATGGGTAGACTTGAGTATGCAGTGGTTTGACATATATTAGGCACTCATGTTTCACTTTTCAAATTATCTGACAGTTGACCAATGACCTAAAAAGATGATTCAGTCTAACAAAATGACAATATGTTTATTGTTTGATAAAGATAGCTGAGATTTCTTTAATGTCACTGTAAAGAAGTAGTGTACAGCACATTTGGGGCAACACAATTGCATACCTCTATATTTAATACAGTTATGTGTAATGTAAAATGGTTCTTTTACTTTTTACTAAGTGTGTTTGAAACTTTCATCTGTAAAAAACAGATCATCATTATTTCACACCCTCTGGATTACCACAGGCTAAGACTAACTGTGTGTAGAATCAGAGCGTTTTCCAAAAGAAACAAGATTTGATTTTTCAATATCACTTTCTCAGTTGCAACCACTGCTTAAATTGTTTGCATGTTTCATAATTGTTGACCCTATAAACTCTTGACCTACCCTTCGTATGGATTTGCATCCTCTCTTAAAAGATGCAAAAGATGCAAAAAAAAAAAAAAAAAAAGAGAAAGTAATGTGAATCCAAATGCAAAGCAGTTTTAATGAAGATTATTCAATTTGCATTTCATTTTAGGCTCGATCTCCGTTATGAGCCGCATAATTATCTACTACAGGGATCCTCTAATTTTGCATGTGACACGGGACGGGCTAATGTAAATGCTGCCTTTAAAATTCAAATCACCATCTTTCACACAGCGGGGCTTTTATAATTTCAGCATAAACAGCTGAGTATATTGTACAAAACAGCAATTAAATGTTTTTTGGCTGCATTTCATAATACCACCTAATTATGTTGTCTTCTTTAATTTCTGCAAAACTTAGCTAAAAAAATAACCAGGACTATATGATATGACATAAACCATGTGATATTGAGCATTTTAAGAAGCAGAACAAGGACTGCACGTCATGAAAATAACACACACACACACACACATACTGTACATGTATGACCCTTCCACCATGATACCAGTGGAAGGTGAAGAAAAAGGAGTGTTTTAAAAAAAAAAAAAAAAAAGGCATTAGGGTTGAGTCGAGAGGCCTGAGACGGAGGGGTGAGGAGGGATGGACAGGGAGGGATGATAAGAGGGGGTGCTCTGTGTATGGAGCCATAATGGGAGAGGGTTGTGTATTTGTGTGTCAATGGATGGCGGAGGGGGAGGACTATTAATGTGACAAATTACGATTTCATCTACTGACTGCAAGCACAGGAGTACATTAAGGCTCTGTAAATCACGAGTGCAGGGGCAACTACATAACATGCTGAGGTGGGGGCGGGAAAGCGGGACTGTCAGAGAGCCGAGGAAGAGGAAGATGTACTGTAGTTAAAGTAGAACGAGGAAGAGAGTCCAAGAGAAATAGGGATTATTTGGAGCTTTTTGCACGAATGCTCAGGAGAGTGCAAGAAAGACTTCTACAGAGAAGGAAGTGTGTTACTTAAAGTGTGTGTGTGTTAGTATGTGTGTGTGTGTGAGCGAGATAGACAGAGAGACTTGCATGGACGCCAGCATGTGTACCAGGGCAATCGTCCTTTGTGCAACATGAAACGCTAATACTGTGCTCAGCAGGAAGTCATGTGATTGACAGTAATACAAATCTAGAGCATGCTTTAACACTGATCCAGTGTCTAAATGTGTCAGCTGGCAGCAATAAACCGCACAATGCACTGAAAACAGAAACAGTCTGTTCCTGAGAGTCACTCGTGTGTTATGGGGTGCCGGTTGCATGTAGTATTTTAAAACATAAATATATTAGAGCTGAAACAATTTATTGATTCTGGAATTAGTCAATGACAAGAAAATTAATCAGCAACAATTTAGATAACGGTTTAATTGTAAAATGGCAACATGCTGTAATTCAAGCTTCTCAAACATTTTTCTGTGGGGAAAGAAAAAAAGAAGACATATGAAGATGCCTCACAATTTGACATTTTTTAAACATTTCTGATGTCTCATAGATTAGACAAATGGTTTCTTCGAAGAAAATATCAAACAGATTAGTTGAAAATGAATATAATCATAAATTGCAGATCAAATTAATAGTATCTTAGCTTCATTACTGTAATCAAAAGAGACTGTAGTCAGAATGATTGGCATATTTTATGTTGTGCCTGCAGAACTGTAACTTTTTCATACTGTAGTGTCACATTAATCATTTTTTTCACTTCTTCCACCATCTGCTAATGCAAGAAACTTCAAAAACTTTATCTGCATTTGCTAATGGAAAAGTGTCTCAAAAAGATATACATCTTTTCTTTTTATAGCCTCTAACACCCCCATCTCTCAGCCACTTTTAGTAGACTGTAGCTAAAATCTGTCTGCGGCCATTTTGGCTTCATAATGGACACCCCAGGCCCATTATACAGCAGACAGCCCACTGACAGGAGGCAGGAGCTCTTCACAGTCATTGGCAAGGATGATAATGGCGGAATAATGACTCTTAAATGTTCCCCCTGAAGTGGACAGAGGCTATCACTCATTCCCTGGTAGCTTTATGACATCTAATGCCAGCAGTCTTATATATACACACACCTTAAGGGAAAACAAACACGTTCGTCCAAGACACCACTGTTGGTGTCCCAATGCAAATCTTTAAGTTACGTTAACTTCTGTCAGTCGCTAGTCACTCGGTAGAGATGCGAGTCAGTCAAGCTAACATCAACAATGCTCTTTTACTATAGTTTTGCTGCCTAAACCTTACTTCCTGTGACATCTGAAGTTTATTTTTGAAAAGTCACTATACATGTAACAAGCAAAGATTGACACGCCATCATTGACAAGTGTAAAACTAACTCTAGAGGGGTATGGAGAGCGGCATAGTTTCAAGCTTAGGAGCGCTGACCAAGATGCAGTATTTGATGCATTGGTGAAGAATGTGTTAAATGTGTATACGGATGGTAATGGGTGGGTGGATGAATTTTACAAAAGTCAATGATTCTGCTGTGATTAAAGGAGTTGTAATGGTGAGATGCAATCAACAGCTGCTTTCTTTGGGAAAAAAAGAAAGAAGGGATTAACTAATCTATCAAACCCATTGTGGAGAAGCAGTCATTTTCTTTCCTGCGATGGTGTGTTTGATTGATGGACGATGAATTCAGTAGAGGTAAATTCATTTTTAAATACATTTAATCATCACTGCATATCTTTAAAAACCCTGATACAATTTAAAATACAATGAACGATTTACGCTCTGCTTTCAGCAAACTCAGAGACCAAATCAGCGAAGGGGCTCGGGCATTGTAAGCGATTCTTTCATGTTCCTATACTCATAATTGAAACCATTAAAAAGGACATCTGCCACGCGGATTCAGGGCTGATCAACAAAAGCACACAGAAAAGTTTCTGCAGAAGTCTTCGCCTCATCAGACCAGTTCAGTTATACACAGTTAGTCCCGGGAGAGGGAAGATTAGCGTCAAGACACCAGGCTGAAAGAAGACATCGCAACTTTGTCCCACACAATCTGTTTTGCCCGTGAAAACATTATGTCATCAGTGTCTTGCCCTCTTTTTACCGATGTAATATGAATGGGAGAAACAAACCACCACACCACTCATGTAGTGAATACTGCATACATTCGGGGCTGTCTCAGTGATTTCACAGTCTAGATAAGACAGTCTAGTTTAGTTTGCTCTGACTCACAGCACATTCCAAGGATTTAAAGGAGTCACCACTGAAATAAACGCTGCACTGTTTTAACCACTCTAGCCTCAGTGACAACGGTGGGACTGTGATCCGTTTGTGACGGCTTGTACTACATTATCAGAATTAAGTGTTGTCTGTTTTGTATCATTCAGAGGCAGTTGGTAAAGGCTTTGAGTGTATTGTAATGCTCCTTATTTTAAGGATGGGCACAACTTATTCCATCTAAATGTCTAAATGATTCGATAAAGAAGATGTTAAACCTCATAATGTAAACTAGAATGTGATACAAAAGAGTTAAAGTTATTGATTTCACAAAAAACATGAATATTGACTGCACTATTGACATTATTTTAAATAGTTCCAAAGTTGGAGCAATGAAAACATTGCAATTTAGATCTTCCATACATTTACAAACATATCTTTGTGTACTTTGGTGTATAAACCCTGGAATCATATTCCTTGCCTTTTCATCACAAATGACTGATTTCAAGATAAAGTGCTGTTATTGAAGTACCCGACCGCTAAATTGGTCATTGATGGTTTTTAAGCATTCAGCAGGGACAACTGGCACAAATCAATTCTTCTTTTTTTTATGTTTTTAGCTGCTGGAAGATTCATAAGAGCTTTAAATGATCCTTATCACCCTCAGCTAAGAGCAGACTGGATATTGTACCATTTCTTTATTATGAATGGGCCCTTCCACTCTGCTTTTGGCAGCTTCCCACAACATTATAGGTCTTCGCCACACAGAAGGGAGAAATGGGAGATATCGGTATTGTATGGCAGCTGGACCACAGCTTAGTTCAACATATAAGTTTACAACAAAATTGCGCCTTCAGTGAGAATGGTTTGTCTCTCCATTGATCTCTCTCATTCACTCACTCATTCTCGGCCATCGTCCTTTCCCCCTGCCTGCCCTCCTGCTGTCAGAAGATAAGGGTACATATTAGCATCAATAGTATTGATGCTAATATGTATTGATGCTGACATGGGCGGTCTTAGCATCAATAGTATTGATGCTAAGACCGCCCATGTCATCTGAACTGTGAAGGAGTGTTTCTCTGCTGTAAATGATACCCTCCAGACAGGTAGAACGGCAGAAATAGACAAAGTACAATACAACATCGCCAACACCTATACAGCCTCTGAAATCAGTTGGACTGGTACCTTTCTGACATCTAGCCCTCTGAACAAATACTTAACCTACAGTAAAGCCAGTTAAGATTGTCAGCTGGGCCGTGACAGATCCCCTCTGGGCCCCTTCTTGGTCCTAGGTGGTATGTGATCCCCCTCAATGACGTAATGCCTCTAAGCAGCATGTGTGGAAATCAATTGCAAAGCTTTATCTATCCACCAGAAGGGGGAAGTGATTATGGAAGCTGAAGCGGTTTACTACCATCGGGCTGCTGCACTGTGAACGTTTTACTTCAGTTTTACTTCAGTTTTACTTCAGTTTTTTCCATTGCAACTTGACATTTACGTTGACCCAATTCACCCAAAATCAGTTCTTTGTTATCATATTTGATGTAGGAGGGAGTGTGCTTTCATGTAGAATTTGGGAAAATGTGTACAAAATGACATCAACAATGTTTTCATTTGACTAAATGGTGAGGCCATAAAAATCATCATATAGACTGGCTTAAGTGTAGATAATGAAGATGATACGTCAATTTAGCTCTTGTTAGCATCATGGCAAGGCTAAACCCTAGTCTCTCCTGGTTAAACCAGAATAAACTGGTTGTTTTCACAGCAGAAGAACAAGTCCACCACCAAGCAGAAGCTTATTTAAACCATATATTTACATTGATAGGCTAATGTTTAGAGTATACAGTAGGTAAATGTATGAGGTCTAATCGAGGGCTGACGAGCTATTCCGACGTTTTAGAAAACAAACGTCTTTCCCACTTTGAAATTATGCCCGATTTCTTAGAAGGCAAAATGTCCCAGTTGTGCACCAACACTTAAACGCAGCATGCATTTGTGGATCTGTGTGGAGCTGGAGGCCATGAAAATAATCTCAAAACTCGACACGCAAATGTAACCTGATCTGTGCGTCTCATGCAATCCATGCGCACACATTTTACAATCTGTAAATAGATACAACACCATGTCACAAATACTTTTAGATAGTTGTATACCCTTGAAGATTTTTGAAGGCGAACATGATCACATCTGTGAAGTTGATTTCAATTCATAGATTTGACCCTGTTGAATGATGTCATAACATCCACATCCTCCATGTTAATGGTCGGGACATTGGCCAAACTAAAAGATCAAGGTACACGTCAAATACATTTTTCCTAAAGATGGTATCTGTCACATTAATGTGGTTGTTGTCATGCTGATGTATGTTCGATAATTAAATTCAAAAGGAATTTAACATGGAGAAGACATTACAAGGACACAAGTGTCAGATGATGCTGACCATGTTTTTGCAACATCCATGGTTTGAGTTCAGCCACATCCATCTAATAAAGTCAAGACATTCTGTAGCAATACTTTGGTGAAAATTTAAATAGAGAAATACACAGTATATAGTTGTCATTTTCCATATCCCTGTCAAGTGCAAATGCAAAAACAGACAACAATTTAGCATATATTTCTGTCCTGCAATCTCCAAAATCATATAAACTTTTCCCAGGGAGCGAGAACTCAGAAAGTCAATGGCACTTGACTATCATGTCTTATGACAACCGCAAAGCCACTTATTGTTAACTTAAGCACTTTGTGAATTTCTAATGGCTGAGATGGCTCCACTAACTTGTGAATAATTCGCTGTGGCAATGTTGCAGTACAAATGTGAGATATAGCGTGTGTCTTTGTTGCTATTTTAAAACATGCACCACACTGAAGCCTGTTATTCTTATGAAGCACATTAGAATAACTTCATGTGACTGAACATGAGTCTTTAACTTTACAACCAATTGTTTTTTACTTTTCACATATATTCTACCATAATGCAAATTCTTAATGCAAACGTATACAAAACATATTACAGAGATTAATTGCTATTATCTGACCTTCACAATGCAGTTAAAAGGCTTAACTAGGTCACACAGGAACTGGCTGCTACTTTGTGTTATTTACTAAATCTGCAAACAATCATAAATATATATCGTATATTGAACATCAAAATGGATTGACAACGAGACTTGGCTTGTCCGTGGTGTTTTCCTGTCACTTTTCCTCGGTCCCTATGTTAAATATACTTTTGAGTTCTTATTATTTCTGACAAAAGAAGATAGTTGCTGTGCCCTGCGAAAATTTATGCTTGGGGATATTTTCCGACTGCTGGTACCCGAGGGATGAAACAGAAAGAGGCCTGGAGTCTAAATCCCTGCACTCTGTTTACATTCAGCGAAAAAAGAAAAAGAAAAACAGAGCAGAACTGGGGAGACACAGGCAATTTGTAGTTCTCAGAGAACGCTGAGTCACTGACTGCTATTTCCACACAGATGCTAATGCCACCAGACAATGATATAAACAACACCACCAAAATGTGAAACAACTAGCTGCCATGCCATGTGGCATCAGTTTCAGCTGCTGAACAATTAGTAGTGACTTAGTGAGTTCAATAAGCAAACATGGATGAAGAGTCTCGGCCTGTAACATAAAAGATATGATTCAAACTGACCCCTTTGCTAAGTCTCACAGTCGAATGCATACTGACCAATCGTAGCGTAGCATCAGCCAGCTCCGACCAGGGTCCAACACCAACCGGCTCTGTTCAATAGACTCATGGAATCATTAGATATATTTTTTTTCTGAACTTGTTTTTTTTTTGGGGGGGGGGGGGTTCTAGCTGGTCATGTTTACACGTTATGTAATAGTGATACTCATTTCTAAAACGTACAGTTACGTTTCGAATAATTAACTAGCATTAACACTTCTTTGCTATGCTAGCTACTGAAGGTATCCCTAAAATCTTTTCTTTTTTAAAAAAAATAAAATGTAATATTTATTCAGTGAATGCAGTAGTGGATTAGAGTTAGTGACAGTGTGGGCTCCATGTTAGCTCTGACAGCTTGAGGGAGTAGCAGCAGGGAGTAAATTCAAACATCATATAGATGTCTCATTAAATGAAGGAGACAAACGGCACTCTAAAATAGCATCTATAATCAAGCCATTTCAATGAGTGTGTTTCCTTGCTATCCCTCCACTTCTGTCTTCCTTTTTCAGTGCTTTCAACTCTGTCACTTGCGTTCTCATCAACTTAGCACAACCACTGTTCCTTCCAGGGCTAATGTGGTCAGTCAAATGTGCATAACAGTCCATTGCATACACAATGGTGTGTGTGTGTGTGTGTGTGTGTGTGTGTGTGTGTGTGTGTGTGTGTGTGTGTGTGTGTGTGTGTGTGTGTGTGTGTGTGTATGTGTCCTTGTTTATTTGTTTGTTTCTTCGCTTGTTTGAGGCTGATTAGCCTTCTGACAATTAACATTCAACAATGCCTGTTGGTAAAAGGTTCGCCATTTCCAGCAGTGTGCTGAATGTTGAAACAGGTAAATAGAGAGCCTGGTTTCTATATGGCAAACATGTGTTTGGGTTTGGTGATGATTGATTTGGATGGTGTTATGGAGAGAGATTGGCTAGCATTGTGGGAGGATAACATGAGACATGACTCATTCACCGTTGGGAAAGGGACAGGCTGGGCCTTTGCTTGTCTGCTGGATTTAGAAACATTAGGAAACATCTCACGATCTCATTTGGTAATGTGTCATTTGCTCTGATATCCTCTCATTTCTTAGTCTCTCTTTGTCTATAGCTTTCTGCTCTCTTTCTCATTCTCCCTGTGTACATATCTCACACTCTACATAGGCTATCTTCATATCTTTTCTCTCATCTGATCCCTCTGTGTTTGCCTCTCACTTGTCCTCTTCATCTCATTCTGCATGTTGCTTATCACAATCTGCCCTTGTCTTTCTCGCCCCATCTGCATCTCAAGCAACACCTCAAACGTGCGAGATAAATGATGAATTAGCATAAGTTCATTCAGGGATGCGTTACCTCTTTGTGCTACAGTAGAATAGAAAATGAGAACACAAGGATGGTTGATTGAATAACACGGTTTTAATTATCTCTTATAAGGTTTTGTTCCTTCCACAAGCTGTTTTTTCCTAATTCAACAACAGTGGTCCAATAATGGGACCAAGTCAACAAATAAATAAGCAAAGCCAACGGCTGCATCACGAAGAGCAAACTTATGTCTGTTCTATGAAAATCAGAGTCAAATGGAAATTGTAATGTAGTGTCAGTCTGAATTCCTGTCCAGCACTTTGTTCTTTAATATCCCTGACAGGGATCATGGGGTTTATGTGATAACAGTGTAAAGAGGTAGTTGAGGGCTCAGGAGTAGAACCTCTTTAAGTGCCAGAGTGATTTATAGTTCTCCCCCAACATCTCACAGAAACAAGTTTAAAATTCTTACGGTGACCCTGTTTTCGAGTCGAGTCTATCGGTCTGCAGCAGCTAATGTTTCAGTTGCAATAGTGCATCATTAGCAGCCTCTACACTTTTGTTCTGCGACGTTAAGAAGAAGAGGTCTTTACTAGAGCAGTAGTACCAGCTGTTTGTTGGTTCAAAAAGGATGCTACTACACTGAAGAGGATTACAGATAGCTTTTACTTAAGTGCCATGTCTCAAAGTACTGGCCAAGAGACGTTTTCATGCAGTTTATTATTTTGCATTGTTACTAGAGCAACCAAAGGCCAAATTTAGCTGAGCTTTTTTGTCTACTATTTACAATAATATTTGGCGGAGAAGGACATTTTCTGTGGGAAAAGAAGAAGAAGAAAATAAAGAATAGTACTAAATAGCATAATCCATCATGTTACACCAAACACAACATAAAACTATACAGTACTGCAAAAAGACAACACAACCAGGCACTTTTTAGGCAGATAAAGAATGCATTTACTTTCGGATGTCTTGTAACAATGTCTTAGAC
Organism: Anoplopoma fimbria; assembly: GCF_027596085.1. Lineage (NCBI taxonomy): Eukaryota > Metazoa > Chordata > Actinopteri > Perciformes > Anoplopomatidae > Anoplopoma > Anoplopoma fimbria. Next base: position 9,037,141 of record NC_072454.1, on the reverse strand, counting down.
AAACTAGCAGAGGGTTATCCTACATCACACCAAAACTGTGTGACACATAGTGTATGACTTCAACCTCAACAAAAAGTGTTCAACATTCAAAATGCTATTTGCATTATTTTTGTTATGTTGGCATGTTGGAGGACATTTTTTCATGAAGCTTAAATTTAGGTTTAAGTCATTCCAGTATAAAGAAATAGGCTTAGCTACTTAAAAAGCTCCAGTTCTATCCTCCACTGGAATTAGATTGCACTAACCATTGCAGTGGCTTACATGATGATATGTGTAGTAATCCACTGCATGAAGACTGTAGCCTCGACAGTATGTTGTGAATAATAGTACAAACACTGACCGGCTCCACTGAGGCGCATGTTGGCACACAAGATCACAGCCACCTGTTCCCACAGCTTGAACAAAGCCAGACATGTGTTCAAATGCAGGCCTGATGGCAGATAGGTGTTCACCTGCTTCACAGAGTAACTCGCATGAATCCACAGCTAGAATTGTTAACTGAGACCTGACTCACGGTAAGGATAACCTTCTTCTTGAGTGTTAAATCCGCTTGATGGGCTGATTCATTCTGCTGAGTTGACAAATACATCAATGTCAAGCAGTTAAAAGACACAGGACCTGTGTAATGCAGCTGTTGGCACTGGTACTGTAAGTCAGGAACTTCCTTGAAGGACCTCCACTGATATATAACCAAATTACTGTGAGGTGCTTTAGATAAAGCAAACCCATGTGGATTTGCTCTGGTATTTAACCTTGCAACATTTGAGACGGAGAATTTGAATGAAGGATTTTTTTAAATATTCAAATTCATTTTTTTTTAGCTCTGCTGCCAATGACTATGAAATTCAGAGTCTGGATCTATGAGCAGCTTTCAGCCATTAGACCTTTTTATTTTGGTTGGCCAAAATTTGGATACAGTTGCTCTGGTTGACCCCCCAAAAAATAAATCACTATATAATATATATCAATGTTTTGTCTGGTGATTGTGTTGGCAAGTGGCAAGCTAAAGGTCTAAGAGTTGTCCAACCCAAGGCTGAGCACTAGTAAATACTAGACTCCCTGCAATGGGTAACCTGTGTTGTTCTGTCGGATGCTGTACAATACTGCTCGATTAACCTTCATCTTTTTTTTTTTCTTTCTCTTAGTGAGTGCTGTAAACTCTACAGGCGATCTCCACATTTTTAGAAGAGCTAGGCATTATTGAAATTGCAATTAACACTGGGAAGATCCTTAGTTGAGGGTAATGGTGTGGGTAAAAGTAAACAAACAGCAGTGAGGCAGATGGGAGACCATTCATTGAACTGTTGTACCATTCTAAGTAATGTTTTTTCTCTTCGGGGGGTCGGATTATATACATAGTCATTTGGAAGGATTAAAGTAAATTGTGCATTGACCAATTTATTAAAGCAGAAGATGTTTCTCTCTCCTTCACTCTCTAATGTTTCGTAATCTCTAATGATGTCCTGTTGTCAGTAGTATGTCTAATTTAGAGCAACAGAATCTTCCAGGTTTCAACAAGCTTTTGTTATTATCTAAAATCACATGCACATGCTATAATTTATTTGATTACATTTTTTGTAACAATAAAGCACAAACATATATGTATGTTTGGTTATATGATATGAAAACAGTTAAAATAATAATTTGTATTTATGCTTGTTAGTTTGTGACAAACATGTTTTTCTGGTAAATAGTAAACTTATCTTTTTCACTCTCATTTTGCACAATTTACCTTGTCCTACTACATAATGAGCCCTAATAACTGATTACAAATTTCTCTGAAGATTGAAAATGATCATTTAAAGCAATTCTGCGGCACATAATGGTTCTTTCTTTTGAAGAAGAAGAAGGAGAAGAAGAAGAAGAAGAAGAAGAACTGACTTTTCACTAGCAATCTGCTCCGTGCGTAACGTTAGCACTGTCCTGTTGAAAAACAAATTAGCTCATTATCCTTGGAAGGCTGGGCACATAGGAGCAGCATGCGTGACGAGCCAAGCCTTTGGATGTGCCAAGCTGAAAATGTCAACATACTACCTTGAGAGTGCACATTAAACTCAGCCGGTAATGGCTGTCACAAGACAGATCCCCATTATCAAGTCCATTAGGGTACCGCACTCCTTTCCAAACAAAAAATAAATAAAAAACACCCAACAAGCAGCGGGATTTTAAAGTTCGCAATGAGTGTCTGTAGGTAAATGCCAAGGTGACACGCTGTGCATCACGCTGCCAACAACACCCATTCCTGAGTTCATTAAATATCTTCTAATGGAGGCATGTGTCAAAACATACTTTTGTGTGTGTGCATGGATGACCAAGGACTGCAAATTAAAACATAGAACAAATCTTAACATCTTAAAACTCCCAAGCGTAATAAACTATTTAGTTCACTGGTGTCATGGCACCTCGTTCTATCTGTCTATCCTGCACTCATACATCGTATCATCATTCACAAACACAACATATCACTCTAAAAAGTTTTTCTTAATATTCATTCTTACTGATAGTGGGTTTTGTCCTGATTCCAATTTACAAAACAAACTTAAAAAGTGTAGTTTTTATCTGACAAATGTTATTTGCCAATAGTCAAAGTAATTGAAGATGAATGTAAGTTACATTTAATTTTTGTGTTATTTCACTGAACCGTTTAGCGCTGTAATGTGGCTGGCACCAAAACTACTAAAACTCAGCAAGACACCTTCAGATGAAGCCCACGCAACCGTTTGTGTAATTCCAAGAGTTGTTATTGTCTTAACTCCTGAACAGCAAATCGCTAATCATTTCTTGAATTAGGATCCAATTTCCTAATCGCCAGCCCTTCTCTTTGTTCTGTTGTGCTCTGCACTCTAGTTTTTATTAATTTCCTCTCTTGGGATTTGAGTTGTGAGCAGAGAAACAACAAAAATGCGGAAGAGAGGCTCCTCATGCACGAAATGAAAGAAGGCTTTGCCCTCCTGGCGGGGCTGACACTGACGTATTCTCCAAAGTTAAAAGCCTGCATACACTTAGTGCATTTTACCACCCTGGCTTATGGCCTTCCACAAACATAGATCCTCACTGTTTGACATCTTCAACTTTACGTGACAGTGCATTCTGTCAGACTATAACATGTGGGCAACCACTTCACAAACATTTTCCTGATAAGAGAAATATTTAGGATATTTAATATTTAAGCCATGTTTGTATGCTTGTAGTTGTGTGTGTGTCATGGGTGGCACAAGTGATTTATGGGAATTGTTGTTCGATGTTGCATTTCTCAAATTATGAGAAGAGTCAATTAAAACTATAAATATTTGCCAATGCAGCAATAAACACACTGCTACAACATGGATGTTCATGGGATTTCTTTAACGGCGAGATGTAAAATTAATGATTATTATTATTATTATTATTATTATTATTATTATTATTATTATTATTAATTTATATATCTCATATCTGAGATATTTTTTTCTCCCTCCCAACTGTTATAAACACTTCATAATAATTACAATAATAATTCACACTGTCAGTAATTGATCTTTTGCTGCAAAGGGTTTCAGATTCTCTGCACTCGTCAAATAGGGGAACTCTTCTTTGACACATGCTCAGAGTCCATATCTAAATGTTATAAATGCACACCATTTATTATCCTGATTCTTTGAACAGAGAGTAATGTGCAGCACATATCTCCACTCTGCAGTTTTATTAAATGGGACCGGTCTTTCTGCCGTGACAGCAGATCAACAGGCCTGACAATATCAGACATTAGCTATTCAAAACTCAATCCATACTGAAGTCACTCATTAATAACATTGGGGAAGTTGACAATACAATGTAGTGAACATAAAGCCTGCTTCAGTTAAAAAATTAGGGATTCTGTATATAAAGTAAATATTTACAGCATTTGAACTAGTATTAGCAGTGGATAGAATTGAATAATGCCAAATTGCATATTCTTTTAATGATTATTTTATTGTATTTCTACTGTTTGAGTCACTGTTAAATCCTGCTATGTTGATGCTATAACAAAATAATCTCAAAGAGTATCAAAATTGCATCTAATCCCAGATTAATTTTAATGCACTTGTATCTCCAGGAACCACTCAAAGGGACACAGTGCCACATTTTTTTCCCAGGTGTCACTTCAACAGGTGGCATGGAAGACACACTCAGGCCAAGCCATCTGCTTGAAGATACCGAGGTAGATGTGAGCAGACAGAGAATCTAGTGGAAATATGATCTATTTTATGTAGTCCCTAACTAAACTGTCATCCCCCATATTGCATGAAGGGAGATGGCAAAAGTAGGTCTATTACCGTGTTGATATCATCAATTTGAAGTGTCAGGACGGGGTGAGCTAATACCCGGTCCTGTGAGGCTGCTCTCTCGTCTCCTCAGCCTCAGGGTTTCTGCTTTGATTAAAATCACAAACCAGCCCGTCTTCCATACGCCTTTTCACCCACACCACCACCACGGCTCCATTACTGTTAAATGTCTTTCTTTTTTTGGGATAAAACACAGGTGGCTTATTGCTGAATCACTGTCTTCTGAACGGTGCTCCAGTGATCACCGCTCTGAATGACCCAGCAGTCCTGAGCTGCCATCTGCTTGAGGACTCCAGCTGTCTTGTCTCCGTCTCTCAGATCCTAGCTTGTTCTACGTTCTAGTCCTCGTGTCTGTCTGCCTCTCCCTGGTGTGCATTCTGTTCCCTCACTTATCCCTGTAGGATTTAATCTCGCTACAGCTGCATGCATTTCCAGTGCATCAGTAGTTTCCACCCACAATGCCGTATAGGGGATAAATCACCACTCAATAGCTATGCAAGCATATTTATCCTGGAAAAATAATAAACCCTCTTTTACAGCTAAACGTAGGCACATTTTCTGTCTCTGGGGCTGTATCGCCTGTCAGTACAACAGTTTCATCACAGTATTCATGGTCTAACGTAGTACTTATAAAGGTCTCTTCCCAGCCTCACAATTCTCTGCCTGCATATAATTAAATGTATGCAGAGAGTACCAGAGAGACTCTCTAAATCTACATAGATAGAAGTACTTGGTAGCTGTAAATAAATCGCAGTCTGTGCAGGAATTGTCTATTCTACATTTTTTCAAGGCCCAATTTTACGACATACCTAAAGATTATGTGAAGATATGAAACAATGAATAAAACAAGGTATGCTAGTGTCAAATGTATCAAAGTTTGAATACAAATTAAACAAATGCATCAAGATCTGTGTGTTTTTTTATTTTATTTAATAACGTGAACATGAGTATTGGAATATATTGGAATTATTTTTCTTAGTTCTGTTCCCATTCAGGCCTCCAACACACTCACTACTTTAGCTTTAACTGGACAGCTGTTTTTGCTTTGCAATCCTTCATTCCCTCTCTCTCTCCCTTACACTCCCCAATAGCTCCACTGTTAAACCATCTCTCACTTGTACTTTCCCTAACTGTTCTTTTACTCTCCAGTCCTCGTCCTCATCTAAAAATCCGGTTTTCTCCTTGGATGTTGCCATCTCACTCCCTCTGCGTTTCCCCTCTCGCTCTGTATTGTAAATGAGTACAACAAGCAGGCGAGCACTCGATTTCCCTCTGGCTTTGTAGTTGTTTAGCCCTGAGGTCAAAGTGAGAACAGAGTGAACCAAGCAGACCCAAGATCAGCTGCACTCGTCCATTCCCATGGGAGCTGACAGATTAAAATATTGTTGTTTTTTTATTTTATTCTCTGCACACAGATAATGAATTGAAGGAAACCTACATTATTCAAGGAATACTTCGACAATTTCATTTACAATTCATTATTTTTTCATGCTGAGAATGAGAAGAATGATGCAGCAAAATATTAATGTCACAGCTAGCGGGCTTAGCATAACCACTGCTAGCAGGGGAAACATCTAGCCTTGATTAAAACTGTATTACTTCAAATACATCTAAAATTAAAAGAGCAGCATGGATCAATGTTTTATGGATAAAGAATCATGTTGAGTTCCCCAAGAGTGTGAAATAGTTGATACTGAAAGAAATATTTCATTTTCGGTGGTGAAGCTGCTTTGCCACTTATGCTCCTATGGAGGAGCATAAGTGGCAAAGCAGCTGTACTTCTACACTCTAATAAAGTATGGACTTTATTAGAGTGTAGAAGTACATGAGCTTTCTTAGATAATACATGTTTTACTTTAGTTCATCAGCTATTCTAAAGTTCCACTCAAGATTTCAGATTTTAACAAGGTGTAAAGATCATCTGGACCATGTCTACAAAGAACACCATTCATTCTAACAGCTAATAAGCAGATGCCCTCCTGCTTGTTCTCCTCCTTTTTCTTGTCTGTTCACTGTATTAAATTTACAAGCCTCTTTATATGGGCCCTGTGATGCTAATTGGCTAATCCCACACTCCTGCAGCTAGTACGCAGACTTTGACAAGGATCCTGCGCTTCCTACTTATCCCTTTAAAAGGAGGAAGTTAACAGCCTCTTTTCCACACAGCTTCAAAGCCCCAATGGTACAGCACATGCAGCAGGTGATGCATTTTCACACGATCACTGAGCTCTCAACAAAAACAATTGTGACAACTACTTCCTAGGCAGTGGACATACACACACAACCACACACTTACACACACACACTTACACATACAGAAATGACAGCAATTTTTTTTCACTTTCAACTAAGCCAAAGAAAACACCAAACAAATTCTATTGAAGAGGGAAAAGGTACTTTTAGCAGGGCAGAAATGTGTCACTATGCTCAATTGATTGAATATGCTATGCTTAAAATCCAAATCAAATCTTATGTATGTGACAAAGAAAATTCAAGTTTATTTTTCTTTACCTGTGATGCATGCAATTAAAGTACCTAATCATTCACAACTGAATACTGACAGACACTGACGTGTGTACAAACATTTGTGTACAAATAAAACTTTTTTTATTATTTTTGGCACAATATCACCAGTGTGAACTTTTGAGTGTAATATGTAACTCTCAGTTTTGAACTTGTCCATTTGAAGTTGGATTAAACATACAATGTTTTAGGTCTCAATGTAATGGTGAAGGTGGGAGAGTTGAGTTAGCAAGCAGCTGATGACACACTGAGCAAGATCTGTGCGCCATCTGCAGCATTACTGGATGGAGGAGGACTGGCTCGTCCATACCTGTCAGTAGGTTTCACATAAACTACCCACTTCCATCCAGCAGCCCCTCTTGCCGAGTACCTGTTGGTGTACCTCTCACCCATGACTGATAAGTGGAAATTACAGCTCCCTTTGAGGGAGGGAACAGCTTTCTTATATCCCCACTGCAGGCCATCTGTTTAAAGGATAAAGAGTGAAAAGAGCTCTGAAATCTGACACCTGATTTTATTCTAAACGGCTGTCTAGGAAAATTAGCAGCAAACACGTACTTAATTACAGCTTTATTAAATCTAGCTGCCCAGGCCTATCATGTATTTAAAACTTAATTTTCATTTTATCGCAGCCGTTTGTTTAACCCATATATTCTGTTGGAAATAAAAAAATAAAAATGCTTTTCCCCTTCTCTTATGATTATTAAGATTAAGTTATTTTCCGCTTATATATATTTTTATACAAACTACTGACAGATCTGAAACCTTTTACCATAAAACAAAGTATTTGTGCTAACTGAAATGTTCTTGTAGGCACAGCACAGTGTAGTGATCTGGCAGAGTAGCATCATCCACAAATACATCTGAATGTATTTAAGTGCAGACCTTTTTTCCACCCTGTATCTACTTCTTGTGTTCTTCAAGGGTTCGAGTCATGTAGCGTCCTTTCTGCGTTGCAACGTGGAGGGCTTCTGGGAATTACGTTTACGATTATTCCGGATTCTCTCATCTGCCGCCTCAGGTTTCATTTAACGCCTTCTTTGCTCATATTTTGTATACCTGTTCCAAACTCTTATCGCTCTAGGCTTTTCTTTTTGTTGGTGTGCTCAGAATTAAATCTTTTATTGAATGCCAGAGTGGTAAAAAAAAAAGGAATGTCTAAATATGTTTGAAAGAAAAAAAGCTTGATTTATGCTGTCAGGGAAAAGTTCCACTTACATCTGGTCTTTATTTAATGCCACACATCTGCTGCCTTTATCAAGCTCATATCTGTTTCATTCACTGCTACTTTGGTTCATTCCCTATCTGTGAAGAGATCAGCCGTTTAATGCATCTAGAACTTCGCTATCTTACCCTGTTAACTCCCTCGGGCCTATTTGTTAGCTGTCAGTGACTATCTACCTTCATCCCTGCCCCATTGTGTTTGCTGGCTCACGCAGCCAGGAACTGGATCTGTCAAATGGCCGTTCCCGTAGGCCCTGCTGTTACCCTACGGCGTAGGGTAACAGCAGAGCTCTGCATTTTGTTAAATCGATCCTGGGAGATGCATAAAGAAAGGAAGAGAGTAAGAGAACGGGGGATGAGAGGGAGAGCAAATAATCTCACACCAGGAAGCTAGTTAGAGGGTGATGCTGAGGATCAGGCAGACAGGTTTGGGTTGACAGAGCATAAAGATAAAATTATTACAGGATGGAAGGTGGAAAATGAGACCGAAGAAGCAAGGGAGATCTCTTTGAGCAACAGATGACTCATGGGTGAGGGAAAATAAGGATAAGGAGCAAGTATGAGTCTTGCTTTTTCTGAGCAGTGCGGTGGTCATGCCGACAGCAGCAGCCAGCCCATTCATATGTAGCATGTCTAATTTATCTCTGGCCGACCCCTAACACCTTTCCAACCCACACGTACAGACTACCAAGTAACATACTAACACTGGGAGGATGCAGCTCTTCTCTGTGTCTGTGCCAAGCCAGGGTGGAAGGAACAAAAGATTACTGCTAAGTGGACAAGGAGTCGACAGGAAAAGCCGAGAGGAAAAAGGACTCGGTAGAGGAGTAGCTGATAGAGGGAGGGATAGTCGGAGAGAGAAAGAAGGAGCTGTGAGTAAATTATATGCATTTCTAGCCGGATGGCAGTCTGCACCGAGAGCCATACATTCTCATTAAGAGCCCTGCTGCTGCTGCACCAATATTACATCAGCAGAACCACACACATGAAATGTTGGGGGGGAGTTCGCATGTACAATGGAGGCCTGTTTGCTGGCGGTGGAAGTGCATGCAAGTGGGCCAAAACAGGAATAAATCTAAAAATATAACAGTGTCAGCCATAATATATTGAAACTAAAACAGTATGCAGAAGTCATCCCTCCAGATTCTGGTCCAACCCTGTGCAGAGAAAAAGCCATGCCAGAAGAATAGGGGTAAGTCCTGTACACGGTAAGCAGTACGTGGGGATTATGTGTTGTTTTTCAGACGTGTCTGAGGAATGGATTTTATAAATGATATGACAGTCATTGAAAATGGCAAGCTTCTATTTGCACAGACAAATCTCTCTTCTTTAACTCATACACTGACACAGGTGCACACCAGCATGCAGACACACACACTGAAGGCGACGTGCTCTTTTGTCTGACAGCGGTTTTGTGTTTACTCAAGTGATGGAAGGCAGACCGGCGACCTGACAAGGACAGACAGAGACATCTCTCTATCTCCTTCCCTCTGGCCCCGGGGGCATTGATAAGGGCAGACATTTTAATTTGCTAGGTCAAAACAAATGCTTCGGGACTCCGCTGGCAGGCCCCAGGAGACCTATTGGGCTCTTGAGTACTGCACTGGCAGAAGGGACATCAATCTGCTGTGGTTTCTTATGGTCATCATTTTCTAATTGGTCCTGAGCCAAAGAATCTTTAATTAACTAAAACAGAGAATGTACCATATAATTACTGTATCAGTATGATACACTGTAGCAAATGTGATTTACAGGGGGCAGATGTATAACACTCAATGAAGATCAAAGATGAAAGGAGACGTTCAACATTTTGGGGGTACACTCTTGTTCATTTTCCAGCTGAGAGTTGAGTTTAGATTGAAACCACTCTCATATATGTCCAATAAATAATGAGATGGTTAGTTTAGCTTAGCATAAAGGCTGAAAGCAGGGGGAAACAGGTAGCCTAGCTGTGTACAAAGGTAAAAATAATTGAACCAACCAGCACCTTAAATCACTAACTCCCAATAAACCTTGTTGGTTTAATCTGTACGAACACTGAATCTAAAAGTAGTAATTTGTTGCCATATAAGGAGTTGTGGGCGGGACTATTTCTGGGCCGGATGCGGTGACTTCCTGGAGTCTCGTTACCGTGAGGGTTAGCATGCAAGGTACCACCTGTTCTAGGGATCCCTTACTCTGTTTCAGTGACTATGTGAAACCTTCGTGCACATACAAGTTGGCAAAAGCGAGCATTTATAGAATTTCTTTTGAAAAGAAAGCAGAGGATTTGAAATTGCAACAGAAGAATACATGAAATAACCTCTGGGCTGAAACAGGTTGGATCACTGTTAATAAAAGTGCCATGGTGGGAACATAAGAGTTTAAAATATTCCCAAACGGCGATGGAAATAAATTCAAAAGTGAATCTTCAATCAGTCTCCATTCAAGATCTCATTTAGCAGATACTACTATTACAATTCCAGACTGGAACTGCGATGCATAAGTAATAATGCATGCCGACACTGCCCCCGGAACGTTTTGCACAACTATGACATATAATGCAATCCCGTACAATAAGCTGCCAATAAATACTTAATATCGTTTTATGAAGGCCATGATGGCGAAACTCCTAATAAAAATGCCTAAAAACCCGTCTTGATGTTTTCCTTTTGTTTTTTGGAAATATTATGCTGAATCACAAATGGCTCAACTGAATAATATCTCTTCCCTGGTGTTTCGGAATAATTATTGTCCTTCTGGAAATGAGCACTGTTATTTGTGTAAGAGATTCAGATAGCTGAAATATTCCCCCTGAGATGCCTTTATTAACACTCATCATAGCAAAACTGTGAAGCATGCATATTACATTGATTTTAATAACTTTAATGTACTTGCAAATGCATTATCTATGAAATGAAAGTATTGAATCAGGAAAAAACTTGATGGGGAAATCCCTACTTGTAAACTTGGCTGCTGGCAGAGGCAAAGCAGCCCCTCCCCCCTCCACCAGCGATACCTGCAGGCAGAGTCACATCAGCAGTGAGAGGAGGACGGAGGACAGGAGGAATGATTGATCAGGGCTCAAGTTTGTTCTTCATACTTTCTAAACTGCACTGTGATGTCAGGGACGTTATTTATTTTATTGACATTTTTGATTTGTTTCCAGTGAGATTTTAATGAGTTTAAAATCTCAATGCCCACAACTCCTCATAAAACAACAAATTACTAGTTACTGTTTGTATAAAAATCCATTTTTACAGACCAGCTTTTATGTGATGTCGTCGCTTTAATGGTTTATTTTATTGTTGTTACTAAATTATTTTTCTAAATTATTTTCCTATATTATTTTATTTTTATTTTATTTGTTAGTTCATTTCCATCATCTGTTGTTTTTTGCCTTTCTTTTTCTGTCAAAGCACTTTGTAAACTCTGTGTTTAAAGGTGCTATAGAAATAAAGTTATCATAATTATTTATATATATACTTTACTAAAATTGATGTTGCTGCACTAGAAACAGCATTTTGTCATATTTAAAATATATAAAAAAATTATTATCCTGCTCTGAGTGTATTCTTTTTAAATAATATATCAAAAGGAAATTATTTATTAATAAAAAAAGAACCGATAAGAGTAAAGATAAAGAACCAAACCGATCAAGTAGTATCGATAAGAGTTGTATTAGCCGTGAAATCCTAACGACAACTGGCAGCTGTAATGCTACATTATCATCTTGGTTAAAAGTTTTAGTATTTTAAAGCTCATCTAAGAGTTGGCGTACTGTTAAATCAGTTGATCCCTGAATCAAGCAGTCGGCATGGTTCACTCTCACTGTGGGAAGTAGAAATATTTGCTCTGTGAATAGTATTTTTGATGGGTTATTACCCTTGAGTTGCCTCAACATATTTTCCATGAACAGACTCCAAAACTGTAAGACAACAGGACAGGCAGCATGTAAAGTAAGTCAGCTCAAGAAAACTGAAATCTGGAATTCTCATGTGGACATAAATACAATCTTAAACTTAAAGACCAGGACGGATTTTGGTACATTCTGTACAGTAGCTTGAATAGAAAACAGTTGGTTAAAGTCACTTAATTATTCTGGCTTAAGGAACTTTTTGGAAAATCTAGATAAATGAAAGTCAGAAGAACCAAACTGAAACTTTAAGAGGAAATTATGAAAATAGAAAATCTTCCAACAAGACTAAAAGAGTATTTTTAAATCTTACTCTGGTAGTTTTGTATTAGCCATGTACCATACGGCCATCACGACATCTGCAGAAGTTTCTAGTACATTTTAACGGGGAGTAAATGTTTTGATGAATTGAAATAGGTCACCGAGATGTGCTAGTGTGGATTTGAAGGTATAAAAGGAGTCAATTTGGAGCCTTTTTGATGCCTTCCGTGGTTGGCGAGATACTTCAGTAATGAGCAGGTTTAAGGCTTTTTCGCTCCCTCAACAGGGAGCTCTGAAAGAGTTGCTTGGTTCAGGCTGACAAGTCAGAGGTGTAGAGAAAGGTTAGCTATGGATGTGTCATTTTCAATAATAACAGGAAAAAGACAGGAACAAAAACTGTCTTTTGGGGCAGAGATTTAAGCTGTAAAAGTGAGGACTGATAACAACCAAACAGAACGCCTCATCAAAGGATCAGTGTGGATTCAATACTGAAGAGGATACCCTCACTGTTAATCTTTGTGTTTTTCCCCATTTTCACACCTCACTGTGCCCGTTTCTTGCTAATCACATGTCAGCACTCTGTGTGCGATTAACAAAAGTGTCTAATCCATTTAAATTATTTTGCAAATTGATCCTCATCAAACGCCTAACAACCATCGATCTCTGTCTAATCATTTTCAAATCGCATAAGTGATCCATTTCAAGGTATTTTGATTGACATTAAGTTATTGACAGAACTGTTCACTGTCACTCTCTCATCTTCTACACTGATTTGAGCCAGTTAGTGTGTGTGTGTGTGTGTGTGTGTGTGTGTGTTATGGCACATTGCCCGAGAGGACACTGATAAACTGAGCAGTGCCGAGTTTACCGCACAGTCTGCTCACTAATAGTTGTGTTTTGCGTTTGATCGTGTACAAATATCTTTATTTGATTCCTAAAGATCTGAACTGTCATTTAACTTGAAGATAAGCATTTTTGTTTTTGAGTTAATCGCATGATCTCGTAAAATGTAGCAATTAGATTTATTTGGGAAAGATTTCTGTCGGCTAGTTGTGGAGATAGTTGGAAAGCAATAATCCCTCTATAGTGATGGATCTTGGTCGTGGCAAAACAAGCTCCACCCGCTGCACCCGCTGCACCCATCCATCCATCCAAACACAGAGAGGCGGACAGACAGGCAACAGAAAGAAAAAAAAACTGTTCACTTTCACACTGATGGATTGGCAGCTGTGAGATCCACACTACTGTTACTCAGATGGGGGTTTTAGGACTGGACGGATGGATGAATGAATGAATGGGTTTGAAAAAAAAACTGTTGCCCGGGAGAAGCTCTAGACACAAGCTCATAAGGAAGAGTAACTTCTTTGCGTGTGAAATAATGCTTTCTTTCATCACAGTGCATGCCTTTAAGTCAGCATGGATCTATATGCTATTGATTAAAAGATAATCAAACTCTGGATATTGTGTCCTGTTAATGGACATTCTTAATAGTTTTGGCAGTATAAAAATTGATAAATTCAGACTATTTGTTTCACATTTGTGAATACTGAAGGGAATTAACAAGAAAATAATTAATACAATCTGTGACCTCTTATATTCATGCATCGCCAGGTCAGTTTAACACTCTGAAATACCTATAATCTGTTCAGGTAAAGGAAAACAACCAAGTTATACAGGCAACAGTAAGGTGCCTTTTATTTAGATGAATCTTTTGTGATCAATAGTTACGTTAAATGAGCTTCAGTCATTTCGCTGTGTGAAACAGACCTCAGGCCTCTTTTTTCTTATTCTGTTATCCATCTTCGTTTAAAAGATAACCATCATCCTGTAGTGGTTAAAAGGTATAAACTCCTGGCATCTTTGTCATTATGCACAATGGAGGAATAGCGCACCACTGTTTAGAGTAACATCTGTTCAAAATACAGATTCTTAAATGAAAAAGCAGAACTGATTCTGTGAAACACTTTCATGTTTTGTTTGTAGGCTTGTGCTGCTTGGCGATCGGATTGTATAATGATTAATAACGAGATGATCAACATTAGTTTTTTTCTTTCCATATATTATGGTGATTTTAACTAACTTGCCCTCAGAGCTACGATGTTATAAAAAAGAATCTCTCGAAGATGCGCCCTACTTCATGTTTTCGAGTGGCACGTCTCTCCGCTGAGCCCCGTTATTCTGCACAAGTAAGTAGTGAATTCTAAATCTTTAATTACAAACCAGTTTGCCGTCTCTTTCCCATTGATCCGACACCCCACATCCCCATTCTCCATACGCCTACTCGTTATGCATGGGCCTGTTAAATGTGCATAAAAATATGTCAATGGTGACATGGATAGTTTCAGTGAGAGGGGATGGAAAGGTGGACTGCATGTTATGTTTATGTTGAAAATGATAATAATAATTTGAATGTCAATGTTATGAATGAAGCAAAACTATTCGCTACAGCCCTGGTTATGGATATGGTTTGGATGGTTATATTATACATAATAATGTAAACGAAACATAAGGTGGTGACATAGTGTACTAAGCAGACTTTTAAAGGTAATGTTTAAACATTTTCAATAAAATGTTCACTCTTTTAGAAACTCTAGGAAGCCTAAAGGCTCTCAACGCTCCATCAGACGCGGAGCCACGGCAACGCCCCCTAGCGATTAGATCTCCTATTGGTGTTCTCAAGAAATCGCAATTTGGTGATCAAGATAGAAACCATCAGTCAGTCCTATTTTGTTTTTGTTATTATGATGCCATTTACACATTGACTTCCCAAACAGGCATTTCAGGCCCACTTCGGTGTCCAACATGGAGGTAAAATTGGCAGAGTCATGGATGCAAGACAACAACACAAGACAAAAGCACACACATGGATCCCTGTCCTGGAGTTGGGGAACAGAACAAGCCCGATACTGGCATTGACCACAGGCCTCGTTAACAATGCCAAAACAAAACGCTGCACTAATCCCAATTAGGCTTCTGTAATGAGGGGAGCCGGCACACAAGGAAGAAGTGCCAGGCTGCATCCCCCAAAACCCAATTACACAGCCATCCAGGCAAGAAAAGCGGTGACAGAGCCCAGTAACGTGTGCGCATGTAAATGTGTATGTGTGTATGTATTTGCAGAAATATGGCTGTAACTATAGAGAAACAACGATGGACACAGAGTGGAGAAGCAGAGGGATTGTCTGGATGCGTAAGAGGCCCCGACTCCAAACGAACACACACAGAGCGAGGCTTAATTCAAAGTCAGTGTTGTTCTTTAAGGGAGCTTGAGGTTCACACACGAAGTGCCCTTGCAGCTGCAGGTGGCCGCCATTTCAAATAACCAACAAGTGAGAACAAACTCTGTGACTGAGCTGACACATGAGGTTATTTGGCAAATAGGAGTCAGATAAACAGACAGAGAAACACCTCGGTGAGAGTGAACAAAAATAACAAAAGTTTAAAAGTGTTTTTTTCCCCATTTGATGTTAACAAGAAGTGCAGAGGCCTGCTGTAATTGAGGTGCTACATTTGAATAATAATGACGGAGTTATCAAAGTTGAGTTAATTAAAGCATTAAGGGAATTGTTACTGGAGCTGAAATGAGTACGCCCGGAAAGGTAGACTCAATAGGCCATTTGCCTTTTTTTTTTTTCAAACCGGCTTATGGTCACTCTGCTATGTCTGCATGCAGAAAGACTTGAGGTGAAAGTCATTCACACTTTCATTAGGCAGTTTTACTCTTGGACCAACTTATTGTGAATATTCCCCTCGGGTGTAAGAACACCCCAGTCAAGTAGAATGAGGCGAGGTGATTTCATTTCAGCACATTTATAGTCTGATCAGATCACACAGCTATACACCCTGCACTCTAATTCAGATGACCTGCAGCCAGGAGCTGTATTCATAATGTGATACCGATATAGTAAAAGATTAAAATTGATTCCTTAACTTTTTCTTTTTTGCACAAAGTTTGTGTTTTTTTTTTTAAAGTTTTGTGAATCCTGTGTGTCCCACTTTCTCTGTCGTGTCTGGATGTGTGTCGGTAGGGATGAGAATGTTCCAAGATTATGCTGTATTTATGATGCTTTAATGTTTTTGTTCTGATGGAAAAATGTTTCATCAAAACGACGCCTCTTAAAAAGGAACAGGAGGGAATAAGTTGTGCCACATTACCTGTCAATTTCACTTGCAGGTGACAGATGAAATAGCATATGGCATAGTGATCGCATGCTAACTCACCAGATTAATAGCCCTTGACTGGTGTGTGTGTGTATGTGCGTGTGTGTGTGTGTTTAAGTGCGTGTGTGTGTGTGTGTGTGTGTGTGTTTAAGTGCGTGTGTGTGTGTGTGTGTCTGGCTGTGTAGGGGGTAAAGAGGTGGGGTGTCTCCTGTAAAGGTCACCTAGTCCCTGATTAGAGACATCAGCAGGGTATTAGCAACAAGGCAATTTCCACTGCTTTCCTTCCAATCAATGAAAAGGATGCCACATAAAAGGACAGCTTCCAATTGTATCAGCCTATACCATTTAATTCCCCCTCACAAATAAGTCTGAACTTCTCAGCAGTGAAGAAAATAACACTCAGAATGCGGAGAGAAATTTACCTCAATCCTTTTATCAGAGCATTATACTGCTTCAATATAACAGATTTATTAAAAATAAATAAAGATGACGTCTGGGGGTTGAATTGGATAATGGTTTGTAATGCTATTACAGGACTTTAAAGGTGGTGTTTTATACGTGGACGACAAAGCTGTGTGTGTGTGTGTGTGTGTGTGTGTATGTACATGCATCCACCTGTGAATTTGTGCCGTCTTTTTTCTTTTTTTAATTCTCTTATCATTTAATGTTTCTGGCAAACTTAGCCCTGGATTTTTTAAGCCCACTGCCACCACTGAAACACTCCCAAATCCCTTCACACATAAATGCACAGCCATAATTGAATTCCACCTATTTTTCAGAGTAATCGGCGAGAAGCCCTCACCTCTGGCTATTTTTATGTACGTGGTGCTGCAATTCAAAGTTTGAATGACGGCAGCATTCGGATGAGGTGCTTTTATGCACACACACACACAACACACACACACGCACACACACACACACACACACACACACACACACACACACACACACACATGCACACACACTTCCCATGCATACATACACACATACATACATACACATGTTGAATCACACTACATCCCTCACTGATTGGACACGTCTCTCGTTTCTTGATGACTTCATTTGAATAATGCCCTTGAGGAGACATACTAGTAAGAACATTAAGCAATGGCCAATGCATTCATGCATGTTGCCTCCAGGAGTCATTGCATATCTTGTCAACACAAAGGGGAGAATAATGCTCTCTTGGTGATTTGTCATAATAAATTAAGAACAAAAAAATACATTTTATTCAACATATCAGTCCAGAAATAAAAATGAGATATACAAGATCACAGCTTTTCCCCTTCATATCTCTGAATGAGAGCTGTCCAGGAAATATTTGAACAACACTAGAAGTGTCAGGTTGATTAGCCTGTTGCACTTAGTGGGGATTAATCTGAACAGGATTTAACGGGGATTGTGTGGTTTTCTTATCTGGTTCTAACTTCTCAGTATTTCTACCATTTAATTGGCATAGTAATTCCGACTTTGCACAAAGAAAGAAAAGCTTCAACACACTGTCAAATCTCGGACGCTGTATCATCCCAAACTAGCCACTCGCCAGCAGGATTGCTGTAATTGAAAACAGCAAAGGTGTGTTTTCATCTGCATCCATTTTGTACAAAAAGGATTAGTGTTGAGGGACTACAAACTATGTTCCAAGAACTAAAACTATGATTTGAGAATGTGTTTTTCTTATTCTGTGCGCAGGTCAAGTGGGGGACTGAACTGATGTAGAGTGCAGTAATAAAACCCCTGCCTTTTATCTTGCATCCTTTTCATTTCCGTCAGCTTTGTTTCAGATCTGCCTCACTCTCTCATGGTCCTCTTGTGTGAGCCTCCATCTTCCCTTTCTTCTACCTCACTCTCACTGTGGGTCTCTCAATCCATTTCTTTTGGGCCTTAATATCATCAGCAGTAGAATGTGGGGCACGGAGGCTTCTTTTCCATCCCCACCTTGTGAAAATGTGCGGGGAGCCGGAAGCTGAGAGCCAGTTTTAAGAAAACAGACAATTAATCTCCCTTTTCCATTTTAATCTCCAGTCTTAACTCTGTTCCTCTTTCTCTCAACCCCCTCCACCCTTCTACACCCAGTTATCCAGGCCAACAAGAGAGCAGTAGTCTAGTGGTTATCTGTAATTCCAATTACAAAGACACAATAATTAGACGAGAATCAAAGGTCTAGCAATTTCAAAAAAAAACATCATCTCCTTGCAATGACTCTGTTTTAATTAGTCTCCAGTGCTTGAAAAGAAGCAATGCGCAATTCCAACGTGATTCATATGCCTGCTTTTTAATCGAGAGGAATAATGATTTGCCTTTTTTCGCCTGCACATTTGCTGACGGACTGACTACCACTCATTAGATTCCTCTGTGCTCACAGTCATAAAGTAAATCCATTGGTTCTGCAGCTGGGTATGCCAGGAATAGTCCACTTTATTCATCTTCAGCCTGCAAAGTCAAGTACAACCTATTGTTACATATATTGAGACATTTTTGCAAATAGGGTATTTAAGAAACATAAAGTTGCAAATACAACGAGCAAATGTATAATCCCTTGGGGTGTGGGTTGTTCTCAACGGGAAGCATGTTTATTTTACTTTCATTGAAGACAGCAATAATGTTAGCCTTGCAGCTTATTTTCAGTTATGTACAAAACTGACAGCTAGTCGTGTATGAGCAAATAAAACTATGGTGGCTTCAAGGATTAATATTTTCGAAAAACTACAGCTGACTTTAAAATGTGCAACTAAATCAATTTAGCAAATAAGCCGATATCGCTGCCAGACAGTCATATGCTACATAAATACATAGTTTGCGACTGGAAGCCAATTTTCTGGCGTTTTGATTCAAAACAGACATTTTAGAAATGATATATCTGCTAACGAAAATCAGTAATCATTCCTATAAATTAAATATTCAAAGAGCGAGCATTAGAATTGCTGAATTGCGCATCAGTAATCATTTGCAGCAGCCAGACTTTAAGTCTTCTAAATAATTAAACATTTATAAAGCTGTAATCTGCTGGAAGCTACGAGTCTTCAGCACTGACTAACTGACATTTGACATTCAGTATGGCTCAGCAGTAGAAATCAAACACCAAGGCACTAGACACTGAAATAATGCTTTTAAATCTTAAACAAAATGCAAGATTAGGAATGAATTTATTTAAAAGTGTGTGTTATCCAACTTCCCCAGATGATTCCCCCCCGGCTGGAGATCTGCATTATCTTGGCTTGTTCTATTATTCATCTGTGTCAAGAGGTGAAAACCAAGCCAAGGATTTGTAAGGGGGGAAAAAATGGACGTTGTATGAACTGTAGATCCTCTGAAATAATGCCATGCTTAGTGTAGCCAAGCTGGCTTTGTGCTTTCAATAAGTGATCACATTTCTACTCTCGGGAAGCCAGGGCTCTTAGAAAGTGTTTCCTCACCACGGGCAAGACTGGACTGTGCTGCGACGCAAACGCAGAGCTTGTTGAACTCAAAATAAACGACCCCAGAGGGAAAACAGTGGGTTTGTATCAATTTAAACCATTTAAAAATCAATAACCCAAAATATAATCAAAAAATGGAAACACAGCTTAAGAAGCCCCCCCGCAGAGGAAACCATCCACCCTTGCTGTTCCGTGAGGGCAAAGGTCAGAGTCAAGTGGAAGGAGAATCGAAAAAAAACCACATCAATTACATATTCAGCAGACCGCTGTGTATCTCCTCAAAAACCACGGCAGTGCAGGCAAAAAGAAGGGCAAATCTCCTGAAAGCCATTACAGAGGGTACACTACAGTAGGGCAATCAATGTCAATTTACACTTTATAGTGAACCTAGCCCACTTAAGCTTGAGCGAGTGATGGTTGAGCACTCAGCAATCTTAATTAGTAAAATATTAAAAGGCCTCTAATAGGCACTTTAGCTATGATGGATGGTACGGATGTTTCCCACCTATTGGGATGACAAAACGGTGACCTGCCCCTGCAGACCTGCTGAGAGGGGATGTGACTGGAGTGAAGAAAAAAAAAACCAGACAGACTGTGGTTAGATTTGAGAAATGACGCAACATTAGTAAGGGTCCTTTTCCTTCAACACAGAGGCATCAGTCCATCCATGACGTGGCATCATGCTGATCCCACTTTAAAAAGGCACAAAGGGGAACAAGTGACATCAGAGTACCGACTAATGTCATTGTCCTGTCGTTTCTTTCTTTCACGTCTTTTATCTCTGTTTATGTTATTACTTTGTGACCCTATTACACTCTCATGCATGGATACGCACGCTGTATTTCTTTTTTTTTGCCTCAGCTCGATATGTTTTTTTTTTCCCTTCTCATTTCTCTCTGCACTGACCTTGAGCTGATGGGCAAGATTGATTGCGGCTCAGATGGAAGGAAAGGAGGAGACATAAAAAAGGAAAGTAAGACCTAGAGACCAGAGAATGAAAGTAGACAGGTGGCTTCCTGTATGCCCTCTTTCTGTGACTCGTGATGATGAGTCTCTTTTAGCACCTTTGGACCGTAGTAATTATCCCCATTCTTTCCACAGAAGTGTGAACCCTTTAAATTCATTACACTTCTTCATTACACTGCTATTTATTTTACTTTCCCCCTCCCCTCTACCTTCTGTTTAATCATTTCTTCAGACGACCTCTCATTTATACACAAAGATGAACCCATCTCCTGCAGATATGCTTTACACCATCAATTAAGTTTGTTACCAAGTTTTCGATTCCAACTGGCAAATAGCAGAACTCACTGGGTATATCACACACACATATTACAAAGAGGCGTGATACAGAGTGCACTGCTCGACCTGGCTGTCAGCCAAGACCGGAGCTGACGCAAAAACAACACACACAACTGCTCAATTAATGATTGACATTCTGCAGCTACAAAATAACAGATATTGGCTCATTCTTTCAAACTTTGTAATTTGCAGGACTGTTTTGACTCTTTTTGTGCCAATGCAATCTCGTTTATTTTCCCCTTCATCTCACTAGCTAGCTTCACCTACAGTATACTGCTTAGCTCAGGATGGAGTACTCTTTTGTGAATGAAAAAAAGAAACTTCTCACTAACTGCCCCTTGGAAGAAGTGCCGATCAACACTGACACTTTTAGTGTACTGCACAGTGGGACTTTACTTAAAGATTCAGAAGTTAAAAAGTATGTCTGTGTAAGATGTGTTGACTATTTAAAATCTAAATCATGATGGGAAGAGAACCTTCTTCTGTAATGTATAAACAAAGTTATGACGTAAAAGGAGACAATTCTGTGGCACAAGCATCATTGAATAAATATTTAAACTAATCCATTTATATACTTGTGTGTGTTCATATCGCCACATTCTTGTGGATGTTCAGATGCGTCTAATAAAGACAAAAAGAGCATCATGCGCTCCAAAGGAAGCATCAACAGGTTGACGAGTACTCTCCTTTCAGGCTCTTTCACTGTCTCTCTCTCTCTCTCTCTCATCTGAAAGAAGCTTGGCAGTTGTGGTGAAAGTATGAGCAGTGGTGGAGAGAGATAAACACCTGAGGCTCGTCTCTAATGTTTTATGGAAAATGCATAACTTTGGTGCCTTCACATCAGAGCTTTGCTCCTCCACACTGTTGTGGCTTTGAGCCAACTGAGCCATTAGGGCTGTACTGTACTTTGAGACTGTGTTTACTGGGCAAACAGACAACACATCAAACATCTGTTGAAAAGGGGGAAAGAAAACATTGTGCAACCAGACTGAGCAAAACAATAGATGAATCCTGAATAAATAAAGGTTATATACACACACACGCATATAGAAATCCCTGTGCAATAATGCAATCCAGTGCAACATCACCACACGCTATAGCCTCAAACATAACTATAGAACTGACAATCTGTATGTGTGCATTCAAATAGTGAAACTGAAAATATGGTTGTGGAGATGTGTGTGGTGGAAGGTAATATAAATGTTTGCTTTGAACACTTGTTTTCCAGGTGTATGCTACTCATTTAGAAGACTCTATCCATTTAAATTGAACCATTAACATGTTTTTTTTCTCCTTATCTTATTCAAATATGAGTAAAATAACTACCTTATAGTTAAAGTCACTGTCACGTATAACTGACAACGCTACTTATCACACTGTTGTTTGAGTGGAGTTTAGTTTCGGAAGGCTTTTAATTCTTGATTCTTTTAATTCTTCAAAAAGCGTTGAAGTTCCAAATCAATGTACCTCCAAACATTTAGTAATTGAGCAAACCATGGTGGATGGAGCGTGAAAAAATACGAGCAATGAGGAGGGGATGTTTTTTTTTTGGGGGGGGGGGCGCCAGTGTGATTTCTCCCTCTGCACATGAGTAAGTGTCTAAGTTATTTACTCATAACAAACACAATTTTCTTTAGTTAATAATGAATAATAGTTAATCATTTCCTCAGCTAAAATGATTATTTTTTTTATCTTTTGATGTCCAGCTTTTCAACCTGTGTCTTTCTGCATTTATGTCGACTGCTGACTGGAGGGTAAACAGAATCATCATGGAAGTCAGTGTTGATTTTGACCAATGAAAATGGAATGGGCAGTTTACTTATGTATGGTTGGGCTAAAAATCCATACTAACCCTTAAGCGTACTGTAATTCAACTAAACATCAGTGTTGCTTCGTGGCTCTGTTTTCAGGCTTTAGATAATCTAGCCTGTGACGGGACACTTTGGCCAATCACTGTCATTTCAGAGTGAAGAATTTTTTTATATATGCTATTGGCTAGCATTCTTTGTTGTGGTTAGCAGAAGGCTGAATTATTAGCGCTGTTTATTCTCCATCTCTCCAATAACTTCTCTTTCTCTTTCTCTCTCTAATAGTTTAGCCATCCGAGTCACAGTTAGAAGGCAAAACTATTAACATCATTTTTGCTCCATCTCATAAAAGCTTAGCCTATAGTGCAGCTAACTAGCGCTTTGAATCACATTATGTCATCTACGATATTATGTGCTACAGGCCCATAACGTTCTCATAGAACATCGCTATAACGGCATCGGGGCACAATCACTATCTGTATGATGTTTGAAATGAATGACCAGTACTCGTACAGCTTATTGTATGAAATGTGTGCATATTCCCATTCTTATCTGGTGTGTGAGAGACTTAGGACGGAGAAGGGGGAGCTGCAGGATGGAGGCTGTGAAGGTGTGGACACACGCAGGAAGGAACATTCATCATGTCCCTCCATCCGCCCCCCAGTTTCATGGTATTCCTGTGTGATTGATAGCCAGCATAACTGTGACTAACGCGTTGTCCGACTTAATTAGCCAAGATGAATGGCGGCGTGTTGAGGCAGTGTCAGCCTTGTTTGTGAAAAAAAACAACTTGTGTGTGTGGAGAGCTGCCCACCAGAAGCGGTGAAGGGTAAAACCCCAGCACCTTGCCAACACAGGTTAATGTTTATTTCACAGTGTGAAAGACAAGGAAAAGTTAGGCTACACAGCGCGTTCATAGTCAGGCTAACTTATCTATGGCAAAGTCACATCTTCAGTCACCTTGATGTCTCTCACTCCTCTGTGTTTCCCCATTTATTCTGTTAAACATGCAGACAATGACATCTCAGGGGTTTTGACCAAAGAGTACCACCTACTGCTCTAAGCTCTCACTTCCTCGATGCTATACAAATAAAATGACACAGCAAGACTTCCATCCATCCATCTTCCGTTACCGCTTATCCAGTTAAGGGTCGCGGGGGTGCTGTTTCAGCTGTCAATGGGCGAAGGCAGGGTACACCCTGGACATGTCGCCAGTCTGTGGCAGGGCAGACATATAGAGACAAGCAACCATTCACACTCACATCCACACCTACGGGCAATTTAGAGTCTTCAATGCACCTAACCTGCATGTCTTTGGACTGTGGGAGGAAGCCGGAGAACCCGGAGAGAACCCACGCTGACACAGGGAGAACATGCAAACTCCACACAGAAGGTTGTCCAGCCCGGGAATTGAACCCGGGCCCCTCTTGCTGTGAGGCAACAGTGCTAACCACTACACCACAGCAAGGGGCACATATACAAGGCGAGTGCAAAAAAAAACTTCAAGCTTGAACACTTAGAATTCCCCACTGAGACATAGCTATGTTGTTGACTCATACAGTCAGAAATAGCAGGTGTTTTCACATCACAGTAGCAGCAAAGTGGAATCTCTTCCACTTTGCTGCTACTAGTCGACTCTAGTTAAAATAGAAGCAGCTACTAAATCTAAAAAAGGGAAAGCTGCCATTGCATAGTTCAGTATATAATCCCCATTCAACCAAAATAATCCTCTGTGATAAACTAGTGGTCTGTCCAAGTTGGTGTTTTGTTTGTTATTCCTCCCCAATGCATTTTGGGATAGGTTGTACCTCCATTTGAATGCCAAAGTCTCTGTTGTATGCTGCTCAAATCACAGTCTTAAGCAACTTTTGGAGGAGATTTATATCTCTATAGGAGGTGGCTGAAGGTGGAGTCTTACAAAATAAGGTCCCTCAGTGATAAGACAGCGAAAACCTGAGAGCTAATCTGTGCATGTGAAAACTCTGGATACTGTTCTGCTGCTGTAACTGACACATCTCTTTAATGCCACAATCCTACCACCTTTGGGAAGGTCAATGACAAGATAAGATAAGATAATCCTTTATTAGTCCCACAGCGGGGAAATTTGCAGGATACAGCAGCAGAGAGGATAGTGCACACAAGAGGAATAAGTTAAAAAAATATACAACATCAAAACAAGTATTATGAATAAGTAAATAAGTAATCACACAGTAAAGAATAATAAAGAAGTAAAAAAAAACTTTAAAAATCCACAATAACTAAAATCTAATATTATATAAACAGACAGAATAATGTAATTATTGCACAGTGGATTGCACATATGTTTATATTGCACTGATTTATATATTGTCTGTTTTTAGTGATAGTCAAGGTGCTGAGAAAGAGTGTTTGAGCTGATTGTCACATGTCACATGCAGAGTGTCACACTCACTGGGAAGGGAGGTGACCAAGACTATCCAAAGTGAAGAAGAGATTAGATGATACATTTTTTGTCCCACCAAAACCAAAAATTGTTGTCTAATGACATTGTCAGTTGTGGCAGATATGTATATTTCAGTATGTTTTATATTTTAAGAGCAATTCAAACCGTTTGAGAGGGAAAGAGGAGCATGAATAACCCTATGACTTGATTTGAGTATGTCCTTGTGGCTTTTTCCAACAACAATCACATTAGATTGTAAAGCCCTCTGAGGCAAATTTGTAATTTGTGATTCTGGGCTATACAAAATAAACTGAATTGAATTGAATTGAATTAGATCATTCTCAGGTTTTTTTATTGTGACACTATGTGGCAAAAGAAAATTAGTGCATATAAAAATGAATGTTGCAGTCATTTTCTGACAATGCCTCAACAACAAAAATCACTCTCCTCGGAAAAAAACGTTTTTTCATACAGACGTTTTTTTCAAATGATAGATTTTCCCACCAGCATACATGCTAGTCATTACACAAAAGGAAAAAAAAAGCCTCTGGGAACATAGAGAACACAATTGAACTAATCTAAATGGCTCTGGATTAAAAAAGGTCAGAACAAAGTAAGCTGTGTGCGATGAGGGTAAAGTAATGCAGAAAAGCTCCAATAAGCTTTGTCAACAACTTGAAAGCAGTTCATACTCCGAAATGTGAGCCAAATTGAACTGCTAGAGCAGAGCGGCAGACACGTAATGATGACATTTTAATTTAGTCAAACAAGTAATGCGTTATATTTAAGAGAGGTGGGGAGAACGGGGGATGGAGTGAGCTTTGGGAAGGGTACTCAGTTTTCTTGTTTTATTGCCATAGAATTCTTGTCAGATAGATACTACACATCAGAGAGAAAGCTTCCTTTTAGTCCTTATTGTTATAATAATAACTATTAGTTAGTATTAAGTATTAATAGTATTACTCGCAGTAGTTGTTTATACAAAACAGAATTCTGCACGTGAAACTACAATTTTGTTTTCCTTTCTACCACATGCAGAAAGCAAAGTGAAACAATGCCAGTGTGCTAGTGAGTTGACATCTGTGATCCTTGGGAGTAATGCTCCATGTTTATGGCATCACACTGACATCTGGCAACGTCACTTTGCGCAGTCGACAACATGTGTTGTTAATGTGGTGATTTAGTTTGACGTACAAAGAAAAAAGAGGACTTGGATGTCAACACTGACAAATGCACGGACAAAGTGGTGACAACACAGACAGCAATTACCACCCAAAAATGTGCTTAAAACCAACAATCATCAGTCATGATAGACAGCAGATAAGATTCAATGGAAAAACAAAAAATGTGTTTACCCCCACCAACCCAGAGCCTTTTGCCAACATGAATTTTGTATCATTCGAAGCCCGGAGGAATTGAGCCACCATGCAGGCAACTTGCACCTGCCAAACTCTTGGCAGTCTGGTTTAGTGATGAGGCCTTCCAATATAAGCATACTGTATACCACCATTAACAAGATACACCGCCAAGCAGAAAGGATAACAAGCTGCATGGCAGAAGAATGGTCACAAATGCATCATGTGTGGGTCACGGAAACAAGACCTCGACTTGCCAGGGCCAAAAGACATTTCTGACTCTTCCTCGTAAGCAAGAGGCTCTAATATGAGACAGTTTGGTATTTTGGAACACCACAAGAATAATGACTAGACATTGAAAAGTGAAAAATGGCTTCCCTCATGTTTTTATATAGACACACACACAAACATCTCCAAGCTTGGCCGTCGGTTGTGTCCAGCCAGTCTGGATGGTGACAGCGGGCACATCACGCTGTGCTAATGGACCCTCCAGCTTTTCAAATGAGATCATGTCTCTCAGCAAATGAGGCGCGTAGAGAGGACAACTGGTCGACGGCTTCTAAAAAAAACTGTCACCCTTGACTACTCGTCTGCGTGGGCAAACAAGAAAGCAGGAACACACAGACCCAACCTCACATATAAACACACAGATAGCTAGCTGGCGGAACCCCATTAAAGCATCAACATCACCTGACGTCAACTCATCCACCATTCATATTTACATGCACGCTACTTCTGCAGCTGGGGATGCAGTCTGCATGTTCAGTAGTATAAATACATTTATTTATTTCTCTATGTCGGTGTATATACAAAGGAAGAGAAAAGAAAATACCTAACAAAATGAAAAGTAATATTAAAATAAATGTCTTCAACAAAATATATGACAGCTTGTAGGACAGGAACAATTCCCCCATGAAATAAAATGTAAATGATTAAAGATCGGTAAACACAAAGATTTTTCGTTTCATAAAAAAAAAAAAAAAAAAAAAAAAAATCTGATTAAGAAGCAACCTACACCTGACCAGATAATCCACTTCTCTAATACCATTCACTCCTTTTTTTTCTATATCCACATCTATTTCTCACTCTATTTGTGTTGTCCATTATAGAGAGAGACCATTTAGTGATAAAGCGGGAATCCATTACGTGCTTTCACTCTCTCCTCTGACCTGTGAAAACAGTTTGGCTTTGTCTCACGAGGGGAGGGTTGCGAGTGAAAAATGAATCATTAAAGTATGTGACAACCTTTGCTTCGGTGGCTGTCACAGCGAGGAGCCGCACTTAGACCTGGCCCAAACCCATCGCAGGGCAGAATAACTGGAAGGACCTATGACTCCTATGACCGAAGCAGCGCAATAAGGCCACCAGAGGCTGCAGGCTCAGCAATCATACAGTGTGTCCTCCACAAAGACAAACAGAAAACTCTCTTTGGAAATATGCTGCTGTCTCCAATATGTACTCAGGCAGGAGGGGAAATCTGATGTCATGTCACAAGAGGAAATGAATTCATGTACATGTCATGAAGAAATTAGAAATGTACAGCACCCAAGCGTGTAATAGAAATTTTATAGAGATATTAACTTGGTAATGCCGTTGCACTATCTAGTAAAAACCGTGGCGCCAAAAAAGAATCATTATAAACATTTTTAATTAAATATATCTATTAACTGCCAATTCAATTTATATTAACCGTCAACAACAAAAGAAATAATTAGAATTTGAAAAGCCTTACTTGAATGTGCAAACTATTTTAAGTAAGTAAGTCAGGTGTTTTCATTCGCTGTGACAAGAAGAACAGCGAGAGAAAGAAACGGTGAGAGAGAGAGAGAGAGAGAGAGAGGGGTCAATTACACGCATGGCATGCAGAATCAAAGAGCCTCTATCTAAATGCTTTTCTTCTGCTTCATTCCCCCTTTGATCTGCTTAGATAAAGTGAACATATTTGTAGGTCATTAACAAACCTACCGGATTTTATTGAACCACACCAATATGTCAAAGTACAATCATGTGGAAATACCAACGGCCAGAGCCGAGAGCTTTCATTTTATCCAATTAGCTAGCAAGTAGAAACAGAAACAGGGTGAGGAATGTCAATCAGAGGGCGTTACGTTGGAGGTGGATCAGTGGGTCACCATATTTCAGGCATCTCAGTCCTTCATCTTATAAATCAAAGCGCATTAGGTCTTCAGTTCCTTTGTGACAAAACAGGATCCATAAATCGAGAACCTTTTAACTCTCTATTCATCTTTTTTTACACAACACTTTTAGTAAAGGATAACAAAATATGTCCGAGTGCATGTAATTTAACTCGTAATTGAAGACATGTGGAGCATCCCCATTCAAATCAATGTAGCAAGATGGTCAAAGCAGCAGCCATTGTTATGTGTGAAAGAACTGTCACTGTTGTATTGGTTTAACTTTTACTATTTCTATGGTCAATGCAAAGTGCTGAGATCCATTTCTTTAGAGCTGTCCAATGACCACAGCAAACAGTTTCTTCTATTTTCTATACATGTGATTTCGACATGCTATTTTACTAAATTAAAATGAGATCTTGTTTAAAAGGAGTAGGCACGTAGACATGCTGGAGTCTAGTTTGGCTTGCAGCAGGTTCTGCCGCTGCTGGATTGTTATGGCAGAGCTTGAAATAACAGACTATGAGATTGATAAAGGATGAAAGGCTTCGTTCAAGCACCTCAATGATGCGTGTTGCTCCTGTTATGTCTCTGCAGCTTCATTATTTGGCGTTCCATTCAGCCAAACCTACGCCACTGCTCTGTGCATCAAGTGAATCCAAAATGGCTGCATACACAAACAGCTTTAGTGCTCCTGCAGACTCGGTCCAGAGGCTAACAACATACGGCATAGATGAAGGACCATCACCAAAAAATAAATAAAAGTCCAGTCCTCGAGCTCTGAAAGTGTTCGAGAAATAAGTAGAGTTGGAGTTGTCTCGTCCTTGTTTGTTTTTTTCGTTCCCACAAGTTTGGCATGTGAAGCTGGTAGATATTACAGCGTGACGGCCACGTGATTGCTTTTATTTTGTTTACAATCATTTCATTATTTATGTAGGTTTGCTGTCAGTAATAAACTCCAAATTCAAAGCACAAAATCAGTGGGAGAAATTAGACTATATTAAGAAAATGTACTAATGTATGATATTACTTGGTTTAACAATATTGTATCACAGATATTAAACTCTTCAAATAAAATAGCCAGTTAATATTTCAACATTCTTCTATTGCAGCAAAATAAATGGTTTCCTTAGTCAAACAGAAAGAGTTGACATCCATTGTAACAATAAGTGAATTCTGTATTTTTGTAGTTTCCAGCTTCAGTTTTGTCACCATGAAGAATGAGCTTGTTCTTGTTCTATACTTAAATCTGTGGACCCTTTTGAGCAACAGTGGAGAATTGTGACGTGATTTCCATATATGGTTTTCTGAAAAGAAAGGTATTGTGCAGCCAAATGGTGAATCCCTTCACAATAACATGCTCATCACACATGAAACTGATTTCCATAATCCCTGAGGCCCAAACAGCCATGAGATTATTTATGAATTTAGAAAGCAGACTTGATTTGGCATGATCCTATAAACATGGAATTTTAACAAAGTGCAGTTCTGGGTTTATATACACTGGGAAAGAAAAGTAGTTTCAGATTTGTGTAAATCTTGTTCTGGCTGTTCTAGGGAAAAATGAAAGCAACCTAAATAGAAAGTCTGCATTCAGCTTGTGTTTGTGGGTATGTATGTATGTATGCTAGGAGTGTATGACGCCAGTCTTTGCATACTTATGTGTCTATGTGTATGTGCATGTGTATGTATAAGAACACAGGGGGGAGAACATGGCTGCTTGAAGCCCCAGTAGCTCAGTCACAGAGACAGAATACTGATAGAGAAATCCACAGTCGTCACACTCCACCAGCTCCCATCTCTCTATCTAGGCCTGATGTTTCCCTTCCTATTTCAGGCTTTCTCCAACATTCTATATTTGATTCATGCACACTCCATATGCTCAGCTCCGACAAATCCACCTTTCCTTTCCTGGTCAATATCCTCCCCAGTGAATGCCGTTTTATCCAATCCTCCTCTGCTTCACCCACCTTCCATATTACCATGTCTCACTAGCTATCGCCATTACTCCCCTAATTTCCTTCTTTCCCACTCTCTCTAAATACTCGTTAGCTAAAGCAAGACTCAGGAATCCCTCTAGCTTTGCCATCTCAATTAAGAGGCCTCAGCTCATTCAATGAGCCCTTAATCCATAGTGAGGAGTAACATGAACGCTTTTGCCCCCGAATATGTCCCTCTTAATATGGGCTCAGACTCCGTCCCCACTGGCTGCTGTGTGCTCAAGTGAAAACTTCTTGTTAAACTACAGCAAAGAGTCTAAATGTATAAGATCAGATCTCCTGTGGACCCCCTTCTTTTTTTTTTTTTTTTTTTTTGCTTACTTATTTTGTTCTTACTAAACCACATGACGTGTAGTCCAAAACCCAAAAACAGATAGGCAGCTGCTTGCTTAACCACAAGGGGTAAACCCAAGGCGGCGAGCCAACGTTCACTCATGATGGGGTGTTTCAAACCTCTATAATGTACAGAGGCATCTGTTTTCCAATCCCACTACTGCTCCCAAGGCTGTGCATCTCATTATACGCAGAGAGACAACCAACACTTTGCTTTTTAGGCATTCAAAAAATGTAATTATGTGCACATATGGGCAGAGCCTTGAGCCCCCCCAGTGTCGTGGCTTAGTGTGGGATTATGACAAAGTGGGCCAATGTGATTCTGTTCAGCGCTCAAAGCCATATTAGCAGGGAAGACACCAGTGCTGTCTTGGTGAGTGTGTGTATTTTTTTCTGGCCGGCGAGAGGCAACGGTCCAACAGCATCTTATTCTGCAGCAGTACTGGCCCACTGGTGAGGTTTATTTTAGACCACATGCTCTGTAAGTTTCAAAGTGAGGGTGTGAAAACGTAAAAACTTGTCTTACCTAGTGTAGAGGATTGGCATCGTTCATTTGGAAGCGAGAGTGAAAAAGAAATAGATGGGTAAAGGAGAGAAGGAGATCGAGATGGGAAAAGAGCAACAGGGAGAGAAAACGGAGACACAAAGTTAGTCATGCAATAAACCTAAGCCTTTGTGAGTTAAACGCATCAGTGGCAAAGTGACATCTATCAATGTCATTGTTCACACGTCCATATTTGAACAGTCATTAATCATAGAGTCTGGACTGATGTGGGCCATAATGGCACCCGCTAGTCCCGGCCCTTGATTATAATTGGCATGGACACCTAGTTTCAACCATACCATAATCTCTAACAGCCAGGCAACTTTTGTGAAAACCCCTCACTTAACCAATCGCCTCAGTGCCAGGACTTTCCAAAGCTAGCTGTGATTTCTATGTTATCATTCTAAAATAGGTCTTCCTGTAATTTTCCCACACATCTGTGTAGCACTCGCCACTCGTCTTCCCCGTGCAGAGACGTTCAATATTGTTCATTCATTTGTTCTGTGAAAGGCCAAAAAACATGGATCTCGGCTAATTGGTGTCTGCCCTGGATGACCTACTATTCAGCATAAATTCCACTCTGACAGACAGTGGAGATATCCTTAAATAAATCCCAGGCACTCCAGAGTGTGCTAAAATGCTTGGGGCTTATTGTCTCAGAAAATTTTCTTTATAGAGTGAAAAGCCAGATTTTACACAGTCTTGCAGTCCTACTTTCATATGGCAGCTGAGGAGCCTTCAACGTGGAAGAGCCAGGTTTTTAAAACATAATGGGGCTTTTTACTCTTTTGGTCTCCTGTTCCCATTCACATAATATTTAAACTCTGTGTGACAAATCTAATTCTGTGAGTGCCATCAAACCAAATAACAAGTGTTTGCATGATGACTAAAATACTCCAAAAATGAACAAAGCCTTATTTGTTTAATAGTTTATCCCTTCATCCACTTCTCCTACTCAGCGATAATTAATCTTAATAGAGCCTTGTACATGATCAAGGATCAAGAAGATTAGGAAACAGCTGTAGTCACATATGGAATTATTTACAGACATTACAAGTTGAATTGTGGGCTGTTTTTGTACTTTCTATGATGAACAGGTTTTCTGAATGATTTGGCAAAAAAACACTTAAATTGCTGTTGATTTTTTGATGAAATGGCAATCAATGTTTTGCAATAAATAAAATCAGAAGAATAAAGTTATTTTTCCATAGTTGACTTCCAAAGGGAAGTCTTTGATCGCCTTGATTAATTGATTTGCTTAAACAGCTCTGCAGCCTGAGCTTCAGCAATGAATCAAGTGAGGAGTTGGAACATTGTTAGAAATACCCCATAATGTCATTGTGTTGACTCGGCACTAACTATCTGAACTCTCTGGAATGCATTTTTGACTGCACTAAATACAAACAGGGCCAGATTTCCGCATATAAAAGCACGGTGAAAAGTTGTGTTGCACCTTTTTTTGTATGATCATACCACAGGTTACTGCAAGTTTCTAAAGATGGCAGATAAATGTAATTTCCATCCCAGTGCACCTCTTTAATAAATGACAGGTAGATGTATGTCTTCAGGCACAGAATACATGGCAAATGAGGTACACCTCACAATAAAACTGTCAGTCTCAGGTGGTACTGCATGATCTCCGTTTGCTGCTTCACTGAGGAAACCAGTAAATAACAAAGTGTTCCTGTCATTCAAAGTGCAATTAAATTGCTATATTTGACACATATGATGATTAAAAAGGAATGCTACACCGTCACAACAAAGTTTAAATACAATCATAAGACATAATGGAGAAATGTTAAATGGGACACCCTGATCAGCTATCTGAATTTGTGAATAGGAATCCAGACAGTAAAGAAATAATATTTAAAATATACGTTTGTGAGCTTGATGGCTGAATGTTTTTAAAAGCAGCTGAAAGCTGTAGAGATGCACAGTGAGGTACTGATTATCATCTGGATCAGTGGTAACCACGGACCTTTAACATTACAATCAGTGGAAAAATTAAAAAGATACAGTTTTAATGGGTGTACTGTATATTTTATTTTAGTGCGTCATTTGCTCATTTTATAGACTCTGTTGAGAGCCAGAAATCCCTCTTTGGATAATAAAAACATGTCTTGACGTGCATGCTTTCTCTGTAGAGTGGTGATAATATGCTCGGCCTATTTGGAGCAGACTATTCTGTTGGCTTTTATCAGCACGTCTGATCACACAGCTTTTAAAATGGGTGGCCTGTGAGGAAACGCTCCGTGCTCCGTTCTCTCCTCCTCTGCTCTGTCACTGCAGTGTTCAATTAGGCGCTGAGGGCTTCTGATCCAACCCCCTTTTAGCCATCCCTTCAGGCCCTTCCTAACACCTTGACTGCAACCTTCCCTATTGGCTGACAAGTCTGAGGCAACACGCACACACACACACACACACACACACACACACAAACAAACACAGGTGTTCGTGCACACACTTCTAAATGCATACCTGATTAATCACAATTAGTGCGCAATTATGCGCTAATAACGTGTGAGCATCTGTGTTTGTGCGTGAGTGTTTAGTGTCTACATGAGCTGGTTGTGTGTAGTTCTTAGTGCCTGTCAGCATCTCGGTCTGTTTGTGTTTTGTGACTTTTCCAACCTCTGAAACCTTCTCTCTAACCTTCCTCAGTGTGATCATTACTGCAAAAACCTTTAGCTCTCTGCACTGGATTCACTGGAGAGTATAAAACACTTTTAAAGATTTTCAAAAACAGACATTAACTGTTCAGGATTTAGATTGAAATCTGAAAGAAATAGATATTTACAGTACAGCGCCCTGTGATATGATTAAAGGTGACAATGATATGGTACGGTTAAAACCTTTAGTTACTATCACTGTTGAGCTTGTGTTTGGATAGTGTATTTTTGGATAAAGCGAGGGATCACAGTCGGAATCAATCAATGCAATGTGCTCATTTAAATAGATAGCAAGGGGACGCGGGGAGAACCAAACGTCACCCAAGGACAGCTATTATTAGATTTTTATAATTGTGGGCTGTTTGTTCATTTGCAGTGCCTCCTTCATCATAATCAAAGTGACACAAACGCCACACACTTCAACACAGGAAACTAAATGGACACCTAAGGCTTTGTCCTCCAAAGTAACAATGCTACTTCACAATATTGTCTATAAAAATGCAACCACATGGCATTTAAGAGGTATAAGCACCGTGTACAAAGAGTCGGAAAATCTCATCCGATGCCTTTCTCTACATTCACAGACAGCATCAAAGCCACAAAATCTCATTCAACTTCACTAATTCAAGCCACATGAGGATGGTCATGTATCATATTTGAGGCTGGCAGCATCTACGAGATGAGGTGGAGATGGATAGGATGGGGGATGAGGGGGATACCAGCAGGGTGAAGTGTCAGGATTCTTCATTCAGCTGATAGGATTCCTTAAGGGACAGGCTTCGTTAAGAGGAGACATTGTTGAGGGGGGTAGAACCAGACTGCAGTGTAATACAGTGCGGTCTGTAAGTATTAGGCTCTGTGGATTTGGATCTGTACTCGAGATTTGGTTTTTAATTACCTGCCGTGTGAATAAAGTTATTGCATTTAATTGAAATGAAACAATGAGTATGAGGTTAGAGTGCAAAGTTTCCACTTAAATCTCAGAATAACTGTTTTTCCCCCAGGCGCGTATTGCTCCGACTCTTCACTGATTCCCTCTGCCCTGATGTTGCAAATTCAGAAATAATCCCAAGGGGTCTGCAGTCTAAGGTTACACTTATTTGTTAGAGGACTGTATGGAGGTCGTTCACAGAGGGATGTAAAGAAATTCAGTAGCCAGGCTTTGGTAAATGTCTGTTGCCTCCCCTGACCTGCAGTTTAGTGTTTTAACCGTGTTTATTTTGGTCCCCTCAGTGTGATTCATACACCACAAAGGCTAGAAGACCCACCATTCAGGAGAAACAATCATAAAGTCAAGCCACTCGAAAGGTAAATACAATCACAATGGCCCACAGCGTCACTTCACACCACCAGCTGTCAGATAGGCCTTGCAGGAAAATGCCATAGCCAAGAGTCTTTAGAGGTTCTCCAAACAACAACAAATTATTCTACTAAAGGAATACTGTATAAATAGAAGCAAATATACTATCGAAAATGTACCTGTTATACACAAATGTAAAGTGCAGCCTGACTAAAATGCACCTTATGTGCGTTGCCATGGCATTCAGCAGTTGAGTTTATGCAAAGGCAGATACAGTACCAGTCAGAAGTTTGGACACACCTTCTCATTCAACTACTTTGAAGAATCTAAAATATAAAACATATTCTGGTTTGTTGAGCATTTGTTTGTTTACCACATAATTCCATATGTGTTCCTTCATAGTTTGGATGTCTTCAATATTAATCTACAATGTAGAAAAACATAAAAATAAAGAAAAACCATTGAATGAGAAGGTGTGTCCAAACTTTTGACTGGTACTGTAAATCAAAAAAAGCAATAATAATGATATTGATAAGAGAGTGGAGACTAAACATTAATATCAAATTTAAAGACAGATAAATTGGTAAAAGTATTTGAAACAGATACAGCCTTCAGAACGAGAGACATCTGCCTTCCCGCATGTAATCATCTTGCTTTTATGTGTTATCATCTGAAGTTTTCAGGAGGAGTAGGAAGTCCTTGAAGGGAAATTGCAATACAACTGTTTTTATTTCATAACCTGATCACAGAGGCGCTTGTTTCAATAAATTACATTGTGTAAAAAGAAGGAGGAGTACAAGAAGAAGAAGAAGGAGAAGTTATCAATCCCTCTGGGGAAATCGCATTTTTTTCCCACTCTGGTGTATCTGACAGTCTCATCTTTACTTTGTATTTTAGCTTCAAATTGTAGCCTACTGTTGATAAATAGTGGCCATTTGTCCAGCAGGTCATTTTCTGACCTAGTGGCGCCGTGCAAAGGAGGATGTCGGATAGATCTACACAAGAATCCTAACATAATTGATCCAGAAAAAAAATTCTGAACAGTGGGTACTGCATTGGATGATAATGATGAAAACAGGTTTCAATCGTGTCCGTGTGCCGTTTGGTTTTATTTTTGTTATGAGTAGTTTTACTGTCAACAACATGATTCACTATGATTCATCTAACCATTTACTGTTCTGAGAGAGAGAAGCGGCGCTTACTCATCAACTTAAAGTAGATTTGGTTACTGCTGAAATGTCATGTGAAATATTGTGTGAAATAATCATACCTGTAATTACACTTGTAAATGTATAAAAGGCGAGGGCAGTCGAGGCAAAATACCACGGACAAAAAAACATTTCAGACTTCATCTGTTGTGCATCCCATCGCAGCTCTGAATTGAGACATGTTTTGATCTTCGGGGATACAGTTACAGACAGTGGCTTATCTTTACTCCTTTACAAGTGGTACGACATGGTGGGTCTCAAACGAGGGATTTTCTTTTTAGTTCTCAGAGACTGAGGATAAAGCTTCATTTTGGAAAAATGTGTTGACTTGACCTGACAATTTACAGATTGACTTCAGTGGAGATCCTCACTCTTTTCCTCACTGAATTGTTATCAATGCTGCACATCTCATAGGTGACAGGGTATCTACTTTAGAAGATAGTGCTACTGATGGACAATATAATCCTTCACACCAGGTCAAAGTTGGGTAACATATGTTTGTGTCATTTGTTGAAAAATCATTCATAATACCGGTTTTGTGTTATTTTGTGTATGATTTATTTTTAAAATTGGAAAGATTCTGCAAGACATAAATGCTGCTAGCCTAAGCCTAGCAATTTCATTTATATTTTTATCTTTTAAAATAAATAAATCTAGAAGTGACTGAATATTGAGTAATACTAACTTGTTTGTAAAAAAGTATTTATTTCTGCATTTAGTTTATCATTAATATATGTTAACTTTTTCCTCAGGTTTGCCTTTGTGTGTTTAAAATGACTGCCACCAGTTCATAAATCTAGTTTGAAATGTAAAAAAATTCATAATCTTAAAGTTCATACTTTAAAATGCTTAAATGCCATAATATGCCACTCCGCCTCTATTAGGGCACAACTGACTGGAGCAGATCCTGAAATAAGCACTCCTATGTACTAAATCCAAAATTGATTTTGTTTTAATTGAATCAAATTGTGAGATACCAAATTTTTTTTAGTTTGTTTCGTAAAATTAAACTGGTGCTAGAATTAAATTTCACAAATCAATAAAACGTTAAAACCAATATTAACTCTTCGTTTAATAAAGATTAATTTGGAAATGACACCCTGGAGAAGTATTAGATTAGTGAATTACAGAACCAAGAGCACTGTCACTCATTACTTGCAGAGTAAGTCAACTGGGCTATACTTCCCTAGCACAAAGCGGAGTCATTATGCATTACATGCACACAATTCTGTGACTATGGCAACAGTCCTGAAGCAGATTACATGCATCCCCACAGCAGCACTGGAGGACCGACTGAAGGGTTTCACACTGGATTTTGTGAGGGTTATTGTTGGTGGATCTCAGACCTTCTAGGAGGAAGATTTTGCACATTTTTTATTTTTGCAAGTTTAATGCATCAATCTGGTGCGCTTTGAGAGCAAAATTAAAAAGGGCCTTATCCACTGTTGTAGCAGCGCGCGAATTTAACTTAGTACATTTCCTCAAGTACTGTACTAAGGTATAATTTTGAAGTACTTTTAGTACTCCTTCACATTATCATAATAATAAGATAGTGGTTATGTGGGCTCTGGCATAATTGCATCATTATCTTTAACAAGTCACGATTGATTTATGATGTGAAAATAGAGTAAATGTGGCTGAAAGCATAACAAAATGTCACGATTCATAAGATATGTACCATACAACAGTTTTCAAACAGTGCATTATATTCTGTTGTTAGGGTTAAGGCACAAAATAGGTATGCATTTAACCTTTTCAACCATTTGACAAAATGCAGTTCCAAGACAACTCACTCTTGTTAAGTGATCGATCACTGTGAAATGTGACTTTTAAAAGGGCACGATACCATAGCAACGAGTTGTTTTCTTCCTGCCAGCACACACTAGGGCACATTGATGTCAAACCTACCATATGTCAACTTATAACGTGAACAATATTGTCTGCTTTACTATTTACTTGCACTTTAAGACAATTTGTTTTCTTCTCCTTCACTCTTAACCATAATCTTTATTTTTTACTGGTCATGACAGGAGAAAATGATATTGAACCAAATGACATGGATGCATAGAACCAAAAGCTGGAGGGAATTTTAACTTTAAAACACAGCTCGTTATTTTTAAAGCTGCCTAACCTCTTATGTTGCCAACTGTACTAATACCGCTGCTGTGTGCCAACAGACGTTGGAGATGCCAATAAATGTTAAACACTGCCACTGTCAAACTAGAGACCTCTGGCTTTTAGAAAGCCGTTCCATGTTCCAGGCAAAATATCACCGCTCTTAACCCCACTCTTCACTTCTCTATAACAAGTGGTGAAAAACTAAGAAAGTACCAATTATTCATTCAGTACTTAATTCAAAACTTTTATGACACACTGAATAACTTCATTGGATAACGCCTGAGTGCTTTAATTTACCATTTGTTCCACAGAAACTCACAGCACACGGCTGTTTTTAATGCCTTCTTTTTTTCAAAACTGCAAAATGTGAAATACCAGAATACTAATAGCTGTTATCCTATCTCTAACCTGTACGAGCTATTAAACTGTAACTCTTATAATAGCATGAACAGGTACAGTACTTTTGTTTACCAGAGGATGAAATGCCTTATAATGTGCCAATGTTTGATAAAGAGGATTAAGCCTGGAGATAACCGCCTGTGCCGATCAGGTTGCAGCTCGCTCAAAGTCACGTTTGCGGGCCCTCTCCCCCCAAAATGGCGTCGATTTCAAGGCTGATGTGTCTGCGCATCACGCACCGCCGCTCTGACACTGGCCGGCCGCATGTCTGTGCAAAGTGCAGCTTCCGGAGGATTCCTCTCAACCCTTCCAGACAGAGCGGTCGGATCTGAGCGGGGGACACTGGAGCAGAATATTAATACCAGGCTTAAATTTTTTAATCTGGTTAAATCATATTAAGATACAATCTGGAAACAAGATCCAATTAAATGCAAGGTGGAAAAGAAGTCCCTGAGTGTTTCCACAGAGATGAAGAGACAGGCATGGCAGCTCTCTCCACTTTTTACCTGAGAAGCAACCTCATCTGAAACACTAAGACAGCAGCCAACATTCACTGCAGTCACTGTGCTGATACAAGCACATGTTGGCTGTTTCCTGTTCTGATGGAGATGTGGCTGTATCGCATCGTCTTGTTTTAAGAATGCCGTTGTCATCACTGTGAGTCAGCTCATCAAGCATAGCAGGCGTTTTGGGGGAAAGGGGACAAAACCCACCAGACAGATACATATAGGTTGTTCAAATGCCAGCTAATGATTCAAGGCAGGACTCGGATTATATAAAGTACAATACAAGCACAATAAAATGAGTTGAAATGACTTACAATACAGTGTATGTGTACCAATAGACAAACACAATCACATCTTTGGGTAAGATAGAAACCCGGAGCTTCCACCACTGAACCACCTGGTCCCATCAACACACGTGCATGAAACAGATTAAAGCAAACCCTCGCTTCCACAATCCTCCCACTAATTATGACGTGCATCTTAGATGTTGCTCCAGGTTATTAACAGCTTCTAATCGTGATTATTCTCCAAAACAAAGCAGTTAGTAGACAAGGATAGCGTTATTCATCAGCTATTTAAACAGCTCTTTGCTACAGTGCCATGAGGTTCTTTTTGTTGTTGTTGTTGTTTTACTGTAAATTGGTTCAAACCAGCAGGAGGTACAATGTGAGGGAACAGACTGTGTGAGCTGTGTGACAGAGAGGGCTGTTTTGAAGTTTGTTTTTCTGCTCTCATAATCCACCTACTCAAACCCCTCTGGAAGGAGGTGGAGCTGTGCTGAAAAAACAGCAGTCTGTAACTTAATAATAATAATAAGAAGAAGAATTATAACTATCTATTAAGCATCTTAAAAACAGTGTTTCCAAAGTGCTTTGACAGGCAAATCAAAGCAAAAGCAAGGTAATGTAACAGCAGATATCAGTGAGGCATGGAAAAAGTACAATGGATGACGAATCAATTTAATACCAGGAATAAATAACAAAAAATACATGTAAAAGCAGTAAAAAGGCGACATCACATGTCTACCAGTATTAAAAAATGGGTAATGGGTCATTTAAAAGAGATTACTCATTCTGAGAGCCTCATCTCCTCAGGCCGAAAGCACGGTAACCTTTTTGAGCCTCGACTTTGGAACAGCCAGAAGGCCCGACTTGAGAATCTAAGGAGGCAAGCTGGCTCGTATGGGGTCAACATTTCTGCTATGTAGCCTATGGGGTTTGACCCAGACGTGCTTTGAAAGTGAAATTTTTACATCAATTCTAAAACAAACGAGTGAGTCAATGGTGAGCAGCCAGGATTAGGGTGATGTGATGTGATGTTGTCAGTTAAAACTAAATAGAAGCCTAGCTTCTGCTTTCTGAACTAGTCCGAGGGGAGAGAGTGACTTTTGATTGATGCCAGAGAGGAGGGAGTCACAGTAGTCCAGTTTAGAAAAAGATAAAAGCATGAATTACTTTTTTCCAGGTCAGCGGGTTAGAGGATTGGTTTGATTTTTGAGATGGTTCTTTTTAGAAGTAAGCAGACTGGACAATTTTGTGATTTGTGGTTTGAAGCTTAAATGGTACATTTCTGGCCACTTATGGGAAGGTAAATGTGTGAGTCATCTGTGTAGCAATCAAAAGAGATGCTGTGATGTAGGGCGGTACACCACAGGTAATGCAAGTTGTATAGGATGAGCTGTTGCTAATGGTGACTGAGTATGGTCTGTCTAAAAAGATAAGAATTAAACCAAATAAATGCAGTGTTCTTGAGGCAAACCCACGTTTCAAAATCTATGGTGTCAAAAGCTGTGATTTCCAAATCAAAATAGCACTCTCCCCTCATCATCAGCTAATAAAAGGAGAAAATTGTTGACCTCAAGGGGGGCGGTTTCTGTTCCATGTAAAGCTCTAACACTTGACTCAAACTTCTCAAAGACATTATGAAGAAAAAAAACACAATTTAAACTGGATAAAATGCAACTGCAACGATAGAGCTCCCGTAACACACAAACCAAGCCTTATCTTTTGGATTCACAGCCAAGGAGATTGGAGCAAAGAGACTGTGCAAAGAGAAGTATTTTGGAATGCTAAAATAAAACATTTAAACGGTGCATTCCACTTACTATAGTGCCTCAGTGCTATTCACTAAAATGGGTCGGTCAAGTTCATAGGTAAGTAGAAGCAACCTGTTTGACAGTTTAGTCACAATATATCCAAACATGACTGAAGCCATGAATGCTGCTCCAACGTTGCACTGTGTAAAGTCCTCTCACCGTCTTGAGCATGAATACAATCCTATTGGCCAACTGTATCAGTGCTTTATAAATGCAGCTCTTCATACAGCAATGGCTGATGAGCAGAGTTAATTAGCAAGCGGCAGGATGGCTCTAGGGTTTATGTAATGTTACACCCACTCTGTCAGGCCAGATTAGCCCAGCACAGAGGGGAAAAGGGCATGAACAAGCAAATGAACAAGGGAAATAAAGGAAAAGATTCCTTCCAGTCTGGCTGACTGCCAGGCTGTGACATAGCCCATGTTGAAATCCTGCAATTATGTTGGGATACAGCTGGCCACAAATCGAGAGTAATTCAGCACAGCACAACATCTGAGCAAGTGGGGGGGGGACAAAAAGGGAATGATTCTAATTCATGGTAATACTCCACGTCTCCTTCTTCTTCATAACACTCAGCTTAGTTGCTCCATCCAGAGAAAGCAACTTTCACAATTGCGAAATGAACTACCTGACAATTAGTCTGACTGTGGGAGCACTGACTGTGGGAGCACTGACTTGTGCAGTGCATTTATTGCATCACTCAACAGGCTTTCTAGTCTAGGTTTCAGTCGATTCACTGCCTGCAGAGTTTCTATTCAAGAATACTTAAAATATGACAGCTCCCCACGAGTCTAGTCTTAGCAGCTAGCAACTTGCCCACATCTCTGTCTCATCATGACACCGAGGAAGGTAGAGTATATGATGTAAATCCACGTGGAGCTGAAGACATTTTACAGAAGATGTCACAGAAGATATGTGTGAGTGCATCTGGCAAGCAGCAGCAGGATTCCTGGGGATGTGCCATGAGATATCCAGACTCGCAGCTCTATAGGCCAGCGGTTGAGATCTAAAAGCGGTTAAAAATCCCCAAAGCAGCCTGGGAAATAAAGAGTACTTTTGCTCTTGGGGGTCCCTTTAAAAATCCCCTCAAGACTCGCCTTGCTGGGCTGTCATGCAAATTAAAAGAACAAAATAAGGAATGGGAATGGATTATCATGCACTATTTGGTCATATCATTCTAGAGGCAGGATACAGTTGCAATGCTGTTGTACCATTTGTTTGACTCCATTCACAGTATGATGGGGTGGACAAGCTTAACATAGTGTGTACCGTAAAAATGCTGTCTGTACCTGTTTAAGCTTATATGAGAGAGAGCAGCCATTTGGTTAAATATTAGGGAGAATCACAAACAAGTCATCATGTGAAAAACTGTCACTCAAAAACCAGTGCAGTTTCATTGTTCGGTAGCACATCTTATCTTATGTGTTCGGAAGTGCTCTTCTGAGCAAAATAAGATTTCCCGCTTCAAT
The DNA here is from genome assembly GCF_027596085.1 of Anoplopoma fimbria. Classification (NCBI taxonomy): domain Eukaryota; kingdom Metazoa; phylum Chordata; class Actinopteri; order Perciformes; family Anoplopomatidae; genus Anoplopoma; species Anoplopoma fimbria. The sequence goes on along the minus strand of NC_072454.1, from coordinate 8,993,691 downwards.
TGCTTCTAATATGACTGCTGTCACTGCTGCTGCTGTTCATTTTTAAAATGATTGAGAAAGCCGGCCAAGCTCCCGTTCAACAGGCAATGATGACATCGGCTTTAAGGGGCAGCGTTCCATTTTTTTTAGAACAATTCAGGAGAGTTCAGGCAAATCTCTGCACTTCATCACCGTTCTTTGTTTTTACTTGAATGAACGTGATGCAGTTGTTCTATATAATTGGAGGTAGAATTAAGTGATCTCAGCACATTGTGACAAAATGTTTTAGAGAATAAGGAGAAATCACTATTTGTGCCATCACCATTAAGAGTTATATTGGTAAGTCTGCATGATGGTAGCACAGCTGGGCCTGAAAAAATCTCAGCTTGTGGGAATTTCATTGTGTTGTCAGTGAAATGATCTGCTAGTCTCAACTCAAATACCGTCATCAGGCTATACACAGAGTCTCTGAAGAAATATATAAAAAGAAAATCATTTATGATTGAGTGCATTGCTGCAGTTGCCCATTGATTTTCTGAGTAAATGAATAAATTCAACAGCTATCGCTAAAACATCTGCAGGTCGTTTAGCAATCATTCTTTGGACCTTGTGGGTGGAGTGCCACCCACTGTGATGAGGGCATTACAGAGGTACCTCAATCCAAGTCACACCAACCTTGGCATGCTTATTAACTCAAATGCACACACACACACACACACACACACACACACACACACACACACACACACACACACACACACACACACACACACACACACACACACACACACACACACACACACACACACACACACACACACACACACACACACACACACACACACACACACGCAGGTGATGCAGATTTCCGTGACACAGTGGCTCCATTCCAGTCGATGAGCAAGGCTCAACAATGACATGCAGCTTTATACTCAAAATACTGATAGAAAGTTTTTAGATAGAAAGTTTTTATAGATAGAAAGTTTTTATAGGTTGGTTACCAATTTCACAGATTCGTGTCATTTGTGGACTGCCAAAAACAACCTGAAACCAAATTGATATACTTCATTTTAATGAAATACTTACAAGTAATGCATTTTCTTCCTTTTTCTTTTACATTTGAAAATTAATTTCCAAGTGTTGATGCTCTTTTCACTTCATCCTCAATTGTGAAGCACTTTAGGAAGTCTGCTTTAATAGAAGCTTTCACCAAATTATTCTTTTGATGGGTAATATTGATGGTTGAAATGTCACCGCTGATGATGGTTTAAAGGCAGATTTGATGATGAATTAATTATATGGGTGCTATAAATAGCCCCAGCCCAATTTAATGCTTAGGCGTAGTTACAGTTGCTTTAGCGTTTTTGGAACCACCGCAAAGAGACACAATCTGTGAACGTTGCTCTTCTTTATGTGGACAAGTCAGAAGAAAGAAACCAAATAATTCTATTTAGAGGTCGAACGATATTGGATTTTCAGGGCCTATTAAATTAAAGATAGTGTGGAGCATTAAAAAAACAGATAGCCGATTAATCAGGCAATACACCCCTGAAGTATTATTTTATTTGTCACCAAGACACTTTTTATCTTTTACATAGAATGAGTAATTTCACTCTTTTTTTTCCTGCCAGCTTTCTTTGGCTAATGATGGCTGTGTCAACCCCCTCCTCTCTTCCTTTACTTGATCAAACCGGTTCTGTAATCAAAGCACGGTCTGACGGCTACTCAACACTTTGTGTCTCACCTGTGAGAGGCGTGGAGTTTCCCTAGACGGGTAGCGACTTTGTGAGCTGTCCAGAGCAACCAGAACCCACTGTAACAAGCTGTGCAGTCCTTTCATGAAGTCTATCAAAAGAGCAGAATCGCACCGCTTTTGTGAGACAAATGATATCAAAAGCAAATAGATGCATCAGATCTGCCTGGCAGGGGAGTTTTGGAACATAAGCAGCCCCATCATCTTCCCTACGTCTGTCTCTCCGGGTTTCTCAGTCTTTTTCTGCGCAGATGTTTCTCACCCAGAGTTCACCACCTACTAAAAGAAGAAGAGAGGAGATGGGCGAAGCTAAAGAAATGGGACCCAGGTGCAAGTCATCGTTTGGTGGAGTCCCCTTTCACCTCTCAGCTCACTTGTTCTCGTTTCCCACATATTGATTGACAGCACATATGCTGGAATGGTGTGATACTCCCTGTTGGTAAGGTTCATTCTCACTTTTTTTTCCCCCACACTTTTAATTCAATTTCTTTTTCCCGGACTTGTACAATAGCTTAGACAAAAGTAGTAGGGTCCTAAACAACCTCATTTGAATAATCCCATAGCGAAGAAGGATACATTTACATAACCACAAGCTGGAATCCACTCAAGGATTGGATGCTTTGAATGCATCTTTGGATTTCATTCCATCTCCTACAATTGGATGGGAATTCATACTATTTCTGGAAAATACAGCAAGTACCAAAGTGACTCTTTTAGAAAGATAATAATTGAATGAATCCAAGAATGTTTCAAAGCACTGTGCACTTAAATAGAATGCTATCATAAGGTCAATATATTCTATTTCTAAACTCTTCGGATATGCCTTCCCAATGTGTATCCTTCCTAACGAACAGCTACATCCATTTGCAAAGGCTTTTGACTGATTCTGCCTTCATGTGCAGAGCCCACTCAGCCTGATCAAAGCAGTGTCCACATCTCAACGAGACAGGGCCGGAAGATCTCCAGATAGAGGAATAGATTAGCATCATTAATGGCAGTGACATAGGGATTTAATTGTGGCTCTTGTATTCGGGCTAGCGTGGCCCGCAGCGGGCAATCTCTCAGTGGTGAGGCCCAGCCGACTCTAGCAGTGGCAGAGTAGCAGGGCTGACTGATTGGCTGAGATGTTAATTTCATAGCGCTATATCCATGGCTACACTCCCATTTCATTTGGAGAGAGCTGCTTGTTCATCTAGATGCATCCACTTGACAAGCAAGCTAATTATCAGTGGCTGGGACTTGCCCAGAGATCACCAGATTACTCAAGAAGAAAGTGAAGGAGCATTTTAGTAAAACTTAAGAAGCAAAAAAAAAAATAAAAAAAATAAACTAGGAGGTAAGGGGCTGTGAAGCAGAGTGATGAATGATAATGACTTAAATGGTATTTGGTGCTGACGCATAGAACTGCAAGTCTGTAGAACATGTCCTCAATTATTTATAATAATTGATAACACGCATACACAGGAAGTAAGAAGGATTCATCAACAAAATATGCGGGTCATTCATAAAAAGGTTTTCCTTTTACAATTATAATTTTCATTCAAATGTCAGGTACATTTTCAACTTGCACTAGTGGAGACCTTCTAATCAGGATGTTACTCATGTGGATGACGAGATCTATACGCATTAATACACATGAAGTTTGTTCAGCCATCCTGTGGATTTACAGCAGCATCGTTGAGCAACATCAGACTTCTGAGTACATGGTGGTAGCTCAGTCTAACTGGTGAATCCTTAGTGTTCCCGATGTTTTTCTGTTTTACCTCAAATATTGGTGCGCCATCCACAGGAGGTATAAAAACAGCACTGGTGGACTCATTGTGAAACAATTTTGTTTGTAATAACAGATTTGCATATATAATCTTTTTGGAACAACTAACTTTTTTGTTAGCGTCCCGCTCATCAGAGAATCGTACCGTTATGCTCATTGTAGCAGAAGATATCCAAATCTTTAAGAGGGGTGGGTGTCCAATATGGGTCAACTTTGAGGGCCCCTGTATCCAGAATGGTCGTTCTGGTATAAATCAAACAAGGTTCTAACACTCGCACATATAGGTTAACATGTAGGGGAAAATATTGTTCAGTTTGAACATTGTTCAGAAATGATTTTCGACGAAATTCCCCAAGCCACTGTCTTTCAGTAAATACAATCAGTAAATGCATTTCTTGCAGTGTAATTTGTATCAGATTTGAAGGCTTTGAACTGTGCTTACACAAATTAAACAAAACAAACCAATACTTCTTCATCACTTTCTCTCATCAGTGATATGTCTTTGTTCATAATGGAATCGAGCACATAAGGGTTGAATATCATGCGTAGAAGTGGTTCGGTTGGTTGAGCGAGTTCTATTATGGCGAGCAAACAGAATCAATGGCAGAGCTGTATTTGATGGAATATGAAGGTTTATTCAATAATACTCAGGGCTATTAAATATATTTATAAACTGAGCTTTGTGAAGAGTGAAGACTTTAACCCAACAGAAGGGCAGAAGATGAAGCAAAGGAAAGCTCCAGAGATAAAGGGAGAAAATGCCACATGGCTGCACAAGGGAGGCCCATTTAATTTGCCAGGACCAAACCATGACCAAAGCTGGGGAACATTATGAATAAATGACATGCATTATTTCACATGGATCTGCTTTGAATTTCACAGTTTTTTTGTTTCCCTGCTCTCCCCGCGCTCACAGCGCCACGCCTGCACAAATGGGAGCCTCTGAAACAAGTCCAGAGTTCCAGCCTGTTCCTCCTCCCCTTTGTCTCTGCTGTAAAGGATGTTTCCCATCATCATTGTGCTGCTGTGTAAATGTCCCCTGCTTTGCTGATGGATCTGCACAGGGTGGATTCAACAGCAGGGTCTGATTGAATTCCCCACCATTAGATTAATCTCGAGCAGACACATGGAGCTACCTGCACACATAAAATGCATATGTACATCCACCTGAACATGCATATAATGACACACACACACACACACACACACACACACACACACACACACACACACACACACACACACACACACACACACACACACACACACACACACACACACACACACACACACACACACACACACACAAGAAACGCAGACAATTGTCTATCATGTAGAGAAAGGTACCACTAAACATTTTACCTGTCATTTGGCCTTGCGCACACACAGTATGCAGTGCATGTACGAAGTGAATATCCTTTACAAACAAAGGAAGCTCAGCAGCCACACCCAAAATATTTCTAATAGTAAAATTCAGAATAGAAACTATTCAAACAATCCGCTCTTCAAACCCAATTACCTTTTTATTACGACCACAATGCAAGATGACGTAATAAGAGTTGACAGCTATGATTATTTATCCTGATGTGATTGTACTTTGCAGCTAATTATCACTTCTAATGTGAAAATGTCTACTTTTCCTATTAGAGCCCACTGTTATGGTCCTCTGGAGGCGGTCAAGCTGCAAAACAAAGCTTAAGACGGAGTCGTAGGCAAAAGTCTACATGAAGATAATTATCTCCTCATATTCAATGTAAGCATAGTTGATTTAGTTTTGTTAACTGTAAGCCATAATCATATATTAGTGCATTGCTGTCTATAATTGTAATTCCCTGTATATGGGGTTGATTTATTCCACCCTTTATTGACTCCAAATGGTTCAAAATGCAGCGGCAAGACTTGAAACTGGAACAAAAAAAGGCCTGCATTGGTAACCAGTGAAAACACAGAACTGATTTAAAAATTTTAGTATTTGTTTTCAAAGCCTTGGATTAGCTCCACAATACATTACTGATCTGCTAAATCCATATTCTGCCCCCGGATCACTCAGGTCATCCTCACAACAACTCCTCCTCCAGATTCTATTAAAACAATGGGAGTCCAAGACCTCTGTTAAATAAAGCGCACTTGCAGAGACAAAAGTAAAAGCTTGTGCCAAATGCATCAGTTTCAAATTGAAGCCATTAATGGTGATAGGGAATAAATGAGGGCGCTTATCTTTAGGTTTCTGCTGCAGTCTGTAATTATTGTGATGCTACTAAATTTATGGTTGACCGAGCAATTACATCTACTCAGTGAATTTCCCTCTTTCTTTGTGGTTCAACACATTTAGTATATTAAAATTGGATCTATTAGTTTTGTCTGGGCTGCTTCTGCTGGACAGCTGTTCGTAGATAGGGTAAAGATATAGAGAAGGACCTTCTTTGTTCCTTGGCATATGTTTATGTTTAGAGGATGGAGTTTGATGAATCTCTGCGGAACAGTTGTTTTGAAACACAGCTGGTTGTGTTCAGACAAGGGTGTCATGTTTTTTTTTTTTCAGTCTTGCTGACTGTCACAGTACTCACTGCAGTAGTTGGTTCTAAATGAAACTTTTTCAAGTTTCACTTTGAAAGGTTGCTTGAATGTGTCTGCTTGTGCATTTATTTATTTTTGTTTCATTTGTAAGTTTGAGTCTGTAACTACGATAACATGCAATAGTTCCTAGGATTAGAAACCTTACAATAAAATAAAGATTCATGATGAATGGACATTTTACATTATCCAATTTACTACTACTCTTGGATTTTCTTTTTGTTTGGCTACCAACATATAGATATGAGGTATAATGAAATCTTCCGATGAAAGCTAGTTGTTACATTTACCTCAGAATATGGAAATTTAAGAATTCATTATTTTATATTATATAGAATTATATCTGAAAGATCAACAAAACCCAATTTCTGATGCTGTTTAAGGTTTGTTTGCCTCGGTAATGTTGGAACAGAAAAGACTGTCTGCCGGCGTGAGGTCCAATTGATGATAATTCCACAAGCAATGTTATAATAATGGTTTTCAGACGGCAGGCTTCCCTGTGTGCTTTTGCAGCAACAGCTAATAAACAAGGAGCATTCTTCTGCCATTAATTTGTGTTTGACCATTTAGGCACCACAGGGTTTTAGCCTGGCTCAGGCTTAGTTTACAGCTTTATATATATTGCTAATTTGGTGTATTTTTTTAACCCTTAAACATGGATTAAAGTTGAATCATTCACTTAAAGGGACTTTTACTTTTAGGAAAACCACAGTAAAATGTTTGACTTTCAGCGTCAAAGATATCCTGAAGTAAAATCAGTCATTGTCAGGAATTATTTATTAAATTATTTCAGCCCTCGTTAGGAAACCAACATTAGCATATGGTTAGCTACCTTAGCCTGGAGCAGCTTGAACATTATGGAGGAATTACTCTACCAGGACGGCTCATAAACAATGTGTGCCAAGCATCAACATTAGGGTAATTTCTTCACCTCCATTTCTCTACAGCTATATCGTAGGTGATGCAGCATTTCGGACAAATAAGCAGGTGTGGACACTGAGGTCATTGAGGTGCTGCTGCTTCCTGCCTCCACACCAGATGGCAAGCCAGCTCCACCTCTTTCTTCTCTTCCCTACACTCATTTTTCTCAGTGTTGCTATGGATGGCAGTCAGCGCTATTCTTGCTGAGAGAGATATTGCCTTCTGCCAAAGATGGCACCGTGAGGCCCGCCGTCAAGTCAAATGAATGCAGATGCATGTATGAGATGCAAGCTTCTGTTTACAGCAATAATTTCTCTCAGCGGGGGTTATCACCGCGGAGCACCCTGCGTATAGATCATCTGTTAAACACATCTCATCTCTCATGCTCTCTCTCTTCAAACCTTCCTCAGCAAAACGGTGTCTAATTAGTTCTACCCCGTTTTGAACTAATTCACTGCAGTACTTTCGCAGCAGTCCTCAAATCTCCAAAAAGGTGCTTAAAGATAAATGTGTCCGCGCTTCTGTTGTCCATTTGCATGCGTTAGTGCTCGTCAGTGTGTTCCAGTTTGATGAAGACACGTCTTGCCGGGACGACGCATGCATGATAAGCGACTGTGAATCAAACTGAGAGCTGAAAGGCAGCAATGGAGAGAAAATGACAGAGAGGGTGACGGAGAGACACTGAAAAGAGAGAAAGCGCCGCTGAGCCTCTGGGCTGGGTAATTGTAATGGTGTCTAATGAATAAGGTCATTACAGTTAATGTCTTTCAGGGCATTATAGTCTATGTGTTATGTCCTTTATACACCCAGGCGATGCCGGGATTATGACACAGAGGCTGAAGAATAATTCGCATCACTTGAATATATAACAAACAGGCAGATTCTCTTTCTATTTTATTGTCTTACTTTTATATATCACACTTCTAACTGTGCATGAAATGATGGAGCCACTCTCGGCTGTGGCTTAACTCAAGTGTCTAGTAAAAGGAATTAGTTGTCTTGCTGTATCTTTTTTGTTTAATGAAACAAAAAATACCGCCCATTTAACAAGTCTATAATATATCTTCCTAACAGCTTGTAATAATCCCACAAAGCACTTGGAAAAATAACTGTAGCTACTAGAAAAGCAACAACTGGTCAAATTAACTGGCAACTATTTTGACAATCAAATTATAATTTCTGCATTTTTCAAACAAAAAACGCCAGATTTTCCCAAATTCCAGCTTCTTATTTGATTGGCTGCTTTTCTTACTTAGAGCTTCAGGACATAGTGATCAGTTTTCACTCGTTTTCTGACCTTTTATAGACCAAACGATTCATCGAGAAAATGATTGCAGATTTATCAATGATGAAAATTATCATTAGTTGAGGCCCTCATAGCTACACAAATAAAGGCAAACATATTGGAAAGGCGTGCTCCTGCCTCGGAGCTCCTGACTGCTGGCACATGCACCTATATTCGCTGCGAATGACCCTTGACCTTGTTGGTTGCCCCCAGGACCTGGACAGCACCATTTGTCTAGTTTATGCGGCCGACAGTCTGTCTACCCAGCAGGCCCTCTCAGGCCTTACTTTCGGCCACTGACCCGCGCTGTCGAAAATCCAGACCGTCTGTTAGCTTTCCCAAGCCAGGCTTGTTGGCACATGGTGCAACCCACTGCCACCCTCAAATACACACACAAGCTCACTTAGACTGTACACAAATAGCACATATGCAGGCACTTTAGAACAGTTACCGGTGCACGCATGCAAATACTGAACACATAGATGAGAGTGCGCGCTAAAATACACATATATGTTTCCATCTTAACCTGTCTCAGCTGGTGCAGAGTGGCTTTACTAACACCATGACTCCGGCCATATGGCCAGCGACATACTGCTCTTCATTAGGGCTCAAAGCGACAGCCCTCCGGGGCTAAGCTGTGACTCACTGACACAACATGGGCAAAAAGGATTCAACCCAAATGGCTTCTACCTTCTGAACAGCCACTGTAGTGCGTTTGTTCTCGCATTTAGGAGAAACTTCAGTATTGACAGTGGGCAAATATGATTATACTTGTAGTCAGAGGGGTGTTGGTGATTAACGTTGAGTAATGGTTCAGTTCTGCAATAGTCAAAGATGTCATTTGTCACAACAACCCTTAAATTACCCCAAATTAGAAGCACATTACAGAGTTACAGAAAGCAAACACAATAGGGATGAATGACACAGGGTTTTTACTGCAAGCTGGGCCTAAGCATCAGGGAATTTTGTAATTTCAAGATGTTTTTTTTAAAATAAAATGTGTTATACAAGTAGCTAACTCCCATAGCTAACAGAATAACTTATTAGGTTTAGGTTGTTTGCTTAGCGTTAAAAGCGAGTCTCAGTGTGCAGTCGAGAGACTGAAGGCGCGATGAGTATGAGGTAAGCCGTTTCGTTTTAGCGGTGAACATAGCAGTGCAGTGTGTAATGTTAAGGCTATTTGTCGGTGAATAAATGCTATAACTCCTCAAGTCTTTTTCTTTTATGAAAATGTATGTTGTAACCCCGTGAAAGGTTATGTATACAAATACACAAGTTGTGTTAGGGTTATGCTCCTCTTCATGTTCATTTGGAGATGTAACAACTCCAGCTCTACACCCAGCAACACTTAAAGGGAAGGTTAAAAAAAACTGCGAAGATTTAATTAGTTAATTTGTTCATGTCACACAGTCAGATTGTGCCATTTGGAAATGTACACGTAAAATAGTTTCCACTGTGTGCACCATCAGATTGCTTTGACGGAAACGATTACTCATGCTTTAACTGACTGTTCAGAATCACAGGGCATTTAAGTGCTTTGAAAAGGCTATCATTTGCAATTTCACGTATACGACCCACTCATTTCTGATTTGGTTGGCTGAGATTGTGACTTTCAATAACTATTAGTGGTTAGTCAAACTTTGATTTCAACAAATTTTCTTTATTCGTATATATTATTAATTTTTAATTGTAAAGATAACATTTTATTGGATTACAGTGCTGTATTGTGTATTTTGCCATAAAATCCCTGTTATGTGACACATGTGGTAAGTCTTTTACAATGACTCCAACCACATATTATAATGTATAAAATGTCTGAAAATAGTAAAAATAATACCCATGAGAACCCACGGTGACATCGCCTTGTTCGACCCCCCAAAAATATCTACATATTGATATATTTTTGGGCAACGTTAACATACAGTCTGAAAGGGGCTTTGGAACTAAGAGGCCAAGCACTGCTCACGTAAAAATACAAATTGAAGAATGGCCTTTTTTAACCATACACACCACTTACGCACTGCTCTCAGGCTTCATGTAGGCAGTTTCATTATAATTGAAGTGCAGTATTGCAGCAAACGCTCCGGATATGTTCCGTATATCTGTTAATGTAACAATAGTTTGGCCTTTTTACTCCTTTAATAATATACAAGATGTAGAGTGGACTAGTTAAATAGATTAAAAGGTACCTCTTAAATCAGGTGTGAAATGTGTAAATGAGATCAATAATAGGCAAAGGAATAGTTTTTACATTTAGAAAAGGAACTGCATAATCACAGTCCGCATGAAAGCTAGCATCTTTAAATTAATCATGATAAAACATATTGGAAACCTTATGAACCCCATACAAATGAGTCCGTCAGAAGCTGTAAATTGGTTGGGACCTTTTCAAATTTCAATTATGATGTTGCTAAAATAGTCAGTCCATTCGCTGTGGACATAACAGTCAGTGTTCTGCTAATGTGATGTAAATTTAAAAGTATTACTGTATGCTCTTGGGATACGCCTATGCATTGTGAAAATATGACACATGCATGCAGACACGTTTCTATACTTTAAATGTCAATTTTCCACAGCTCCTCTGTGTCTTGAGGGCTCGTCAGATTAATAGGGCCGAAGCATTCTGCCGACCTATTGCTTTTGTATGTTTGTCCCTGGTGAAAAAGGTTTAACAGCGTCTATACTGTATGATGATGTTTCACTATGAATACAAAAATGGAGAGACAGGTGTGGTAGGGGCCAGTTTCCAAAAAGATAAGAAAGAAAAAATGCATCTGGGCTGTAGAAAGGGGTAAGCAGGGAGGAGGCAGGAGCTACCTAAAGGGGCTATCTAACTTCCCATCTGCCAGACAACCTTGCACAGATAACAAGACTAGGGACCTCTACAAACACCCCTGTCATCTCAGCAGCAAAAAACAAACCCCACTGGAGTGGGAGATAAAAAAAAACACAATGAAATTATGACTCACATTATAATGGTAGGCGCCGTCTTTTTTAATCAAGATGTTTTGTTGTTCCGTTAGCCCATTGCATCCCTGATCAATTCAAAACAACAGTTAGACACAAGCATTACTATTTGTTTGGTAACTATTGATGATTACAATATCACTGTTATTATGAATGTCCAGAGTATTCTAACTAAAACCGCTCTGATGTGCACCACAGATTTATTGTATTACATTGTTCCCTGCCAATAGTTTCCATTATGCTATCTATTAATGATTGTGTTGGCCATCTTTGTGTATAATCAGAAGATAACTGCTTGTAGATGAGTGGTGTTGTTATATAATGCAAAAATAAATAAATAACAAATATCCATTGTGCCTTTCAGCGTACTGGCCTAACTGACAATGGAGTTTGCAAATGAGAGCTCGAGCAGCCTTTCCCATGGAGTAATAGAAAACATTATTTCCTGGAACAATAGAGTAATAGGTGGTAATGATGTTTTAGATGAAATGCCTAGTAGGCTGAACGTGGGTGCTGGCTGAGTCAATAAGCAGGATTGGTGAGAGGGGTGCTCACTGGAACTGCCCTGATGATTAAATACATGTTCCTGAATTTTATTTGTGAGCAGACATTAAGAGTAAAAGCTGCTACCGCTAAGTTCACTACGGGATTGCTAGTGGATTTCCAGTATCTGCAAACAAAAAGCCCTCAAGTGGCATCCTCTAGCAGAGCTTGGAGTTTTACAGCAAAAACATGCTCAACAATGTGTTCCCATTTGAGTAAGCACCATCATAGCTCCTCATTCCCTGAGGCGCCCCGCTTCTGGAAGGGACTTTATTTAGATTCCCTTGGACAGCACATCTCTGACCTGACTGTAAGGTTAGGTTTCTTATGAACTGAGCCAGCCATGTCACACTGAGCAATCACACTGGGCTGTTGACATTTTAAAACATTCCCTACTGTGACAACCCTGGTGAAAAAAAAATGATCTTCAGCTCAATAACAATCTATTATGGATAGTGTTTTGTGGAGACACTGAGCCCTCACAATGGGTTGTTGTCTTAAGGTGGAAAATGTACTGGTCTACACAAGGTCTTCCATTATGTAATATTCTAAAGAATATCTAGATCGTGTCACAACTTCTGATGAAGATGCATTTTCCGTTGCAGACAAAGTTACAAACGTTATTCAACAAAGACAATCACAACCAAGTTACTCGTACAATACACACTTACTATGTACAAAAAAAAACACAGTTAGAAGAGCAAGATGTGTCTTCTACCATTAGATAGCTTCTTTGCAGCAACATTTTTCTTTTTTCAATCAGTCAATCACACTCTGCATCTTCCCATTAATTAACATTCAAGACACACACTAAACTAAGGTTAATGCGACAACACAGCATGTTAATGGTTATAATGCTTCATACACAACCAGCCAAGGCCTTCTCCGTTAATGGGGCACACGATGTTAACACTGGTCAGCAAAGCTTTGCTGCAGTGGGTGGGTGTCAACACTTGATTTGTGCAGGAAAAACCTGTCAGTCAAGACTGTAAGTCTCACTATTGCCTCGCTCTGCACACAGCTTGCTGCGGAAAAAATTCATGTCTTTAGTTTGTGTGTTGTGGGGTTGTCCAATTTTGTTCGAACATGGGAAACAGATAATCTAAATTGAAATGACCTGTTTGAATGAAAGAAATACACAATCTATAAGCGCAGCAGGCAGTATGAAGTAGTTTGCCTTGTGATCCAGCAGTGGGCGTTCTGTAAATACACCATCAGCTTCACCTACTGCACTGATTGATCACTAAACTAAGCTGGGGCCAGGTGGTTGCCCCTGTACCCATCAGACCCATGGTCCTTTGTTGCATTACACCCCTTCTCTTCCAGTATGTCCTGTCTATGTATTAAATACAAAACTGGACAAAAACAACTGAAAAAAATCCTACTAATTAAAATCAAAAGTTGTACTGATCAGATATTAGAGCCTACTGCATTGCAAACTGCAGTAGAAAGATGACATAGAATGTTCAAATGACTTTCAAGACTTAATTGAATCATTCAAACTGTTGGAAAAAGCGACAGCCCTAGTGTATTGTGCTTAAATTCAGACTGACGCACTCACTGTGGACATGAGTAATAATACTTTCCATCACTCTAAGAAAATAAGCTCCAGCTACCATGCTGAGAAGCAGTCGCACAGCTAGGGTACAATAACAACAGCATTCTACATTTAGATTATTTCATTTCTGTATTTGTTTTGTTTGGCTTCACACTGCAGAGTTACAAGCACGAATAAGCAGCCGGTTTTCAGATGTCAACACCTTACAGTTTACACCACTGTGATCAAATGCATTTTGAAGTAATTTCCAGGACACTGGCAGACAAACAAGACAGATATGTCAGGCACGTCAGGGGCAGTTATTTGGCGTGACCTGAGTCTTTTTTTTTTTTCACCCGACCAAACAATCCAAACTGAAGCAAATGCTCAAACAAGCCCTTTGGCAAAACTGTAACGATTATTCACCTGTCCATCAACTAATCAATTTATTTAACGTTGGTCGACACATTGTTTCAACGTCCGAAAAATTACATTAAAGGACTTCTGCCCCTTTACAGAAAATAGGGACTGAGAGTTCAATGATGAAGATGACTCTCAGATCTCACTTCCACTCCGTCATTCATAAATTAAGGTGCTGATTCCTGTCAATTCAAATATCCCCCTCTTTCCTCTATTACCTTATCAAATCTAAATGTGACAACTCTCTCCGACTTCACATCATCCTGGCGAGCGAGCAGAAAATGAAACCATTTAGCTTTCTTAATCACATGGCGGCCACTTATCAATCAGCTCTTTGACTAAATAAGCTGCACCTGCAATTGGAGTGTACCTGTCACTCATGTAGCATGCACTGTCTTGATTTCACTCACTGACAAGCTGTTGCCATAACGAGGCACTTGTTGGAAGTCAAACAGAAACGTTAATGGTTACCATTGACTACGGTTCCACTACAGTTAACGTTAACATATGTCATCTTCCTCAAATAGCTTTTTAAAAATGAATTAAACAGAGTAGCATGAATTCACGCCATTTTTATTCCTATGACACTGGTCATTTACTTATACATGGTAAATGGACTTGTACAGTGCCTTTCTATTCTTCAGACCACTCAATGTACTTACCACTACACTACATGTCATTCACCCATTCAAACCCATTCATAGACTAATGGCAAGGGCTACCATGCAAGGAACCACTATCCATCGGGAACAACTAATCATTAACACCCATTCATTCACCGTAGACACAGAGCAATTTAGGGTTAAGTGTCTTGACCACATCGACATGGACTGGAGGAGCTTGGGATCGAACCGCCATTCTAATGATTGAAAGATGACCCGCTCTACCTCTGTGTATGCTATTCTAGGCACCATCAATGGATGTACATTTCTCATTGTTTAAAGTCCAATTAGCAACATTTGATGGAAGACTGGAGTTGAGAGTCAACATCTTTGACCGGATGTTTCACAAATTGCCAGATTACAAAGTAATTTCAAACCAATAAAAAGCTAAATCATCAGAGGAAAGTGAGAGGGTTCTAAGAATGCATTTTGGCATAAGCCTTCGGCCTATTTTACTCTCCTGCATTCAAACAAAGCCTGCTAAAACGGGATCGGTCAATAAGAGAAAAGAAACGCAACCCAGAACACTTCCGATGCCATAATCTTGTCAGGGTGCCTACAGTTTGAGCATATGAATGCAGGATCCATCTAAAGAGATTAGCCTACTATTAATAATAATAGTTTGCATGGTGTACAGAAATTATATCAGCTTTTTGGCATTGACACAGTTGATAACATGCCAGTACATAAATATCTTTGAACCAATAATTAAATATTAACATAGTATTTAGCAGTACATTCTCCAATTAATTATTATAATTTCCTATATACAATAAAGGAAGTCTTATGACCCTAAACAATCAACAATTATAAAATATTATTTACCTATTTTCTGCATTAGTTCATTATTCGTCTTATAATGAACAAATTATTTGTATTTGTACAATTTTTGGTCCCTTACTGTAAAGTGTTACCAGAATAGGCCAATGCTGGTAACTTTTCATTCACAAGTATGTCAGATGAAACAACGATCCATCCTTCCAAAAATGTCAGTATTAAGTAATGTGAGGAATGACACCGTTTCAATGTGTTTATTTTGGATAATACAATGGCCTAATGTTGTCATTTCAGAGAAGGTGTGTGAAAACACTACTGTTGTGTTTCTTGCCATGCATGAGTGTGTAGGCTACACAAGCATGTCTATTTATGCAACTCCATTTCTATCTGTTGTGTATGCTTGATGCAAGTCTTTATGAGTATTTCCACTGTATTGGAGGAGGACTGCAGCATTGTAAAAGCCCATCATTCTAGTTTTTCTTTTCTCCACCAGTCACATTTTCATATAAACAGCTGACAGCCTATTGGACAGCATTACTGCTCTGCGTTCAGTCCCTTCTGGCTCTGTAATAAATACCTCTTTCTGAGGTATGGCAATGTTAAAGTAAACAGTACCTGCTGCTCCTTTACACCAGTCACACACAAACACACAAACAAACACATACACTGACGACCTAAAAAAATAGACTCTGTACCTGTAGCTATTCAGACACGTAGCGTAATATTTCAAGAAAATGCAAATTCTCTTTTTCACTTACTCATGACCACACACACACACACACACACACAAATGTACATATTACGATTGTTTGTGTTTGGTGCGTTTGAGGGTGAGGAGAGCTGGCGGGTGGGAGTGGGGCATGCATTTGCAGCCATGCGGCAGTAATGGAATCAAAGACTGATGAGTGTGCATACAGAACTATTTACTCTGCCTGGCTCCAAAACAGAAAGCCACGATCCCCACTATCCTTCTTCCAGTGGCCCTTCCACCCCATCTCACAACATATGTCCCTCTGCCCCATTCCTCCCTCCCTCTGAACTCTGAGTTAATCATTTAGAAATAATTAAATTCAATAAAGCGGAACAGATTAAATAAGAAACAACGATTGGGCGTTAAGGGGCAGGGTGTGTAGCAGTAGCTTCCTCCCCCACTGTAGGGATGAGCAAGTGATGTGCTGTAACAGAGAGAGAGAGAGAGAGAGAGAGAGAGAGTGTGAGACAGACAGAGACAGAGGGGGGAAGGAATAACTTGCAAGAGTTTCAGGGGAAACAGAGACAGACAAATGTGTGCAGCAGCAACAAAAAGGTATAACAAAGGATGAGAAATAAAGCAAGGGAATGAAGGAGAGTCAGTTAAATATTCATAAAGGCTGCGTGCTGATGGGTAGTGACGTAGAGCAGCGAGGGAGATAGTAGGAGACTGAGGAGAACAATGAACATGCTTTACGACACAGCTGGAGGTTCACAGGCACAAGACACAACCTGACAAATACAAAATGTGCAATTATATAGAAGCAGAAAATGATGGTGAGTTTATTGCTAGTAGCTTAAGGCTGGCTTTCAATATTATATTTATGGTTATCAAATTCCATTAAATATCAAAACCAACGAAGTGTTAGATGTCTTTTAATTATCTTGCATTGTCCTACCCTGTCTGTAGCTGCTGTCCTGAGCCCATTGGTTCCAACAGAAGATGTAAATAAATTTAAAAAATGGGCTACACATATCCTGCTAATTGTTTTTTTTAAAACTGCCAAGTAATTTCAGAAAACATAACTTTACTGGAGTAAAGACAGTGTTTGTTGGGTGTCATTTTTGGTCCCAAATGAAGACACATTAGGTGAACTTGCATCCATGAAAGTATTCATGGCAGCAGGACGGTGGATTGACTCGAAATAAACTACAGTACCCATGTTCATTCTTACTTAGGATCATGTGACATGTTAGAACTACTTCAGTTGTTGGCTAGACACCTGCAAATTGTAAGTAAATTGGTTAATTTTAAATATGGGTCCTTTAATGGGATTTGTTGACAGTAAGAAACATATAGAATATCATCAGACTTATCCTGTTAGGATGGAGTAAACTGGTTTAGTTTGGGTTTTCCACAAATTGGATTCCTATTGGCCTATTGACCTTGAATCAGATTCAACCTTGCTTGCTGCAGTTCACATTGCAGCACCAAACCACTGCTTGATAACTAAGTATTCTCACACAAAAATTAATAAACTTGCAATTCTCTCCCCACTCTTTGTTTTCAAAGGAGATGATTTGTAAGTTGTAAGGCTCTAGTTCCATTCCATCTGACATGTAGGTCTTTTCAATTATGTATCATTTCTTAAGTTGGCTCAGGCCCCAGTAAACTCCCTCATGGCCTTGCACTGGAGGATAAACTATTGACCGGGCTGCACTGGATTGGACACAAACACTGTATTAGTGTGATTGGTTGGATAGAGCTGATCCATGCTGGGGGCAGCCTGTCTGCCTGCCTACTGCTGCTAACCAATCTCAAAGGGAAAATCAGAATTCAATTAGTCTGGCCAGAGGAGCTCACTCTCTCTACCTCTCCCTCTCTTTTATGTTTGTTATCCAATCTCTTGGCCCCTCTCCTACTTGCTCTCTTTTCTCCCTATCGCAGTCAGAATTTCCTTATGACTGCGGCAACTAACCCGACTCAGAGTGGAGAATGGAATTCAATTAGTCGAGCCCTAGGAGCTTTCTTTGGTTTACTATTCATCCTCACATTCCTGCACTCCATCTGATGATGACTCTGATTCCTCCTCACCTCTTCTCTCCCTCACACAGGCATCTCCTTTTCCTTGCGTAGTCCCAGCTGTAGCATAAATCTTTATCAATGGAAGGATAGAGCATGGGCGGAGAACAAAAGACAAAAAAAAAAGAAGAAAGCTGGAGGGAGAAATGGAGAACGATAGCCATAAGAGGCGGTTGACATCCAGGGGGCTATTAAAAAGAGAAGATAAAAGAGGCGGGGAAGGGAGAGATGGACCTCTAAAGAGGAATGATGGGATAATGGACTGAAAAAGTAAGAGGTATAAATAACTGGTTATGATGGCAGGAAGAGAAACGGACGCACACAAAAAAGGAGGGCTAAAGTGTGGCAGAGAAACACAAGACGTAGAAAATGACAGACTGTGAACAGAGGCACGTGAAGAAAAAGAAAATGAACATGTACGATAGAAGCCAGAGAAAGAGAGAAAACGGAGAGTCAAGATAAAAAATACAGAAGGCGACACCTGTAAATGTAGGAGGCTGATATGAAATATATTCTTCATGAATATCTGACTCCTGACGCGACAGATGTTCTGAAACCCAGTCAGCCCACCCCTCCCTACATCTCACCCATTATCAGCCGTCTCTGCCTGTAAACCCACAAAAGGCCTGCGTTATCAGAGAGTCATACAACACTGCATGCTGCTCTTGTGAAAGTGCGGATGCGGGCTACTTTCAAATCCCCTCAAACAGCAGTAAATGCATGTCGCACAGTAGTTGAGACGTCGCTTTTCCGGCGTTCTGGTGTGTTATCCACCATCACCGCACAACCACATGTGGACATTTTTATTGCCTTGAGTCTTTCTGAGGAGGGAACTGGTGAGAGTTGCCTGAAAGAACTTCAAATTTTTATCAATACCACTATAGTGTGATGTGCACACTGTGCTCCAGCGCCTGCCAACAGCTTGTGCTATGCCCATCCACGAATCCCAGGAGTATCATGAGTAGTCCGCTTTCCTTTAAAGAGCATCTACTTTCAGTACTTTGCAGGATTTCAAAAGTTTCTAGAGGATGTAGTTTTCCATTACAGTCTACTCAAAGAGAGGGAAGTAGTGCTTCATCAAAAGACATCAGTGTTTCATGCCAGGTATGATGTCAAAGAAGTCGGCATGGAGATTGAAACAGATTTATTTGGTTGTACAATGTGATCGCAAGTACAAGCTACAGTATGTTACTTCGAGCTGCGCTATGATACTAATATCACCTGTTAACTTTATTTTACTCACTTTGGAGTTTCTAAAATCTCTTTTACAGCAAGATTACCAGTTAAACCAAGCTCACTTATGTTAATCAGGCTAATTTTGTGGGATCATAAAGCAGGATTTAATCAGCTTGCCGAATTTTCACACCGAGGGAGACTTAACCCTCCAGACAAGCCTGGTAAGACTAGTTTTCAGGCTTTACTTCACCTACGTCGTAGTTTCACTGTACTGATGTTTTGGGAACAAGAGTCTGATTAACCTGGGCTGCATTCATTGCGTATGTTGAATGGAGAGCTCATCTCTTTTTAACCTAAAGTATATATACACATTGCATGTGGTTTTAAAGTTAATGGGGGGAAAGTATTTGCTACTTGGATAGTTTAGCTGAAATAATAAAAAACTTTGACCCAAGGCCTTTTTAAAATGTCCTTCAAATAAAATTAAAGAAACAACCATAAAAGTCTCTATTGAAATTACAACAGGGGTAATTTGAAGGATCTTTTAACAGTATGCTCACCATGGAGGCTGCAATGTTAATTGTATGTGCAAAGTAGCATATTGTAATCTAACATGAGAACTTTAGTCTCCAGAAAATGTTAATAAACTTTGGTCTTAAATATCTTAGCTGAGCAATTATTTCATACTCCATATTTAATGTGATGTTGCATTTTAAACATGGCGAGTTTCTCTGAACATTTAAATTGTATTTATTGTGACCTGATGCAAATCGCGTTAGATGTCTCAGGCCTCTGTATGGCATTTCAAGGCATGTGCAGTTCTGAACCATGACGGATTACAAGAGCTCTGAATTTGCATGAAAAACTTCCAGTTCAGATTTTTAAGATCAGTCAGGACGGGGTTTCCACACTAAGCCCTGCTTTTCTGAGCCTTCTTTATGAAACATGTAGAAGAAGCTCATAAAATGAGATGTGGTCTCATTTTTTTTTACTTACTGAACACCACAAATAGGTGCAAGTTATTAATGGAGATGAAAGTTAGAGAGGAAGTTGCCTGTTCAAAATAATGGTCACCATTCCCACACCTTGAAAAAGGATTTGTTAGGTCACTTTGTTGCCATGTGTGTTACATGGGATTCCAAGCCAACACAACACCTGTCCTAATTTAAAAGGTGCTGCTTTTCAGACATTCATGGCAGAGGCTTAGACAAAGCTGCTGATCCCATCGAGAGATAGCAGGGCGCGACCGCTTTTGATTAGCATGCTGTATGGGGAAGATAAGATGGCATGAAGGACTGGCGGGCGACGAGGGAGTTAAAGGTTTTTGAAGACCAATCGTTCTCCACATCTTTTGCTCTTTGGAAGGAAATTGCATTGGAGCAAGCAAATAAAATTTGTGTCCTGGTGTGTTTGTACATGTGCATCTATACATCCCTGACAAAAGGCACGAGAAAAGAAGGGAAACTGGAAAGTTGAGCAGTATACATGTTTTTGTGTCTACATGAGGAAATTTTTCGAATCCTCAGAGAAAAGGGGTGTTTCTTATCTGTCCTCGTGTTTCAAGGGGAGATGAAAGCAATCTTCAAATGGCATCTGCAGTCGAGGAGCACTTGAACCCAATCAGCACCTGTCAGACTCAAATGGACCACAGGAGAGGTTCTGTGGTGAAGGAAGCTTAATGCCAATCACGGCAAAGACTCACATTCTCACGCTTCAATCAGGCATTCTCATACGGTCTGTGGTAATAAAAGCACTAAAATCGGACACAGTTTGCACCTCTGGAGGGGTGACATGCTCCAAATAGTGAATAGCACAGCCTTTAGGCCGCAACAGATGCAGGAAACCTGTGGTTATGGGGCAGATCACACGGGTGACAGCCCCAGCCATGCAACGGGCCGTTCAACGGGCCGTTCATTTGTTTCACTGCCAAAAAAGGATGCTTGTCTCCTCTTTGTGTTCCTGTGACTGCTGTTGGTTCTCCTGTAGGTCCTCCATCGTTCAGGAGGATTTTTAAGTCGTAATTTCTCTGAAACTCAGATTCGACGTGCCAAAACGACTCACACTCAGGCCAGGTATCGCTAAATGTCATTGGCAGCGCAGGTAGACGCTAAAACACATGCAGACTCTGTAAATCTGGTGGTAATGAACAAGTCTTGGCTAATTAAAAATAACGAGCTGTGGGTTGTCCGTGTGCCAGCCACAGGCTAGGTATATCATGAACTTTATCACAGAGTAGCCAGTAACATAATGTTATTTTAGTTCAACATTAACATCCATCATAATAATTATTTTATTATTAATAATAATAAGGATATTGCTCTGCTTTATCTTCAAATTGGCTCGTGAAGTGAAGTCGACTTCCTCATGCACGACATAAAATGTGTTGAATACTATATTCTGTGTATATGAAGGCAGCAGGAGGTGGTTTCTACTTTACAGCAGGACTTCATTAAAAAATATCATTTTACTCACCATTAGTAACCTGGAAACTCCATTATTTGGGCACATTTTGCATTCAGTCATGTAAAGAATGAAAACGGAAAAAAAGAAATATGGTGGCTATTCTTCATGAATACACATTTTTGGTTAAAAGGTTCAGTGCGTGTGGGAAATTTAACAGCAAATACTATCAACAACACTTTTTCTGGTAAGAGGAAGAGAGATAAATGGGATACGTCTGTTTCTTTACAATAGAGGCCAACATTTTATTCCGTGTAGCTGCACAATTTGTATGCGTGTTTTTGAGTCGGATGAATTATTGAGGAGATTAATTGTTCGGCAACATCTGGCTAAGAAAAGGGATAACTGTCAACTCTTAGATCCATGTTGTCTATTCGTTGAAATTGGGCTGCAGGCCAACGTCTGTGTGTGTTCTAATGACAAACTCCACCTGTGCCCACTTTAATCCGGCTTGGATGGACATGGAGTGGTTTGTATAATACGGAGAACCTATCCAGAGCAAAGCGGGAAGAGGACACACTGCCATGGCCAAATGACACTTTGTCACAGCGCCAGCCTCCGATATTGCTCTAATTCATAGTTTTAGAATTAGGGCACAAAAGGTGGCACTTGAAGTAAAAAAAAACATTTAGACAGCTTCAGTGGGTGGTACATCCCTGCTGTGTAGCCATGGCAACATCATATGTGATGAGTGAAGGCTGGCCTGCCTAGTTTCTGCAGATTCTGGCCTTTTAGTTGTTTGAACTCTCCCTTCATGTTTGTTGTCTCTCACGCTGTATGTGTCACATCCTGTATGAATATGCTGTGAGCTTAATATGCCATATTTCAAGACAAAACTGACAGTTTTTTCCACACATGTTGCAAGTTTTACATAATGCCTTGAATCTACTGGAAATTACTATGCTAATGTATGCAAATAATATGCAAGAAATATAGGGTCTTGAGTAGACATGGCAGCATAACATACAATTAAGAATAAATGTTTTGTACTCAATTAAACCACAATGATTGGTTTGGAGCAAATGGAAGACCTTGGTCTTTGTATCTTTATCAATTAAAAGAATGAAAAAAACTAGCATTAAAAAAAGGAAAGAGAAAAAATGAGAACGATTCATGGAAAAAAAGACCGTTGTGCTTAAAATGGAAAGAAACTGTCTCTGAGCCAAATGAAGAGTGAACATTGGCATTGACTTTCCAAGATGAGATGCACTCAAAGACAAGGAAAGCTTGATGAGGGATGAGGATGTGGTTCTTGAATTGCTGCTCTTTTCTCTCCGTGGCTCTTTTCAACTTGTCATTTCAACACTGTTAGTTAGCTGAAGTCAACACTGATAGCCTAACTGCCTACACAGTGTGGCTCTGAATTGTTCTGTTTTATATGTGTGTGTTTTTTTTTTTTTTTTCATTTGACAATAGTCACAAAACATGTTTGCAGTGTAATGTAGTTTACCTATTACCCTCTATGTAGCCATAGTCTCTCTCTGAGCCGGAGGTCTTTAACTTTCTGTCACTCTGAGCACAGCAGCCCATACTTTGTTTCATTTCATTTAATTGGAGGTTAGTCCAGTGATTTCCCCCAAAAAGTTATTACTGGGAACTGTAAAACAACAGAAGCTATGATGCTTATCACAAAAACCATGTCCCACTGAGACAAAAAACAAATCAACCAACTAATGGATTATCAATTTCATTGTATTTTTGAGATAATGAGTTTTTGCACCAGGCATGAGGAAAACAAATATAGAGGATATGGTTAAACCTTTTGTGAGCAAGCTGGGCTCTAACCATCGATCGCCTATAGAAAACAGCAGAGTGGAAACAGGCCACAGTACAGACATGTCACAGTCCTTTACTACGAAAAGTTGCCTTGAGGTCAATGTTTGAATGGTGACCAATAGCATCAGCTTGTCAATGTGTAGTACCAGCTACTGGTAAGGGTTGTTATGATTTGCAAGTAATCCTCCTTGAGCAAAGTAATGCCATCATAACATACTTATCTAAGCTACCGTGGAGCCAACACTGTTACTAAGTGCACTACCTGCTTAAACATTATCTCTTTTGGAAAAAAAAAAAAAAGCAATTACAGAGAGAAGCTGACAGAAGAGTCTACAATATGCGCTTAAAGGATATATCAAGGAGATCAGACTGATTCAGTTACAATCCTTAAAAAACAAAAGCATGTGCAGACATTCAGGATAGCTTAGGTGGCTAGCGTACCATAGAAGTGCTAACGCTAGTTTGTTATGTGCTAATATACTCTGTTAATGTTAGCTCCACAGGGTTTTACATAGAAACGTAACGTTTTAGAAACATTGATCTCCTGCCAAGACGAGTATCACTATTACACAATGTTTTACCATGACTAGCGACTAGCTCCAAATCCACAAAAAACATCCTGAAAGAGTGAAAGTGAAGAAAATTGGAAACTAATTCATAAGAGTTTATGGCGCAGAGCCCGATAGTTGTCCGACCCTGCTCAGAGCTTGCTCATGCAACGCTATGATTGGCCAGTTTGTGTAACACTGGGACTTAGCGAAGGGTCAGTTGGTACTGCAACATTCAAATCTCCATCTTTTTATTATTAGGAACATCAGATGTGGTAACAGCACCAGGTGACCTTTGACATTTCTGTAGAATCAGCACAATATGACTGTCATTCTTAGAAAGCAGTTGAATTGAGGAGGAAATTAAAAGGGATTAAAAAGTTGAAAGCAGGAGGCTGCGATACACTAGGGGTTTACTGCTTATGCTTCTGAGTGTGAGTGTGCATATGTTAATGTACATTATGTGTCTATGCCTGCCTGTAATCAATAGAGAAATGAGAGGCGGAGGACGAAGTGAAGATGTGTTTGTGTGTGGTCCTTGGAGATCTTAGCATCTGTATCACAGTAATTATTAACAGATTAGCCCTGAGAAAATCATCAGAGATGGAAAAAACAGATCCACAAAGTAGGATTACAGCATCCTCCACATCTTTTCATCCTTTGTTACTCATTTTTTCCATCCTGTTACTTACATTACTTAAGAGTTACGCAAAAAAAATATATCTCCAAGTGCACACATGCAACACAGTACACTCGCACACAAACTCAAACGTGAGAGAGGTGAACGTCAGTTTCAGTCAAGAAGTATTTGTGTGCTTTTCTCTTTTGTTATGTTTTCCCCGCTGCAGTGTGTATCTCCACAGGCTCATTCAAAGTGAATGGGAGTGGGCAGGGCCCACAGTATTGAGTCGTTCACACAAAAAATGCCCAAAAGCACGAAAGGACTGCTAATTAAATAAAGATGGTGCTAAACGTATGGCTTAGGACATTTTGTCAGTGGTGCCAAAAAGAGAATGGAGGCATATATTTTGTTTGTCACTATCTATTTATTTTATCTGATCTTATCCAATAATTTTTTTGTATACTGTCTTTCACTAAATTATCTAAAATATTATCAGTATCAGTGGTGGAAACTGACTGAAAGTACATTTACTTAGGTACTGAGCTGAGTACTGAAGTTCTTGTACTAAGTATTTATTCTTTCTATTTATACTTCACTGCAGTTCAGAGGTAAATATTGTATATTTGTTAGGGATGTTTAAGTACTTATTTTCGGATAAAGATTTTACATTAAAAAAAAACATTTGATAAACCTTTTTGGCTTGAGACCCTTTACAAAAAGCAGTGTCTCTGAATCCAGATATCTACAAGTTGTTGGCAGTTTTTTCCAATGACAGATTTCCCTTTCAAACTTCTCAGATGTTGAATCTAAATAAGTTTGAGGCCCAAGAATGTAAAAAGTCCAATATTTTTTCATAATAAAAATAAAGGAAAAAGGATATTATAGAGAAAATGAATACACATTTGTATGTAGGTTTTTTCCCGCTTTAGAATTGGGCTACACTATATAAAAACTAGCACCTTAACAAACTTTGACAATAAAACTGTACTTATACACTGATGCATCAAATCAGTCTAATAAAAGATTTTATATGAGTTAAAATGTTTCATTCACTTTTGGTACTTTAAGTAAATTCCTTTTATCTGTACATTTATTTAAGTAGGATTTTAAATGTGGAAATTTATTTCCAAGAGTATTTGCAAGCAGGCTTGTCTAACAGATATGGCCGAGTGCACTTGACTTACGACGTCAGATCAGTCGCAGTGGTAGGAGTCATTTTCACATCAAAGTCGAGGCGGAATAGATGGTTTAATTAAGGCCTCATTTTGGTGATGGAAAGCAACGTCAATATATTGGAAGACATTTGCTGCTTACAGATAAAGGTCAAAGAGAAAAAAAACTAAATCAGGGAACCGCTTCCTCCCAATTCAATTATAATTCCTTGACAAACCGCAGCTCCCGGAGCTGGAGAGTGAAAATAGAAATAAGAGGAGGAATATCTGGTAAAAAGGAACCATGTGCTAATATCAATCTGTAAGGAGCAATGAGATGGAAGATTATCTATTATCTAACCCCAAGAGCTGAGCTGATGTGAGATGAAAATGACAAGCATGGGGACATTTTAGTCAAAATGGGATAAAAGAGTGATTTGAATTTTGTGGCATGGTGTCATTGTTATCTTCGTGTTACACAACCCTCGCAGTCAAGCCAGTTTTCTGTTCCGTATTTGTGTACTGTGCGAACGCATTTGCTTATGTATAGCAAATACTAGCATATTCCCAGTCTCCTTTATTCTTTTTTTCCACCCTCAACTTTTTACTCTGCTTGCTGATCTCTTTAAACAACCTACACTCATTATCACACAAACAAGACTCTTGTATAGACACACAGGCACGGAGACACTTACATTGGGCACGGCTCATAAGGAACATCCATCAACACTGAATACACACTTGTGAATCTAACGCTCAATAAAGCATATATATAAACCTCCAGTTCCCCGTTATCTGTGTTCAGCAGGTGCAAACGCTGTGACCGAAAGCGGAGAGATGAGAAAGGAAATAGGAAAAGAAAATAGAAAAGAATGAGGACCGGACACACCGATGCATCTCCACATCAACTTTGCTACGGTGTTTATGAAATAAGGTCCCCTGTATCAGAATGCCACAATGGCACGCATACAAAGACACATATATAAGAAAATATCTCCATCTAATGCAAGCCAGACATCTCCATCCTCCAACAGACAGTTCAGAGGAGAGAGATGGTTCAGTAGAGGCTGAGGCTTTCTATGGGAGAGGAAATAAATCTTGTCTCACTAGCTCTCTTTTATCCCAGTCTCTTTCTTTTTTATTTTTGTCTACCTTTCATCATCTCATTCTACACAACATCACTGAGCTTTTCCTCTCCTGCGAATACCGTACTTGTACAACAACTCTTGTAGCAGCTCCATGGAGGCCTTATACAACATACATGAACAGTGTGTGTGCAGAAGTGCCTGTGTATTTGAACTAACTTCTATACTCTTATGCATATGCATGATGAAGATAAATGTGAATATACAATCACTCATGATAACGTGTTAGCCTGTGCTCATAACTTGGCCATGGATGTGTGTTAGCTTGCTGTACATCAGTTTATCAAGGAGACTGTCTTCCACAGAAATAACAACTGCACTGACAATTTAAATAACGTATAGCTACGTTCAATGGCAACATCAGAAGGGAAAAATCTGTGCCCAACCTTAGTCTTCAGCATAGAAATGGAGGCTCAAATGAGTTGTTTAAGAATGGGCTTATGGGTCTTTTTTGGAGGTCATTCCCTCCCCAAAAACATTTTTTTTGCCAAGGAATTGAGGCAAATCAATCAGAAATGATTGAAGGACACAGGGGCACAATGTTTGTATAAGCCACAGATACAAACAGCATCTGGAAGGACTCACAGAACAGATGTGCCTGAGTCTGCACAACATGAAACTGTTTTCATGTGACTGGTTCTGTCCTTCTCAGGGTGCTGTTTGTTGATCCTGAGGTTTAGCCATGCTAGTTGGTTAGCAGACACTCCGGTGTCCCTGCTCCCTCAAGAGAAAAGGTCAAGCTTGAGTGAAATCCGCCAATAAGAACTTTGCTGGCCCCTGTGGCAGTCCACACGCACAGCTGCATTTTCTCAAGTTAACTGCTTGACCATTAATGATTTCCCTCCTCACTCTGCAGCCACTCTGCAGCCTCCACCTTGTGTTATCATAGCCCCCAGGTGAAGCCATGCTTCCCTGGAAGGAAAGAGGGAGTTAGAGACTGATAAGGGGGTGATGGAGGGAGCGAGACGGAAAAAGAAAAATGAAAGGATGAACAGATAATGGAAGGGAGGTTTGGGTGTGGAGATTTAACAGATTGAGTCAGAAGTATCTGATGTTATTTCTGTTTTCTTTCTTCTTCTTTTTATTTTTTTGCCCTTTGCTGTGCATTTCTGTCCACTGAAGAAAAAGCCGATATTACCGACATCCATGCACAGTATAATTGACTTCCATTTTTTTTTTTCTCTGAGATGTGAGCACCCAACAGGTTACAGTGGAAATAAATAACGTTTTCGAGGAAATGCAATGTGCAAGGCATTGAAGCATGATGGTAGATTATCAAAAAGCATACTCCTGTCTGGGGGAGGAAGGTTTCCATCAAACATTGAGCTTGGCTGGAGCTGTAACTAATGCTACTGTATTTAAGTCAATCAGTTCCTGTGATGGCTCCTGTGCAGTGTCTGATATTTTTCTCATTTAACATTCAGCCCCATCACTGAGTGCATCAGATGTCCTGTACTTACATTAGTGGAAGCTTTTTGTCTCCGCATTCAGTGGAACATCCAGGGATGAAGGGTGCTCTTTGAGATAGCGGAAGGTGTGATTTCCTTGTTGGGGAGATTTATTGAGTTTTGATTTGCTATGGCCCACCATATCAGCCACTGTAAGACAGAGCTCGCTTACATAAACTCACACAGAAAGAACCATAGGAGTATTTGGAGCGCCACATACTCCACGACTAAGCCTCCATGCTCTTTGCACAGAGATGCACACAAAGAAAGGTGACATTTGTTCAAGCGTATTCAAACAATGACTGACACGACACATCGATTCAACATTTCAAATGGTGATATCATTGATATGCATGAGAATCTCTGCGACAACTCCAAAGAAAAGAAAGGCGGCCAGGAAATAAAACAAATGTTAGGTAGATTTGTCGCACTTAAAGTAAATGGAAAGAGATTGGCGCTAACAGATATGAAAGTAAATGTATTTCACAGTGTTCCCTCGCTGTATCTTGTGATAATAACTTGACTTAAAATGATGGTCTAACCGTAAAACATATTATGTTGTCTTTGACTTTTCTGAAAGCCATTTGTGATGAGAACAACAGTGAGTTACTGTACATCATGTAGGTGGTGGATGTTTCCAGGCACACACAGCTACTCATCCTCACATCTATTTACAGCAGCAGGAACCTCACAGGAAGATAATCATACAGTCTACATACACAGCAGAAGGGAGCGTTGGCTGAACCTCGGCTCTATGGCGAATGAAAGCTTTTTCATAACCAAAGTCTTGTTTGCTTTGTGGTCTGTCAAATGTCAAGAAAGCAAGGCCCTTATTTGTTGTTATTAGGATGACTATTCTGATTGATGTGAAATATCAGAGGATGTCAATGAAAAATATCACATGCTGAAAATCTCTATAAATGTAAATTGTGACATGACATCCTATGTATTCATGTATTACATTCAGTGCTCCTGTGCAATTTTGGCAAGCAATTTGTGTTCCACATCTCTCTTTGAAAGCTTGGCCAAAATGTTGCAGCATGGAGACCTTTTATTTAGACTGTCAACACCTTCCACACTGTAGCTTCTGAATTTCTGTCCTGGCTTCATCATATTCCTTGCTTGTTTTTCTTTTCCGTTTATGTCTCTGATGTTTGATTACAATCCATGTAAAGTGTTTAATGCAGATGTATCTTTTTCTTAGTTTGGGAGCTTTATAGTGGATATAGTTTCCACCTAGCCCATCATTATCAACACTATGCACAACCTCTGTGTCAGATCAGGCAAGAGCTTCTGTTTCGATTAAACTTTGCTCACTCCGGGACGACATTTACGTGCAAGGACAGCTGATATTTTCTCACTGTAATTACAGGCATAGGTCAACGCACGCCCGGCTCCTACTGCCCAGGAAGCCAGTGCTGACTCAATCAACAGAGCCCGAGACCACTTTGAGCCAGAGCTGCACATATTCAGCTGAGGAACAAAAGTGGAACTATAAGGAGCCTTTGAAAAAGTATTTCTCAACACGATGAATCCTGACATTTTATTTTTTTTCTTCTTCTTGGTTGCCTTTAAGCTGCAACCAGCAGCTCTATAAATGTAAATAATGTGCCCGCCCTTTGACAGCCATAGCGTTCACCTTAGAAGGCTGAAATTTGGCATGGGGGTCAAGTGTGTGTGTGTGTGTGTGTGTGTGTGTGTGTGTGTGTGTGTGTGTGTGTGTGTGTGTGTGTGTGTGTGTGTGTGTGTGTGTGTGTGTATTTGCGTTCATGCCACTTGGTAAAAAGGGGTGTGCGGCAGTGAAAGTGGCCTGTAGCAAAAAGGCACATAAGTTCTAAATGGATTCATGCAACGTGGCCAGACGTATGAACCATTAGTCATGGACTCTCATTTTTAATTTTGCCATAGAGGTCAAGTGTGTGTGAGGTTGTGTTTGTGTCTGAATGCATGCACGAGTGGATGCATGCTTGGACGTGGCCATAGCTATTGCTTATTTGCGCTTGTTTTATTGTTATTTAGGAACAAAAAGACTAAATTTTGCTGCTTGCTCCAATTCAATGCACTAGAAGTCACCTTAATGAAACACCATAAAATGCAATCTGAATGCAGTGTTGTATAGTACAACTCCCATAAAACATTTCCATTCCCTTTCTTCCTCATTCTCTCAAAAATCTCTAAAAGTAAAGGAGTTCAAACATTTCTTCCACATGAAACAGGCTGTAGACAAGAAAAGCATCTTTAGATGTTAAAGTATTTTTTTTGCCTACCTGTTTTTGCTGCAGGCTCTGACCACCAAACAAGTAATATTCTTGGTTTTCTTCTTATCTACAACTAGCATAAAGAGTGATCCATCCCATAAACTGTATTATTTGATGACAACCTTCAGCTCAGATTAACTAAAATGAGGGCCCGTTGAACTGTGAGGAGAGTTTATTACCTTACCCGTACCACTGGAACTAAAACTTCTCACCTCTTTGATCGGCTTTATTGATCTTGAAGTCAAAGTATCAAACTACTGGAGTAGAAATGCAGAAATGGTTGATTTTAATGGAGCCAAATCAGGTCCATCTTCTCAAGAATTACAAGCTTGTTTTCCATTCATTAACCTTTAAACCCTCATTTGCACATTATTTAGTAGTTTAAGCGTTTTTTTTATCTTCCATTTACTTCAACCATTAGCAAACGTTTCAGTATAAAATGCCTAATTAGTGTCCGAATTAAATCTGGGGTCTAGTTACAAATTACATCTGTCTAAATGAGGCTGTCTTTGTCTTCACTGATTGAAATATTTGAGTTGTTTGATCACTTTCTGTTTTTCATTTCACAACATATTTTTATCTTATTTTACCAATCCTCCTAATGTACATGTGACTCAGCACATCTGCCCACCTGCCTCCCACAACACTGGCATACTGGACTGAAGTGACATTTGAGAAGAAGATTAAACATGATAGCTCTCTCCGTCTCTCTGTCTGTCTCTGAGGGAGCTCAGCTGAGTCTAGCTGTGTAGCCTTTTCATCAGAAGGAGGCTGATACAGAGAGAAGCCGTGTTGGGTTAAGGAGTGTGTAACAAGGCATGGAGCCGACTTCAAAGGGGAAACAAGTCCAGAGCGTCACACTGCCTAACTAGGTGGTAACCATTTTGTATGCAAAGCCACCTCGGGACAGGATGTGTGTGCAGGTGAAGCCTTAACTCGGTGAACAAACGTGTTATGTGTCGAATCACAAACATAAGAACACACAAACACACCAGCAAACATGCTGATGATTAATTATCAACCTTTACTAAATGTTAAAAACTCTAAATTGATCTTACACAAAATGAGGAATATTAAGTTGTAGACTACTACTTGTAGATGTACCCTTGTGGATGTCATGTTTTCATGAATTGATGGAGGTGTTGATTTTCACTTTAACAAAAATAAGTGTAAGTAACAACTTATTTTGCTGTTGTCACCAAGTCATTTTCCATATCACCATATCCCTTTACGTTCCCTTTAAATTGTTGTGGCACAATTGTGGAATGACAATCGTGATTTTCAAATCCATAGTTAATTTTTTCCGTACATACATTTCTAAAAAAAAAAAACATATTTCTATTTGTGCTCAATATGTAAAACTTCACCAGCAAAATGTGTCAAATGTCATAAACCTTCAAATGAAGATGTTTATAGATTTTTATTGATAAAATTTGGAAAATGAAATGATCACTTGGGAAATTCCCTTTAAAGGTCATTTCTCAAACATTTATTCTTTACCTTAGTATGGATATAGGTCAGGCTGGGCAATATATCAATTTTATATCGATATTGTGAAATGAGAGCAGATATCGTCTTAAATTTGGGATATCGTAATACAGCATAAGTGTTGTCGTCTCCTGGTTTTAAAGGCTTCATTACAGTAAAGGGAATTCATTTTCTGATCTCACAAGACTGTTCCAGCTTTCCCCCTTGGTCATTATATCCACATAACTGAAGATTAGTTATTAAAAATCTCCTTGTGTAAATATATTTTGAAAGAACCAATGGTCAACCCTACAACATTGTCACAATATGGATATTGAAGTTTTTGGGGTAAAAAAATGGTGTAATATTAGATTTTCTACATATCGCCCAGCCCTAGATTTGGTACAAACCAAAGAAGATCTTATATATGTTGGTTTTCTGAGAGTGAGTGGTGGAAGAAGAAGAAAAGACAGAGGAAGGACCGATACTGCATGCTGTTTGTACCCGAGTCACAACAGAGACATGCAGAGGGTGCTGCTGTGTGTCTGTGAATTTGAAGAGCAAATATTAGATGTGAAGTAGATGATTTGTTATGGCCAGACGGGAACATTTCTACAATACTAACTACCCAATTGACATTGAATTTGTTGCGCTGACACTTGTCTTTACTGTTCTATCAGCTTTAAAATATAAAGATTCAGAGATGTATATTACTGTCACTGAAATGTGTTTAATTTGATTTGGTTAGAGATGCACACTGAAAGTAAGAGACCTGTGAATGGAGACATCTCAAAATGTTTCTGAGTTTGTATTGTGTTGCTGATAAAAAGTCTTCATGAGAAATAAATAGTCAAACACTGATATTTCATTTCAGTGGCAGTGATGAACTGATCAAAAGTGATTTACTGTTGACACAGGAGTTTAATATTCCTAAGGTGTGATGCCCTTTTGCAGCACAATTAAGTGTTGCACGGTACAAACGGTGATGGCACTTAATGTTTCAGAAAATGCGCTTAAGCAATTGAGGCAAAACTGTAAAATTCCATCATGGGAATGAGCGCTCAGTGGTGATACTCTTTTTTTCTGTTTCTGATGCAGGAGTTTAGAACGATCTGGATGCCCTGCTTTTCACCTTGTGCTTAACTGCATAATTGCAGGACAGTTAAGATTATCAGCACACATGCAGCCCACACATGCACACCACCTATGGGCCAGTGCGCATATGTTAGTCGACTCCTGCAGAGCGTGTCGAGGTTAGGGCTGTCGATTTAGGCGATGCCTGAGGGGCAGATGGAATAAATGGTTTGTTAGCTCGAGGGTGGGACATAAAGCTGCAGGTTTCTAATTAGTATGCCTTCAGCTATAGGAGACATCAATACACATCCTACAAAGTAATCTTATAGACACTCAACCTTTCAAATCCGAGCAAAAACAGACACAGAGGGTATACTTCATTGGCAGGCATCGTAAGTGTGTGTGTGTGCATGCAGGCAGGGGGATTTGTAAATGTGTGCATGTTGTGAGTTAAATGCTATCTGCCTGTCAGCATCCCTGTTCCAGCTTTCGTTTCCAAGTAACGGCTGGATGTGATCAATCCAAGCCCGGCGCAGAAGCAGGAAATCTATGGAGAATAGACACCTCTGTATATTTGGCAGGTTAGAAGTTCATCCTTTCAGAGATGCCTGTATGTGAGGCTGGCATACATAAGATGTGGAAAGCAAATATACTAAATCTCTCAATTCGATCATTGGTGAAAAGAACGTGAAATGCGAGATAACGTCCTCCCTCGACAAGAGAAAACAGCATTCATATCTCCTGTTTAGACCGCCCTATTACTCGGGATTCACCGAGGGAATAGTATGTGATGTGTCCCATTCACTTTCTTTGACGCTCTCATGCGTACTAGGAAACACAGGGGCGTTGAGGAGGATGACAATTTCATTTTAGGGGAGTAATTTATCAGAGTGAAGGAGCCAGGGATTTGAGGTGTAATGATCTGATTCACCGGCAATCTTGAGAAAGGTCAGGAGTAAGACAAATGTCATCAGCCGTGAATCCAGGGGAGTTGCTAAGACTTCAGAAATAAATACAAGACAGGTATTGACTTACGACGTTTTCAAAGGGGCCGCCGGCTGCTGCTCCAGAGCCATAGGCCATTTGGCAGATAATAATAAAGAGATTCAAATGGCTGATTTTTATCTTGCTGCCTGAGTCGCGTGTGTGTATAATGTCTGATAAAAAAATACTATGATACATGGAATAAGAGGAGAGTGAGAACGCCAGCTACAGGTACCATCAGTATAAATAGTGCATCACATGATTTCCCTGTGGACCGTACCAACCTCAAAGCACTCTTTGTATGCTAAAGCACTGCATTAGCTCAGTGATTGATCTCAGCCCCCCACCCACACTGACAGTGGATGATGCAGTACCTAAAGGCTTGACTCCATGCCAGGAAAAAAGGAGACGGCTTAAGAGAAGTTGGTCGAAGGAAGAGACAGAAAAGAGGAAGGGAAAGACGGAGGGGAAGAAGGGGATAATGAGATGGAAGGAGGGAGGAAGGTGTTAAGGAATGAAGGAGAGAAGGACTTGGATAATGGAGGATGGAAGGGAGTTAGAATTGCAGTAAGGAAAGTTAGTAAGGGGTTAAGAAAGTACGGATAGAGGTAAAATCAGGAAGGAAGAGGTTAGGAAAAGAAGTGAGTAAGTAAGGAGGTTAAAATGGAAGAAAGAAAGTAACTAAGTAAGAAAGGAGACAAGGAGGAGGAACGTTAGAAGGTGAGAAAAAAAGGAAGGAAGGGGTTAAAGAAGGAAGAAGGGATGCAAAGAGGTAAGGAGGGAGGGAAGGGCGCAGTAAAGGGAGAGGTTAAGGAAGGAAGGAAGGAAGGAAGGAAGGAAGGAAGGAAGGAAGGAAGGAAGCGTCTAAGGAAGTAAGACAGAAAGCAGGAAAGGCAGGAAGATAGACAGACAGCATGGTGCTTGATGCTTTGAACATGACTCATTCTTTCCAGTAACAACAGTTTCGTAGTAACAAACATTATAAGTGAACAAGGATTCAGATGATGGATCATTCATTCATTGTAGTGGCAAACAACATTTATGCCGGAGCACCTAAGTGGTGCATTGTCTGTGTCTGTTTCAGCTTCATTTGTTCCTGAATGGCATATTATGTATACAGAAGTACACAAGACCAATGTAAAGCAATAGGCAAAAGCAATACAATAAAAAACAATAAACATACAACAAAACAATCTGCAGTTAAACCCTGTGGATCTACATGGTGCATGAATATCTGCGGGATCATAACTTTAAAAGCTTTGATATTCAATAACAGCGCTAAATACTTTTTTTCACTGTTGGACACAAAAAAAATAAAAGGAATTTAGACAATAGGTACAAACATGAACGAGAGCAGTCTGTCTACAGCATTATTATCCACAGAGATGTTGCTGTTGAGTTCTTCAAAATGTATTTTTCTGCCGCTTTGAGCACCACAAGCTGAGTCCCACATAGTGTTATTATATTCGAGAGAAGGTAAACATCTCAACAGCCTATATCTTTAAAAAAAAAAAACTAGCCAACTCACACACAATCTAGATTGATAAAAAAGCCCTACAGGTAAGAGGAAAAAAATATGTATTTATCATTTTTTGTGTGGCTGGGGTGAATACTTCCATGACAAAAACACGGATAAATCCAAGAGTGGACAACGCCGTCAATCACAAGGTGACCAGGCCCTTAAGCATACTCTGCTTCATCATCTATTTTACTATTTCACTAAATGGGATCATAATTTACTCAATGAAAATCATACTGCATTGAAGAGGACTTGAAACTAGGGAATGAGACTATAAACCCATGCTCACAATCTTTTACTGAGGTAATAAATCAAGAGAGAAGTAGGGTCATTTTCTAATAGACTTCTATGCGAACTGACTTCTTATGGCGACCAGAGGAGACAGAAAAATATGCATCCTAGTCTCAATGCAGCTGTCTATTTGTGTGATACAGAATACGTGCGGTCCTCTGTGCTGCTGTAATTGCACACCTCGCGTATATATTTCTATGTGTGCACTGGAACGTGCATGTGTGTGTTTGAACGTCTACATTCGTGCCAGTGGACCTCTGTAAAAGCCTGCTAATGGGTCAATCCAAATACATCCAGCCATCTAAATGATTAGGGGTCTTCTGCAGCAAAGTGATCAATACAGAGACAGAGAGAGGGACGAGCCTCTCCAGGTCTCAGCTGCTCCTACAGCTACATCAGAGCGGACTCCAATGAACGACGAAGAGCTGAGGGGGAAATGGGCGAAGGGGGACTGCAGCGTTTTAATTTCTGCCTTATCATTGTGTCAGGGGAGAGCCAGTTAGCAATTCACAGACTCAAGCTGCAAAGTGGTCAGACCCTTATTTAGAGACACAGTCAACACACACACACACACACACACACACACACAGACAAGGTTATACAGAGTATTGAATCCGATGTGCATCGCAGACACAAACACACAAAAATGTATGCGCAAATCTAAGTGAAACTCCAGCACACCAACACTTGCAATACATAATCACACATTATTGCTTCAGTTCGGCTACCGCAGCATATGCACATAGGGCCAGATGGATATACAAAGAATCGATTACACAATGGACTGCCTGTTGAGTAGCACATTATTTGCCTTTTACCTTTGAGCAAAAGATACATCATTAGCAGCTATTCTTTACTGTAGTCATGTAAAAACTGCACAAACATAAATACAACACCGAAATCTCTGAAGACTAAGAAATGCATGACCTCGACTGCAGATTCAGCCACAGCCTGACAATTAGCAACCAGCGCATAGATGGTACATGGTGTCCTTTCACCTGCTCATAGAAACCCCCACGTCAGCCGATAAAGTTCACGCATATAGCAAACACATTATTTGCGCAAGGGTTAGGTAATTATATGTACACAGATTATATACAAGTATGTATTCATGCATAATGTATATGTGTGCGTGAGAGAGAAAGAGCAAATGTCAACCCCGCCCTGTAGTTTCACTGTTTCTACATGTTGTATGAAAGTCAATAGAACGAACTGGAGAGCCTGGTTTCTCTTTGACTTTGCAGACCGCCTGAAAGACAGACTGCACCCCCAACGTAGAACAGCACTCTCCAAGCAGCATCAATAGCTAGAGCCACGGCGTCAATAAATCTACCAACATATTTCTCAGATCCCATTTAAGTTCTACAAATCCCCCTCGAGTAACGATTTCAGACCGAATGGTGCCAAAACAACTCCCACTGTCCAACCAGCAACCAACTGCGATGCCGACTCTTAGGCCACTCTCAGGGGAGAGCAGAGAGAAAAAGGGGAAAAACATGAGTGGAGCTTGAAGTGTTGCAGAAGAGATGGTGGAAGAGTGAGTGAGCTAATCACGGGAGAGCAGAGGCGCCGAGCTGGATAATGGCTTTGACACTCATTGCCACATCGCCGTTGTCTCCGTGCCCTCCACTCTGATCTCTTCAGGGCCTCTAATCCACCAGTCACCTAGGCAAAAACCTCTCTAGTTGTGGTGAAATCACAGTTTATACCCACAATAGGCCGACAGTTCACAACATCCTGGTGTCGTCATGGTTTCATTCGTGTGTCAATGAATTTGAATGAAGTTCCCCACAGTGATTTGTGGACGGGTGACCAGACTTTGTCAATAAATGAAGGGGGGGGGAGATTCAATATGCTAGAGAGGGGGGCTTAAATGGAATTTAATTAACAGATTTAGACCAAGTTAGGTGGTTCGGCGATATATATTTTGGTTATTTCATAAATTGTGTCTCAGATTTCATTCATGTTTTCTTCATTTTCTTCATTCATGTACCAAATCTTCCGTTCATCTACCTGTATCTTCAGACTGTGTATCAGTTTATCACGCAACTCGTCATCCTTTGAAGAGGTAATTCTGCATAAAAAGACGAGTTTTACTGGGTAATGGCCATGAAATGAACTGTTTTATTGCCTATTTATTTATTTATTTATTTATCCGGCATTGGTGGTTATTTCATGTAAACTAACAGTAATGATCCGTCAAGCCAACTGGGATCTCTGAAGCACATTTTGGTTTGATTAATAATTCTGATAGACGGCAGAGGAAGTCCAAGTTCATCAGCACTGCAAAAATGCATTTTCCCAGAGTCACAGTAACAGAGGGTTGTGTGTGTGTGTCGGTTGTATTTGATTATTTTTGACTTGTTTGTGAGCCAACTGAATCCTGATAAACTCAGCCAGCCATCATCAAAATATGTTTGTTTTTTTGTATGCATTAGAGATGAATTTTTTCAGAAATGCTGATGCTATGAGGCATATTACTGGCAGGAGCCGACTGATTATGAGCTAATTTTAGAACTAAAAGGCTTTTTGAATCACTATGCCCGTCATCATGAGGAGTTTCTATGAACTCTGGGAGCTGCTTTTAGCTTTATGATGTTTTTGAACACAGCCCCTGGTGTCCAGGTACGTGTTCACCGTCCAGCAGCAGGCCATCGCTGCCAAAACCACGAGAGTCTACGGAAGCTTTACTGGAGTACAAACCCTATAATCCCTGGGTCAATAAACTATGTCAATTTCTTTTTAGAGGGTACATTTACCGTGAAATGTGCAGAGTGAAAATGGTTAGCTGTTACCTGAACAACTACGGTAACCCTTGATCCCAAATAGAAGCCCATGTGGTCTCGATGGGAGGAACTGGGCTTCTGGGGATAGGTAGAGGAGCTCAACAGCAGAACTAACGCTGGAAAGAACACCTACTGGGAGACAAGCCGCAGAAAGACAGCATGACGTGGGGATTGAGATGAAAACAGTGAGGAGGAATTCGGATAGAGCACGAGTGAAACATTTTTATTTTTTTCACCGCATACTAAAACTCACCCGAGTGCCCATCACACAAGGGATCAAAGTCATGGCCCGGCCTGACTGAATTATGTTCCTTGATCTCCCCACTGTTCACTGAACTCCTTGTTCAGTTCTACTGTGAGCTCATGCCCATGTGCGATTATACCGTCTGCTCTCTGCATTTACCAACTGCTCAGGTTTTGTCATTATTCCAATGATAATAATTAAGCCTTTATTAGTCCCACAATGGGGAAATTATTTCTCTGCATTTGACCCATCCCGGAGGAGCAGTGGGCTGCAATGAAGCCAAACTTGGGGTTAGGTGTCTCGCTCAAGGACACCTCGGCATGTTGCCGGTAGAGGGGTTTTGAACCACCAACCTTGTGGTTACGGGACAAGCGCTCTACCTCATGTGCCACAGCCGCCCCTAATAAATGACGAACAAGAAGAAGTGTTAAGAATACACAGGTTTTTTTGTTAAATAAAAGTACTAATACGACAATCGTAAAACAACTTGTGTTTCTAGTTATCATACAGAGGGCCATTTGTAAGAGGTTATAGTCAGGTAGACAACTCGAGTCTAATGCTATAATTAAACATCAACATGCTGTATATCCAATGCACCCTTTTGCAAAAGGGCAGTCTATTAAAACCCTCAGAGCTCGGCTGCTTCTTTATCTCTGCTATGCCTGCTGCTGCGCTGTTCAACTGAAAGCGCTGCTGGAGAGACAGCATGCAGAGTTTCATAAGCTCCCACATCCACCCCAGCATCGACCTGTATCCTCTGAGTCCAAGTATCCTTGGAGGGGGGGGGGATTATTATCATTACTCAGCATTCTCTGCAGAGGTCGATGTATGGCTACGTGGGGGTCATTGCCAAATATCAACTCTGTAATAGGGCTGCAAATAATAGGGATAGAGTGAATCATATTATAGTTCAGAAGGAAATCCGTTAGAGGTAAACCTGGTAAAAATGGGCTTAATAAATGGATTAATATCCTATTAATATCTTGATTGTGATTTTCATTAATTGGATAATTGTTTTCTCTAGAACATATAAAAACAAATCCTAATGTTCTTGAAACGGCTTGTTTTGCTAGGCCAGAAATATTTGATTTGCAAAGACATAAAACAGAGAGAGAGAGAGTGCTATTTTTTCTTGATAAAATATTATTATAAACTATTTAGTCATTACCAAAATTGTTGTCATGTTTGCTGACTGCTGAAATATCAAGTATCGTGTTTGTATTACCCTGTTTTCCACAGATGTCAAGAAGGTTTTTCGCAGTATTTGCCTTATCTCATGTTACAGACTGACAGCTGAAAGCATGAGCAACTCGTTATGTGAACAGGATCTATGAATAACTGATCTTAGCGTGATACTTCAGTACTTCAAGTTGGAGGGTTGTTTGCAAACTGCCTACAGTCTGGAGCTTGTACTTGCAGAAACATGTTGCCTGGCTCAAGGACGTCCCGGCAGATGTTTGCTACTATGAGGGCATAAGGATAGGAAGATAGTTGAGGTCCCTGGTTTATGCCAGAGAACCTCATGTGGCTTCCTTCCTTAATTATTCATTTTTCCTGAGCCTGTGTGAGTCACTTTGTGGAGGAGGCTTGGAAGAAAGAAAACAGTTGCAACTTCCCCTCCACTACCTAGTGACCAGTGACGTGGCATAAAGACCAGGAGCAATTAGTGAGGCTGATGTCGTGATTGCACCACGGAGAAGACGTCAATGACCCTTTCAAATTGGTTGTATTGAATGGATTGTGTAAGAGTCTCGCCCCCGGTGAAAAGAAGATAGAGATGCCTTATTATGCAATATGCGACCTGGTAATTTGTGCTGTTTTACCGTGCGATCGCGCTCTCATCCTTGGAGGTGGACTAATCTGGAAAACACACACACATATAAACATGAGCAGTGACTCATACACTGTCAAATTCCCCCACATCCATTATAAAACAAAGGAAATCATTGGGGTCATGTTTCTATAAAATTACATAAAAGTCTGTTCCATCATAATTTGTGTTTGATTCTTTCACATCACAGCGTTAAAAAAAAATTAAAAAAATAAAAACCCAAATGAACAACACTGCTGTGTGGACAGCTCTGTACAATTCATGAATAAGTGAGTAAGAATGGATGTTTCCTAATGCTCTTGTTTGTCACGCCTGACACCCGCTGTTCTGTTTATTGTGTAACTTTCTGTCTGCTGCCTCCAAGCTTTTCATTCAGGAGTAGTTTTCTTCAACTCAAAATGAATACCTTAGTTAACGGTGACAAAATTATACCGATTGCACTGAGTAAAAGCAAAGATGCATATTTCAATAACGGAGATTGTGTGCTGTCAATCTATGGTGAACGTGGGACAATGGAGGATATATAGCCATGCGTGGGTGGGAGATTTTCAGCATTGATTGCTTAAATGTGGAAGAACAAATTTGTGTTGTGCCTCTCAGGGCCCCCGTAGTCTTATCATGCCCTTGAAGAGCTCCTGTAGGAGCAAAGAGGAGTACCTGACAGAGGTCTAATCAGCCTGTGACAAATCAGCCTCTTCTGCAGCTTGTTTTTCATTTGGATAATGCTAGCCTCCTCTCCTAAGTGATAAAACAACCTCTGTGGAGTGGTCTTTACACAGCCAGATTAAACGTGATCACCTTGCCAACATACCCTGGGAGATTGCCATGATTAACAGGCAAAAGAGAATAATGATAATCATATGCAGGATAATAGCCCATACCGAATGGCTGTATGATCTGTACATAAATCACAGCCCATTTCCCACTTAAAGGACACGGTTGTACCCTTTAGAGGGATTTACGCGACAACAATCTGTTCTTATTAACCCTTTTACGACCAAGCTCTGATTATCTGACTTATAGTTTAAAATATTACTACGACTTACAATAAATCTAGATCACAAAGTGTTAACAAAATGTAGTTTTCTATGGAAATTCTACCCTTTTATTCCGTGTGATTATACGCCTTAAAAGTCAGCTACAGGGCTGCAAACCTGGGCTCAAGCAGTAAGGTTGACACCTCATGAATGTTACAATGAGGTTAATAACCCTGAGCAAATATTAATTCGATTAAGGCACAATAAGGACTAGAAGAGAGTCGTTGAGTTGTAGGGTGAAACATTGTAAAACTGCTTTACGACACCCCGTAATGTGTACAGTACTTAAAAAGAATGTAAAAGTGTGTAAAAGCAAGTATTTTTCAGTTGATGCCAACGCGTATGTTTTTTTGTCTGTGTGCCCAATATATTATACAGAAGTTGGGAGTGGTAAAGTGAACAGATTTGTTTGGACATAAACTGTGCAGTTGTGGGTGTATATATCACTTAATGAAAGCCTAATCACATTAGAAAAGCTTATGGCACAACACCAGTACTTTACACTCCCTCGTAAGCAGAGAGGGTTTTAGGTATTTACATGCTGTGAATATGCGACAGACAGAGAAACAACTGTCAGCACCCCATGAATCAGAGGCAGCTCATGAACAAAGTATAAAACGGTGGAATGATGGTGAATTAGCATCAATTCAATTTGTGATCTATTTAATACGGGCAGGGCGAGCGTCCAGGTAAGACCTCTGACAGGCTTTAGCATTACCCACAACCATCAGGGAAATCGACTTAGAACTGATCCATGTAAGAAGGGAGGAACATGATGAGAAAGAAAAATGCAGGAACAATGCACCATTAGAGCAACAGAAAGAGATATGAAACAAGTAATGAGAAAACAAGTGGAACTGGACCTTAACATTTAGTCT
Organism: Anoplopoma fimbria; assembly: GCF_027596085.1. Lineage (NCBI taxonomy): Eukaryota > Metazoa > Chordata > Actinopteri > Perciformes > Anoplopomatidae > Anoplopoma > Anoplopoma fimbria. The sequence goes on along the minus strand of NC_072454.1, from coordinate 8,951,034 downwards.
ATAATGAGATTTTCTCTGGAGACTAAAACTGGATAAAGGAGAAAGAAAAAGCTAAAATAAACATGTATCAACAACAACAAATAAAAGTGCCAGTCTTTCTTTCTTCTGGCAGGGTCAACAGTGTTCAGCAGTGGAGAAAAGAACTGCAAGCCTGGAGCCTCAGCAGGCTGCTTGTATTTACTTTAAGCTGTACATGTTAAAAGCTAAATATGCTGCCGAGCAACTAATCCACTCCCCACATAATCCTTCTTTTTTTGTCACAATTACCATGTTATAATAACAACAACAAAGTAACAATAAGAATAACATTACCGATAACAAAATTTATAATAATGATAACCTTATTTATGTAGCACCTCGCAGTAAATATACGATAAATTAAGTAAAATCAATGAGATCAAAGAGTCTTGAGAGAAATGATTTAAAGCAAGATCATGAGTTTGCCTGCCTGAGATCCTCAGCAGTTCCAAAGCTGAAGGGCCCGAACAGCAGAAACCCAATCACCTTAGTTGACAATTAGAGATAGTGGAACCATCAGTAGGGTGCTGCTAGAAGAGCTTGAATAGCGATCAGGCTCATTTGGAGCAAGCAAACCAGAGATATAGGCAGGAGCTGACCATCTTCAAATCAATTAGAAACCTTACACTTAACCACACACTCAGAGGTAGGTCACTAGGATGGAAAGGTCACTCTTGTTAGGTCTTGACCTTCATTATAGAGCATGTGAGGTGAATACCAAAGACGTATCTCCACCGACTGAATGTGATAATTGGACGCGGTGGGTGGGATGGTAAGCTACATCTCTTAAGGTGAAGGAACTGTTTTTTGTTTGTTTTTTAAACTTCAGAATCAACTTTATTCACCAAGGGTGTTGAAACGTTCAATACATTTGTTTTCAGTAGCTCTCTATCTGCTTCCAAACTGCAATGTCAAGAACAAGTTCACAGGAAGAAATGTAGACATGAGACAACAAATATAAACAAAGATAAGTCAACAGGTATTATATGCAGGCACTGGGGCATACAAATATATATGGTTTACTTCCACCTTTTCCGCCGATTTGTCTACAGAACACTGGTACAGTTAATAATTGTTTGTCTTGGTTAAGTCTAAATAACAATGCACATTACTCCCTGCTTTGTTTGATATATATAATAACTAAAATTGCAGAAATACTTTTTTTAAATACTCCTAACAAAGACCTTGTTCCATCTTTAAATAGAACTATGAGGATTAGTCGGGCATGACCAAAACAGCCCTTTTCCTGCTTCAAAATAAACAAAAGGTTACATTTATTACTATCACAGTAATAATATAGAGTCAAGAAAAGCCTGCCAGGCATATGTTGTGAATTAACGACCATGGAGGGCTATAATCTCATCCTGACCTATCCCATACGCATGTAATAAAAGGGAACTTCAAAGGCTCTTTATTAATTGTGTGGCCTGAACTCTGGAGTCCAGAGATTTCTGCTGAGTGGACGTAAGGACAGCCCTTCCTTTGATCATTACAGTTTTTAGGGCAGGGAGGTGAGGTCATTTAGAAGCCGGGAGCCCTGCAGGGAATTAAACGAGGGAATCATCAATTCAGACGGCCCGGTCAAATCCTGTTGCTCAAACACTGCTCATCGGACTTAATCACTGGATCATTACTCGGTGAGCGTGTGATGAGTCCAGGAATGAGCCCAGCATCGACACCACAACCTGATGAGGGGTGAGGCAGCTCCAGGGGAAAATGAGCAGAACTTTATTCCCTAAAGGCATCAACTCCTCTACAGGCTCCACTGGCCTTCTGTGTAGAGAGAACTACGTGTTAAACTACTCCGTCTAGAAAGAGCAAACGCACACATCATTAGAGAGTCAGTGGAAGCCTCAAGGTTTCGAGAAGTGAGCTCATAAGATGAAATCCTCAGGCAGAGAAAGTAGATGAAAGTGGATCTCTTTCAGTCTGCAAAGGCTGCTGGGATGACTTTTAACACTAAAGGTCTGAAAAGTAAGCATTTTGTAAACAGATATCAGGCAACTGTTGGGTCATCATTATCTGATGGATTATCAGCCCCCCACAGAAATAGAAGGTTACTTTGCTATAGTGTGAGAAAAATAAAAAAGAAGATTGCAAAAAGAAGTCTAGTTGTATTGAGGTCCACGAGAAAAGGACCCTACTTGATTTATTACTTCAGTAAACATTGTAAACATGAGTTTATGGTGTCACTCACCCTTTCACAGTTTTTGTTCCCCTAAAAATGTTTTATTCAGTGTTCTGTTGTTCTGTCGTCCTGAACATTTCTGACAGTAGAAGTAGAAGTAGAAGCTTAGTTTGTAGCTGCACCTACAATCAAGCTGAACTACATTTGTGGATTTGTTTAAACAACAGTGTGTGGAACATTAACCAAAAGAACGAGGGATAGTTCTTGTAATCGATGGTGCAGTTTCCATTGCCTTCTCATAGAAGAACAATCCTAAAGAACTGATTTGGTTCTATGTCTGCTTTGTTGACAAGGTTGATTCCCAACTCCTTAAAAAAACATGGCCGACCTTGTTACTATGAAATGACTGAGAAGCCTGAGAGCTGTTCAGATTGTTTGTCGCTTCATATTGGGAAGCGACAGAATTGATAAAGTAGCTAAATATGCTACTGGACGTTAGCATGGGGCTAAGAGTAACATGGACAGCTTACTATGATCATTAAACTATGCCACAGAAACATTTGGACTGATAACATGAAAAGATCCTACAGAACAAGATGATCTGAATCATCATGATATCATTCTCCTGAAACTCAAATAAAGATTTAAATGAATTACTGCCCAGCCCAATGGAAATTAATATGCTATAAATAATAAAGCACCATAATGTTAAAGTTTACATATAATTGTGGCCTGTATTTATTGAGCTTTGTTACTCCCAGCACCACATTTATTGAGCCCTCTTTGTATTTAAGAACCTTATAACAGTCCAATTAAAGTTAAAGTATGTTGGTAAGTAATAATCAACCAATCCTGATCAATAATCAACACTAAAGCACCACAGCAAACAAGAACCTCTGGTACTGTGGTTTCATTCTTCCTATTTCAAGCCCAACATTGATCCCATTTAAAACCAGTGCCAGGTTTAATCCATTTCTGCTGAGAGCAGCTCCAGCAAAGTTGTTTAATGCTTTTTCCACCTCGGCAACACAGCAGTGGGATATACTCTATCCATACTGCACAAACAGTCAGAGAAACTTCAAAAGGGTGACATTGAGAGGCAATAAAAGAAGCAGAGATGGGCTGCGTTGGATTAGAAAGGGTAAGAACAGCTATGCTATGGGTTAGTTTAAAAGGGATGGCTAAAGCTAAAATGGCATTGACAGGACTGAAAATTGAGGATTGAAAGGCATTACAGGACGGCCGAGATTATTGATGACACATTCCAAGAGCCTTTTCCTATTCAGACCTTTTACTCCGATAGAGGAATGCGTAATCAGAGATTTATAATGTTTAAGGCAAAATCCAAAAAGCTGTGAGCCAGCTCGTCGCTGTGGAGGGATGACACTAAGCCTCTGCAAAACACACCAACACGCACACATCCAAACACATGCATTAATATTTGCAAACACATTAATGAACACCAATAGCGGCGCAATCCTTATCTGGCTCATAATAAAAGCTGCTATTAGCCCCTTAACAAATAGACCTGATGCCAGGAAGGAATTTCCAATCTAAAATATAAATAAATAAATAAAAAATCCCCTCCAAATGTTCTTAAGCCAGCAAGAGCAGATTGTCTTTGAAGGTAAAGCAAACAGAGCCAAACAATTAACCGTCACAATCTGCCCCGAGAACTATTAATCATGGATAATGTGTTGAATTTGTGGTTATCGGGGTTGAGGTAGACTCTGATGCTGGTTAAAATCACATTAATATTTTCAGATCAAAGTCAGGAAAGAGCATTCAAATCAAATTTAGCTCAAGTACTTGATTCCACCTAACTAGCCAGAAGAAATAACAAATGTGTGGTCTCAAGAGATTCTACTAAATTAATAACAAATAAAAATAGAAGCCAGCCCTTGAATTATTGACACACAAACACACACACACTGAAACCATTCCATCACCACTCTGCCTGGAAGAAGCGACAAAATCAAATACAAACAGCCACAACCATGCAGCCACTTCGACTCTCAGGCTGATGTGTTTTCTCTCAGCTGGGCCTAGAAGGGAGAGAGGGTCATTACTGCTCGCTCCCTCTCTCTCTCTCTCTTTTTCATGACACTGAACAAAGCTCTATGTCCCTAACGCTAATCTCCCATACCATCTCTGTTACACACACGATTGCATCATATCAGGCATTTGTGAAATGAGCGTGGTTAATTTGAAGGAAGAGAGGGCACTGCTCAGTACGCAGTCATTATGACACATGGAATGTAAATTCCCTCCAGAGTCTGTATCGGAATTTCTACAAAAAAAAAAAAAAAAGAGACTGATTTTATCGTGCGATTACTCAGTTATCGAGAGGGATAAAATCATTGCACCTTTGACAGATGTTTTAAATGATAATGCTTCCCCCGCGCTCAGGCGTGCGCTCTCCACTTTTCTATCTCGCCAGCAAACGCAACACATTTTCCATTCGTATGTCTCTCGGCCTGTTTCTCCCTCGTCAACAGGTGGACGTGGAAAATGTGCTCCCTCTCGAGCGGGGAGCTGTTGCCATATCAACCGATGCATTTGATCAAGGCATTAGATGGCTCAGTCCAAGTGCACGTTGATATAGCATACGTGGTTTATTAAGGTGACAGTACAGTGCATACTGACAATGCAGCATATGACATCAAGTCATAAGCATGCACGCCAATGCAGGAATAACAAGCAAGCTAGTTTGTTGTACATTCACACACACACACACACACACACACACACACACACACACACACACACACACACACACACACACACACACACACACACACACACACACACACACACACACACACACACACACACACACACACACACACACACACACACACACACTGTGGTTTTGTCACAGGCTTGTACGTGGTTGGTGAGAGTTCACTAACACAGTTTGTGCCGGAATGAATGCAACTGTGTCCAAGAGTTTCCATTTTTGTGCTGCTAAAAGGAGGCTTTGTTGGGGCAGTGAGTGGGCATGCGGTGAGTCAGTGAGGGACGTGTATTCAACTGGGAGATGCTTCATTTTCCGAGCCTCTCTTCCTGGATGCACAGCCTGCCATGGGCGTTGCTAGCAGGAAGCTGTCACGGCCAGATATGATGACATCGCCTTGATAGACATCCTCCTGCTGTCTAAGAAAAAAGGAAAAGATCAAGAGATGATCTGAAACGCTGCCACCTCCTCCTCCGACACTGTTCTTCTCCTTCTCCCCTCGAGGCGCTCTGCTTCTCTACGCTTCCTACTCATCTCTTCTTGTATCATTTCATACTGCCGTTAAGGCTTCTTTTTCCCCCGATTGTGATACTGAGGAGAAAATAAGTCTCTACATACTAAAAGATTTTGCCGTGTTTGACCTCCTGAAAATATCGCTCTTCTAAACATTTCATTTCACTTATTTTTTATTTCTGTTATTGCCCAGGACACAGTTTGCTGCTGTGTCAGTGGTGAAGGCCCTGGAAACTAAGGCTCTAAGTGGCTGAAAATCACCTGAGCCGATCTTATTTTCGCCTGAGGGTGTATTGGTTGTTTTGCTCTGTGTGTCTGTATGTGTGTACACCTTTGTCCCATTTCTACTTGGATGGAGTTTTAGACACGCTGTTACTAAGTGCACCATACCTAGACCAACCACAGCATCGTTTGGAAGTTTGTGGTTGTGTGGCTGTTGCTTTTTCCAGTGTGAAAATATTCTTGTGCTCCTTCTCTGACTGCATGTGAATAATTGCAAAAGAAAAATCATCTGTTTGAACAGAATATAGGATCCTTGTCTTCATAGGCCATGTTGGTCGTAAAAATTAAGCTAAATCTTCTTCACAATGGATGGAATATTACACTTTTTCATGAACAATACAGAAGGTCACTGTGTCCAGATGAGAAAATGCATTATGCAATTCCCTTATGTGAGAGTCTGGGCATACTTTTATAATATTTACAGCCACTAGTCATGTTCCTTCACATCTAGAACTCATATATGAAATGAAACGATCACAGCAATATGCCCATTTCTGATCACCGACCCCCGTCTGTGGACACACTTAAGAAGGATCAGCATTTGGCTATTTTAACCTTGCAAGTGCAAGGACAAGTGCAAAGCAGTAGGTCTTGAACTTTTGTTTGTGTATGTGAAGTGGAGCATACAGTAGATCAGAGGGTGTGATGATTAATTAATACACTCTCTGCCAATCACATCGCTGGTCTAATTGCTCTGAAACAGCTATGATGCATGATGATGATGATAACTAAACAAATATAGAAATGGTTTTACAGTTGCACTTAAACTCTGAGAACGTCTATCAGGATTTTTTGTACCCACAAGGCCAAACTGGAAGCATGACTGCAAGGAGTTGATCCTGGTTCACAGCAGTGGTGATGCAGATTTTGAGCGCCACAGTAACACAAAAATGTCAACATTCAATGCAAGGCACACAAAGATGACCCAAACCTGCATGACAGGTAAAAGAAGCTCAAACTGAGGATCAATTACATACACAGTAAACACTATGACAGAGTACACAGTCCCAATTTGCTTTTTTTATTTCTTTGTAGGAAAAGCAATCATGCAGTGATTGAGATGACAAGGGTAAACTGTCACAGGGAAATGCTTTTAGAAACATGTTGTCTGAGGCAAAGAAAATGACTGCATGTCTCAGGGTGACATGATAATGTGGGATGATGAACCTGCTGTCTCGTTTGAGTGAAATAATGCACATTGCCTTGGGTTTGAAAAGGCTTAAAGACGGAAACAGTGCATTAAAGCTGCTCTCTTCATCGCCTCTTTCTCTGAGTAATGTATGTAAAACATTCATCCAGCTGAGGTAAAAAAAAAATAAAAAAAATACTTCAATACCGCAACTCTACCCTGCATGAAGGTGGCTAATACAATATCTACTTTGATTTATTTGTTATCTGTATATTTTTTGTCACACTAGCGCTGTGGCTCTAAGGATGCTAATGTTGATCAGTCAGTTTACCCCCATGGTCCAAACTGAAATATCTCAACTACCAGATGGATTCCAATTACATTTTGTACAGATATCAATGGTGCTCAGAGGATGAATCTGAATTGGTGATACTCAATATTTCTTCGAGCACCACCATCAGGTAAAAACTTGACTTATCTAGTGGATTTTGTTCCCAGACGATGTATCCATCTGGCTTATGTAATACCATGACATTCCATCCAGTGCCACCATAAAGTTCACATTTATGTTCTTTAGTGAAATGTCTCAACACATATTGGATGGATTGCCATGAAATTTAACACCAATTTAACTGATGATAATCAAAGTTGATGCTCTGGGGGAGCTGCTCGGTGGCCGGTAGATTAGACTGTGGTCGTACTGGAAGGCGTCCAGCTGTGGACATGTAACTGTGTGAATGAGATCGGGGCGTCCCCGAAAAAAAGTGTGAAAAAACAGTCTCCCCATAGACATTAAATGACAACGTCAAAAAAGAGATGGGTTGAGCTTCTAGCCTACTGCTGAAAAATCAATGCACAGTGGAGTTCCTGTGTGTCTTCAGCTGACAGCCGAGGTGACCATAACAATACACCGCAGACCAAAGCAATTAGCAATATACACATATTCTGGGAATAATTCTCAATTTAAAGTTAAGAATATGTTTGTGCATTGTCAGTACAAAAATAATTATAAAGGGGTGCCATGGTTTTAGAAACCACTTCTCTAGAGAAAGATGCTTGTCATCACTAACATTTTAGCCCCTAGCTTTTTAAATAAACACACTGTTCTTATTCCTGGTTTACGATATGATGAGTCGGTCATGTCGTTGTGGTGTTGGTTGTTTCTGCATCTTATTAAATTCTCTTTACATTGAGATAATCAAAAGAAAAAGAGTGATTAAATGAATTATGCGGCGTGGGATTTCAGAAGCTTATTCCAGTGATGATTAAAACCCAACAATGCCACCATGCTTTGATACGACCTACAACGAATTAACACGCTTGTAACGGCTAAGTACAACCGAAATTAGGCCTACACATCCCATGAGTGCTCCCAGGATGATTAGATGTGTTCATGCGATGGATTAGATAACATGACAAAACATGGCTTACTTACTGTAATACTGAAATATGAACTCAGCTCATTTTCAAAACAATAACAAATTAATTATGTATCTTAGATTTATCCCTTTATCTTCAGCTGAAGTAAGACAGACGATATAATACAGTAAAATACTTATTCATTGGCCAAACAGTTTGAAGTTTATCTCAGGGTGCCATTTGACCCAGTTTTCAGTGATGTGTCTGCATTTCTCGCCCTCTACACTCTTTTAGACCACTCATAGGGTTTAAGCTGGGTTTAGATTTCACTCAGGGAGGGCTTACACACTAGCTCAGCCTCCTCTCTGGATAAAATCCATGTTGCCTGGGCATGGTAGAGGACCCATGCCAGTGAGAGAGAGACAGAGAGTCAGAGACTCAGCGAGGAAGACCGAGGAGGGATTCTTGTGACAGATGGTCCCACTCGGTATCCGTGTCTTTGGGCAGTAATGCAAACAATGGCTCCCAAATACATTTTGGCCTCTCTTCATTGATGAGGCTCGTGAGGCCGAATCCGAATGACTTCGCCCCACTTGTTTTCCATACGGCTCGAATTTTCACAGCCTCTGCTCCTTTTTTTTTTTTGTTGCCCCCACTGCATTAACTTTCCCTCTGGCTTCCACCATCTGCATCATCCCCCTTTCTCCCTCGTCATCACCGTTGCTCGCCAGTTCACTCTGCTTCACCCCTTTACCCTCACTAAGACTCCTACTCCACCCCCACTCTTCACACAGAGCGTCTCTCTCCTTCGTCTGGCTGAAAAAGAGTATAAAGTCGGAGATAGCCGCGCAGCGTTTCTTTGGCTGACTCCTGTTTAGCCTCTAATAGGATTTACTTAGGCGCTGATTTTCTGCTCCTTGTCTCTCTTCCTGGAATGAAGTCTTCTTGCTGCCAATAGTGCAGGTTGGTGGGCAGTAAATTATACACACTTCCCTTTGAGCTAGTCTGCATCAGAAGTGAATGTGACACACTACCTCTCACAAAACCAGCACCATTTTTCCAACTTGCTTCCATAAAACCACCTCAAACAAACATACACACACACACATACAAATGCATATATTCATAAGCAAATCCTCTCCTACCATTCATACGCCCACCCTATCTCTGTCATCCCAGCAGCTCAATAAAGCCCAAGCATAACAGTGTGTACAAAGAGAATTGATGCTCGTACCGGGGGCCTCATCAGCATCAATCTGATTGGACGGGACATCTCCTTTGGGCCACCTCTGTCTCCCTCGCTCCCCTCTCTGTCTCACTCTCACTCGGCCCTCCCTCGCTCTAACAGGTAGAGTAGTATTGATGGCCAATCCCCAGAGGTGTTTGGGGGGCTGTTTGGGGTTGTGTCAAAGCACTAACATCTGTCACAGTGTTCTCTACAGCTTGTTGTAAATCTGTCACACCAGAGAAGACAGGAACATGAATAAGACATGGGGGCTGAGAGACCTGTGAATGTCGAGAGCATATGTTGTGTGTTCATGTGTTTGCATAATAGGCGGCTCGTTGAGTTATGTATGGCATGTGCGCAGGTGGTCTGATATATATTTCTTGCTGTTTTAGCCATTCTTCATTCATCAGACGCTGCTGTCATATTGGAAAAATCAATACAGGTGCAAAATGTCTCTCAAACAACAATTACAGGTGCGGGCCAGGACGAAATCTGGTCGCCTGCTAGTTTGACGTCATCATCTGACAGAGATAAATGTCCCAAATAATATTCTCTGATGCCAAATGTAAGATTCTTGTGAACACCATGGGAGGAACAAGCAGTCACACATCAATCAAGATGTGTATTCAAAATGTATCCGCTTTTCAAATGTGTTTTTCCTGCATTTGTCCTTCAAAAACAGACAGCCATCATACCACCCAGAGGCCATTAGTCAGCCTTATACACAATGACCCCCCCAGAACATCCTCAATCAAATGTGCCAGTGTGAAAAGCGATGAGAATACTTTGAAATCAGCCCTCAGCTGTCTGCCAGTAAGGCAACACGGGGAGTGTGATGAATACATAAACGCACAAAGGCCCAACGTGACTGCCACTCTCTCTAATTAGCTCAACGCAGTAACTCTGTTTACATCACACACCAAACACAAGTTCCCAGTTCCATGAAAAAACTGCAAAAAAAATCTGTTGAAATATTCCCTATCTTTATTTATTCATCTTTTTGTGGGACTCTAAAAACTTCTGTAAAATCCCCTGCGTCACAGCAACACTGGCACTGTTTACCCAAATTAAAAGATTACTACAATCCCCGCTCGTGGTGACATTCAGCACGCTGCATATGACTCCTTTGAATACAGATCAGACATGGCATTTATGTGAATTGACATTTTTCTTGAAGTTAATCAGCGGATCTTCTGACTCAAAAGCCAAAAATCCCTTTTTAAGTCTTCACATGTTTTTTTTATATATAAATGGATACTCGGAAAATATCTCTGTGCTTCTTTCAAGAGAAATCTGAGTACTGCCAAATGAGACATCTGTTACAGCTGTCGAGACTGTGTGACACAGATGCATCCCACTGCAGGAGAGGAAAACTGACCGTCTGTTCCTGTGCAGCACAGAGGACAAAACCTGTAGGCCCACTACGCAGATCCAGCATTTAACAGCCTTGACCTCCCTCTCTGTATTTGGCTCTGTTGCTCTGCAGCAGTTGCCAGACATTGCTGACTCTGGCTATTCTAAAAGAAAAGCTAGAGGAATACATATTCTGTAGTGAGTCTGTCAGACCACAGTGGACTACAGGTCCCATAGGGCCTCTCCTGTATCATCCACACTGTATGGTGTGAATTGGAGAGGGATAGAAGGACAAGCAGGAGGCGTGTGTAAACCAGCTTACAGCCGTTTACATAACAGGTAAAGTGTGACAGAAAAAGTGACCTGTGTTACAAAAGAAGTTGGATTTTGCCTTTTAGATCTCGTCCAGGAGATAAAGTGAGTTGTAAGAAAGCAGACAGATCAAAGAATGAGTATAACAGTAGTGTATAGTAAGGACTCAGCAGGGAACCAAACAACCAAAGCACTTAACATACAGCACTGCAAAAAAAATCCATAACACACAAAAGCATGGCACTTGGCACAAATACAATACCAACACATTCAAGCCCTGTGATATACTGTTAATCACACATTATTTGCTGCCCTGTTAAACAGCAAATACATGAACAGTCCAGACAATCACCAGCAATGTGGGCATCTCTCACTGTGTTATCAGGAGCTCAAACCAAGCGTGGTGGACCAAACTCAAGATACAAATGCTCAGGTCAATAGAAGGCAGGACATCCATTCCAAGTGTGTGTTTGTGTGTGTGTTTGTGTGTCTCAGTGTTCATTCCCAAAATCCAAAATCCAAACTAAATCTTATCCGCTGTATGTTTGATATGGCAAATAAGATTTGCAGGGCAATGCCAAAGGGAAATGGCTTAGTTTGTGTGTATAATTTTGGGCACTTTCTTCATTATTTACTACTTGTCGTGTTCCAAATGTCTTCATATGAATTGATATTAAACTGTCATTCACACTATTCATTTAATTAAAAAGCATACAATGCAAGTCTTCTGCCCTCACTATGCATGTAGGTGCACAGCGATGCAGCAAGCTAAACACACTTCCAATAACGGGGGATGACAACGGATTGTATTTGAGGTTTTGCCTGGAAGCAACAAGAACAACGAGAACACTAGATACATAAAAGTATAGACTAGCTGTCAAATCCTTATTATCACCAGTGAAAGATCAACACTAAGTGCTCATATGAAGCACAACACAGTGATTCATCTTGTAATCATACACAAGAGTAATAGTAAAATGAGTGAAATTCACTACAGTTAACCCAACTGGGCCCCTGAATGCTGTATTAGCAAAACACTAGCAACTTGGCTAGCTCGGCTTCACAGTGAGATCATCATAGAAAACTACTTAATCACAAATCAACAATCACAAAGCCACTGTGATAATAGGAATATAGCTACAAATGATGCACCAACAAGACTGTCTGTCTATATTTGCCTGGACTCAGATCTGACTAAATGGTGGATGTAGCAATGTCAGGTACGCTACTGTGCAACGGTGACAGTAGCGGTTGCTGCTAGCAACAGAATGTTCAACTGCTGGTGGCCGAACGCAGAGTTATTCTGCGGTTGTCTGTTTATTTAGGGTGTATTCACACCTTTCTCATCCAGACCAGTTGTTTCGAAACCTGGAGCGAATCACCCTCAGGTTCAGTTGGTTTTGAGATATTTGGAGACAGCAATCGCACTCCTACGCGAGCCAAAACAAGTGGGCCAAGATTTCCTATAGAAGGCGGTGTCCGCTCGTGCATTGCCTGATGTGAGAAATCGCTCATGATGAGAAACATGCCTTGGTTTATAAAGATAACCTAGTTGAGATTAGCTAATTTGTCATCTGAAGAATAATTGCCGTGCAGGTGTGTGGTGCTATGCGCCCATATGAGGCCATCTCTGACGGCGATGGGCTTTTATTAATTGAGATATCTTTATTATTATGAATATCTATTTCCAGCCAGTACTGCGGTTTCATTATATGTATTTCATTATAAAGGTTTTAAATATATTTTAATGAACAGTGGTATATTAATTGCATAAACGTGATGAAAACAATTATCAATGGCAACAGGCTGCTGGTGCTCGATTATAAAGAAGGAAACAAGAAAGAGAAGAGAGTTTATTTGAAACTTTTGGATAGTTTCAAATAAACTCTCTTCTCGGCAAATGCAACAATTAATCCCTGCACTGGAACAAAGCACACAAAGTACAGGTCTGAAAATCACTTTAGGCTTGTTTTTTTTTTTTTGTGAACCAATCGTAGTGGCAGAAGCCAGACATTTTAACCATTTTACATTATATTCTAACTAGATTTATTTATGTTTTCAGACTGGCTGAGCTAATTTTTCTAGTAACCCTCTAGCAACTGCCATAATTTATTATTTTGGCTGAAATGAGTAAAACTCTGCCTTTCTCACTGTTGCTCTTATAAACAGGGATTAAACATTTTCACTTGACTATCAGTATGCTGCCAACTAAAGGTTAACCCTACACGGATGCTGAGTGGTGGGCTGTACATTGTGGAGGGATTAAATGGTGAAGGGTATACCTCTGCCGCAACATCACTTAGCTGATTAAGGTACCAGCAGGCCTTTATACAGCCCATTGAGGAGCTTATGACGGATTAAAATAACCAGTGGGTAATTAACAGGGGCCGATAAAATGGCCTGATCATCCCCCCTCTGTGTAGAGCTGGTAAAAAAGTAATAAAAAAACAAAACAAATCCATTACCAAGATTTATGCAGCATTATAAAATTCACCAGGACAATAATAGTGAAAGGGCAGCATTCCATCACGTTTAGAGCACAGCGAGTAATGAGTTGTCATAAGCGGAGAATCAGATGAAGGATATTACATTACCCATGCCAACACTTTTAAAGGAACCATTATATCAACTTTTGTCATTACAGATTGAGCAAAAGGGGGAAAAAAATAAAAGAATTGCACTGCAAGTTCTCCTAAAAGTCTACTGGCTTACGGGGCCAGAAAGAGAAAAAGAATTAAATCCTCCTTGACATTACCTTGGCAGAGGTTAGACGAAAATGGAGGGTCACTAGTGGTGTGGTGTGTGAAAAGGACTCAGTGGGACAGAACACTCAACAAATTACCGCCCATTACAGGAGCAGGGATCTACTTCCGCTAACTGTGTCCAGATGGCTATGTTGTCTAACTGCTAAGTGCAGGTTTGAAAATTAACTGGGTACCTGCAGGGGTTTGACAAACCAATGAGGGCACTTCATAGAAAAATGATTTTTAAACCACTGCTATAAAAGGTGGGACACAATTGATTTAATTCAAATATAGTTTGAACAGATAGCACCTTGTCGTTGTCCAATGTGCTCCAGGCTCTGGGAATTTTTGAATGGTTACATTAATTTTTCTCTCCCACTAACCTGCCGGAAATCCCCGTCATTAAATAACAAGCACGCTCACTTTTACTCTCAAAAACACTCAATAATATATAATAAAATCATATCACTGATTCAGGCAATGTCATGTAAAAAACATTCATGAGTCTAAAATATCATTTTTTATATATTATTTCATTTTATCCTCCACAACCTTCTGGCGACCCCCTCAAATTATCAAGATCCCTTTGGAAAACCTGACCCCCAGAATGAAAACCACTGCATCATCATTTTATGAGGTGTTTTCATTATTTTGTCTTTTTGTCTTGGTGAATCCTAACATTTGATAATCTGTGTGAACACATCCTCTGAGCAACCACAGCAAAAAACAATCCACCTCACAGGCTAAACTTTACTTGACATATGCATAAATTTGGATTTACATAATTACACAACAAGGTTGGCAGCTTTGCCGTTGCTTTTTCGCCACGTCCTTTGAATAAAATGCAAGAAATAAGACTAAACAAGACAAAGGTTATTAAAGTTTTGTTTCTAATGTATGCTTATCTAGCCTAGAGGACAAAAACTTATGGTTTTAAAATCAAGGTGGGAAGATGATCTGGGGGGACAAATCTTAAAATGTGTGAGGAACCAGTTAGAATGTACATTCCCTTATTTTAATATTTGTCACAGCCTAAATGTAGATGCCCTTCATCAGTTGAGACATTCAGCTATTGTATTGTAACTTCAGATCACACTGGCACTGTAAAAGGCTGTGGCCAAGCTCTGAACTATAACTTTCTGAGGTTATTACTGGCTTGATGCTCAGATCCTTGTGGGACCCAGACTGGCTCTCCAGAGTGATGACTGGCTGTTACTAGATAAGTGAGGCATTAACGTTAAAATTGATCAGAATGGCAGTACATGCAGTTAAATCGGGCATAGCCACATTATGGGAGACATCGCAACCTTCCCTGCATAACTTTAAAAAAAAGGATTTTGCTCATTGTTATCATCCTTGCCAGTGTCTTATCTTGATCTCTGAAGAGGAAACAGCATGAATACAGGCTGAGGCTGTTGCACGGATCAAATGTGTGCTTGTTGTTTCCTGTGACAGCATTGCAATCTGATGGCATCTAAAAACCTCATGACAGGCATCAGATAAATCATCACCGAGATAGATATTCCTCTGAGTTTTCGCTCCCGGTGTTGAAAACCGCCCTATTCATTCTCTCCGGTTGTTCGAGCCTATAAATAGGACGGCATCTGCCAGTTGTGTGGTCAAACAGTATATCCAGCCAGCCTTGAGCTGTCATCTTTAAACGATAAGAGCGTGGGAGGACTGAATAGTTGAGCGTCTGCATGCATGGTGGCGGCGTGACATCCTCGTTAATATACGTTCCACCAGTGCAAGGACAAAGGAAAGCCAAATGAGGACAAACATGACGCTGCAACTACTCCTTTCCTCGGGCTGATCATTTTTCCTCATCGCCTCACTCCTATCTTACCTCTCCTCCTGCTCCTCTTTTGTCTACTCATGTTTATTCATGTCCCGATCATAATTCTCTTCTCTCTTTTTTCTGCCGCTACTCGTAGGTATTTTTATCCTCATTGCTCTCCTCACCCTTAATCTCCCTCCCTTCCTCTTTGCGACAGCCACTATCTTCTCCACCTCTATCATGTCTTCCTCATTCCCCTAACTCACCCGCCGCCGCCGCCGCCGCCTCCTCCTCCTCCTCCTCCTCGCCTACCCTCCCCTTCCTCTTTGCCATGCGATGGCAAGGTCCTCCTTACTGCCACTCACAGTGGGATGGCAGCGAACAAAAGAGCAAAGCAAAAGGTCATCTTAACCCGGTTGTCACTCAACAACCCGCCGTGTGGCTGGTGCAAGAGTCAGGGCCCTCCCATTGATCCTCACGTCAAGGCATGCAAGTTATTCCCAACTCTCTCCAGGAAACCAAGTGCCCCCTAATCAACCACTTCTGTGAATATTTGATGATCAGGAGTCTAACCGTAAACAGTAATTAAGTATGTTAAATGATACCCAATCAAGGCGAACAAAAGGCAATTCAAGCAGAGGAAATAAGCTCTGAATCATTTTCAATGAGAAATATAAAGCTTTGCAGTGACAAATTCTCTTCACATCATTTTTTTTTTTTTTTTTTTTTTTTCAGCATCATCAACAACTTCTGTATGTCCTCAGGCATTTGTAGATGCGTGATATTGTTTAAAAATATCATCTGGGGGATTAACTAAAGAAAACATCTTTAAGGTAATTAGTATGCAGAGTTTATTTTGTAAACTCCTCACCAAGTGTTGGGTTAAAAACTCTGACTACACTCCTGAAATAATCAGAGCACTGCACAAATGGAAAATGATTTGCTGGCGAGTCTGTTTAATTACTACACTTTTGCATCTCAAGCAACAGCGACTAAGTAAATTAGCCAAGTCATACGTGTCTGTAATCATTCTTTTTTTTAATCTCATCTCTGCGGCAGCAACATGGAATATCTTCTCTGATTACTTTTATTTAAAAGGGCCGGAATGACACTCTGCTTCACGTGAGCCTCATCAGGACGTTTTCAAAAGTAATGTGAATTAGAATAGTAGATATCAGAGTCATTGGAAAGGACCGCAGCTAAATGACATGGGATAATTACAGCAAAAGGAAGGACACCTTTCTGTGCACTATGAATAGTAATGACTCATCGAGGCCTTTTTGCAACTTGGGACAAAAGTGCAGGCTGGTAACGAACTTCAGGGGACATAAACAGCCTCTGAAGGTCCCTACAAACCTATTAAAGTCTTGCTGATTTATTTTAGTGGAAGAATCCTAATCACTTTTGCAGTCAACTGTGTGGGACCACCTTTCAATGACTGAGGGACATAACCTTGAGAAAAAAAAATGTCATTGCTAATTTCGAGTGTGGTTTGCGGAAGTGTGTTTATTCTGGGCACTTGTGGGGAAACCAAACGAAGCAGAAGAAACATTCCAAGGAAACAGCAGAAGGGTGATAAATGTGCACGAACAAGATTGCGGTGCTCATCCTTCAAAGAGACATAAACGCTGGAAAATATTTTTCGCTCTCCTGTGATTGCAGTAGTGGAGTGTTGGTGCTGAAATTACATTTGATCATCTTGAAATGATTTTTATTCTCACATAACATATTATCCTGAGCTGCTGTGCTCTAACTCAATGCTTCCACCTAGCTTTTCAACCACAGAAGACACCTTGATGTGGTACAGTGGCATGGCACTTTGCAGAGGGCAACACACACACACACACACACACACACACACACACACACACACTCTCACACACACATACAGCCATAGCACTCGCACAGACACGTGGATCATCATCAATGACTGCTTCCTGAGCGACCACACTGACTGATCAACACGTGAAATGAACAGCATCAGCTCATATCCCAAAAGACGTGCACAATCAAGACAAGTCAAGTCTTTAAAGCGTCGTACTTGATTGTAAGTCAAAGAGACTGAGTGCCTCCCTCACGCGCCCTGCGGCCCCCGAGTAATCAAATCAAATATGAGGGGCAATTTATTGCGGAAATTATTCCAGGGGTGGGAACCGCGCTTACCTTCCTGCACAGCCTGAAAAGGGTTGTTTGGCTCGATAAGTTTCACAGAGTGGGTGATTTTCTCGCTCTGCAGAATGTCATCGTTCAGACTCAGATCTGAGATGGCAAGTTGGAAAATCTCGTCATCTCTCACAGCGTTTTCCTCGAATATGGCACCTGTTGAGTGGAAGTAATCACAAGTCAAATGGGGAAAAACACGGTTTTGTGATTGCACGGTGCTTTCATTAATATTCCAGACTTAATAGTTCATGTTATTGTCCAAAGCACGTCAAACCGATGCATCATTTGATGACAGAAAAATGAACTTGATCTGTGTTGTGCTTTATTTAGCATTGAAGTTGCGCAACATGTGCATCTGAGTGCGCCCGACAGGACTGCAGCACCATGGAGAGCGACATGGGCCACATCACACTCTGGCAACTGAAGAATAAAAGTAGCCAAACTTAGCAAAGAAATGGCCGCCATGTCTACTAGATCGATGGCAACCTCCCAAATAAGCATTATAGGCCTACTGTGGGAGGCATACTGAAGCCTAACTGTCTCCCTGACTCCCCCCCCCCCCCCTCCCCCTTCCTCTGTTTATGGCATCAGCTGCTATTATGAGACGCACATATATCACAGAAAAAGGTTTCAGGAAATGAGAAGCATAATTGGGGGTATAGGCAACCCGAACGTTATGCGGGGCATCAGCCAATATTATCTGGACGGAGTCCCACCTCGGTATTAAGCCAGTGACTGAGCACCTGCTGCTTGCCAGACTGTTGCAGTAAACTGTGAACACCAGCAGCAGAAGCAGCAGCTGCAGCAGCAGCAGCAGCGAAAGGAGCACCAAGATGAAAATCTGCTCACAGTGACATTGGCATTTTTATCTCAGACTAAACCGCCAGTCATTCTAAGTGGCTACGTGACTGTGTGCATGGGATGGGGGACATGAACCAAAGCAATGACTTAGAGTGTGTGCGTGTGTGTGTGTGTGTGTGTGTGTGTGTGTGTGTGTGTGTGTGTGTGTGTGTGTGTGTGTGTGTGTGTGTTGAGGGGAGATCATGCATGTATTTTCAAAACTGTAAACTGTAATGCTACGTTTAGGGACAGCCTGATCAGAATCATTTGAATGTGGTGTTGAGTTTAAAGCATCCCCCCCCATCAGCTCTGGTTTGAAGTTTGAGAACAAAGAGGCTCTATGCGTTTTGCACCTCTAAAACGAAAACTCCACTGACATTCCCTCCGTCTCGTCTTTGACATTGCAGTCACGTTCCGGTGAAAGTTGAGGCTTGTCGGGTACAGACAAGAGGTAGCTTGGTCTAAAAAAGCCTCAGTCATTTGGCTATTGGACACTAATCCCCCCCCCCCCCAAAAAAAAAAAAAAAAAAAAAAAAAAAAAAAGCTGTAGTCTGTTTTGTTTTTTTGGGATACAGAATAGAAATGTACAGGCCTACCATCGGTGGTGAGGTTTAGATCTGAAGACAACATGAATGCATCGATTAGCCATCGAAAAGTGTAAGACATGTCTGCAGAAAAAAAAAGGCTGATAAATACATCACTGCAACAGATAATAAGAGGACAGCTGTGGCAGTAAAAAGGTCAGAGGCTGTTTAGAAATAAATGCCAACTTCTCAACTCGCTTGAGAGTCAAAGTGTTTGTTGAACACAGGACGCAGGCTGAACAGACTGCTCATCCCGCCCTCTCACCCACAGCCTGTGATCAACGCAGTATGCGCCGGCTGAGCTTTATCCCGGGCACGCGTCTTTGCTTTTTTTTTTTTTTTTTTTTTTTTTTTGTTGCCTTTTACACCTGTCTAACCCAACAGCATGTCGTTTTTTTTTTTGTTTTTTTTTTTTAAATCGGACGCTTACCGATATGTATGATGGAGTCCGCTTTGGCCGAATTGCATTGCAATATCCACAGGGAAAGGCAGATCAGCAGCAACTCCATGTCGGGATTTCGGCGAAGCGGCTCATCCAAAGCTCTGCTCGACTGTCCTATACTGTCCACACGGAGCAGCCGAAGAAGAAGAAGAAGAAGAAGAAGAAGAAAAAAAGAAAAAAAAAGATGAGCAAAAACCCCCCCAGTGCAAAACAGAACCTCGGTCCTCCTCTTGGCACACCAGACTCGCATTAAAGCCCCACAGAATATTTTTTTCTTTTTTTTTTTTTTTAAACCAACAAAAACAAGCCGACCGCAGGAAGGTGGGCTGCTGAAAAAAAAAAAAAAAAAAAAAAAAAAAAAAAAAAAAAAAAAAAAGAGAGACGAGGAAGAACCGACGGGGAGCTGAGGTAAGACTGAAGGGACAGGTGGCCCGGTGAGTGGAGCCGGCGGTACCTCTCTCTCACTCTCGCCTCTCCCCCTGCGCTCCGCCGTCTAAAGCGTGGCAAGCAGCACAAAAATGCGGAGGAGGGACACCCCTCTAACTACACACGGGGAGACGCTCACATACACACTCCGAAAAGAATACCCACACACATACACACACACACACACATACACACACGCACACATGCGCGCACACACTTCAGTCCGGTCTCGATCACGTGACTGCAGAGACTTCACGACTCGGCTGCTGTCCCGACAAGCAGGGTAGAAATGATTTGGACTAGCCGGAGAAAGACGCATGGAGAGCCGATATCCAAACACATGATTGGAGGGTTACAAGAAAAAAAAAAAAAAAAAAAAAAAAAAAAAAAAGTCCATCAGAGTGATATGTGAGCCTTAACAGACCAAAAAGACAAAAGAAAACAAACAAACGTATAGATTCGGCGGTGTAAACAGTACACTTTTGGAGAAGTTGGCTTTTTTTTTTTGGTTTTCTTTTTGTTTTTTTCGTGTTCTCTCAGGGATGATGTGAGGGCGCAGAGCGGCTGAGACACATTGTCAGCGCACTTCATTGGCACCGGAGCGCACCGAGGTGGCGGAGGAAAGGATTTACGCACACCGCGTTCACCGGCGAGGGCTGATGGATGAGGGACAGGCTGACAGGAGCCACGACGCCCGACTGCACAGCGAGAACAGCGGGACTGAGTTAGCCTACCGGGAGAGCATTTTACAGAGGGGAGAAAAAAAAAAAAACACCAAAAAAAAAAAAAAAAAATCGCTCAATGTGTTGTTCTCGTTGCATGACTTGATCGATTCATTGATTGTCGATTCAGCAAAAAAAAAAAAAAAAAAAAAAAAAAAAGAAATCGACGCCCCTTGTTTTTAATCGCGGGATTATGGCATTTGGGGGCTCATTTTAAGCCTTATTTTGTTTTTTTTTTTTTATGTGTGTGAATCAAACTACAGGGTGCCAGTACATTCTTATTGGGTGCCAGTAACACGTCTTGCAAATGTTTAGAGCAATGCAAGGCGTGTGCAGAGCCCGTGAAGAAGAGGAGGAAGAAGAAGAAGAAGAAGAAGAAGAAGAAGTCGTGCAAGAGACGGAGTTTTGAGATGGGCATAATCTTACAATTAAAGGATATTTCTCGTGAGTGCAAATAAATAACGGAAATATCTCTTAATTGTTTGGTTAAGTCTGTCAGAGGCGCAGAACACCAAACTTTCAGCACCACCGGCGGCGGACAGCTCCCTCGCTAAACTGCAAGAGTTCAAGAAAAAGACAAAAAGGCACCTGTAGAGCAAACACAGTCTGCTGAACGCCTCCATGTTTGTGTCATCTTGTTTATTTCTTATCTGCAAATAATTTCAACATGGAGGAAAACCATACCTGTGAACATCATGTGTTACAAATGTGTTTCTTCTCACGCCAGAGTCTCACACACTCATCTGGTTTTCATTGCAGCCGAGGAAAAAAAACAAAAAACCATCCATGCCTCCAAAGTTGTTGTAAAAAGAAAATCACACACTACCCCTACTGGCCACTCGTGGATACTGCAGCTGTGTTTGCGCAAAACGTTTCCATTTTTTTTTCCCCACAACGATTTATGACATTTCTGTGTGATTTAGATAAAAGATGAAGTTGAAAAGGCAAATTTAAAACACACTGCTTTTATGAACAAACAGTGTCCATACCATTGATATCTATATAAGTGGAGCATAACAGTTATGCCTGAAAATAATGCTAACCCACATATCAGTGCCACATGTCAGAGTTTATATGGAGCAAACAATGAACACATGGTGTGAATGAATTATTGCCCTTTGATCCCAATTGTAGTTCCCATGACACAGTAGCTCATTCTCGACACATTCCTAGGGGATGAAAACAGAGAAGATTCACCTTGAGTTTTGGGTTTTAAGCTGACAGGCATCCACAGTATAGTCCATAAACAATTCATCAAATCCCAGCAGGGGGATCAATCTCGTAATTTCATTGATCTATGAAGCAATATGTTGCTGAGATTTCATCAAATAATTATTTATTTTCACTGGCAATTCACGCTGGCTTCTTTCTTTGAGGTTTCTTGTTTTTACTATGACTGTATGTGATGCAAATCTGCCATTGTTTTCTCTCTTTGTGCATTTTGTGTAAAATCTGCATTAGAATGATGAAGAATGATGAAAGAAAAACGTGTTTCACCCGACTAACACCTAAAATCTGCAAGGGAGCCCCATAGTAACATTTCTATGTATGCACCTAAGATGTTTATTAATTATATAAAGAAAGACTAACATGTTGTATGCTTAGTTATGATCAAAAACTATCCCAAAATAAAGAACATACTGGACGAAACACTAAAAACAGGGTTGAAACACCATCGGTCAGCATGGGAAATACATATTGTATCAAGTGATACAAGCAGAGGCTCCATATAGGGAGGACATGCAAGTGTAAATGGTAAGTCTTGCTATCTTACCCTCTGTAACACATTACCATATATCAGACAGGCATGTTGAAAATAATTTATGTCCTCTAATATTTATCTTTGCATATGGAATGGTGCTCATGAGATATTTTGAATGAATAGCACTCTGCGTTGTGTGCCGTGACTAAGCTAGTTCCGTGCATTAGTAAGTAGATTAAATATGATGGAGGGAATACTTTCCCATGGAAATTAGGCCATCCACTGGATAATTACTCATTGTTGGGTTCATTATGCCATTTGTTTTAATTTATTTGTTTATTTGCTGGGACAATGGCCAGTCAGGCAAATCCACATACCAATTATGGCATCGGATGTTTTAATTCAGATCATCCAAAACTAAAAGCACTGTCTATATAAGATATTGTATTACACAAAACATAAAATAATGGCTAATGGTCACATGATGGGTTATGTTTCAGCCAAGATTTCAACTGATTTTTAAAACTAGCGAGAGTAGAGCATTGTCTGATCTAATGGAGAGAGCCAACCCGCCAAACTCAGTTGACCTGTGCTGTACAACAAAGTGACCTCTGTTAGCAGTGATGATAACTCGATGGCGTTTTGTCCAAGACTTATCTTCTATAAAATGGGCCTGAGAATGTTTTTCCTGCTAGGGACCAAGTGGTAATGGAATACGTCAGGTATGGGAAAATCATACAGTGCAATTTAGCAGCATGATTTGACAATTTGTTCCTAATAAATGAGTTGCTACGCTTCCATTTGACTGTGTGGTTGTCACTTTTCACTTGCTGTGTGTTAGGTGTGAGTTAATTCATAGCGGCTCTGTTTTTGTTCTGAAAAACGTCCCCTAACGATTTTATACAAATTCTAAAAAAAATAGTTGGCATCTGTCAGTGTTTTGTTCCTTCAGCTCCGGTTGAGGAGCACACCTCATGCATCTCCATGGGTGTCAACACGCGTTAGTCTCAGAGGTGCTGCAAACAGCCACCGAGACATTGGCAGGTAGGTCACGCCTGCTCTCAGCGGCGAAGGTGGAATTTCATTGTCACACAAACCTGAGTCATTAATGTTTACGGCTATGAGCAATGAAGTGAAATGGAAAGACAGAGTTTTTCTCCTCCTTTTGGGAACAAGGCCAAAAAGTGAATTCAGAACAAGAGGAGCTGTCACATGCAGAAATATCAAAGCTAAAAAGAAACTGTTCGGCATTAATAGATAAGTACCACTGCTACACAGTGACCTCTTACTAATAGTTTATCATAGAATAATAGATCAATGTTTCCTTCATCCTAAATCATACACTTCTCCTAATCAAAAAGCCTACAGCACAAGTCTCTGCATGATTAAATGTTTCTATAGAATAGCGCCTTTGAGTTCTGGGTCCTCCGTTCCTGCTGATGAGTCCCATCTTTCAGTTTAATCTTAAATTATTTTCTTATGCATGGCTTGGGGCAAAGAACATGGCTGCCTGTGAATACTGTTTACAGTGAAGTACACATTCCGTGCTCCTGAGTAGCTGGTCTCTGTCCTCATTGATTTGTACTACTATAAGTGCTATTGTATATTCACTGAATCTGCTCATGACTGCAAGAGGAAGAGTCTATTTAAAGGTCTTCATTCAGATACAATAGTTCATACACAGTAATGGGCAATTACCATCTGTGTTTATTGTGTTTGCCCTAATCCTTGCACACAGGGCCATGATTTGATAGCTTGTGATGTGCTGTAGAATAAGTCTAAGTGTAAGGTTAATTACTTTATTAGCCTTTAGCTAAGAACTGGACAGAGCGTGCAGCGTGCAGTCAAATGTACTATAAGTCATAATTAGACTAGTTACTGCAGCAGTTGTTTTGCATACATACATATGTTAAAGTCACTGAGGAATGCACTGAGAGCACCACCAGTGCTCCGCAACTACAGCAGTAAGTTAGCATTTTTATGAAGTAGTTGGTTTGCTAGTAGAATAGCAAGGCGGTACTCTTTAAAACCATGAGTTGACTGAATAGTCTGTCACTGTGAAGTTTGACCTGTCCATCTCATTGTGGTACTGGATGCAGATAGGCGAAGCCCCTGCACAAATCTGGAGGAAGGTTAAATCTTAGACAAGTTGAAAATCCATTCATGTCAAGCAGAACTGTGCAGGGAATAGTAATAAGTGTATGCAGCTCTAGAGGTGAATAAGCAAGACCCGCTCTTCCAAATACACAGCCTGTGGTAACATTATAGATTAATCATGTTATGGGAGAACAAGCACTACCTCCGTCACAGACTCTGAATTTCAATGAGTGAATTGTTGTCTACCGGCATCATTATATATATTTTAACATTACACCGTAATGAACCTTAGTGAAATATGAACTAGGTAATACATATAAAAAATATTATGTATGTGGAAAGATATACCAGTGGACAAGAAGTTCTGAAACAGTGGACAATGTCGGTGTATCTGGGTCAGCCTGGAGCCAAGAACTTTGACAGCTGCCAGAGCAGACATTTTGTATGCCTTCCAGCCAGGGACATGACACTGGATTCAGTCTAACTGAGGCATGCAACCTTAAAACATAGTCTTGCTCGTATATTGAAGGCTTGTTATAATATGACACAAAATCAAGACCTGTTTTCCAGGTGAAAGTTCATGTAAGTCTTGGAAAGACCCTTATTATCAGAACCGCACCTACCTTTAGAGATATAGTTCATATTCAGTCTCACTATTTTATTCCCACAAAACACAAAAGTGAAGAAAATGATTTTTTTAAAACAACTGCACAGAAAAGCCTACAGTATATATAGCTCGTATAATCAATTGTGGTTTGAAAAATGTAAAATAAGTTGTTCTAGCTGGATGTATTGTATGAGTCTGACTGAAGAAAGCTACTAATGACAGGCGGACAGAAGAAAAAGCAGCTTTTCTGCTGTTCTGGTCCCTTTCCCCCTGATGTCTCACCTCGTGTCCTATCATCATGTTGGTGTCCAACTGGGAGTGGATTGTGGTTACTCCTATTAAAAATACAAGAAGAGTACATAGACCACATGTTGTCAGTGTTTTATGTTTTTTGCTGTCCTAAGTCATTTTAAACATTGATCTGTGTGGAGACCATGTAGTAACTACACAGTATGTTTGACCATCTGCCTGTCTGCTGGTCATTCTGTCTTTTTCTGTGTCTGCAGAAATATATCACCAATCAATCATAAAAACTCACAAACAATGAACACACAGTAAAATACTCAGTAGTCAATTGACCCTTTCGCTAAGCTCCGCCCCCTGCTGCTACTTCGTCAATGCTACCATGGAGCCCACACCGTCACTAACTGCAGTCCTTGAGGAAACTTCGCTAATTCAGGAAAAACTAATAAGAGATTTCAGAGAGAAACAGACAGAAGGTCTAGGATATATCCAGAATGTCAAACTGATTCAAAAGCAAAAACAGGTTAAAAAGATAAAGATAGAAGCTAAAGCCTACAACACACAGTTTAAAAGTGAACCACCACATCACCTGGCGATTGAGCCAGACAACGATGCAATTAATAGTTCTAGCTACCATAGAATCAAAGTACTAACGTACTCTGCTAATTTTAGCTCCACAGGTTTTAACGGTGACGTACCATGATTAGCTCCAATTCAACAAAACCAGCTTGAAAATGAAGAAAATCTAAAAGGATTTTATGAGAGCCTGTTTGGCAGGTTGGGGCTGGCTGATGCTAAACTTGGCCAGTCTCTGGCGTTGGAGGGTTTGGATTTAGACAGGAGTGAATTAGGAGGGAGATGGCTGAGGTTATAAAGGAGTGTTTGAATGTATTGGTTTTAGCCAGGAGAAGTCTGAGGAACTGAAAATGTCGATGTAAAGGATAGGAAAAAACAAACAGGACGGATATTGCTCCCTAGTAGAATATATTCTATATGTAAATGTTTGTTGTAAAGATCCTACAGAGTTTATTTTGCAGTGGCAGTTATTTTGCTGCAAACATTGACCAATTTATCAAGGACATTTTTGTGATTGACCTTGATAGATTAATGCCAGCAGATTAAACAGAAAGTGAGGACAGACTCAACAAAAGATCGATGAAATATTGTCATCAGGGTCCTGTCGGCCTGGATGTTAGAGTTTCCTGAGACAAAAGAGATGCTCTTGGCTCTTCTTGTACACGATGAAAGTATTAGTCCTAAATGTCAATTTATTTTCTATTATAGGACTCTGGACACAGGATATTCCGGTCACCAATCACCTAAGTGGTACCATTTCATGCCTCTCACTCAGATGATATTACCAGGTGGTGTCATTTAAGATCTCCAGGGGTTCAGGGTTTAAGACTTTAGGGGGAACATTGGGATTAGGACAGAGACTTGGGATCAGGGCAGGAATTTCATGATGGCCATGGACGCTGTACCTCTTCAGTTTGGCCTTATGCCCCTCAAAAAAAATATGCCCCGTGCACCACACTGCCCCAGCTAAGTCATTTCCCCTCTGCCTACACTGTCCTTTGTTGACATTCTGCATTCCTATAATTCAACATCAGGTGAAATGTTGTGCGCATAAAGTAACCAGTGAGAAGTTTGATTTCAAGCCTGATACAAACCACTGGTATACCAGACTATGAATGAGGATAGTTTGACACATAGGATTCCACCAGGCACAGCTGACCGGTCTGCTGCAGTCTGCTGCACATACATGCCTAGTCTATTTTAAATTCTTTAGATTCTTTTTTTATTATTTCATTTTTTAAAACCTGTAAAGATTTTTTTTAATGATACCCTTTTCTCAACATAGTCAGTTACCATAGTCCTGATATCTTCCCAGGCTGAGATCAAATTATTATAACTTAGCTTGTCTTCAACTTTTTTTTGTAACAGTTCTGCCCTCGGCTTGTAGCCTAAAAGACTTGAGCTCAGGAGGATTTCCCCGTTTAAAAGCCTGTTTCTTCTTGTTATAACACTTTGAGGCCTCTGATCACCCATGGTTTACTTGTAGGGTAGATCTCACTGGTCTTTACAGGAATAACAATGTCCTCACAGAACCGTATCCAGTAACTGACCACATCAATGTCGCCAGATGATTCAATGAACTCCTCCCAGGCTGTGCTGTCCAGACAGCATTAGTGTGTCAATGTGTCTTCTTCTCTTCGATTATTTTATTTTGTTAGTGGGCACCTTTTCCTCTGAAGACAGGCGGTATGATGGAAGCAGATAGACACGGGGACCAAGAATCAGAAAGTTACTGTTTGTTTAAATAATGGTATTCATGTGGAATATCTAACCATGAATTCCTAATGAAACAAGAACTTGTTGTTCGAGCCAACGCAGCCTACTTATTATCCAGCATTAGCAGAATCTCGAAGCACTAATTTTGCCTGCGGTGTTTAGAATTTATACGCCTAATAGTGACTGTTCCACAAGCCATTTGTTTTGGATGCCCTGAACAGTAGTATTGAACCCAGTGCTTGTGTCGGCTACATTTCACTCCAGCTGTGCCTGCAAGACGTCATTAGTGGATGAGGTTGTTTAAAGGGGAGCCACTTAGAAGAAACACACTAAGAAAATCTACCTGCAAAGAGGGACACTTTGTAAGTGAGCACGACAAAAAAAATCCTTTGAATTTTGATAGTCTTTAAGAGAAGGTCAATCTGATTTATTATTACATTCAGTTTAAAAGGAAAACTAACAACCCTGTTTGTTATCTATAACCAGAGTAACACAGAGAGTGGCTAGACACAGAGAGGACATGTCTGAAATTTAATTGGCAAATATTTATTATTCCAATGATCCACATTTTGGAGCTCAAACGCAAAGTAAAAAAGAAATCCAAATTATGTTTGCAGAATAACAATTATAAAAGCTCCATTTCTGTATCCATTATGCAAAACAAAATTATCTATAGACCCTGAACAAAAAAAAACAGCACCAGGCTGTCAAAACCCCAGCCTTCAATATACTGCAGTTGACTCCACAAAGAGTCGTGGTGAGATTTTTGAGAAAAGCTCCAGAGGTGATAGACAGTGCTTGTGGTCTTTATCATTGTGTATAAACCATAAATTATTACACAGATATTACAGTTCAGTAGGAGAGAGAGAAGCCAGAAAACAAAGCAGCAAGCTTGCAGTTTTTAATCTATTTATAATAAAGTTAAGGTTGGGTTTCAGCACTCTGGAAAGTTGGCCAAGAGTAAAGAACTAACAAAGATCCTCTCTCTCTCTCTCTCTCTCTCTCTCTAATGCTGTCCCAATCTCACACTACCCTTGTCTTGCACTCTCACTGCCACCTTAACAGATGTACTTAAGAGGGAATCTCTCTCTCTCTCGCTCACCCTCTCTCGCTCGCCCTCCCTTGCTCTCTCCCTCACCCTCTCTCGCTCGCCCCCTCCCTTGCTCTCTCCCTCTCTTGCTCTCTCATACTGTGTGTAATCAGTAGAGTTGACAAGAGTCTTAGTATTCAGCTCAGTTTCTGGTCTTCTTTTAACTCTATGGGGTTGCTCCCTTCCTGTTGGCCCCAAAGCCAACTTTTAAGAAGTGAAAGCCTTGGGCCTAATGACAAAATCTAACACAAGAAGCGTCACTGATATGAGACCAAATTGGATTTCCTTGTAGTGCCTCCGAATGTATCCAAACGTATTCCCACTCCACTACTTTCGGAGCTCATCCTGATAGTTACCAGAGTTCCTATGCAGAAATTTCCCCCCTGCAGCGGGTCACCACACACAGCCAAGGTTTATTAACAACCTCATAAATCTGCCACTTCCATTCAGAAAATATGCAGGAATATGCCTCATTTCCTTATTTAAAAGCAGATATTATTTAAAAAATCTCTGCAGTTATATCGCTGGCTTCCATTTGGGTAATTATCCTTCAAATTTGGGTTAAATGACAGAGTATCCTGGTGGCATCTGATTAATGAGAATGGCATTTAATAGGCCTAGCCGGGCTCTATTGGATTAATTAATTGGCAGATGATATAGTCTTATGTTGCAGGCCTATTACGTTAACTGTCACACTGCATTTGATGACAAGGTGCCAAGCGATCCATTCAGTGACACAAACATGATAGTAGGATATTATCCCACTGGGTGGGCCTTTACATCATTTTAAATACACCCTGCTCAGACTTAACAGTAATAATGAAGTCATGAATTGTCCGATAAATGCACATTACTTGGTGCAGCTGTCATTCAGAAGGAAAGGGGGCTCCCCTGCAGATAGGAGTGGCCGGTCACTCAGAGGTGATTGGTTTCTGTCATTTGCATAGAGCTATTTTGGCGATGACAAATGTAATAGCATTCCAGCTATCTATTGTTGCACTTTAATTAAATTGGGGAACTTGCAAACATAGAGTCAAAACTGAAGCAGCAGAAGTTGAGATATCTTGACCAAAAGGAAATGTGTTTTGCGAACACATTGCGAAAACTTCAATGCGATACAAAACACTGTTAGAAAAATAAAAGCATTATCTGTTGCGGCAACGACATGAAACAATCACGACTGGGTTAGGTGTAGAAAGAAATTTGATAAAGTTAGGCGACCTTTGTGCTCATGGTTACAATAAAAAAAAAACACTTGGTAAAAGAAGCTGATGTTGGAATGGAAATAGGAAAACAAATCAGTTGTGTTAAACACACTTTTTGGTGACCCATCCATCCACTGTGACCGCCTCCCTCTCTGGACCAACAAATATATGTCACTTTTGGAGGACAGTGTCATTGACCCATATACCAGGGACTGCAAGTCTAAAAGGTTATAACACGATCCAGTCAATGCCCATTAAAACTCCACACATGTGAGGTGTGTCACTGACGCTGAGATTGAGGAACCGTTGATGAACTTTAGTTCTCTGATAACATGGAAGCAGGAGCTCCTGTAGTTTTTTGAACAACATCAGGAATGTCAGCTACTTCCTCAACAGGGATGGTGGACCAAGTGTTCCATCCAGGTGCTTGTCTTCTCCCATTGGGACTACTGCAACTCTCCACTGCCGCTGCACACATGGTGTTCAGCTGAAGTTCTTTCACACCACTTCTCTTCTCCGTCCACTACTGTCCCCCTGTTGCCGCTCACATCTAACTCAAACGCAAGAAATCTCTCTCTGTTTGTGTGTCCTTTGTAATCGTGAGAACCCCTAGTGAGATCTACTTCAAACTTGGTGGGTGTTTTGCTGGGGATCCCATGGTGTGAGTGTACAATGAGTACGGCAATAGTGCACTTAAATACTGCTCCTTTCCACCCCCAGCCACTCATGTAGCAAAACCAATGCTTATTGCATATATATATATATATATATATATATATATATATATATATATATATATATATATATATAAATAATATATATATATATATATAACTATATATATAGACAATATAAACATATATGCATATATGAGACTACATATATTTTAATGAGACAATAACTTTAAGAAAGTGATTGTTGTGCACGTGATATGTGTCAGTTTAACATCAATGCATTTCCATATACAGGTGCATCTCAATAAATTAGAATATCATGGAAAAGTTCGTTTATTTCGATAATTCAATTCAAAAAGTGAAACTCATATATTATATAGATTCATTACACACAGAGTGAAATATTTCAAGCGTTTATTTCTTTTAATTTTGATGATTATGGCTTACAGCTAATGAAAACCCAAAATTCAGTATCTCAGAAAATTAGAATATTACATAAGACCAATAATAAAACAGAAATGTCAGCCTACTGAAAAGTATGTTCATATATATATGCACTCAATTCTTGGTCGGGGCTCCTTTTGTATGAATTACTGCATCAATACCGCGTGGCATGGAGGCGATAAGCCTGTGGCACTGCTGAGGTGTTATGGAAGCCCAGGTTGCTTTGATAGCGGCCTTCAGCTCGTCTGCATTGTTGGGTCTGGTGTCTCTCATCTTCCTCTTGACAATACCCAACAGATTCTCTATGGGGTTCAGGTCAAGCGAGTTTGCTGGCCAATCAAGCACAGTGATACCATGGTCATTAAACCAGGTATTGGTACTTTTGGCAGTGTGGGCAGGTGCCAAGTCCTGCTGGAAAATGAAATCAGCATCTCCATAAAGCTTGTCAGCGGAAGGAAGCATGAAGTGCTCTAAAATTTCCTGGTAGACGGCTGCATTGACTTTGGACCAACACCAGCAGATGACATGGCTCCACAAATCATCACTCACTGACTGTGGAAACTTCACACTGGACTTCAAGCAACTTGGATTATGTGCCTCTCCACTCTTCCTCCAGACTCTGGGACCTTGATTTCCAAATGAAATGCAAAATTTACTTTCATCTGAAAAGAGGACCACTTTGGACCACTGAGCAAAAAGTCCAGTCCTTTTTCTCCTTAGCCCAGGTAAGACACTTCTGACGTTGTCTCTGGTTCAGGAGTGGCTTGACACGAGGAATGCGACAGTTGTAGCCCATGTGCTGGATACATCTGTGCATGGTGGCTCTTGATGCACTGACTCCAGTCTCAGTCCACTCCTTGTGAATCTCCTCCAAATTCTTGAATGGCCATTGCTTCACAATCCTCTCAAGGCTGCGGTTATCCCTGTTGCTTGTGCACCTTTTTCTACCACACTTTTTCCTTCCACTCAACTTTCTATGAATATGCTTGGATACAGCACTCTGTGAACAGCCAGCGTCTTTAGCAATGACCTTTTGTGGCTCACCCTCCTTGTGGAGGGTGTCAATGACTGTCTTCTGGACAACTGCCAAGTCAGCAGTCTTCCCCATGATTGTGTAGCCTACTGAACCAGCCTTAGAGACCATTTAAAGGTTCAGGAAACCTTTGCAGGTGTTTTGGGTTAATTAGCTGATTAGAGTGGGACATCGTGAGTCTACAATATTGAACTTTTTCACAATATTCTAATTTTCTGAGATACTGAATTTTGGGTTTTCATTAGCTGTAAGCCATAATCATCAAAATGAAAAGAAATAAACGCTTGAAATATTTCACTCTGTGTGTAATGAATCTATATAATATACGAGTTTCACTTTTTGAATTGAATTATCGAAATAAACAAACTTTTCCATGATATTCTAATTTATTGAGATGCACCTGTATATGGAGGGGGCAAGTTTGAAGTAGATCTCACTAGGGGTTCTCACAATTACAAAGGACACACAAACAGAGAGAGATTTCTTGCGTTTGAGTTAGATGTGAGCGGCAACAGGGGGATGGAACACTTTGAATTGGTATAAATGGCCATAACATATATGATCTGCTTCTCCTGGATCATCTTGTTATGAGACACCTTGTTATAAGACTCCAGTATGTGTGCAGGACAGCAGAGATGTGGGAATTAATGTGAATGTATCGCTGTTAATAAAACAGATTTAAACATTGTGTGTGACTGCGGGTGTCTTGTGATTTGGGCCTGCCCCAGGCTTTTTGTGGGAGGATATTTTATTTTGTCTCCATGTCTACTTTAGCTGCAGGCAACTTGCCTCTTGCTGACAGATGATAACGGCATTTATTCACAATGACCGTGACAGGGAAATTGCGTATGTGTTGTTACGGAAAATGTTTGCATGTGTTTTTTGTTTTTTTTGTGCAGGCTTTTGTATTTTTCATTTATGTCTTTGCCTGGGGGAATATTTGATTCTAAAAGGCTTCTGTGTTGTCGATTAAATCTTGCGTGGTTTAACTGGAGTGCAGGGACAATTGTTTGATCACCATTTGGTGGCACATAATCAATAGCATAAATGAATTTCAATTCATACAATGTGCTTTAAAATGGCCAAATGAGCCTAAGCTATATAAGGCTCCTGGAGAGAACTGATTAAAAAAAAATGTATTCTTGATATTTCAAGGTAACCTGGACCTTAATCATTAAGCTATATATTAAAATACATGTCGAAAAAATATCCTGACCTTGGATTTGTGTGCAAAATATTTAAGTGAGCAGTCTTATTTCATTATTTAGTAGTCTGAAGTAAGCAGTGTGTATGTGCGGACGTTGCTAAGCAGCAAGAGGAATGGTCCAAATGGTCCGACACCTTGAAAAGTTTTAACCCCTTACTCGTCACTGTGTCAAAGCCTCCACCTGCATTTCTCTCTCTCTCTGTGTGTGTGTGTGTGTGTGTGTGTGTGTGTGTGTGTGTGTGTGTGTGTGTGTGTGTGTGTGTGTGTGTGTGTGTGTGTGTGTGTGTGTGTGTGTGTGTGTGAAGACACCAGTCTGAACCCTGGCAGCAGTTTCACACATTCACTCTCTCTCTCTCTCTCTCTCTCTCTCTCTCTCTGAACAGCCATCTGAATCACAACTACAGTCTCTGCTGAGGCTGATAGTGCAAACAGGTGAATCGCTGGCAGAATCTTGAACGTGCGCATATACACACACCTTGTTCTGTTTAATTGGTACACTGAGGGATAAAGGTGGTTCGATGACAGCTGCATGTAGATAAGTTGCTTATTACTGTTGCATGAGGAGACCTTCCGACTCCAATTTGAGTATTTTTTTTTTCATGTTGCAGTTGAAAGATGATAACCACAAGCTTCTCAGTGGGGGAAGCGTATTGTAAAACAAAAAAAAAAGAAAAAGGCTTTCAAATGAAAAGCCTTTAAATAGACTCAGTAATGAATGTCAAGCTACAACTGCAAAGCTGTTTCTCTTTCTTCCTGGAAATGTCCTATTTACATTCAAGATTTCCAAACACGTTTAGACCAAACATCTTGACATGTGTGAAAATTGTGTGTAAACAAAGTAAATAGTGTATTTTGTGTTATTATTTAATCTTTAAAATGTTATGTGCATTAATTTCATTCTAATCAATATCTGGTCTAATTAAAGAAGATGTTGCAAAGGCTTTTCCATTCACCTCCAGTCCACTTGTGTTTCTTGGACTACGAGAAGGACTATGTTTGTGTCCCCCGGGGTGTGTAGTGGGGGTTGCTGTGGGAGTAATCTGGTCGTTATAGAAACAAAGGAAGAGCTGTGTGCATATTCTCGGCAAGAAAGTCAAACAGTTGTCAGTGGGTGTTGGGCTCCGGCAGGTTTTCCATAGTCACTGATTGATATTCATGGTCAAGATCTCATGGTGCAACTGGGCAGGGGAGAGATTCCGGTTTAGGGACCTTAGTATCACTGTGTCTTTGAAGGTGATGTGGTCGATCTACACTGCAATCCTAACCTATGGCCACAAGCTTTATGGTAGTGATCAAAAGAACGACATCGCAGATATAAACTGCTGAAAGGAGTTCCCTGTAAAGGACAGCTGGGTTAACTCTTAGAGATACAGAAAGAGATCAGAAATCCGGTGGGAGTAGAACTGCTGCTCCTTTGAGTCATGAGGAGCCAGCTGACGTGGTTTGGGCACCTGATAAGGAGGAACGTCTGGACGCACTAACCGAGCCTGCTGAATGGCTATTTGTATCTAACACTTTCTCTTTAGATGGATATGCAAGCTTTTTATCTTAAAGTTTATGCAGGTTAAAAGTCAAAACACCCCAATGAATGCAAGGTGCTCTGAAAGGGTGTATTGGAGAAGAATTGTTCAACGTGTTTTTTTTGTGATGCATCAAAGCCCAAACTGACCGCACATCACTGTTGGTCTGTTTGTTTATAAGCATGAAAAAGTTGCCCAATAACTAAATCCTAACTCCTACGTCTACGGACACCCCCAAGCTGGAGCGCATCACAATGATTTAAATCGAAGTCTGATTGAGGTTATTTGTCTGATTTCTGAAGACAAAGAAAAATACTAACTGAGCCAACTATAAAAGCAAAGAAAAAGGACCAATTTCTGGCAGTCACTACCCTGCTGCGAGTAGAGTTGTTAAGTCTTACAAGAAAAATAAGCTAGTTTGAAAAGGTCCAAGGGTGCTGATAACAAAAAAAAAAAGATTTATTTTTTTCTGCAAGTGTTGGATATGTCTGGATGTATGGTAGGTGTGGCATAGGGTGGTTTGTGTGTGTGGGAGGGAGTGTGTTTGCTTTCAACCACTGCTCTTTGTTATGTTATACTGCGCTCCATTTGTTTTCTGAGTTGAAAACCCCTCTGAGATACAATGCAAATGAGCTGACTTTTCAAAAGACATCATGTTCCCTGTTCAGACAGCTAACAGACACTCTGCTGAGCTACTGTGAGCTAGCCAAGGCAAGCTTGCAGAGAGAATGGCGCTAAAGTAATTAGCACGACCACTACCTTCTGACATTCTGCATATTGAGGTGTGAAGAGTATTAATTAAGAACAGAAAATCCTGTGCAACATACCTGGCAGCAGCATGAAGTATGCCAAAATAAATCTAACTAAATCTTAGTTTTCATCTAGATTTAAATTTGTATGAGATGAGATTGTGTTCATGCACATCAAGCTAAAATAAAATCTAATATAAAAGATCCCCCTTTGTGCATTCATCTGAAATGAGTGACATTTCAGGCATTAACACTGATGAACTGTGCAATGAGTGCAGCAGCAGAATAATAATATTGCTGATTTGAATTAAAATTCAAAGCAACCTTTTTTTTCCTTTTATCTTTTTTACACAGGACCACACATTGAAAATGCAGAAATCTACTACCATGTGAAAAACACCTTTCTAAGAGTTCCTTTTAAAGCAAAACTGTGAAATATTGGCCTGGACACATGCGATCCAGCAGCCCATTAGAAAGGAGATCAGGAGGACAGATAGAAAAGAGTTTTCTCCATGCAGCAATGAGGCCTGTGAGAGCCAGAGATTGACTGTGGAGGTGTTAGATAAACCAGCGGTAAAATTACTCTCACTATTCCACTCTCCCTTCTAGCAGAAGCAGAACTACCATCGCCACCTACCAAGCTGGCAATTGATAGAGAGAAACTGATCAGTCTTGTAACAGTGTGTGTGTGTGTGTGTGTGTGTGTGTGTGTGTGTGTGTGTGTGTGTGTGTGTGTGTGTGTGTGTGTGTGTGTGTGTGTGTGTGTGTGTGTGTGTGTGTGTGTGTGTGTGTGTCAGTCCTTCTGGCAGCCTGTGCTTTCTTGTGGGCATGCATGTCTGCAGGAGAGTTTCATTATCCAGTGGCTGTTCCCCTACAGTAGCCCGATAGCCTGATCTCAGCATCAGTCTCTCCGACTCTTGAGGGCCACAGCTAAGAGATTCCTTATGCGGCACTGAGCTCAGGCAATCAAAACTGGGGTATCCATCAAAGAGCTGGCCACGCTGTCTTGTGTAGCTCGCTGAGCTGATTTTGAGCCTCACAATACCTTCCAAATCATCAGACCATTAGTCGAGATAGAGGTAAATAGGGAGGGGGCGAGAGGGATGAGGCGGAGAGGGCCGAGGAGGAGGGAGAAGAAGTGACAAACGAGACAAAGCTCATTGATTTTTCCTTTAGAGGAGATCATTCAGTGCAGGCAAGCGTGTTTGGTGTTTTTAGGGCTCTTGAATGACGGGACAATAGAAGAGAAACCCCCGAGGGCAGGTGTCTAACAGAGCAGCCCTTAACAGAAAAGTCCATTATGCTCGGAATACTTCCTGCAATGTGGAAGAAAAAGATGCGAGACTATTCAGAAAAGTCTTTAAATGTGACATTTTTCCCCAAATACAGCCCCCCCTTATTAATTACAAGCATCACTACTTTGTGAAAACATTAAGATGCCAAGATGCAACACATTAACCGTGACAGGAGCTTTCTTTACAACGACCCCCATGGCCGGCCAATAACAATTTACAAGCCAGGCTCTGGTCTCTGTTTATTTACATACATTAATCATTACATGCGATATTCCATAATTCATAAACTTTAAGAAATGTAAGGGTCGAGGAGGTCATTCTGCTGATTGAGACATTAACCCCTGAGTTTTAGGTCGAGTCATGATGGAAGGAGCTCACTAAGCAGAAAACACCATTCTGAAAAGTTTTACAGACATTTAAAATCCACGGTTTTTGCATTTACTAGACATAAACCACATTATGATGAGCCTTACACTGCAGATAGATACAATGCATGTGACATTTGTAATTTCCGAGAGGGAGATTTTGCCCTGCGTGGCTAATTAGAAATGAGAAAAACCCCTATAGAAATGCTGTCAGACCGTATGATTAACGCTACGTTCTTTTGAAATATGACTCCCCCTGTCAAGACCATCCTGGCAGCTACAAATTGGGTACCAGGTGTCTTGTGGGCAGCCGACAGGACGTGGAGAAGATAAGCACAGAACCCGACATCGTGCCAAAGGACACAATATGCATATTCTGCAAGACCTACTGCTGTCTCCATCGTGAGAGGAGACATCTTCTAAACACTAACTTCCTGTAGAAAACTCCAGACCACAACCCACCCCCACCCCCAACACCTTACGGCCCCTGATGAGAGGCCATAAACCTGATTTCATGGCTTCAGGGGTTACGCAGAGGGCTAGTAATTGTTCTGCTATTGTCAAACCATCACACGCATGAACACACACACACACACACACAAATTAGAACGTCCATGTCCTAACTAGCATGGCTGCCTGCACTTATATATGTGCGGACACGTGCATCTTATCTGTAACCATGGAGACACTTCTACAAGCACATTGACTGTTAATCCTTTTGTAATTACACTTACAGACCCTTCTTCGGCCAACAAACTCCACTTCATAAATAACATCAATGAAAAACTGTTGCTCAAGACATTTATTTTCCTTGCATTTTTTATAAACTATTGTTTTCTGTGTATTTGATGTTTCCAATCTTTTATTAATGTACTGCGGTATTACTGGATTCACAAAGGCTATGCAGGCATCAATCATTGCAAAAGTTGAAACCATTACAGTAACACTGTATTTGTAGTGAGCAGAATGAAGGAAAGGCAATAATCATGATGCAATGACAGCCGTTGTGAAGTTTTATTTTGTATTGTTGATGTTTAACATGCTCAACATCTTTGTTTAAAATGTTGCATGGTAATATTTGCTAACCGATGGGAATGCCATTTGTTTTGCAGAAAGTATTTTTGTACATTTTAGAGTCAACAAATAAATGGACACATAAATGTAAACTCACAAACACAAACACACACACACACACACACACAACACACACACACACACCCTCACCCATCTGTCACAGGCTCGTATGATATGATTTTCTCAGAGTAATTCGATATTTATGTAGTTAACCTTTTCATCCTAAGTGAGTTAGAAAGGCTTAAATAAGCAACTTGCTCTTGCTGTTTCAATAACAGCTGCTTCATGACCTGACTAATGGAGCAGACTTTCTGCTGTGCGAGCTTCTGTTCGCCCAACAGCAATCACTTTTAATGTAGGTATGAGCCGAAGCAAAACAATCGATACACATGAATCCAGTTTATATCAATGTTCACCGCTAAATGTCCCACAGTCTTCGATCATGGGACATAATTTGCCCTTTGTAATGTATGGTAATTTATTTTGCAATTCACTTTTAATATAATGCTTAATAATCTTAAAATAATTCCAATCTTTGAGAAAGCTGCACGTGGTTCACATATTCACCGATTGAAAGATGCAAAACTGACAGTTGACTCCGGGAAATTTCTTTCTTTCTTACCTTTCATTTTCATGAGGAAAGCAGAAGATTATGCATCAATTTTTTATCATCATCAATACATGCATTTGTTTATGTCAAAACTACTGTACGTAATGTCTCTTTCGATCTGCGGTACAAATATCTGTGAAAAAAGACTATTATGAAGACAGTTATTGGCTTTTTAGCTTCATAAACCTGACTAGCTCAGTCACAGCTGTATTACCAGGTGTTAAAGAATGTGTAGGATGAATATGTATAGTTGATATCGTAGAAGTATTTCTTAAACACATGCTGTCATATATCTGCTTCTAGAGATTCTAATGAACTATCATTTACATTATTTAATATTTTTCAAGTTAACTGAACTCAAACAAATGTCACACAAATCGTTTTCAGCTTGATCAAGAGCAGATTAAAACGGAGTGGTTATGACTTTCTTTAAGAGTAAAAACCCAGGAAGATAGAGTTAGAGAGAAAGATGTACTTCTAATATCAACCTCAATGAACATCAGTTTCACTGTGTGTGGAGCTGTGTTTGCTGTACTCACTCTGATAAATAGATGAAGGCCTAAAAATAAACATGAGGGCATGGAATTCAAATCGATAGAGTAAAGACACCAACAGTGATGAGGTTAATGCAACATGATTCACTGGGAAGAGAGGAGAGGAGGGTGGACGCTCACCTCTGAGTCAACAGACACACATCAATCGCATGTGGATTCTCTGCAGCTAGAAGAGAGGTCATGCAAGAGTAAAGAGGACCGCAGTCGTTTACGCTGACAGGTTGAGAGGAAAACATCTCCTTAGGACTTCCACAACTCGCTCTGCATTCTGAAAACACATCCACAAAAGCCGTGTCTACCAGCCTTAGTGATGGAAAACAACCTTTGAACATGCTGGAAATACAGTACAAGCTTCACGCTGGGGAAAGAAGCAACAGAGGATGCGATGGCTGACAAACTCGTCCCCTCAGAGCCTCTGTTTCCAAAAACGTCTCTGCAGAGAAAAGGGATTGGAGTGATCCTATGCACTTCATGACATGCTGGATTGAATGTCAGACGCGCAGCAGTCAGTGGATGAAATATTTGGTGTTTTCACGCTTTGGCTTTTCCCATCTGCGGCTTGATATGCGACTTGGGAGGGAAGATTAAAGACTATGAAACGAGTGCATCAGGAAACCTGTCATCATAAGATCCGACTGTCGCTGGGGGGACATTTTCACAGCCGAGCTAAGCTCTAGCTCACAACAAATATGTAACCTTGATATATAAATGCAAAACTTGCAGTGGGAAAATGATGAGGAACTTGCAGGCTAGTCATCAGAAATGCTGCATGACACTGAAGCATCAGGTGTATAGTGTATTTTTCATATTTTCAACAAATCCCACGAAGAGACCAAAACAAACAATAAATTGATCTTTCTGACAACAGCTGCCTGTGTTTCATTAAAAAAAAGCCTGTGCAACAGACCTCCATTGTTGCAAAAAAAAACTATTAACAAGAATAAGTCTGAGTCAAAGCCAGTAGTAGTCTGATGGGAATATCGTCAGTTAGGTATTTGTCCAATACTTTAGATCATGGAGATAAATGATAAGCCAGGGGATCGCCATGGTATATTATTCATCCTGAGGGGAACATGAATTTGTTTAATTTGTGTAAAATCCATCAAATACTTGTCAAAACATTCCACTTGAAGCCAAAAATAGAGAAAATTGAGAGAATATATGTATTTTCATACATCCAGCTGTTATGTGTTTTGAACTTA
Source organism: Anoplopoma fimbria (assembly GCF_027596085.1). NCBI lineage: Eukaryota > Metazoa > Chordata > Actinopteri > Perciformes > Anoplopomatidae > Anoplopoma > Anoplopoma fimbria. The sequence goes on along the minus strand of NC_072454.1, from coordinate 8,910,314 downwards.
TTAACCATATCTACATTGATTGATCAGGGCTACCGGTCTGACTGTGAGCTCACCGGTTTCACTATAGGCAGAGTTTCCTCTATAGGAGAATCTGGAGAGGATGGGATGACAGAACGCTTTTACTCGCCACTTATGTCCAGCTTAAATGGGGCTTTCCAGTAAGATCTGCTCATGAATGGATTTAGGGCTAAGACCAAAACACATGCTTAATGGTTTTGGTCTTTTAATGGAATTTGTTGACAAAACCAAAAATAGCCGCATCCTTTAATATTTCTCCCAAAGCAAACCAAGAAACCAAGGCTAAGCATGAGCTTTGATTTCATTGTTATAGGAAATCTGGAGCTGCTCCACTGACATGCCACATAAAGCCAACTTTGTGGATTCATAGATTGGTGATAAATCCTTATTGTGATTAACTGCCCCCACATCAATCCATCATTGCAGGAGAGGCACACATTACCCCAATGAAGAATTATGAGCAGAACTAAAGTTGAATGAATCGGCTTCATGTAGGTGCTCAATGGTTCATATAAGTAAATAGGTGGTTGGGGGGTATGATTTTTTTTCTTCTTCCAAAGGGCAGTATGAAAGTATGACAACCACCAAAGTTGCTGCTAGTCCCTCTAGAAGTTGTCACCAGATTCCACACTTCAGTGATTTTAATCAGTTTTTACTTTTTTAGATTTATTCCCCTGTTACGGTCGCAAATGCAGGCTAAACTGTCTTAACTTGGAGAACCAACTGGGAAGTCCAGAAAAAAATACAGTTTTCATATTTTGTTCTGAGGGGCCATTAAATACACCTCCTCTTCACGTCAGTGTTTCGACCTGATTCAAGTTTAGTCAGAGGCTCAACTGAGGTCAACTGAGGTGTGTGTGTGTGTGTGTGTGTGTGTGTGTGTGTGTGTGTGTGTGTGTGTGTGTGTGTGTGTGTGTGTGTGTGTGTGTGTGTGTGTGTGTGTGTGTGTGTGTGTGTGTGCTATCTCCGCTGTGCAGCCCTGCACCCTGGGCTCCGCGTGAGTTGACAGACTTGCACTGCCACCCGCCTGGATGCCACTAACAGAGAACCTCTCTTGGCTCTAGTGGCTGTCTATCTGCGCGAAGAAATGTGTCGCTGTGTTTGGACTCGTTTGTGTTAAAAAAAGGGACATATGGAAATTTGACATTTATTGAATATGGTTACAATAACATGCAGCGACTAAATGCTACAACTCTACTAGACAGTGGCTCAAGACTAGACATGTTAGTGTGTCAGCTTACCTGCAGAAAAAGAAGAGGAGCCATGTGCTCATTGGCTAAAGAGGCCACTGTGCTGCTGCTTGAAAACCAGACTCACCAGACTCATCCATTCATCTGTTATCTACACCTGATAATCGGTCGAAGCCTCTCCCATCACACACTGGGAGAGAGGGCATAAGCTTCTCTATCGGATACAGACGGACGACTATTCATACTCACATTCACACTGACAGGAAAACGTTAAGTTGCCAAATCACCTTTTTGGAAACTCAAGAACCTGGAAGAAACCAGCACAAACAGTCACCCATAGGTTTTAAAATAATTGGAATATGGCACCCAAAGTTGCCACGGGTGAGTTATATAAAATGTGCACTTGACACAGAAAGCCCCAAACCGACTGGCGGATTCAATGCCAAGACCTTCTTGAACTAAGGCATTAGAGATAACCAGTTCCGGATAATAATAAAAAAAGATGCATTTCCCCCTTTTTCTGAGAGTTAGCAGGTCAAGTGCAGGAAAACAGTTATACCCCACCAGCAGACAACACTGAGAGACTGAAATTCTCAAGCCTTAAAAAGAGCCAGTGAACACTGGTGTGGTTTTGTCAAGATGTAAACCTCTGAAGATGGATAAAACATTTTTGAGTGAAGATGCAGTTTCAGTCAGACGCACCTACATCAAAGAATGGACTATTTCTAGCATATAGTTCCACAGTTAGTAGTAGAAAGGGCTCTGCTCTTTGAGGCGGCTCTCAAAGAATCTGAGCAGAAAACAAGGGATGGCTCAGAGAGATAATCTTCTCTTAAAAGAGCGCTCTACTGTTTTAGCTTTGGACTCCTGCCAGACTCACAATGGGCAGTTTTTTAAAAAAGTGTCCACGCAGCAGAACCTGATGTATTGATGAACTGTTTTTCATTGTCAAATTCTCATTGCCAATTTGGCCAGGTGTGCAGAGGAAGGAAGCCAACTTGGGTTTGATCTTCTCTCTCAAGTAATTTTTTCATTCTTGACACACCTATTTCTGTCACTTTTCCTGCGTAGCTGACATTGAGTGAGACACTAAGAACGCCTTCCATGAGACACTGTCTGAAAATGCGGCATTATCACCATATTTAATACAGCTATTGAGTCTATCCAATTCAATTCAATTCAATTTATTTTATATATATAGCCCAAAATCACAAATTACAAATTTGCCTTAGAGGGTAAATTTGTTCCTCTGCCCCGAAACCCTCATATCGGCACAGGAAAAACTCCCCTAAAAAGAACTGTAACGGGGAGAAAAGAAACCTATGGGAGAGCGACAGAGGAGGGATCCTTCTCCGTAGATGGACAGAAATGCAATAGATGTCACGTGTACAGAATAAACGACATAACAGTTACAAAACATTCAATGTATATGACATAAATGATTCATATAATAAGAGTAGTAAGCAAAGTAACGAAGGAAAAAAATAGGATTACTTATGAGTCTAAGGCTTTTGCTGTTGGGAAAAGTTATTAAATGGAACACCTCCACCTTCCAATGTGGTTGAATGAAATGTCGTACTTACAAAACATCACATGATCCTTCAGTCTTTCAAGCCGGAAGTCTCATCACTGATCAAGAATCAATAATTGACTTTTTATTTACCATAAGTACAGTTTCTCCCAAACCTAAACCAGTGTTTAGTTGCCTAACCCATACCTTAACTACAGTTTATTTGTCATAACCACAATGTTTCCCATACTTTAACCATACCTGCCATGCGCGGATATTGTAGGTGAGAACTTAAAAATCTGTTTCTACAGAAACATAACATTCCTACCTGGCAATTTGGTTGATTTTCATTAGTTTAGATAACTACCTGGATGTTTAAGTATCCACGTACGGTATACATGAGGACTCAGGATACTAATTAACCTTATTGTGTTTGGCAGGGCACAGGAGACTGAACCTGCTGCAGGGAGAGGTTTAGGTGAAGGCAGGATATTACCTTTTAAAAACAAGTGACTAGTCTGATTACATTTTGCAACATAAAACCCTGGTTAACTGGACAATGCACTATAAGGTCCAATGTTGTAGAAAGTGAGATTTCCATGTCTTTTTTATTGTTTATATTACAAAGCATGGTCTTGGAAAATTATGCTAACATTAAAATCACGTGAACATGTTCTAGTAGAAACCCAAAATACAAGTATGAACCTGAAAATGTGCACAATACGTCCCCGTTAAGGTTCTGCAATCAAAGCAAATGAAGTGAAAATGTTGTTCCTTCATCTTATTTTCACACCGCAGATCAAAATGTGATCAAACACTGTCGGCAATCAACTTTAAACCTTTGAAGAATGGCCCTTTACGGGAGAAGAAGAATTACAGTGTTAAAAAAAGAGAGAGAGAGACGGTTTTTCTTAGAAGTGTTGCCTTGGGCTTTTTATGCTACAAAGTCTATCCTCCGATCAAGTACACGATGGGTAAGGTTTACATCAGTCAGAGAAATTGTGCACTCAACAACCCCGCAAGAGATAATAAGCTATTATTTGTTCAGATATTCTCTCATGTAGCCGCTTTAAAGATACAGTATTTACATTTATGATAAATAATTAAGACCTTTCAGCACTTATTGCTACATCCACATTGAGCTGATATTGAGCACTAAAAGCCAATATTTTCCCTAATCACAAGAGTTCTTTTGTCATAATTAAAAAAAATTAAACTGTTCTCATGATTTTTTTTCATCTTCAAACTTGTTATTACAAGATAGGTGTATATTTAGTTTTTCTTTTGTAAATGCAATGCTGTTCCGTATCACGGATATCCATGGTTGTCAAATAACATTTACAACAATTCAAGGAGCCACTTTGTTGCACTGAATGACGTTTTCTTCATTACCGTGAACAATGCAATTTAGCCAATCCACACAAACACAGTCTTGCTGCTGCTGTAAATATTCTCCTGTTTCTGTCATGTTTGCTAAAAACTACAGCAGTGTTTAGGTGTGAAACTAAAGCTTCACAAAGCTTTGTAGCGATTGTCAGTTGAACGTGTAGCTTTCCAGCTGTTTTGGTTCACTGTCACTGCTCTTATAGCGTTGTTTTCGGCTGCAGCTGTTTTAGGTGAAAAAGCTTTAGAAATCCTCTGTACACCACCTGCTCAGCAACAATGGACAGACAAACATAGTTAGGGACTAGCTGGTGAACATAGAGGACAATTTAGCAGCCAAAGAATCAGATATTTCCCTCAATTGAAAAAGAACAAAATAGAGACAAAAGAAAGTAAATATTGGACTTACATCCGGCAGGTGGCCTGAAACACAACTCCAAAACAATGATACATTTTCTCTGCAACTACTCAATGTGTAAATCAGCAACCGTTTTATAACAAGTTAATACACAAGCCATAGCATAAAAACGTGTCAATTCGTCAATTTTGTGTTCACAACTTGTTTCAAAGTGGCGAAAACATCTGTAATGTTCAAATAGAGCTGGAACAATTAATCATTAAGATGCCCATTATTAAATTAATCGGCAACTATTTTGAAGATTGATTTATTCTTTTGAGTAATTTTTTTAAGAGAGAAAAAATCTGAATTCTCTGCACAGCTATTTACAGGTGAGCATTTTCTGGATTATTTACTCCTCCAGACAGTTAACTGAAAATCTTTCATTTTTCGGCAAAACAGGACATTTGAAGACGTCATCTTGGGCTTTTGGGAAAGTGAATCAACATTTTTTACCATTTTCTTTTCTGACTGATTCATTTTATCGACTCAACAACTAAATCGATTAATCAAGAAAATAATCAACAGATTAATCGTCAATGAGAATAGTTAGTTGCAGCCTTACTTTTAAAAACATAAACATTTGGTAATTACATCCATTAAATCTAAACGTATCTCCCTGATTTGCAACTACATCCCCTTTCAAATTAAGCCATTTTTATATCTGACTATTAGCACCGCTGCTAACAAGACAAGCAGCCACCAGCCTCCAGACCTCACCCATGTGTGATTTGATAAAGATGACTATTTTGTTATGGTTTAGTCTTTCGTTTATCTATTATACAGTCCATCAGACAATTGAACCTGTATTTCACCCAGTTATTATGGCAGCATGTGCAGAGATTTACTCAATTCCCAGCAGAAGGTTGGGTTTTTGTTCAACACAATATGACGCTTCTCAATAAAACATGACCAAAATCTTTATGAATCTAATTTCTCAATATGGGAAAACATTTCTGCCATGTGCGGATACAAAGGCAAGCTTTTTTTAACCTCACATTTTTCTTTCTAATGGGGGTCTATTAAATGGTTGAACTGTTGCAGCCAGTCTCCACCAAAACCTTTCATGGCAATGGAGAAATGATGCACCAAATTACTGACGCATGTATCCAAACAGTGCTGGTATAATCCGAGAACATTGGAATTAATTACATCTTACTGTTGCTCACTGGACCTCATTTATATTCAGAACAAATGGACAAAGTGTATTTTAAAGGTGTGTATCTGCTCTTGCTAACCCGATCGATGCTCGTATGATCGGGGGGGAAAGAAAAGCTATTAGGAGAAGCTCATTAAATGACCTTTTGTGAGCTCAGCAGGTCAGCATTCAAGTCAAGTAACAACGATGGTGAATGGGCTACATTCTGTGGACGGTCACATAGCAGTATGTGGTAAATGCCCAGTTAAATATTTTAGACCAGCTGCACCACATAAGGACTAATATCCTATTGACTTTCTGTCAGGCCTGATATGTAGCCTACAATAAAAAGCATTTCATTGAGTGAGCTAATCCTAGTGCAGTTTGTAACACAAGGGTTTTAATGTTACCGACTGTTCAAATATAAAAAACTAATGAAATTAGTTTTCTCAAGAAAATAATTAAAATTTACATTACGTTAGTTTTAACGGTGTGTGACCATCGAACAGTTCAATTAGAAAGTTTATTGATTTTGCATTTAGATAGTCTTGTAAATCTTAAAAAAGAAATACCCGTACACATACCAAGTGCCATACCACAAGATGCAAGTACAGAGGGTGACAGCAATATGGTGAGACTTGTGTGTGTGTGTGTGTGTGTGTGTGTGTGTGTGTGTGTGTGTGTGTGTGTGTGTGTGTGTGTGTGTGTGTGTGTGTGTGTGTGTGTGTGAGAGAGAGTAAAGAGATATTCTTTAATCCATATCTATTTCAGTTTGAGCTTCCACACATCTAAGCAGACCAAATATCATCTCAGTCTGCTCCACTCTTCTGTTTGAAAATGAGTTTAAAAATAACTAAAGCCAACAGCTGACTGACACAGCAATCAGGATACTATTGATAGATCAGCGAGAATCGTCTATTTATACATCACGTCTGCAACGCCATGCAAAACGTATCACTTGTACTTTCTATTGTGTAGCAAAATTAACATTTACAGCTAGGATAGCTACATGTGTTGAGATAAGGCCATGATCCAGATATTTATAAAGAACTCAACCAGTATAGTGAAGGCCGGTGTACATGTTTACAGAGTGTGTGACACGCTGTCCTGTTACCGTGTGACGTATGACTTTAATAAGACAAATCTCTTTTAGGAAGAAAAGCGTACTGCAAGGTGAAACGTTCTTTTGGGTGAGCTGCTAGCCAAGGTCACTTCTCTCTTTAAGGATGAAACAGAGACCATGATTATTCTGGAGTCTATAGTGTGGTTAGACTTGGTTAAACAGATTACTACATTTATTGTAATAAATAAAGAAATATATAAAAAAAATATAAATAATAATACAAATATGATCTTTTTTAATTGGGAAGTTTCAGGTACAGGAAATAAATTCTCCACACCAGACTCTCCAACTGCAACAAACAAACAATACAATACAATTATCCCACAATATACTTCAAGATAACAATAATTTCACAAATAATAGCCACTTAACTGTGCCTGAAAGAAAAGTAATACACTTGCCATGCAAAAGTTGTAATAAATAAAAACGATCTTGACGGGAGAATGTGTGCACCTGTACAGAAACTCTAACCTATGCGTACAGACGTCAGCGCTGTCTCACCATTACATTCACCGCACTGTAGGCACTCATTGTCAGCTGTGGAGCAATCCAAGATAGCATCAAGGGCATTAAATAGATGCAGAACAGAGCGTCAATATTCTCAAGATTCAGAAATATCAGCCAATACTGTGCTTATAGCACCAAGTATGATTTTAGTTTACATAAAGATTGGCTTTTAAAAATCGATCTATCCAATGCAGCTATCAGAGTTCACTGGAGATACAGCGGTGGTCACAATGTCAAATATTCACCACCTGCACATATGGATTGTGAAAATGAGCAAAATCTAGAAATAAATCCTGTGGCAGCTCTCGCACAATCCATATCCTCATTATAAGTCCTTTTCATAATGCTGGCCATATATATATATATATATATATATATATATATATATATATATATATATATATATATATATATATATATATATACACACACACACACACACACACTCACACGTTTATTTCATAATATAAAATAATATATATAATATAAAATATTTAATTTTCTTATACCTATTCTTTCCCTTTGTTTGTCCAGCTTTGTTTTCCTTGTCCCTAGCTGTCATGTCTATTTCTGTGTAGGTAAATTGAGAGTCAAATTCCTTGTATGTGCATGCAGACTTGGCCATTAAAGGTGATTCTGATATTACCGTATTGGGAGTTCATGAGTATAAAAAGTTTTATCATGCTTTAGTTGCAAGATATTGTGGGAAAACAAATTAAATACAATTTCATGAGCATTTTGCAGCTCGGCAGTTACATTTCTTTCAAAACATATATGCTGGTGCACATGAGTAAATAGAAATGTACCATATGTAATCTACCTCTGTTATCCAGTATTGGTCAGACTTTACCAGTAGCCAATCAATGGTGAGTTCAAATCCATGTTAGCATGTGGCAAAAAAATACTGGTTCTGAAAAAGGAATCTGCTAATTTACCAAAGTGCAATATTCTAAAATGGTTTAATGGGAAAGCACTGTTTATTGGAATAATTGACCCTTGATCTGAGCACTAGTATATTCCAAAAAACACTATCCATCTCTGCCAGATGCGCACTGCCACAGGGAAAGCAGTGTAATGATTGGTGCCAGATTATACATATGTTCCCCCTTTCCTATGCCTGATAAAGAGCCTAAAGCAAGACCGGGCAGAGACAATGTCTCCCCAGAGGCCAGACAGAGTTATTGAGCTACTCGTGCTCAAGTTATATATCTGCTTACATGATATTTATTACTGCTATAACTAAAGAAAGGAGCCAGAGACAATAACCTTCATTTCCCCCTTTTGTCTAACAAAGAGGAGCCATTAGCTGTGCCATTCTATGTTGTGCTTACAGTATATTTTGCAGGACGGGAACACATTGGTAAAGTTGCCAGTTAGTTCATTTGGTTACATTAATGCAAACAGCAGCCTTGGAGTAATATAAATCGTTAAGAACTCAGTATCTATTAGTCTTTCAGGGAAAATAAAATAGAAGAGGTTATTGGAAAGTCTGGCTCCCGGGATAGAAATATGCTTCTCTCTGTGGGGGTGGTGGGGGGGGGCATCATCTTTCCCTCTCTGGCCGAGCTGGCTGACTTCCCGCTGGCTACATCCACACATGAATGGCATGAACAGCATTTACTAATAAAGGTCCTTGGTAATATTTCATTTCTGGACCTTTGGATCAAGAGTTAGTTGAGGATAAACGTATGCATCATTTTACAGACATTCGTTCTGTAACGATTGTGTCCGTGATGTCCTAAAACACCCACGGTACAGATTATAAACGCTTTGGATTCAGGTAACGATCTGCCCTTTCCTTCGATGCCACCCTTGGGGGCAAAACTTCACACGTTTTGCACCACTAGTGGTCAAGATCTAACAACATTGTGTTTCAATGTTTCATGTGTAGTTAACATTACTAGAGTCTCCGGGAGCTCCATCGTGATACTATGAACTATATCATATACATTTACTCTCAAAAACACATAAGTGAAAAAATAACCCTGCATTGTCGCTGGCTATTTATGGGTTAAACAAGTGGATAGTGAAGTTGGGGATGCAAGTAGAGGGAACTGTGAGAAGAATAAGCGTGTGACTAGACCTCCTTGTTCGTCCCCGTCATCCCTCCTTGCTGCCTTTGGCCTTTTAAGCAGACGCTCTGAATCCAGAGCCATGCTGTCAGAGCGGATATCCACATCAAGATGTGTTTCTTTGCACAGGCACGTGTGTGTGTGTGTGTGTGTGTGTGTGTGTGTGTGTGTGTGTGTGTGTGTGTGTGTGTGTGTGTGTGTGTATATGTATGTATGTATGTATGTATGTATGTATGTGTGTGTGTGTGTGTATTAGTGAGTGAATGTCATTTATACACAGTGTTTGCATCTCTGCCGTCACTGTCTGAATGCATGTCTTTATGTAAATGACATGCACACATTTATTTATTCAGGTATAAATATATATATGTCAGTACATCTTTTTCTTGCATGTACTACTGTATATAGGCTTCTAGTGTGTAGGAGTAAGTTAAATATAACTAACAGACAGGTGAAATGTAATGAGCCATTCAGTCTTAACCTTCTGTAACCCTTTAGCTTCATTTTGAGCTCATATGATAGCAGAGAGAAATTGTAGTTATCACCTTCTTTGATGTTCTCGCAGCAAAGAATTTCGACAATAAATGTATTACTTGAAAGCATTTGCATGTGCATGGTGATTTAGTTGTGAATATGTCATCTAGATTTCCCAAATGGGCTGGAAGGTGCAAGAGCAGATTAACAGCACAATTAAATAGATTTACCTCGAATTATATAGTAGGAGTCCCTGTATAGATGTGCACCTGTGAGAGTCTGCAGTGCATATATATGTGTGTGTGTGTGTGTGTGTCTGAACTTCTATCTTTATGAGGACCAGATGTTCACAATAAGATTTGGTTTAGGATTAAGGTTAAAACTGGCTACATACTCGAAACAAATAGAGGGCAGGATTTAAATTCTACTACTGGGTCAAATTTGCAACCAGTATCTAACAGCATGGCAAGGATATACGCAAAATTGATCTGCAATATATCTTATGTCGGCCTATATTGTGTTTACAGTGCCACTAGCTGACTGACTGTACAGTAGTTTGTTTATTGGATTAAATCCAAAGTGGCAAATACTAGAAAACTGTTATTTTGGCAACCTTGCGCTGAGGTTTTCACTGGCTGAATGCAAGCTGCTACAGCTAACCGCTAACTGAAGGTCTGTCTATGAGATAATATCCTCGGTGGCCATTTTACCTGGGTCACGGTTTAAACTTGCCGTAATTGGAACATGGTGAAAGATGCTTTTGGTGCCTTTATAATCCTTGTGTTTTTCTACTAATCCACCAATACTGTTTTTATTCAAGGTAATGAGCGTAAGAAAACTCTGCCTGTTGAGAATACAAAATTTGGATTGAATTCTGATCATAATAGCTCCAAGAGAACAAACATTTGGCATCTTTGGTATGCAGAATGGCTAATGTCCTTCATTAAGCAATATCTTTTATGCAGAAATCCTAAATAGATTCGGTATAACGGCCTTCAGGCATGCAATTATAATTACACACAAGAGAGAAACACACGTACTGTGATATATTAACAGATTAACGTTATAATTTGAGTCACTTCCTGTTTTGCAGTTTTTTTTCTGGTTTGTTTTGATGATAGGGAGAGGTTAAATAACCTTGCTAACTCTAAATGAGGAGTCGTTTTAGTTGATGAAGTAAGTCTTGTTTGAGAAGGTTAATGCCGGCATCAGAACTCCCGATGGAGTACAAAATCTCCTTTCTCTGACTGGATTACTTTACCTGATCAAGACCTACATTTTATTTTGCTCTGCTGAAAGGAAAATCTTATAAAAAGGCATGAGGTAAGTGGTGGAAATATATGATGACAGACTGTCGGTATCAAGGCGTCTTATTTTGGTTAGTCAGATGTGGTGAACATGTAGTGCGACCCCTCTGTCTGGAATAACAACGGATTGTGTGGTTGGTTGTTCCGTGTTGCTGTCAAGGACATGGTTAACGTTACCGTTTTGACTGTAACGTAGCTGGCTTGCTGGTTATGCCTTGAGATATTTTGAAATGGGCTTTAGGAGTGAAGACGAGCACTTCTCCTTGACGTTAATACGTTGAAGGTTTACTTTACACTTGATTTACATGGAATTAGCTGCCTAGTAGTCAAATGTAACATTAATACCTTTGTTAGAACGTTAACGTTACTAAACATTACCTTTGAGCCAAGTTGGCGTAGCTAACATTAATACAATGTTTGCTGATTATAACTTAACTGTTAAGCAAACAGATTGGTGCTGTGTCTATTGAGACAGCAATCAGCAATTACTTTGACTTTGAACTCAGCTGGTCCATTTCTTGGTAGCCAACAGTAAAATTACCAAATTCACCAACTTTTTGTAGGTTTAGTTGACCCCTATAAATAAGTCTCATCTACTTTATACTGGCGTGTGGTAAGTAAAGCCAGCCGCCCTGGTCTCTTTGGTTTTTGGTAACGCATAGGTGCTGCACAGCTGACAAACAGTTGTTGGCCATTAGTGGCTAAAATAAATAATGCCCTGGTACGACAGTTGACAGTTATCTCATAAGTTACTATGTAATGTTGTATCTACTGTTTTATATCTATGGAAAAAAAACATGTTTACACATAGGAGGCTGGGATGTTTGAGTGGGTAAGTTCATGTTTTGATGTTCTAAAACACCTTGAATTCATATGTTCTGATGTATGTTTTTGTATCTATATGGCGTTTATGTTGAGTTTATGCATAATGCAGCATGTGGGGGATTCATAAAATGCATTGGAAATGAATTGGTTCAATGTCTCAGAGGAATAAAACTAAATAAGCAGTTGATCAAAAAGGCCACGATGTGGCTAAGCGACACACCAGCGGCTGTGGGTGTGTATTCAATGGCTGCCGTATTTCAGACTATAATGAAATTAGGAGAGATGTGAATGACAGTCATTTCCGACATATCTGCATGAAGATGCTCCACTGATCTAAATTAAGTCGCAATTTCACTTGTTTTGTCTCTACTGCTAAGCCACAAATGGAACTTGAGTTGCTTGGTAACCTCTAACTTTTAATCAGTCACAAGTCACCTCGTTGCCCTCAGATGTGGCCTCACTGTTGATGAGGTTAAAACTGTCTAACAGTTTCCGTGCTCTTTGTCTCCGTCTCCCCCCTTAGGACAGTCATTATGTCCATTTTGTCGCCTGTCTTCTCTAGTGTGCCGCCTTGCAGAGTCCCAGTAGCAAATTGCTTAAAAAACACAGAAGACATTGGACGAGGAAAGGGAGTCTGTGGCCTCAAGTATTCTATTCAGGGTTATGATAACACCACACGCGGTTATTACTAACATCATCATCACTCCTGAGATCTTCGAAGAGCGTGACAAGAGCATTCGACAAAAGAACTGCCAAAGATTTATGCTGAATAAAACAGTGAGGGCTTTGCAAAGTAAGTGTGCTCGCGTGCATGTGAGTGTAGGAGAGGTTGTGAGGATAAACGTTTGACGCTCAGCAGGGTGCCATACAGTGCAGTGAGCGCTGTGTGAGGCGAGGTCTTGTTGTCACTAAGTGGTCTCAGAGGTGCAGCAGAATCGTGGGAGATGTCACAAGCCATTGCAGAGTCAGGTCAGTGCAACTGTGTGGGACTCAGGCAGTGTTGTGACCCTTAAAAGTGACCAATGGGTTTGCACATGGTCCCTGCTGGATGCTAACAAATATTTTTGTTTTGCAGTGACACCCTGTAACAAGACGAGTCTGCAAAAAGACTCTGTGAGGCCGTACTGAGGCACAGCAATGCTTTGAGGTAAGTGCTAACATTAACGTGCTCACAGGGACTATGTTAACGTGCTGAAGTTGAGCAGATACGTTTACCATAGATATTTTATTTTATTTTCGTGTCATGCACAAAACTTGCCCAACCCTCATGGGTTTACAAGACACCAACAATACCGCTGCAGTGGATCCACATCTCAAGTCACATTTGATTACAAAAAAAAACGGTTGCTTCACCGCTCAATCTTAAACAAAACATTCTGCCATCTCTCCCAGGCCTGGCAAATAAAATCTGCTACAAAGAAGGTTCCTTTCCTAAAACACAACTCAAGTTTTTCATAGTCATCCAGCCAAAATAAATCAACATAAATGGAAGTCACTTTACTAAAGAGGACATCCCTTATGTCCCATACACCATATACCCACATAGCCCTCTATCGAGCCATGCTGCTAGCTTTGCTAAAACCAATTGATCACCTGACTGGACCAACATTAAACATTTGATCCAATTCATAAATCATGTTGTCGATAGTAATGTGTAATTAGTTAGTATGTCATTGTGTTGTATTCCAATGAAACACACAGAAAAATATCTGGAGTTTTATTTGAATGAGCTTTATGTATTTTGATATGTTTGACTCCCACAGTCCTACTTTTATGTGTTGAGCAGATTTTCACTCGTATTCAAGGTGAGTCGTCTCTCATAAGTTTCTACCCTCTGATCTCCAGCACGACTTCGGTGGTTTTGATTTGATTTTGAGTTCATAAGATTACACAAAAAAAGCAGCAGTTCACTACACAGTTGAAAGCTTTAGACTAAATTTCTTTCTCAATTTGCAACCTTGAATGTAAATGACTGCTTTACTAGAAGTTGCAGTATTCCATGCAAAATACTAAGGTGAATGAAAATATTAAACCATGGCCTCTAATCAACAGCCTACAATGCTGCAGGTAAAGAGAGAGAGAGAGAGAGAGTCATATTTTTACTGCAAATTAAAAAGTCGATCCTCTTGGAGCAAAATTAATACAGCCAAGTTTTTTAATACATCAAACATTTCAATAAATAGATTTGAAATTTCAATGTAGGAGTTTATTAATGTTAAATGAACTAAGCTACCATGTATTTCCGGTGCAGACACTTGTGTAATTGAATAAGCACAGACAAATTGTCATATTAAAATGCACCACCATGCTGTTCTTATTTACATAATTAGAGTATGCAAGCAAAGCCTTCATCTGATCTTTCTGTAACTACATTAGGAAGCTGCTACGACTGTTTGATTAGGATATTGGGAGTCCACTTTCAAACATACAAGGGGATGATGAAGCTTATCAGCGTCTGAGTGAAAGTTGTAAATACTCACTCAACTTTGAGGTCAATTTACTGCAAAACATTTTTTAATTACACACCTGCAAACAAACAAGAAGAAGCAATGTGGGTCATTAGGTAATCTAGTGTAGCTTGTTACCCAGGCAGAGCGTCTGCAGTTACCAGTGGGGGGGGCATTAAATGTATCCATAGCTATTTTGATTGCTTCATTAAATTGTGCCCACTACCTGAAATGACAGGGTTTGCTGCTTTTATTTGTCATTTCATTGATTGATTTCTTAGTTTTTTTTTCTTATTTCATAGACGAAACAATCAATGAATCAAGATAACTATCTCTAGATTAATCAATAATGAAAATAATTGGTAGCTTAAGTCCTAGCAGTAAATCCAATGAAGACTGGTTGAGCAGCTGAAGGAGGAAGGTAATAGTAATGAATTCATGTTTAAAAAACACAAGATGCGACAACGAAGTGAAAGCAAACTTGACCAACTGAAAAAGAGCAAAAAAAGTGTTTGTGAGCATGAAACTGTATTTCTCCAAGCTCAAGAGGCCAGTCTCCATCCCAGACGACCACAGAAACACATCCTGCTACCATGTGAGGTTTGTAAATGGTCTGCATAGGAGCTCACATCAGTCACACGGTGCTCGTTTCATTACTCCGCCTGCAGGGACGGTCCCAGGGGGATCAGTTTCATCACCATCCACACCTCCACTTGGCACAGAGAAGCCCGAGTTCTGTTTTTCACAAATGGAGAGAATCAAACGATTCTCCGTTTGTCCCACTTCCTCATGAAGTCTCTTACTGGTATGAATGACATTCGAACCGAGATGCCGATTTATATTCAGTCATGCGATGTGTTATAATCCTATCGGTCCTCATTCCTACAAGCTTTGTTAATACAGATTCTGGCTCTACTGTAACTGCCTGCCGGGGGGATTGCTTTCTAGATTTAGTTTGGCCCACACCTAATCTTTTCCTCTGCGCTGTTGCACCGTTTCATCCCATCTCATCATTCTTGCTCTATTTCTCTTCATCTCTCTCTTCCTGTCTGTCTATCTCTCGGTTTCTCTGACTGTGACTCTCTCTTTTTATTTTATTTTTTTACAAGTGTTCCTCAGAAGCAGCCCGCGGAGGAGGAGTGTGTCAGGACTGTATGATTATTCATCCTGCCAAAGGATGAGAGCTTTTTTTAACTCACTCACCTTCTCGGCCCACAGCCAGTTTGTGATTTAATTCATCAACATCCTTCTTCTCTACAAACACGACTCCTCAGAAAGAGAGACCTCTGATTGCGACTCTCTTTTAGAAACAGCTTCACACACAGAAACTTTTACATCAAGTTAAGTGAAAGTCTACACTTTGCTTAGTTAAGCATATATTCCCTTACCATTTCCACTGTAAGAGCAGAATTTGTAGTTTTGTGCTTGGACAATAAACGTCACTTGAATGAAAGAAGTATGTGCTTTTTTCACGCTCATTTATGCAAACTTGCAGACTGTGTTCCCCAATAGACCATTACAAACCAAATTGATATTATGCAAATACAGACAGAAAATTAGCTCAGGGGATGAGAGTTGTACTATTGGGACAGTCCAAGGCTGCCAGCAGTATGAATTAATTGTGTCCTGGCATGTGGGGCCGGAGGAAGCAAGAGCAGGGCGGGGGTTTCATCCCTCCTGGTGGGGCCTGGAGCGCGGCTGGAGTTTTAGATCTGGTGATTAGGCTGAGAGGTCGAGCTACTCAGTGGAAATCTCCTCTGAATTCTGAGGAAGCGCTGAAGGCATGTTCTTCACTGCATCAGAAGAGTAGGAGAGAGAGAGCGGGGAAAAAAAGCTTCCTTTTTTTTTTTTTAAGATGCAGACACAGCTGGCCAGTACACAAAAGATGAGAGGACTTAAAAGACTCTTTGATTTGAATCCAGTCTCATTGTGAGATTTGTCATTAGACCATTTTAGGGCAGGGCCAATGTCTATTACACATGAGCAAAGAGTCTTCTTGCCTTTGTAAAAAAAAAAATCTTTGAACACCAATCACTATTGAGTGCTGCATGTAACAATTATTTGTGTAATTAAAAAAAAAAACATGGATGCCATTATAGAACAGCTCATAAGACACACTTGAATACTCCAATTTGTAGTATTACTCACAATGAAAACCACTGGCTGAAATGCAAATGTTCTGGAGGTTCATACTGAAAGGGAGATAAAAATGCCCAAGGCTGTATTTCCACCTAAGGCACTGCATTATTCACAAGATAGTCTGCTGTGGGTTTTGGGAAAACAGCATGAAAACAGCCTTCCATCTCTGAGAGATGAGGTTTACATCTGACATGATACACCTACACCTATCCCTCAGCTCCATCTGCATCGCCATAGAGAAAGTCAGTTTTCTCGCAAAGAATTTTCAGGCAGGCATTCATGTGTGAAAGCAAGTGTTGTGCAATGGTTCACAGCATTAACACACAGTTAAGAAATCAATAAGATGCTTCGATGAACAGAATACTATTATACTATTACCTTACTAAACATCAGACACAATATCATGCTCTTAGTGGAGAAGGATGGATCCATCATGAACAACTGAATAAATAACAGCCATGTTAACAAGACGCAATACAAAAAAATCAAATACTTCTCCACAGTTAAAACGAAGGCGTCAGTATGCTCATAAGTGCCGTGTCAATAATGGTGAAACAGTCTTAAACCCTCTCTCCTCACAACTCTGATGTTTGAATTGGGGGAATATGCATCTGAAACTGAAAATGTTGGCATTTACGGCCACTTCATGCAGTGATTGGTCATGCATGTGAAGGTGAGTAAGTAAGGAGCATTTTTTCCTTTCATACTCCAAAGACTTACTTCTGTCACTTTTCATGGGTGCAACACCACTGATGCCTTTGAGGAGAGACTGTGCTAAATTTTTAATGAAATCTATTGCTTCCACACGGCTATCAACATGGCGCACTGGGAGGCAGTTTGCAGCTAACTGTGCCAACAACGACAACCGTGCTCACAAAGCTAACAGTGTGGACCATAGAGTGAACCGAGGGTAGGCTCTGCTACAGCTTCAGGTTTCTTACCCCCCCCCACAGTGTAGCCATTTGGTACAGGCATTGATACTTTTTATTCTTGCACACGGTTTGTCAATATTCCTTAGGCCCTGCTTTGTTTTAAGCACACCCTAGCCTTAAAAGTTTTACTCACAGTTCTGCACTATGAAGTGACGCCAACCCTCAGAAGCTAAGCTGTAGTCTGCTCTGTAGCTGACCTGCTGACTTGCAACAATTGGTCCACAGTGCAAGTATGGGATCCCAAAGAATAAAGGATGAATCTTCAATAATATATATATAAAATTGACAGATTAACTGACAATAGAAAAATAATTGTTGGTCTCTGCGCCACTGTTAATGCAGATTTCAGTCATTTTGCATTACCACTATCAAGCAGATCTCAATATTGAACAATCATTTGATGATCATTTTTCTCTTTCTCCATACACACAAGGCAAAGTAACAATAGTAAACCAACTGTCATGAGAATGTGCAGCTGTTTACTTGAGACCTACTATTTAATCAGACAAACGAGCATCAGGTTTTTCCCTTCTGTGATGTAACTGGCTGGCGTTACAAGTTCTTGACCAAGTGCAAGTCAAACAGTTTGCAGATGACACCTAACAGCACAGCGAGCCTGCCATGTTGATTCTTTATGTGCAATGAACGTGTCTTTTCTTCATGCCTTACATGCAACCACTGTGCACAGCTCCAACATCCATTTTCTATTTCCAGTTATTATGCAAGACATTCATAACATGAAAATGATTTGCTTCTAATCCACCATTTCCTTCGAGGTGCTGCTCCTGAAGTAGTCCCTGTAAAGTACCTCCAGCACAGCGGTTAAGTCCTCTGCTGGGAATCCTTTAATTGCATCACTCAGCAATCATGACACTCTGATCCCCTCGGGAAGATGAGCGTTCCTTTCCAGTCAATCAAATTTGCCGTACTTAACCTCTGTCACCTGTCACTCATCTGATTAAACACTGCCAATAATGAGGAATGTCAACACGGGAACTCTTGCTGGGCGCAATAGGCCAGCTGGAACGATTTTCAATAATGATTTATTATTTGATGCATTCTCACCAGTATGTATACAGATAGCTTGTAAGTTTTATCAACAACCTGATGATGATTTGTAATCTCAGTTGACTTACACCAAGTTGAGTACAGTTGTCACATTTTGACAATTAATATTTAAACAGTTTTATTTATTCTATTATACAGTTTGTAAAGCACTTTAAGGTGCCACTATGTATGAAAAGGCCTATATAAAGAAATTACCTAGTATCACAAGGGGAATAAAACTCTGTACGATATTAGTTCTAATAAAATGAAATAAAAATAATGTTTTTTTGAAAAAACTGAAAAAAAACATTTGAGCCAACCAGGATAGGAAGTCAGTGAAAAAGGGGTTAATCCTCATCATGTCCCAAATCATTGGAAATTTGCACATTTCAGAACACCTTCTGAAACGCACCTTTTAGTGTCATCATCTGTTATTTCCAATGCCAAGAATTAAGTTAAAGCTCAGCAATGACTATGTGCATCAAAATACAAATAACTCGGTATTATTTTAAAGAATTCAATCAATGCAAAGTCACTAGAAAGTCAGACAGTATAAATCGCCGCTTTTGTACAGAAAAACTGACTCAAATTGCCTCAAATCAGATATTTCAATAAAAGTTAACAGTATAATAAAGCTCACAGCTGAGAACTACAGCACGACTTCCTGACTTGTAAATAGCTTACATTGTACAACTTCCAGCGAAAAATGATAGTCCCTCTAGGAAGTCAATTCAAAATAATGAGCGTCTCGCCACATTTGGAAGCA
Organism: Anoplopoma fimbria; assembly: GCF_027596085.1. Lineage (NCBI taxonomy): Eukaryota > Metazoa > Chordata > Actinopteri > Perciformes > Anoplopomatidae > Anoplopoma > Anoplopoma fimbria. The sequence goes on along the minus strand of NC_072454.1, from coordinate 8,891,039 downwards.
CCCAATCTCCTCTGCCATTCTTAAATTTGCCAACCCCAGCGTCTGTCCTCCCCGCACTCATCTGTCTTCACCCACTTACAGCAGCTGTTGCTAGGGAACAGTTCATGCCTGCATGTACATATTAAGTTCCAAAACAATATTCAGGGTGCGATGAATCGACTGGTAAAATAAGAAATTCTATATGGAAAGCGATTCGCTATTTCAGTACTGAAATATGATTACCAATATTAAACTATAATGCATTACACTACTTTATAAGTTAGAAAGGTAATATAATCAAATGTATTGGTTACTTCGAAAGAATTTGTGACGTTAAGCCTCAAACTTCTCCTTTTACCCTCCCGTGAACCAGAAACCCGTGGCTGAACTGCTCACAGTAAACATTCTGCTTTGTAATCAAAACCTACAGGGGATTTTCTAATTAGGTAAGGAAACAGAAACTACACTGCGCGTGGAAGACGGGATGAGAGGGAGGATGCAGGAGGAAGTGTGGAGGAGGGGGAATGGAGAGAGAGAGGAAGCAAATAACAGGAAAGAGGTGGGGAAGACGGAAGGAAAAAACAGCAGAAGATGACAGGAAGACTGGGGACTTATCAATTAATTATAACGCCAAGGCAACTAGAGACAGTCGTAGGAATAGCATGCAGCAGAGGAGTCACAGTGGTGAGGAGACTGGGACCGACCCACAGAAAGAAAGCAGAAGGAAAAAAAATTTGCACAGGGAAAGCGATGTGCACAAAAAGAGATTGGATAGGGAAATTTGCACATAAAAAGCCCCAACAATGAGACTGGATTGAGGGAATGACAGAGGGGAATAAAAAACCCCAGACAGGCCTCTTAATCATGATCCAAGAAGGCAGCGGGGCAGTCTGCCAGCCACCTTGAGCCCACATACCTGTCTGTCAACGTGCCAGCTCTGCATATCCCACGGATGATGTTCCAGAGGGGCCCAGCTCCGTGGCCACACATTCCAACACAGAGGCCCTTTGAGTGGGCATGAGACGGTGGTTATGTGGCCAAGGGACCGCTCTGGGTCAGCCAGCATCGCAGAGCTAATACGTGCCTAGACTTTCTACCACTGAGCCCCTCAGGCCCCAACAGTCAATGAGCCCAGAGATTGCTGTGCCGCTTTCACTTTGGAAGCTCGGGATGCGAGGACGAGAGCGGGGGGGGGCAAAGCCACGGTGCCTTGGAACGAGAAGTAAAACAAACAGACGTTTTTTAGAAGCGGAAACGGGCTGGCTGCTTACATCTTAGCTTGCCCCTGATGTGTATTCAGCATTAGCAGCAACACAACAACAGTCTCTGAGCAACATCCTTTATCCTCTCTCCTGTCATCCACAGCTAAATATCCATTTTAACTAGGAAGCTGAAATCAGGGAGTTTGTGTAAGAATTCTCTCTTTGTACTTATTTGCAATTCACACGGGCAGCGTAGGCCTTCTCCAAATCATACTTGCAAATGATGCATGGGAGTATTGGTAAGTGGGTTCACAGGGATGTCGGGAGGTAAGCAAGAATCACAGACCAATTCAAAACCAATATTTCAAGAAATACCCCCATTGAGAAAAAGCACTGCGGGGTGAGTTTAGTCAAGGCAGTTAAGACGTTTCCTTGAAGCAAACAAAACAAAAAGGCAGAGAGCCAAAGTCCTGTCCTCCATTTCACTCGGCCAAATATGAAAGATGACACCATTTTTTTTTTTACAAAGCCTTGTTATGGATTAAAAAAAAACATATTTTAAAGTAAGAAACCCTTACCAAACGAGATAATCAGACATACCTCGTTTAACATCTTCTTAAGCCAGAGCACATTCATGTTACAACCTCACAGGTGTTGGTCTTCACATAATCAATCAGTCTAATGAAAACACCTGTGTGAACTTAAGATGCAGTGACACAAAAACACAGCAAACTACTTAGATTTTACCCTTTTAGAGAACCACCATTGACACGTGTGTTCTATTTATTTATTTTTCAGTAATTTATTGGTTTTTGGAGGTGAGTAAGTTTACAAGATACATTTGCCAAATGAGTTAAATGTTCCTGAAACCTTTTGTCCTCTAAAACGTTTTTCTGTGACAAAGTATGTGACTCCCCTGTTTGTGGCCATTGCAAGATGTTCTCAAACTATTCGCATTTTATTTTATTTTTTTGCCAGGAGTTAATTTGACACGTCACTCACTCAAACAGGCCTATGTACCCATAATGCAGTGCACTCTTAAAGTGACAGGCACACTCTCTAACGAGCTCATGGTAGAAAAAGAGCTACTCACCTCATTAAAAAAAACATTGGTGTTGTAAATAATTGAATGTCTAATAAATATAACATGTCCTTTGTCCAAGAATATTTAATTTTGTCATAGATGAGCAGCTGAAACATAAATGTGGTTTTCTGACCACATTCTGGAATAAAAACCAATATAGCTATCTGCTCCTACTGTCTGAATCAGTCATCACCAGTCACCAAACAATCATTGTATCTTCAAATTTAACTAATCAGTAGTCACTTGTAGTAGCAGATTCCCATCAGGCATAAATTGGGCCAGAGACAAGTTTTTCTAAATGAACTGAAAAATGTAATTCTCAATTACAGTGATAAATGAAAGAACAGAAGCATACCTGTCAGTGTTATGGTGCAAAGGGCCATTCTATTTAATACAATATTTTTCTTAGAAGAAATAAATAAACTTTTTTTTGGAATAAAACACATTTGGGATTATTTTCAACAAAATGTTTATGTCTTTTGGTCAGTCTATTGCAACTATAGCACAGCGGGTGAGCCTCTAATTAATTTTGCAAAATTAGGAGTTGGAACAGCAGAGAAGCAAATGCTTGGGTGGACTCATGTTGGATTCACTGCGATCTCAGCATCAAAGAATCCCAAATATCCAGGTCAATTTCATGATAGAATCATCAGAGCTGAGTCTGTGTTTGATTGGACATCCTTAAGCTTCTTGATCACTTCATGTCCCTTAAACCCTGATTCTACATTTCTGCATTAAGTGAGTCGGTGGGTTTTTTTCTTTCTCACTCCTGAACCAAATCTCAGATTACTGCAGGGTGGAAATTACCATCACTTCTTCTGAAACTTCAACATGAAAGCTCAAGTTTATTTTTTTTCATTACTGATGCCCATTGGATTTTTACAATATATTTCAAAGGTCCCTGTGAGGTTGAGCACTATTTCGGTCTTATAGTGCGGCATGACTTCAGGTGAGTCCCAGACTGAGTTGGTGTGATCGGCGTACTGAGTGACAGCGCAGCAATGAAATAATGATAAAACAGGAAGAGATAGAAAGGTTTAAAATTAATTATAAACACGAGAGAAGAAAAGGCACGTGGCCAAAAATAACAATCAAACAGACAAATCCAACTATTTATCTTTATCCTGATAGTATTGAACTCTGTAAGACATGTTTGGCAACATTATAAGAATAAATTAAAGAAAATCCTGAGCACGAGAATTAAAAAAAAAATCAGCACCCAAATTGTTAGTTTGTTAGGAGGATGCACTTCTGAGGGGGAAACAAAAAGGTTTAGTAAATATGAGGTACCCATTAAGTAACAATATGTTCCTTGAAAGCTCATGATGCATTGCTTTATTTGAGGAGGCATGAAGATTGAAATTATTTGTGCGTAATAAGGAAGTCATGATTGATTATTCCTTGTGTGCCATTAAGTAACTGATTCAGAGCTAATTAGGAAAGATGAATTGAGGAAGTGGACAGGAAAAAAGAGGTTCATTAAGACAGTGTCTTGATCACACTGACTAATTGGTAATATTAGAGTAACCAATTCATGCCTAACCTCTTTTGGACGGGAAATCTTTGGACTGTCGGAGGAAACCAGACGGGTATTAACATCATCCATCTTGTTTGCTAGAATATACAATGTTGGCTCCCAGTTTTGTCATGGCAACAACTCCACTGTTATATTTCTGCATTTTTCAGTCTGTTTCCTTCCAGTTACTAACGTTTCCTTTCAGACTTTGTCATTCCCTTTTCCCTCAGCCATTCCTCTCAGCTCATCACCACATGCCTGCACACATGCTCCGAATTCCCTTTCCCAGTTTCCCAGCAGATAGAGGCCTACCTGCTCACAAACACTGGCTCGTTGCCAGATTATTGTGCCACTGTAGCCACAGTGGTCCAGCCTCTGTTCTTGTTTCCCTGCCTGCTCCTTTTTAGGATTCAGCTGTCTTAGTTGACTTCCCGCCTGATGTTGAACTTTGCTTTAAATTTCAACCACATAAACCTTCTCTGTTCCCAGCACCTTTTACCAGAAGCATTACAAGTGCTAGGTACTTTTAAACACTTGTACAGCATGACCTTTCCATCTCTTAATAACCCTTTGCATCGACTCTGACCGGATGTATGGTCAAGCTGATGATACATCTTAAACTGACTGCATTTCCCCATAATCAGTTTTGCGTTACAGTACGGATCGTTTAGGCAGCTCTGCATAACATCCTGAAGAACTGCTTTAGAGGAAAATGTGTTTCTCTCAAAGGAAATGTTAATGCAATCTGCTGCATTAAGCATGCACAAGGGTCTATTGAATAAGGCTGAGACCCACATTGCGCTAAGTATTTTGGAAACTTTGCAAAATATTAAATAATTGAACTATTTTACTGTTACATCATTCCATCACTGACCACATTTGAGTAAAGTAAATTAGATCTAATTATTGTTTAATTCACAGGGATGATTACGACATTCCTGAGGCAACCTTAATGAAATTAGCTGTTTGATTAGTGATTTCACGCGGTGCAGTGTACATTCTGTTTCTGTCTCGTTAAAAGCTAATGAGTCGACTGCTCAGCTGAATCAGAGGACTCATGCATGTCCTCCCCAGGTGTTTCTCGCACATCTAAAATCCGAATCGGGTTTTTTCAACCACAACAGAATCTCTGATATCTGATTTGCTGGGCTCACAGCACCATTGCATTGTCCAGAAGCATCTCCGTCATTATCGCTGCCACCGAACCCTCACTACAGAGTGATTCTGTGCACTGTGTGTAGTTATCATCGCTGAGCCCCGAACAGCCAGAGCAGCCCGGCAGGCCTGGAATTAAGTGCAGCATCCCAGCAGGCCGTTGGGCCGGTGATCCCTTGACGCATGTGGCTCCCTTGGGCTAAATGCTGGGCTGAAGCGCTGATGGAGAGGGCAATTAAAACAGATGAGAGCATTAATAGTTCATAAGACAGTGTGTGTGTGTGTGTGTGTGTGTGTGTGTGTGTGTGTGTGTGTGTGTGTGTGTGTGTGTGTGTGTGTGTGTGTGTGTGTGTGTGTGTGTGTGTGTTTGCAGGTCGAAAGGAGAGCAGTAGGTTAAAACTTTGACATATTGTTTCTCTCTGTCCAAAACACATGACTGGAAACAAATAAAGGTTTCAAATTTTGAAACACTCTGTCACAACCATTCATGAACCATACGTTTGAGGAACAGGTCAGTGAGGTCAGTCAGAGGAACATGCCGATGTGCCTGTCTTACATTAACACCCGCCACTGCAGCTGCTTCCATGGCAACCAACGAGACACCCAGAAACACACACACACACACACTTAATAAGAGTTCACATCAATAGGCAGACGTTCACATGTAATTGCATTCACAGTAGGTAACAATATATGTGTAAAAAGCAAAGGGTTTTCTCTCTTCAAAATGTTTCATGAATTCTTGCTTCAGCTGTCTGTGGAAATACTTTGAGTGACAGAATATGAGGAAAGAGATTGGAAACCCTGCAAACAGTGTGATTGTGAGAATGAATAAGAATGTGTGAGGTAGTCAGAAACGAAAGCGGAGGTGGAGAAACAGAGGAGAATACAATTGTAAAAAAAGAAGCTATTCTTCTGCTGTTGCCTTGTTAGGACAGATTTGGAGTTTTTCGGGTTAAGGTGTTACTCTGCCTGGACAAGCGAGGATAATGAGAGCAGAGATGCTAAAAACTTTAAATGAACTTTGCAAAGTTCCAGGCTCTTTTCGTGCAAGCAGGAGCTTAGGGAGTGCAAGAGAGGCCCACATTGTTGTCTGTATTTACCATGCAAATGTTTTTAGTCACGCATGGATAAGAACAGCAAAGCCATTTTAACACCGGCAACCTCAGTTTCAAATGTTTTCATGCCTGGCAGACTCACCTCGACTCTTAAAAAGGTACAGCAAAGTGTCCCGTTGCCTTGCATTGATCGATGATGGAAACACTCTGAATATAGATGATGCATAGGCTAACCTAAGACCTCCTCCTGGATCATATCGATTGTGCGAGAGAAACAAGTGACTGTTGTAGGAACATATTTAATTTTCCCTCCACAAAAGCAACTTTTTTTGTCGTTGTCTTCGCCACTTGAGGTCTTATGGCTCAGACCCAGATCGTATCAATTAACGCATTCAATGTAAAGATTCATGATCCCCAGAGCTGTTGTCTGTATGGAGTGATGTAACAGTGGAGCGAAGCAAATTAATATTTCTTGCCATGAGGGGAATAGAAACTCTACTTGGCTTAATTTGTAGTCACTTCCAGGGTTCCAGGCTTCTTTTTATGCACATTTGTTCAAAAAAATACCAGAGATTTAATGCAGAGAGAGTATATAAATGTATTAGAAATTAACATGTGTGCATTACAGTTTCAAAAGAGAGGACGGTATATGACATTGCTGCAGATGGACCAATGTCAGCATTTCCAAACACATTTGTTTCTCTGCCCGCTGCGGTGCATTACAAATACACAGTTATATGTTTTCTTGTGATGGGTTGACCAGGCCATCTTTATTTAATATGATCATTCATCAGCTCATGATGCCATGAAGGCCAAAACATGAAGGTCACTTCTAAACTATTAAATAGACCAACTTTTAGCCACAATAGCAGCATGCCCCTTAGGGATGCCAACAGTCGCTCCACAACTTTGGTCCAGACTGAAACATCTCAACAACTATTTGGATGGATTGCCATCAAATTTTGTCCGAACATTAATTTAACGTTATCTTTATTGTATTGGATCCCCTGACTTTTTTATCTAATGCCACGATGAGGTTCACATTTGTGGATTAGAGTGAAATGTCTCTTCAAGTAGTGGATCGATTGTTGTGAAATTTGATTTAGAGATCCACACCCCCCTCAGGAGGAATTGAAATAACTTTCTATTTCTATAGCACCATCATTAGAGGGTTAATATCATGCTCATTTTCAGGTTCATAAATGTATTTTTTACAACATGTTTCCAAGCTTCAATGTTAAAAAAAAAAAAAAATCTTTCTGTCTGAATATAGCTTTATTTACCGTGTCAATAATGCACCGTTCTAGCGCCTGTCTCTTTTAGCCCCCCTCTAGAAAAAGCCCAGTCTGCTCTGATCGGCTTGCGAGGAAAATATGGTCAACCTTTGCGGTAGTTCCAGAGCCAAGGGTCGAGATGGACGGCGGTATATTCTAATGAGCCTGTACGTGAAATAGAAAGGGGAGACAAATCTGAATGGTTTGTTGAATCACATGTTTTCTGATCTTGGCGGCCACAAAAAAACGACTGAGTTGTCTTATTTCACAGTTTGTGGGTTGGTAGGCAAGCACTATGTCCCCTTTAGGTCAAAATTTCAATTTGCCCAACACTTCACAAATCATAGTTTCATGACCAAATAGCAGCAAGACTATTATTCCCATCAGCCTCAGATTTACTTAGTATTTAGTTCTCACAGGATATGTTATCATGCTAACTTGCTGAACTAAGATTGCAACATTATATGTGCTTAACATCAGTCATTGCTGAAGTTAGCATTTAGTTCAAAGTTGTGTACAACCTCACAGAGCTACTTGTCTTCCTGTGATCTTGAATGCATATTTTCAGAACGCCTGGTGTGAGACTGAATGATTTTATGGTTGAAATAAGCAAGTTGGTAGTCTACAATATTCTGTACTATGCAATTCAAATGTCCGCAGAAATGTCAACCTGGATGTTCTTCAAGCTGGTACCAGTTTTGGATTGATACATACATTGACCTGTATGGTGGAGTATTAAAGGAACAGAGCAACAAGCACATATTCCACAGTTGAAGATGCTTATTATACATGATAACATACTTATGATACCAATAAAAGGAGTGTTCAGTGCAGTCAGCAAAAAATGAAATAACACACCATGTTTGTGTTTTCACAAACATGCCTGCTCCTAAACCATTCACAACAGCTCTACCGTTTTTGGTGTAGTGTGAACATTATTTCAATTATCTCTCACCGCTGCAGAGGATGACAGTGTGCAGAGAGTACCACATGCCATTATATGGACTCTAATATTTTCCATATTTGCCAAAAGATGTCTTGGCTTCAAGACTTCAGACTTCCAACAAAAAGTAGAAAAAATGGGCGAAATTCAGCTGTGGGTAACAGCGGAGAGAGAAGTAGTGATACAGTGATGGCATAACGAGCCAAAGACATTGACAGGTTTAGAAAAAGAAAATACAATACTGGTTTTACTCAAACACTGCATGTCTTCTCAATTGCATCATGGTCTGTTACAGGTGCTGCCGGAGGGGAAACTGGCATCCATGCTTCTGCTATGATCTATTATATACAGCCTGTTGATATGATAAAACGTTCCAAGTATGATTGTTGACTGTTGGTGCAAACTGTTGAGTCTAAAAAGAAAAAAAGAAAATGGTGTTTAAAGAAGCCTAAAACATTATAATTATGTTGCTTTGGATTGCTGAAAATGCATTTTTGTCAGCACTACAGCTGCAAACCAAATGCCTGGCATTCAAAATCAAGTTAAAGCGCAATAGAAGTGGACTCAGAACTGCAAACTCTTTGAGTTCACATTTTGCGCCATTAGTATGATTATTTGCTTATGTACTGTTTTTGTCTCAACAATCTTTAATGTTCGAAACAGGTATCACACTTTTATATGTTATATTGATCTATTTCTATCACTTTTTAACCATGGCTTGAAAATATTTTAATAATTACTATTAAATATTATCTATACAGCGATAATTTGATGGATTGAGGATATTCATGATTGTGTCTCTTTGTAAATTACATCACAGACTAAAATCATGAATCTTTAATTTTTTGTCTTGAGGGGAGTCAATCATGTTTACAAATGTGAACTACAGCTAAACCCAAGGTCTTAAAATAAGCATGAGACATTCTTATTCATTATGGATCCCTGCTTTAATTGTGACACGGCAAACACGGCATTTAGAATTTCCTCATAATGCGCTCCTGACAATGCAGCGAATACAGGCACATGACTTACCTGAAGATAGAGACGCTAATGCTGAACTGAGTCGTATAACATGCCTAGAGGGTGTTTATCATCTCTTCACTCCATTCAGGCTCCAGTGAAAACACCAATCCTTTACTTGTATACAAGTTTCTATGTGCTGTCAATGTACAATGTGAACAACAAGTTTGTGCTAATAAATAAATAAATAAACACCTCACCTTCTCCCTGGATTCCTTATTATACAGCTGAAGACATTTGGATTTTGATGATGAATGCAAGTTGTCTGCAGTACTTGAAATGGAGTGATAAGGAGCGGGGTTATGAATCCCAACATGCAGTAAAAATACGAATAAGTTCTAGTCATGTCATGAAGCCAGAAGTTGTAATCAGTAAGACTAGGAGCTGAATAACACACTTTAGAGATACCGGCCTGAAAGTTTGCCTCGCTCTCAACTGTTAACACTCTCACAGGGAATTAACTGCTTGTGTGCAAGTGTCAGCAGCTTCAAGGGAACTACAAAATACAAAACAGGGTCCTGAAAGAAAATGAGTAAAAACTCTCAGTTTAAGTGTGTTAAGAAAATCCTATTGCGGTCCAGCAGCAAATCCGTTCAAGCAAAATAAAAATGCTAAACATATTCCACTTAGCGACAGAGGAGACAAAACTCTCTCAGATCGATGCTTTTCTTTTGTTAAAAGCATAACCAAAAACTTTTACTCACCCTCGGGAGCTTAACTGTTTTTAAAAGTTTCACAGTTCCTTTTTTCCTTATTTTCTTACTTTACTTTGTTCTTCTTCTACCTTTGTAGCCGCAAGATGCATCTCAGGAGTAACGTTATCCTCCACCAACAAGGAATAAGTTTCCTAAATTTCCACTTTCCACATAGTTTTCACATAATCATAGTGGCAGTTATTCATTGTATTCATTCAATGTAATGCTGCATTAACCAATAATTCATCTTCATCCTTTCATGCAGGTATTTACCAAACCTGTTACTTTATTTTAACCAAACCCTATTTATAAATACTTAATTTCATCTTCATGAGAACTGGATGGACCATCTGCTGATGAAGGTCATGAGATGCTGCTAAAAGCTCCGGGAGATCTGGAGTGGACATTGAGATAAAAGTCAAGCTCAAAAATGAACCCTCAAGCTCAACATGTGTTTTAACATATTTCTAAACAGTTATAAAACCGCCTGTGATTTTTATTACATGAGTATAAAGAGTACATTAATGCATTTAACACATTGTAAGGTTTTGTTCATGTGTGTAATCATTAAACATTAATATAGCTATCATATACTGTGTAATCAATCATTCATTAACCAGTTTAAGTTATAACTGTGGACAAAACCATTAATAATTATTTAGAAACTATTCAATTATATCAGTTTACAACTTGATTGTAATGTATCAAGACTGCTTAGACACGATAAACAGAGGAGTTCGAGTAAAGTGATACCTTAAAGCTCATCAGCTGATCTTAATAGAAAGTACGTATCAAAAAAGAAGGAAAAAAGTCTTTACATTACATTACATTACATTACAGTCATTTAGCAGACGCTTTTATCCAAAGCGACTTACAGGAAGTGTATTCAACATAGGTATTCAAGAGAACTACTAGTCACCAGAAGTCATAAGTGCATCTCCTTTCTTAAACAAGCATCTTAAAGCATAAACCAGAGCAAAAGTATAGTGCAGAGGCAAATTACTACGAAAACAATAATTGCAACAGACTAATACGAATATAATAAGTGCTACAAACTACTACGAATAGGATAAGTGCAGTAAACAAGGTTTTAGTCCACAGGCTAGTGATGACAGCTGCCTCTCATTTCCTTCACACATTTTACATTGAAAGGATTCAGAAAATCCTTCAGGAAATCTTATTTACTTTTTTAGACTACAGTGCAAAGTGCTCTATGCGTCCCAGGAGTGTAGTGTTCACAAAGTTAACTAAACTAAATCCAAATCCCTACATTTCACAGCGTATTGGACGAGTTTTCATGTCCTGTTGCAAGCTACCGTCACTGCTTCTGTTGTAAAACAGATATACGTTAAAGCTAACAATGCTCCAGGAGGATGATGTGAAGCTTCTCCACCCCCCGTAGAGCCAGACTCTTGAATGCTTGAAGTCAAACACTGCAAAGCACCGCTTAGACACCTTCCCCATGATGCTGACTGTTTTACTTGGAGAGGATCTGGGCCTGTTCTTCCCAGTGTCTTCTTGTTCTCCCCCAGGCGCTACAGCCTTTCAGGGCACCCTGCCACTGCAAAGGATTAATATTAATTCCTTTCAAATTACTCGGATATTCAATTATGCAAGATAATGCAAATACTGAGTCTTTCAGTTCAGATCTACTTCCTACACAAAGAAAATAAATTAAATATCTGCCAATTAGAGGAGCTTCACGGCTATTTGTTTTTCTACATATGTCCACCTTTAGTGAGCTGGCTTCCTCTCTGTGTCGGTGAAATAAATGATGTAATGGTTATGATATTTGGGAGATGTTGCCATCTGCCGCGTATGTATAATGCAACAGAACCTTTGGCATTAAATGCATCTTCACTATCAAAATGGCTTTTTCCGTCGTCATCTCTCAGCGCTGCATTGAAAGTTGCGCCTCCATGAACGCCAGCCTCCGGGGAAGAATCACAGCGACCATTAGATCGGAAAAAAGGAGGTCTTCAAACTCTGTTTAGAGGCTTGTGCTGCTGATGTTTTGATTTGCTTTTCTGGAGCCACAGGGGTCTCTACTAGTTGGGCTTGCATGCCCTCAAATGCTTCACGCTGGCAGTTAATCACTTAAATCTCCAGCAACAACACCAAAAAATAAAACAGCCAGGCTATAGCGAGAAAGAAATATAAGAGACTGGAGGAAAGGACCACGACAGGGGAAAGTGGGGGAGAGACAGACCGACAAAGTGGAGTAAAGGGGGAGAAATAGTGCAGATGTGGCTTCTTTTTTTACAAAATGTTCAATATAAAATTGATTCTTATATTGTAGCATATAAGAAGGACAACTTGTCCAATACCTTAGATACCTGCATTTAGAATAACTTATGTCCTTTAAACAAGCAGGAAAAAACCGACATTCCCTCTTTCTATCTGCCAATCACAGCTACGCTTTCTCTCAAAACTCCTCCTCCTTGATATCTGAAATGACTGACAGGCTTCACAGCACCTCTGACAACATGTTTACTGACACCCTGGAAATTGCAGCTGCACATAACAGCTACTTATCAGTAGGTTAGATGACTGAACTATCATCTGTGAATACCGACAGTCATAATTGTAACTATAAACATGTCACCCAGTCTGTTGCAGTGGTTTCATTGTAGAAAACAATCCATGTTTACAAAAGGGGAACTGTTTGCAGACACGAGGAGGGAACCTATAGTGACTACTGAGCTTGTGCTGTGTTTGGGAACGTGGAACGTACAATCCTGAAATAATAAAAGTTGTGATTTGACTAGCTCTAGCATATTCTAGGCTGACTCACATGTTAGCAGTTAGCTTTCTAGCTACAGCCGTTCACTAACCAGCCTTGTTAGTAGTTTAGCCATTGATGGCGGAACACATTTTTGGACATCACTTGAGTTATCTGTCTTTGCACTTGGCTGCATTGCATGATCATAAAAATATATAATATACATTAGCCCCAGTAGACCGAGATAATCGTCCACTAAAGAAAAACCTTAACCTGTATCATATTTTCTGCTAACTACTGTGACTATTAAGGGGTTTCAGTTGTTACACATTGCAGGATAAGTACAGGCAGGCACTAGAGGACCGTGGATTTAAATAAATAATGTTTTTTGCATGTTATCCACCACTTTCTCTCGATGTATTTCCGGTAAATCTCCACAGTCAACCTTCAAATAGCTAGGCAAAATGCCAAAAATATTAAGTACAGGCATGCATCGCCGGATTGGCCCCTAGTTTGCAGCCAGGAAAAAGTCAATGTTGTGCACAGCAAGATATTTTTTTTTTACATGTCTTGTTAATTGATATTAATGTATTCCCTCTGTGGGACAATTTTCTCTCTGGCTCGCCCTCGATGTTATGATCTCAGGACCAACGCACAGGCACAGATGCTGTGACTGAGCTCTTCGTAACGTTTGCACAACCCAACCCACACACTTAGCCTGCTTCCACACAGCAAACCAGCCTCAGATTTAGTTGTGTCCAAAAAAAAAAAAAAAAAAAAGAAAAAGGAAATTTAAATAAAAAGCTAAAGAAACTCAGGTATTATTCAGCTGCTGATTTGGGAACGTGTATTCTGAGAGCGTTTGGGTATATTGTGGAATATTCCTGGTGAATATGCATTAACTGTGTGTGTTAGTGATTGATGCTATGCATTGGAATGAAACAATCTCCTTGCAGTTGACACAGGGATCAACTGAAGGGGTTTGGAATTATGTCTGTCTCAAAAACACACACATACACACACACACACACACACACACACACACACACACACACACACACACACACACACACACACACACACACACACACACACACACACACACACACACACACACTGCTTCAAGCCCTAATACATACCCACATATGGACAGACATTCACACCCACAAACAGCAGCCCTGCTGATACCCACACTAACCAGCAACTATAGACAGCAGAAAATAAGGCAGACTGAGCCTGGAGGTGGAGAATAGAAAAAGGCAGGGGCAGTGTGGGGTAGTAATACTACTACCACTCCGCTCTGCTCCTCCTCTGGCCCGCCCGTGGACAAAGCCCATCCGTTAGAGTGCAGGTCACGCACACCCAGGAATACAGATGGGCTGCTGAGTCTTTCTGTCCTGCCACTCAGTGATTCAAGGGGCGAGATTAAACAAGAGCAGCTACCAGCACATATATGAGCAGAGAGCGTTGTGCACAGGCTCTGTTCTGTTCGGATGTGTAAATGAGTTTGTGGCACTGTGTTTACACATTTGACGTGGTGCAATGTGCTGCTGTGCCTTTGTTTGCTGCTTTTATTGCAAATTGTTTACAGGCCTGTGTGTGTCTTTTCATTCGCTTGATTGACCGTGTGTACCTAAACCTGCAAATGTGTGTGTGTGTGTGTGTGTGTGTGTGTGTGTGTGTGTGTGTGTGTGTGTGTGAGTAAACAAGGCAGCAGTGGAAATTTCCTTTTGGGCTTTAAAGCAGTGTGCTGTGGCAGCTGAATAGGGCAGCTCTGTTCGAGTAAATCCTTTTGTAGTAAAAGCCAAATAATTCAAGACTTGTACACAAATCAGTGAGTGTCGGTCCGTCGCCGTTCTGCTGTGTGATCAAGTGCAAAGTTCTTCATTCAGTTGACAGTGTGATGCTCTGGGTTGGCTCTAAGTTCTCCTGCAGTTTCAAGATAATGCGCTCAGTGCAGCCACAGTTTACCCTCTGACTTAATCTGTCTTGACGTACAAACTGAAGGGCAGTAGTTAGAGGGAAGAGCTGCTCTTGGTTTTAACGGCAGTGGTGCAAAGTAACCAAGTACAATTACTCAGGACCTTTTGTTAAGTACAGATCAGAGATACTTATTGTACTTTTTACTCCACTAGATCTATTTGATTTCTCAACCTGGAAAGAGTTAAAACAAGGGAGTCTAAAAACAAGCAGGTGGAGAACTTTGATATCTGAACTGAAAACGTCTGATCTAACTTGGTTGGATGCACAACGTTGCTGCAGAGGACCAGGAGGATGCAGGTAGTCGCAGCCTTGTGCTCCACTGGGAATTCATTATTATTTAGCTATCCTTAAAAGAACAAATAATAAACGCCCAAACAGACTACAAAGTTTGCTTAATTAGCTTCACCCTGACCAGCTACAATATTAAAATATCGCAAACATGTTAATGTATCCTCATCAATAATTTATTAAGAAAATAAAACACTGTAAGAAGACATCTGCATGAGAGTACCGTTTATGCTTTGTGATTTTTCTTGTGGAAAAAAGGCCGTGTAAAGAGAAAAAAACAAACCATGAATTAATCCTACTCACAATTATCGCCTGATAGATGATCCATTGTTGCCAAAACTATTAACAACACACCTGTTAGCGTGACATGTCCCTTCATTATGTTAAACAGGGGGGCTGTAGTTTATTTGAGTTAATCCCAAATACTCCCTCCTGCTACCATTAAAACGCACTATATATGTGAATAACATTTGCTAAAACCTACACTACCTAGGTTATTTAAGAGACAAACCAGCCTTAAATAAAATAGTAATTTGTCAGTAGATTTTAATTATTCAGACCAAGTCCTCAGTAGAAACCATTGGGTACGGGGCTTGTGTGGCGTTCACTCCATATTGGAGTTAGAGTTACCGTAAGTAGGAGCTTCCGAATTGTAAATGGCATTTACGTCAACTTCACAGTAGCTCCAATTTTCAACTAGGAATTTACCATTAGTATACACAGACGCATTACATCAGCTGGAGTGTCCTACATGTGATTAAACCAAAATGTAGAGGATTAAGTGTTTAAATTAGTAATGAACACTCTTTAACTCTCACATAACCAACACTTCAGTCCAAAAACTGCCCTGAATTGACCTGTGAGGTGAAGAGTCACCATTTGTTACCATGGGAACCTTTCCCATCCTTAATTTGCATATGTATATATATATATATATATATATATATATATATATATACACACACACACATATGCAAGGTTTATTACTTGTAAAAGGATGATTTTAAATTGTGGCATTGCTCATTTTTCTAACATTAGTAACAGACATTTATACGGTTATGTTTTTAAGCCTGCTTTTCTCTTTGCCTCAATGCTCCAGTTGATCATCAAAAAGAGGATCCTTGAAGAAATAAATATGCTTAATATGTAAAATTCTAAATATACAGTGCTATGAAAAAAACTGATTTGAAAGTAAAAAGCCAGATTGAACGTTCAAAAAAACAAAAACAATCTTAACCCACATAAGTATCATCAAACGCACTTAAAGGCTCTGCAGATCCCACAGATGAACGCTTCTCCACGTCTCCAGCCTGTTTCACGAGTTGGCAAACAGGCGGTAACATGTTTCCTGGCGTGTGACAGCTTGGTTTTAATTTACTCAACGAGGGTGTCGCTGACCAGCAAAGCAACTATTGAGCCTCTTCATTAATGTTTCACCGCTCTGCTGGCCGTGCGTGAGTACGTGCACCTGCTTCGTCGAGGCGAGGGCGTTTATCTCACCAAAGACAGCACAGTTCTTACAGCTCGAGGGGAAATCAGTAGGCAACACCGCTGATGAGAAGATACGTACGTGTGTGTGTGTGTGTGTGTGTTTTCTAGTACACACAATATACATGTGGGTGTGTGCACTTCACTTGGGCTGTTCAGGCACCGCGGTCAGAGGCTGAGTACTCACACCACCTAGTGGCATCGAGGCCTTGTTTTGTTCTGCCTTCAGAGGAAACCGCAGGAAGATGAAAAGAGCAACACAGCACTTACACATGTAGACTGATCATCCACTCAACCTTTCCGTTCACAACAAAAACAAGCATGAGGTAGAACATCGAAGAAGGAGTCACATGGAGTTAAAAAATATCTTCTTTTTTTTTCTCCTCGCACTCAACAGCATAACAGAAACAAGAAAACAACAGGTTATGAAAAAGTAAAACAGCGTGCGCACAGGGGAGATGAAAAAGGCTGAAAAGGAAAAAATAAGCCGAGATGGGTTTAAAAAAACACAGAAAAAAAACCACAGAAAGCGTCCAGAGACAGGGGGAGATGAAAGGATGAATGCTGGAGAAACCTGCAACATTCATGTGTAGCTCTCCTTCCCCTCAGGCTGTGCAGCTTCACAGAGAGGCTTTTGATTGGCAGGTTGGAAAGCGTTAATCCCGTGTTCTGCATCCTTTTGTCCCTCGCGATTCCCTCCCTCGCGTTCTTTCTCCGGAGGACATCTTGATCGATCTTGTAAAAACCTATAGTAAGTGCTGCTCTCCTCCTCCTCTCGTTTACCCTCATCCACCCCCTCGCCACTGATCATCAGAGGCAACACTTGCTCTGCTTTTTGACTTCCTACAACTGAAGAACCGCCACATGTAATGTATAGAGGCGGATGAAAGATAGAGCGGCCTATCATCTACGCAACAGCTCTTTAGAATTTAAATCTGCTCTAACACCTCCGTCTAATCATATATTTGCATGTGGTGCGACGAGACATAAAGACATAATTACATGTTATTTGAGCAAGGTTTACCCAAATGTGTTACCTGACAACTCCTGACGTTTTGGATTTAGAGGCTGGATTTGTCCCCCGCTTGTTGTATCACAGCTGACACAGCTGTCGCCTGCGTGGAATCCTTGTTGCCAGATAGTGTTTCACCGCATTCCCCAGACTCCCCCGAGCTATTTGTAAGTTTGACTCTGGTGTAGCGACTGCAACATGAATCTTTTGTTTCCATTATGCAGCAGTCAGTCAAGCCGAGGGGCCGTGTCCACAAACTGTCATCGTTGAGTGCTGCTAAGTATACCGACCACGCTTTCGGACTCTCACTCCATCCCCCGCCAGTTTGTCAGGGATGAGAAAAGAAGCGGGGGGATCGTGGGTGCACACGCACACACGCACACGCACACACACACCTCGCCGCACAAACTTTCACTTAAAGCCTTGAAGGGTTATAGGCACGGAGGCGATCTGGAATACAAAGTTAGGCATTCAGCGGCTGCCACATGCATGAATACCAAAAGGAAACTAAACAGCACTTCTGTCTGGTAAAGTGGTTCCCTCCTGTAGCACTGAATGCTCAAAAACATTCCTGAGAATGTCTGAGAATGAAAGAAAAACATTCTTGTTGTTTAAACAATTCAAGGAAGAAAACACATAGGGGGGGGGTGTATTGAAAGTAGCAACTTTTTTTTTTTTTTTTGGAGATACAACTATTTACATGTAACCAAAGACAATGTCCTTGAAACGGGTACAAACATTTTTTTTTTTTCTTCCTCCTCTTCCTGCGATTTTTTTGTTTTTCCAAATGACAACTCAGAAATATATAAAATAAAAATATCAGCTTCAGGGAAAAAAGTAGTCTAAGCATTTCTTTTTTTTTTTTTTTTTTTTTTTTTTTTTTTTTAAATGTCCATTAACCGCTATGTACAAGAGTATTTACATTCTAAAATTTCATTCAGACCAGAACTTTGCAAAGTAATTAACAGTAAACACGGTTGCAACCATGTTCACTCAGCCCTACGAACCAGATAAGAACTAATCTGCTTACACAGGTATGGCTGTCATTCAAATCAGTGATCGTACATGTGAGCAGTACAAGACAGAGGCATGGTGAGGGTTCATGTGCATCATTACAGGTAAAATGACACCAAAAGAATAAATAAAAGGGAGCTTATGAACGTTGTCCAATGCAGACACATCATGTCACAATGCGAGAAAAAAACATGAAGCTACAGGTGGCTGGACAGAGTGAAACCAGGAGCCTTCAGGAAATCCTCCACATGGGTTAATATGAGAATGAAAATGACCTCCTGTTCCATTAAATGCGGAAAGTTTTGATGAAATTTGCGCTTTAAAACCAAAACCATAAGTCTGGTACGTCTGCCCAGCCACTGAGCTGTGACACATATATGGGATATATCTGAATAAAACATGAGTGAAACTTTAGAAACAAATGGCATCCCACTAGGTAAAGACTTTGCATTTACAAAAGGCGAAAACGTTAAATTAAATACATTTCTAAAAAATTAACTTCATTATAAATTTAAAAGGAAGCACAACAATCAATTTTTTTGAGTAAGTCGTCACATCAGTTATACCTGTGAGTTTCAATGCATACTGTACTTACAGACTGTTGAATTAATTTGAATTTTAAAAAAAAGCTAAAGTAAAATGTGAGGAAATTGATAATTGGTGGAAGGATATCTGAACTTCACAATAAGATTGTAATTTCCAGTGAAATAAAAGACATCCCATCAAATTCAGCATGTCACGCAGTCATGATGAGGTAAAAAAAAAAAAATGCCCCAAAGGAAAAAAAAAACGAAAAATCTAAAAACATAAAAACGCGTAGGCGACTTTCTAACTCGCAAAATTAACGGGCACAATGAGAAGATAAAAATCAAAGAATAAAAAATTCCCTTAAACATTCAAGCCAACTGCAAACATTTAGTTAAATGGATGTATGCATTCAAAATCATTCCACACAAGTTTACACACACAGAGACGTCATTCTAACAGCCATGAAAATGATTGTTTTTCATGCTAAATCAATGATTTCATCCTTGGCTTTGATGTGGATGAGTAGAGATCAAAATGTAATGACCCATAAAATTTGATTCAGAGGTTTACACTCCAGCTAAGTGATCAGGAACGGAGACCAGGCAGGGGGGGACGGGAGACTCCACTTCAGTGTCCCCTTTCTGTCAAACGGTTTCAAAGAAGAGGTCCGCTTTGAGTCCATCTTCACGTTCGACATTCCAAAGAGGATTTGGAAAAACTCAAGACCAGCCTCTGCCTGATTCCCAGTAGCCTGAGGATGAATCTCCATGTGACTGAATGCGGCGTTGGTGGAGTGGAACTGGATGTCTGTCAGCTAGCAGGGCTTTGGTTCATTCTGTGCTCCAGAGAGGGAGTGAAACTTTTACATTTGTGTGTGTTTACGCGCCTTTATTGGAAACAATCCAGAGCGATCACAGCGCTGGGTGATCGGGTGAAGTCAGAGGAATGCTGCCGAGTCTCCAATGACCGCCTTGTGGCTCCTGTCGGGTAAAGGGGGCACCAGGATAGCCTGGGATCCCTCTAATGTGCAGAGTGTGAGGTTCCTGTCTGTCCGTCTGTTAAAGGTGCTCCAGGTAGTCGATGACCCGCGTGATGGACTTCTGTCCTGTGGTGCCCATCGCACACTGTGTGCAGAAACAGAAAAACAAGCGTGTGAGAGCGCCGACATGTACTCTACTGTGGTCTTGAGGCGCAGACAGTGAGGATTTTTTTTGGAGCTTCCGTTCACTTGAAAAGAGTATATTTATGAAACAGATGGCTCCGGTCTTCAGCTCTGACAAGATGAGTCACTTCCAAAGCTGCTACAAATTGCACATCTGGGACTGTGTAACTGTTCGGTTTAATATTAATGCTCGACTTATTTTTAAATCATCATTCATATCACTACTCGGATTGTGCTGCTTGGATACACAAGAATCAGATTTAATTGATAACAATGTATTGGTGACATTTTGTTTTAGAAATGGCACATTACTGCCAAAAAAGCCTTTTAAAAAAGTTGCAGCTGGAGGCTGTATTTCAGACTGGCTTAGAAGCTATTCAGATACTTTTGAATAAGCGACAGTCATAGAGCCTTTCTCGTATATTGTTCTGTACAGCCATTTCAGACATTATGCATTCCTCAATCTCTGCCATAATGAAATAAAAGCTTCGGTTTTCATCTAAATCATAGTGTTTTCTCAGAAAGGCGCCGAAGGGAAATGCAGAGAAAAATACATAAAAAACTGCAATTATATTTGAAAATAAAAGGAAATGTGGAATTACCGCCCCTCAAGTATGTTCATTTGATCCAAGCCACAACACTGAACCAAAACGAGTCCAATTTAAGGGCTTTTTCTAACTTCAATACAAATTTTATGGAGCTAGGATAGAACATTTTTATGCGTTTACAAAAAAACATACCTCTGATCTGAGCATTAAAA
This sequence comes from Anoplopoma fimbria, assembly GCF_027596085.1. Lineage (NCBI taxonomy): Eukaryota > Metazoa > Chordata > Actinopteri > Perciformes > Anoplopomatidae > Anoplopoma > Anoplopoma fimbria. Next base: position 8,870,156 of record NC_072454.1, on the reverse strand, counting down.
TGATCACTTGGAAATTGATTCAATTTGTTACTATAGCACCACACTAACATTTTATTCTAATGTACAAGTCTTGTTCCTTTTATGGTAATGGAGACAGCATCATCATGCAATGCTGATGACAGAAGGTTGGTCCTGGCAGCCATACTCACAGTGAGGTTCATGAAACTCAGGAACTTCTTCAGCATTTCTGTCATGATGGAGAAATCCCCTTTAGGTAGATTTTCTCTCACAGTATTCACATTTACCTGAGAAGGACAGAAAAGGTGGGTCAGCAACGACATCTTTGAGAAGGAAAAATACATCTTGTACATTGTGCATGTGTGTCTGATATTCTCACCTGGCTTCCCTGGCACAGGCAGCCCAGCAGCAGAGCGGTGTACGAGGCAACAATGCTGTCCTCCATATGTTTGCCTGCATGCTGCAGAGCTACAGCGAACATAAGGCAGACAGAACAACAATTACAATTACAGATGTATACACTGCCTCTATCGGAGAAGAGGGAGTCAAACTATTTTCTTGCTGAAGGTATAACTGCTGAATAGAAATGTCCTGAAACATTCCTGTGAGAAGGACTGTAGGTAAATGACTTCTCTCGCCAGGCATACGGGCAGTTTAGAAACAAATGCACATCCGGCAAAATTAAAGTATTATTTGTTTTGAATTGAAAGAGTTACTAAGTACAAGTATCTCGTATTTGGATTTATGGGAAGGTAACTTCCCAAATACCATGTGACAAAGCTGGTGAGCATGTTAAAGGAAAAGAAACCATGTTTTCCTCATCATTGTAGAAGGAGACTTATCAGGCGACTTTCCTCCCAGTGTTGGATTATGGTGACATTTTATTCATGAATGCTTCGGCTGAGACTCTGATGCCACTGGATGCCGTTTATCACTCTCCACTAAGATTTATTGCTGGAGATAATTAAAATACTCTCTACGCTACGGTTGGGTGGCGTCTCTTTAAGTTGGATAGACACTGGGTTTCATTTATTTATAAAAGGCCCTTACTGTTGTTTTTACGCCATTTTATTGCCTCATTGTTGTCGTTTAATGTTGGCCCTTATCAAACAGGATGTTTTAATTACGCTGCAGGTGCCATCTTTTTTTCTGAGCTTGGGAAAAACACCTTCTTTTTTTTTTTTTTTTTCATTGTGCACCTGCAGCATTGAATAAAACACACAACGATTTAAAGTCTAAATCAGTTTAAGGGCAATTTACTTTTTAATTTAATCCTATTTGAGTTAGTTTAGTTTCCATTTTAGTCGATTCATCTGCCTTAAACTAGAACTGCTTTATTTACCATCAAGTTTCATTTTTGTTTTTTTACCTCAATGTATTTCCGAATAAATATCAAAGTTAAAGTATTCAATTTAATAAGGTTTGAACGAAAACTTCTTTTAATGTGCTTATTGGGGACCACACTCAATGGAAAAGCAAGAATCTAAACGGGTTTGCATTTCTGAAATTGTGAATCAACCATATAAACAAGACTGCTATGCTGTTAAGAAACAAAGAGGGAGTGATGCCACTGTGTCTGCAACATTTTCTATTTTCTATACAGCATAGAGCAGCTCAGTTGCAGAGAAATAATTTGGTTGTTCTCTAGTAAGTAAATGCTGTTTGAAGGCTTTGTCATCCTGTGCAGTTTTATGGAAGAGAAAGAAACCCCACTTGCTCCAATCTTAATTAGTTGAGAGGTAAAAAAAAAACAAAAACCTAATGAAGTTGTGTCCACACAGTTATCACCACTGCAACGTTAAACACATGTATCTATATTATGGTTTTATCTAGAGCTAATAACAGCTCCTCTTACATGCACACAGACACAACTTCAAACACACACAAACGTCTACCTTTATTTAGATCCAACTCTTCATCCTCCTCCTCTTTCTTCTCATCATCTTTGTTCTCGGTTTGGTTGTCGTTGGGTTCGGCTGCCACCCACTGGATCTCTCCCGACGTCTCCTGCCACTCTCCGCTTTTGTCCAGTGCCGGTTTGGGCGCCTCGGTGATGATGTCGTCAGTTTTAGCCTCAGCCAGGATGGCAGCGCGCTCCCTCTCCAGGAAGAGCTGCAGTTTAGAGAGGAATAAACAGATGTGAACTCCAAACACAAACTTTTTAATTGGAGCCAAGAAACACAGCTTATTTTTAATAATTTAAAAAGGAAGTAAAAGGATAGCAGTTAATCATGATAGCGAAGGGATTTCTTCATGGGCGAGGTCAGAGAGCAACTTGGGAAGCCAAAAACTCATTTGACAGTTAAAGTAATTTTAAAGTTAATCACTGCTTTACTCTCAAAAGGTTTCTCTCAGGCTTTAAGAAAACTCTGTGCTAATGAGTCAGGTAGGCAATGAGTTTCAATTATAAAGTAAAATATAAATAAAATCTTGAAATTCAAATCCACAAATTGGTGCATCGGTTTACACTTGCTTATTATTTTGTGTTCAGACTGTCAAATGTATAAAAAAACGTAAGTATTTCCTTTTCTTTTTTTTCTTCTCATGACTGCTCATCACTGTTTCTGCTCACATCCTTACTTTAAAAGAAATCATGATAAAAACCCAGAACCAAGATGAAACATACCCCCACAATGGCCGCCAAACTTTTTATTAATGAGTCCTGGCACAATTCCTACCTGCACCAGAGCAGCCAAAGCACCAGTGGGCTTGGGCTTGACAGGCTCGTCTCCCTGAGTCTCGGCTGTGCTTGGCGGTGCTGACGCTGCCGCTGTGTCGGATTGTGTTTGGTCAGCAGGCTGCATCAGGCTGTCCTCCAGACAGGTGTCGTCGACTATGTACTCCATGTCCACCAGACAGTGGCGGTTTCTGGAGCTGTACTCCACGAGGTTGATGAGTAGACCCAGACCCTGGCATACACAACAAAACGCACAAATAAGACACGCGTACATACGGGCACAGGCGTATACCGAGCAAACACCGGTTGGAGAAATGTCCTTTTTAAAACTTATGTGGTGTTTTGTTTTGCTCAAGACTTCTTACCAGTACTCGCACGTCAAAGCGCTGCTCCTGGGGGATGTAGCGTGGAACTCGGAGGACGCAGTTCAGAGCAGTCACGGTTAGCTGTTCCTGCTCACCTGTCTTGGTGCTTCCCCACTCTGCAGATAAAAAAACAACATTATTAAACTCTGCTCATACTAGTCAATACCTGGGTGATACGGTCTTTTAGAGCACATTAACAAGAATATAGTCCAAAACTGTTGAATGCATTAAACTGTGATTCATTGTTATGAATCACATCAGTTTAAATTACGGCATAACACGGAGTCCTTTTCCAGCTCTTATTATCCAGAATGCCAGATAAAAAGCTCCAAAATCAGAACAAACACAAAATGTATAAATTGTTAAATGAGAATACCATTGTCGTGGGTAAGGTTGAGCAGCACTCCTATGATGGCCCTCATGCAGTCCTCCACAGCCTTGCCCACGTTACTGAAGCTGCAGTGGGGCAGCGCTGCCCCCGACAATGACAGAGAGCTGTTGTTTAACGCCCTGCTGTATCGCTGAATCATATCCTCACAGTACCGCAAAGCTCTGGTGAACGCAAAAAAAAACATACTGATGTGAGAAACCGAAGGTTGAACTGGCAGAGATTACATATATTTTGAAGAAAAGAAGCACAAGGTCGAAGGACAGAGTCGGAAGAGATTAAGAGGAAGAGCAGGAGAATTAAAAACACAGAATCCCTTTATATACGAGACGACCCTGAATGCCTTCATGTGTCGACTGATACAGAAAAATAAATCCAAGGTTTATCTGATCCACTTTAACTGATACATATTTATTGGCTCTGAAGCTAGCAGTTGTGGTAATCAGAGAACTAGCTATGTTGCTGTGTATTATTTAATTGACAAAAACGTTAGTAGAAAGACCCACAACACGCCCGAGGACACTGTTTTTATATGATGGGTACAAGAGTGTTCCAAAAAGTACAGCGGTAAACTAAATGAACTGTTGTTATATTAGTCAGTGCCTCAGATTGTGTTCATGTCCAGTCAATAATAGCTCCAAGCTGTATCTGTAAGCTGGTGCTCACCTGGCAGATGACACGATGAGCTGAGAGTCTTTGTAGGCAATCAAGTAACCCTGGTTTTCTGGGTTCTGCACTGTCACCTGTTGGCAGATGATAAAAGAGAAATAAAATCAATAGAGGGGAGAGAACACTGAATGGCCTTAAAATGAATCAAGAAACAGAAAAATGAGGGGAGAGACCTTTGCCTTGATCAGACTTTTGATCAGTGAGATAGTTGATGAGAAACATTGTTTTTTTGTTTTTGTTTTTAGACACAGGTAACAATAAAAGAAACCTTCCAATTTACAATACTCAATAACTCTTGGGTTTCACTCTTGTACGAAACACGACTCCACAAAGCAGTACTTACACTTTCAAGTACTCTCAGACACCTCTCAGCCCCCCATAAAGCTGCTACAAGGTTCTCCTTGTCATCCTCTTGGCTCAGGTTCTGGACACACTCTTTAACTGTGGAAACATAAAATAATTGTCTATTATACGTCCTGACAGATAAATGAAAGTCAACAGCTGCGACACCTGATCTTGGAAAGCAAATCTTCGCACACCTACACAAGTATCGAGACCTGCAAACTGCCCACAGGCGTAGTGTTCATCCTCCACACCTACCTTTGTCTATAATATGGTCCAAACCGCCCAGGAGTCGCAGCTCTTCTTTGAACCAATCTCCTGCTCTCTTGGAGGTGAGAGAGAGCAATGTCTCCATGGCAAGGTGGCCCGTCTACAACAGGAAAAAATTAAATGTAAAAGCTGCAATATCACACCCAATTCCCATCTTTTCAAACCATAAATCTCACAGTGTAATGAGAATACACATGAACACACCTTTCAGAATTATTTGAGAATATTGCCATGGATTCCCGCATTACAATTTGACACTTTAATTAATGGCGCACCATCCAAAATATTATTTACATTTGCTATCAATTTAAGCTTGCTGATAAGGAATATAAAGGAGCTAATGTGAATAATGCCATCACTTTAATATAAGAAGGGCACCTAAAGATGTCTTTATTGGATCTAAAAACATCAGTGCAGTTAAACAGAGTAATCTTCATGGGTATCATCTGTGATTCTTCACATTCACTTTATAACCTTCAATCTAAATATTCCTTTAAATATATCGCAATATATCTTCCACAAACAGGTGCTTAGTATTATTTTAAGGAACACGGGGAGAATAGAGAAGAGCAAGTGCATTAAAAACCAATTAGACAACATTAACATTTTATGCTCAATTTGACCAATTAGGCTTTTACTAAAACATTTCCAATGAAGCAATTTAAGTATTTATGAAGTTTTGCTTGTTAAAGAAAAAAAAAATCATTAAACCAAGAGAAGGTTGGTACATGATGAACTAAGCTAATCCAAGGGGGAAGCTATTTTATTAAATTATTAAACCCACCGTGATGTTTTCCAAGTCGAGGTGCTTGTTGTGCACGGTCTCACACAGCTTCCTGATCTTCTCCTTGACCTTTTCCACCTCCTTTGCCGTGAGCTGATCCTGGTCGGCGGGGTAGTCCTGGTCCTGTTCCAGCAGCTTGATCATAAGCTCCAGACAGGCCCTGTCCAGATCCATGTTAAGACGATCCCGACTCAGGATGTACATCAGCGCAGCCGTGCACAGGGCAAGGTTCTGATGGAACGATGGAGAAAGACTTGGTGGTCAACGGTGTGAACACCCTGGAGAAGACGGAAAATCTAAATAGCTCTCGACTGTCACTTCAGCATTCTCTGTTAGGGAATTAGCTATGAGGGTTACACACGGCTGTGCATTGATTTCTGCAACGAAGAAAAGTTCTTACCAGAAATAATGCAAACAAAGAAGAAGTTAAACTTCAAGGATAAATGGAACTGTACTACAGCCCTCAGTGCTTTGACATAAATGTAATAAAAAATATATATTTATGACTTATTAATAACTGCAGGCATGTAGACATTAAACATCCACTTCATTAGCAAATATTGCGGAGGTGTTGGACAAGATACTAAAACAAACATTTGCAACATTTGTATAAAGCTGCTCCAGATCACACTTATTATTGCTACTTATATCAGATAAAATACTGATTATTAAGCAACAAAGTCTACAGGACAGAATAACAATGCAGGTCTGCATGTCCTGCAGGCGATGAATTACCAAGATAACACTTTCTTTCATAACTTTAGGACTAAAACTTAAAAGAATACGTTTCCATCAAGAACAAAGTAAACAACAAAAGCAGCAATTACTCAAAAGTGGCAAACAGCTGTCTACTACTCAAATACTTTTACTAACCGGGTGTTGTGGAGCATCACTGAGCATGTTGAAGACCTGCGCCACTTTACCTCTGGCCCGCAGGTGCATCCTGAAACCAGGCATGGCACACCGTGTGGCCAGGCTGATTATACTGCAGCAGCGAGAGAGGAAGAGAAACAACGGGGGAGAACAAGAAATGTTGGGTCGAATATTTATCAGGCTTGTTCAAAAAACTATAACGAATTTATCAGAATGTGGCAAAGCCCACTTCCAAATCACCCTTTGTGATTTAATCCACAACATTGTTTTGTTTTTTCACCCTCTTCCCTCTGCATGTGTGAAAAAAGAAATACTGAAGCACTAAAGGAGGCCGGACTCCATGCAGCGTTTTCTGAAGTCAAGGTTGTCTCTCCTGAGTGGATTTTATTTTCACAACAGGATGTCTGCGTGCTTTATCAGAATGCAGAACGACGTGAGGTTTATCTCAGCACATCACCCCAACAGATGGTGAAAATAAAAGTGAAATACATAAAAAGAAGAGGGGATAGCAAAGTACAGGGACACGCATACTGCCTCTATAGGGTTCTATATGTCGCTTAAAAACACAAAAATACCAAAAGTGCAAAACCTGTCACGGTTGGTAACATTTAAATAAAGATATATACTTTGTATGGCTACCTCCTGCTGCTCTCTCTTAGAATAATCATCATTGTTGTTTTGTTTTATTTAATGAAGTATGACATTTCAAGCTTTGTTCAAATAAAGCAGCTGTTCGTGTAATTGCTTTATAAATGGGCCAGGCTAATACATGAACAAATGTTAGGTTTAATTAACTTAGTGAGGTTATTTGGTACTTATACAAATCAGCACCATCAACATGCCACTAGAAAAAAAAAAAGATAAAGCCAGAGCAAAACTAGAGCATCCAAGTGCTCCTCTTAGGAATTGCAACCAAAAAAGTGTTTTACTCCACCCACCTAAGGCATCTCGTGTTGAGTGGCTGACTGCTCTTCAGCCCCGTCTCCAGGTACTCAAAATCATCTGTGAACTCTTGATTCTCTCCGAACTCCACAACGTCGTTGAAGTGTTTCACATGCTGCACCACCGTGTACAGCTGGTGAAAGGGGAATGGGGTTAATTACAGCTAATTGTGAAGCTGCGCCTCTGTCCAGAATCAAAATCCACTCAAAACAAACACAGACACACCAACACTATGTGAGAATTTCCCCTCATTGTTAAAGTCCTCTTTATCGGTTCCATTACCAGAAATAGCTGACTGTGCTAACACCCCATTATCAATAAAAGCGCAGCATGTGGAGTTGGGGCCAGATCAGCAGTTGACTCTGTATGTTTACCAGAGTCAACAGTCATGCTGTGTGTGCACAGCACGACAGAGGAGGGAGGACCCGGGTTTAAGATAACACCAGTGTGTGGTGACAGCTTATCCGAAGCCATTTTACCTCAGGGGGTCTGTGGCAGCCCGATCTGGGGCCCAGAAGGCCCATGGGTAAATGACACAAGCTGGAGGAGAGTTTAAATGAACCGCTACAGTCCTCATTGTTACCTCGTCTCCACAAAGGGGTTCAAACAAACAACACTGAGCTTGACTTGGATCCAATGAATTCTATCCCTTTACTGTTTAACCTGCATCAATGGTGAACAGAAGCCTGGCTGAATATGAAAATGAGATTGAAAAATCATAGCAGCATGCAAACAAATGTAGTAAAAAGTAAACACAGATAAGCATAAAGCTGCTTTCGTCACTAGACGTCTAAAAACATCTGTGTGCTCCGGACTCACCTCCTTGTGCTCCTTCCTGCATTTGAGCGCAGTGACAATATCCTGGTTGAGTCGCGTGGGGAGGGTCTCTGACTTAATGACTTTGGGCGGCGGCGGAGGGGCTTTGAACAAGCCATCATCTTTATGGGAGTTGCTGTCCTTGCTGCTGCTCGATAAAACTGCCTGAGGAAGAGAAGAGGCAGAGAAATGGGGCTCAAACCAAAGTAACAAAATCTGTTTAACGACATGTCCGCAAGATTTACCACAGCTGAATAGTCTGTTAAACACACAAGTCTTTAATAAGTGTTGTTAACATGTCAGATGAGGTAGCGCAAAGTTAAAAACTACTTTTTATTCCTCTCTCTTAATAGGCTGTCTCTGAACAAACATTTACTTCCATAGGTCTGGGAAAACAACTGTGTGAAAAGAAAGAGACTAATTTGAGCAATTAAACAAAACTGTTGACTACTAAGAGACCAATAAACTATATCCTGCGTTGTGGACAGTAGGGAATGGGTAATTCTGGAAACAAATGATACTGGCTGTTACCATTCGCTTACCATAACACCCTGTAATAGTTATCACATTACATTACATTACAGTCATTTAGCAGACGCTTTTATCCAAAGCGACTTACAATCAGTAGTATATTACATATCATTCACCCATTCACACACTGATGACAGGCTACCATGCAAGGTGCCACCATCAGACTCTAACTAACATTCATCATCCAGTCCACACCGATGGCAAGCCTTCGGGAGCAACTTGGGGTTAAGTGTCTTGCCCAAGGACACATCGACTGCCGAAGCCGGGTATCGAACCACCGACCCTCTGATTGGAGAACTACCTTGCTCTCCACTACGCCACTGCCTGCTTTGTGCACAAGATGACTGCATACACTTCCAAAACACAATAAGGCAAAACTCAATATCAATAACCACTAGGGGAGAGGTATCTTACCGGAGCAGTTTGTGATCGAGAAAGTGGAGGCACAGGTATCTCTTCGGGCTCAGGTTGGTTCCAGTGGCGAGCGTTGTACACAGCTTTAGCAGGGGACTGGAACCAGATGTAAGAATTGGTTATCTTTTTCTGAACAGATACAAAGCGCAACACTTGATATATTCATTTATTGATGGTTCATCACAAAACATTGCAGCACAAAGCACAAGTCACTGTTGTGAATTAGCACAACTGCACACGTAAATATTGCATGCTGCAATCATGATGATAGACTGAGACAACAGCAGCCCCAATGTAGAGCACAACAGTCCCAAAGCAGCACAATACATTTCCTGAAAATGACACGAGTGCGACTCAATTATATATTGCGAAGACAATGTGCTGGGTTTTGTTGATGATGTGGAAGCAGTAAACACAAATAATTAGGAAGACGGAGCACAAATAACCCGAAGCCACTGCAAAACAAGATCTAGATAAGCAGAGCAAATACGGCCATTACACAAAATACCACAAATCAAAGCTGAGTTCAGATAAATATGAGCCTGACCAAGAGGGAATATTCAAACCCCTGCAAACTGGAAGACAACATAGGGTGAGTGTAACTGAACACACATTTAACCCATTCAGGTGAGACTTCTGTCAAAAGTGAATCACTGGGCATCGCCGTTCAGAGCCCGATCGGCGATGTGCAACTGTAGTTCTAGCACACAATAAAGCCGAATCCCAAAAATTCCATTACATTAAATGACAACCAAATTCATTTTAAACATAAGTATCAATAACATTAAAGAAAGGCCTGTTTTAAGCCAAGCTGTTTCAGACCTGAGATCAACTCCGGACAGGAGGAAGGTCATGAAGGCAGGTTAGATGACAAAATACTTTTTTAGTAAAGGCAGAGAAAGACAGATATTTCTAGCACGGTCGTATACCTTTTTGGGTCCGCTGAAGATCTTTTTGAGTCCACTACCAGCGTCCTTGGATTTGTCACTTGACTTTCCTGAGCGTCCTTTCTGCCCCTCAGCGCCGCCAGGACTGGAGTCTTCAGCAAAGTCACAATTATCTGTCCGATAAACCAGATTGTAGATGGTGAGAAAAGAGCATCCATGTGTGAATTGATTGGACTGATATGGTTTAACTTTTATTCAAGTTCTGCAAAAAAAATGTCTTAGATCAGTGGTTCTCAACCTTTTTTCAGTGATGTACCCCCTGTGAAATATTTTTTCAGCCAAGTACCCCCTAACCAGCGCAAAGCATTTTAGGTTGAAAAAAAGATGTAATACACAGCGCTCACAGTCTGATTTATTAAACACTGAAGATTGCATTGTTGCATTGAATTCAGTTGATGAACTTACACTTATATTTTATTGAATATTTATTAAATAACTATTTTTAAAGGATTTTTGAAAGGATGCTAATTTTAAATATGTTTTTTAAAAATCTCACATACCCCCTGGAGTGCCTTCACGTACCCCCATTTGAGAACCACTGTCTTAGATGCTTCTGGTTTAAACTTAAGTCAGGCTACAAATATCTTGATCACAATATCACCTAAACGGCACAGAAGGTAGCTCTTAAGATAATTAGGAGCACTAGATAACCATGAGTCTATACTTTAAGGATCAGCTCACCTGTATTGCTGCTGGCCTGGCTGTCCTGAGAGTCACTGGTGTGAGGGCTGTCCACACCGGAGCTCAGAGCAGCTAAGGCTGCAGCCGCCTTCTTGGCCTTCTTCTCTTTGGCCTGAGAGCTCTCCTCGTCGCTGTCACTCTCGCTCAGGTCGTCGAAGCCAAAGTACTTGATCTTGTAGCTACTCTTGCCTGCCATGCCACCTTCTGGACCCTCCTCGCCCCCTGGTCCTCTTTGTCCTCAAAGCCAAAAAACTCTAGCTTGGTCTCAGTCTTGGTCTTCTTGGTCTTTGTCTGGGTGGGTCTGAACCTGGGAGGATACAGTGAGAGGATGGATTTCTTGTTTGTTTGTTTGTATCGTTGTTATTTTTTGGAGCAGACAAGGAAAGTGGAGCAGGACAAGCTAAACAATAAGCACCCATTGAAGCTAAATAAATAAAAAGAAAGCAGAAGTGGATTCTAAACATTTGTACAACTCAATGAACAGAAAACCTTTTAAAGTTGGACAACTGTTCTAAGTGAAGGCAACAAAATGTTACCGTTTAGAAACCACTAAAACATGATGCATAATAGAACTATAACAGACCACATACACCAATGGCAGTATCTCCAAAGAGCCGACGACAGTCAAATTGAAAATTATTATTGTCTACTTATCATTAATGTACGTCAGTCATGTGTCGTGTGATGTGACATTGTATGTAATAATATTGATATAACATCCTATGTGTAGAACAAAACCATTGTGCTATTCTTTGCAGTTTTGAGTTTTGTTTTTAACCCAGGGTTCAGTCACAAGACTTAACATTCATCACTATAGTTAACCAATATGTTCTGCTTGCTTTGCTTCATCCATTCTGAAAATAGGTCTTCACATTTTTGGTACCATTTCAAATTGATCCACCTCACAAAGAATACCCCCCCCAAAAAAGTACATAACTCAAATTTCAAACCATCATAAGGCAACAACAAACTTTGGCAGTGAGGAACACTACCATGTAAAAAGCTTTAGTTACTATACTTAAATACCACTTCCAGTTCGTCTTCCCTTAGTCACTGCCGAGAATGTATGACAATGTAATACGTGATAACCTTTCCTTTCAAACATCAATATTAATGCTTGTACTGCTCCTCTAGGCCTGAACAAATTATATTTTATAAGATTAAGTCTTAAGGGTGGATCCAAGGAAGTTGAATACAGGATGAACAAAGCCACACTGTTATAGTGTGTGTGTGTGTGTGTGTGTGTGTGTGTGTGTGTGTGTGTGTGTGTGTGTGTGTGAAGTCGATTAAGATGGGTAATAATAATAATATTTGTCCATATCACCCATTCCCCCAACTAAGAAAGCTAGATTACCATCTTTGATGAAAGGATCTTTTAAGTCATGTTCTTCAAAACACAGGATGTTAAGAGACAGAGGAATTGAAAAGACTTACCTGGTGGATTTGGATACAGGAGCATCTGTCTTCTTCTTCATCTGGCCTGCTTCGCCAACGTCAGCAGGGGTAGCTGGGGTGACTAGTTCATCAATGCTCCGCTCAATTGAGTCCTGGATGGTGACGTTGCATACTGACAGACAGGAAGGGTGCAGAACCGTGTAGTCCCGTACCCTTCCGCCTCCCCTGCCTGTGGGCTTGGCTGCTGGTTTAGTATTGGCAGCAGTACTACTTGCGCTAGCAGAAAGGGCACTGTTGGGTTTAACATGGGCAGCTGCTGTTTCAGTTGGCTTGTTGCTGTTGTTTTCAGCAGATTCGAGGGATGTTTTCTTAGACTGGTTGGGTCGCAGGTATTTCTTGCAGTTTGAGGCCCTCAGGGTGAATGGAGAAGGGGGAATGCTGTCCACTGGTTCTGGTCGAGGCTCTGTGTGAGGCTCCAGCTCAGTATTTCTCTTTTCTTCCAATTCATCATAAGAGGAAGAGGTCTGGGAGTCTCTGCTACCACCTGGAGCATTAATAGACAGTTTAAGGGAGGTGGCTGTGTTAGGAGCGGAGGAGATTGGCCTTTGGGGCGCCAAGAAGTTCCTTTCATTGGAGGGGACTGTGTTTGACAAGGGGACCCTGCATGCAGATTTTTGGTTGCTATCTGATGCACTTTTATACCGGAGCTGGTTATTTCTAACACCCTCTGTAGATGTTTGCTTGGCTGTGAATAGAGAAAAAATGACAGATGGTTACACGAAACAGCTGACACTTCGACAACATTGCCAGCAGACACGATCAATAAAGTGAATAGCGGAGATGAATAATGAAAGGTTTGGTACACAAATTACCGGCAAGACAATCAGGGTTTTTTGTTTGGCATGTTGGTTTCGTTTACGTATCGACGACTTACTTGTGAACTTGCCAGTTGAGTTTGCAGAGCCCTGTGCAGAAGTAACAACAGTGGCTGTCCCACCGCCCTGCACTGCAGTCGTCTTTGTCACGGCCCCTTCGTTGACTCCCACTTGGGACACGCTACGAAGGGTCGAAGTCTTGGACTCCTCATCACTGTCGAACCCAAAAGGGTCTTCGTCACTGTCGCTGTCCTCAAGCCTGGGCCTTTTGGACAGCTCAGAAACGTCAGATTTCAAAGTAGGCCTCTTGGCCCCCAACTTAGCCTTGTAGGTGGTCTCCCCCCATTTGGTGGTGAGGGTGGGCTTCTTATTGGAGAAGACCTCGTCAAATTTGGAGTTGGCCTCCCCTCCCTTGCGGTTGTATGTTTTCCCGAATCTGGATGTCATGTTGGCTTCCTTATGTTACATATTCCCTGTCAACAGAAGCAGAGAGCATGTCATTATGGGATGCATCACTCAAACATTAAAGCACACAACACTGGCCCCGGGTTGGAGCCATTAACTTGAAGTCACGTGTGACCTATCGCTTTACGGCACAGCAAGTTCGCGTGGCTTAATTAGCAAATAACACCACTGCTCGTGCATGCCCAATACGACAAGGAGCTCGAGCAACTTCAGCATAACTTTGAGGCCATTACAATAACCACCCAACGAGTATATTACCCCTAGCTAGGCCCGCTGCTGCTTGTAAAGTTCCTATAAAGTTAGCCGCTAGCTGTTAGCTTCCCCCATGCTAACGCTAGTCCCCTGTTGGCTGCATCACATGTGGGGGATGCTGCGTCTTCAATACGATAAAGTAACTCAAAGGGCACGTTTAAATAAAAGATATTGAGGGTTTAAAAACAATAACAGCACACATTGTTACCTCTCAACTCCCGACGACTAAGCTGATCGGCCGCTTGTTTGCTAGCCAGCCGGCTAGGCCTGAGCTCCACTCGCTCTCAGATCAAGCGCGTAAAGTGCGTTTAAACAACGCTAGAAACACATCTCCGGCCTTATTATGTCCAAAGAGCACTGCTTGTTAGCTAATCAAACCGCCCAAAACGCATTAGTATTTAGTGTAGTCTAAATATAGTGGATACTTCGGACTTTTTGCGTTTTGTAGTGCAGCTGACGGCCATTAAAACATCCCCTCCCTCGTCGTTCCCTGGTAAGACCCGAATGTAGTGCGCTGCAAGAACGCAGCTGGCCAATCAGAGGAAGGGAGGTTCCCGTGTGCCTCGAGGCTCGGCCAGCAAGCGCGATTCTGATTGGTTGGCGACTCAAACCATAACAAACGATAGGGGGCGCTGATGGTCCACTTTAAGATGATGGTTTAAATTTGAAGACGGGCATTTATATGGAGATCTTTTGTGTTTAAAATGCGTAGTGGTTGTATTTCTGTTCACTGTTCACTGGAAAAACTTCACAAAAAAGCTGAATTGGGAAAATATTTGCAATTTATCCCTAGAGGAAGTATTGACTATTAGAATAAGGGAAGTCATTGTCATAAAATAAGATACAATAATCCTTTATTAGTCCCGCAGCGGGGGAATTTACAGGATTACAGCAGCATAGGGTATAGTGCAAACAAGAGACATAGTAAATAAAAAACAAGATCAAAAATAAGTATTATAAATAGCAAATAAGCAATAAAAACAGTAAAGAATCCACTATAACTGAAATATTATATATACAGACAGAATAACTATTATTGCAATGATTTACAATTTGGATTATTGATTATTGACTACACATTGAAAGTATCTCTCTCTATCTATCTAGGTACAGTACCAGTCAAAAGTTTGGACACACCTTCTCATTCAATGGTTTTTCTATATATATAATGATGAAGACATCCAAACTATGAAGGAACACATATGGAATTATGTGGTAAACAAACAAATGCTCAACAAACCAGAATATGTTTTATATTTTAGATTCTTCAAAGTAGTTGAATGAGAAGGTGTGTCCAAACTTTTGACTGTGACTTGTGTTTACATAAACAAATAAGCCCAACTGAAACAGTTAAGCAACCCAAAATAACAAAAATGTATTTCAAAGGTTCTGTACTGTACTGGCTATACCACTGGAAAAAATACATTTGTTTTTTTCTTGTTGTTTTTTCTGTCATTTGCATGAATAAACCTGTGAAACCAGCAATGAACATGAGCAGCATTAAGGGGGTTGAATTGGTCTGCCAAGGGGGAAAAGGATCTTATTAGGTTACTAAAGCTATTTCATGCTCATGCCATAATTGCATCATTAAGGGTTTCTGTTTACCACATTATTACAATGAGAGCCCTATCAAAAAAAGGGAAGTTAAAAATGAAGAGTACTACTTTAATATAGTCCCTATATGTTGTCACAATACAATATAATAAAGTATATATTATGCAATCAATAAAAATACAATTCTATACAACCAAGTTGGATCATTGTGTGTTCACTGGACTGAATGTTCAAACACCTGCCGCATGCTGAAAAACAGAAAGCATATGGATCACCCCCACTGGCACTGTTCTGGGGCGCAGATGGTGTCAAATTAATGAATAGTGGGTTATAAACAGCCCGGGTCTGCAGGGCAAAGTGGTCCCAACTGTATCAACACTGAAGCATTATTCAGCCCAGACGGACATCACAACATCTCCTTCAAAGAAATGAAAGTCTTTTAAAGATGCAGCGTGGGGTAAGCTGTGAAATGGCTGGTCTCAGCTCAGAAACAGAGGGACAGTTTACTAATTTCTCATGGGAGGCATTTGAAAGATGTCTTTCATTTTATTTAGCCATCTGACCCAAAGTAAATAAAATAACTCCTGCTGCACTGGAGTCACAGCTGTTCTCTATATTACTGTAATGCATGATATCAACGGATAAGTGACAAATCCATGAACACATATCTCATATAGTCCTGTCTTAGATAGAAATTAACTAAATGACCAAATGTTTAGGTTGCATCATCATTATGCAACAATTGGATGAAGATTAGATTATGAATTCCCCATTCATATTCAGTCAGTGTTAAACATGCAGGGCTTTTTTGTTTGTTTTGGCTTTTGCATGTGACGGAGAGACTGTCACTCCACATCAAGGCTCAGAGGTGGTGAGGTCATACAGCCATATACAGCCATGCCCCGGGTGACTGATGGTTTTGAGCTCAGGTCTGGGCAGTTTGGCAGTCATTACTTCTTTCAACAGGCAAACTCTACAGTTGAGTCCAAAGCATTCGGTAAACTCTCTGAATGTGTTGCAGTCTTGGAATAAATGAGTCAGGAATCTGTGCTATTGCCAAGTGAAATAAAAACATAGAACTTCAGTTTTGTTTGTAACATTTGCCTGAAGTTTTTGCAACATATTCGGATAGGTAAATTAAGAGGAGAGACTGCAACATTGATACAGAACCATGAGATGGCAGCAACACTTCCTGTCACGCTTCTGTCTCAGTGCTTTTTTTTGTTTGTTGTTTTTTTCAAAATTGCACCTTTGGCCTATGACCGCGAATGAATAAGCCCATCAATTGTGTGCCCAGTATGTGATCACATTTAATGGAAACAAGTTAACATATTTTACAAAGTTCAGCATAGCCTGAAAATAACGTGTGATTATGATACGTCTGTGGGTTGCGTAACATCATGGGAAAGCATCGGTAATATAGCTTCCATGTGGTGTATGGGAATGGAAAATGGGGTGTGAAGGATAAACATCCACTGGTTATTAGAGGCATGGTGTTAAATATAAATGGTAGCCACACTGTTAAATGGTAAAATATGTTCCTCTGTCTGTAAAGCATACTTTTAAAGCTAACAGTGGAGTATAGCAAACCTTTCATTTGAGTAATGGTGGGTTACAATAGAAAAACAAAAACCTCTGCACAGTTTTTCCACAGCAGATTTCACGTTTAGTGAAAGAGAAAGATCGTCTTGTAAACCGTGAAGCTTTTTGTCGTGTTTGCTAGTTTCTGTAGTTCTCATGAGGTCTACTTATTATCGTCAACCAAAATGTATGTGGTCTCTACCAAAACACTAGTTGTATTCATGTGAGGCCCTGCATCGTGGGTCGGATCCCTGTTTGGCTCGCACTCCTGTCTCTGAGGTCAGCCTGAAAGGCCCCTGACCCAACAATCACACCAGAACCACAGTAAAGCCCATATGAAGGCAATAAATCAATTTTGACATAAATTCTTATTGGTTTTATGTCCCCTTTGTGAAAATATTGTCATCTCAAACTGAGTAAAGTCCATCTTAAAATGTGTCTTTTGCGATAGTGTAAAGTTAATTGAAAGAGAAATGGAAAGAAAATGAGAACGCCAGCATGCTTAGTGTCAAAACAAAATAAGGTAAACCCTTTATTTTTCTTCTCAGTATACATTACATAATCAACAAAAACATTCTACAGTACTTTAAAAAAGGAGTTTAGAAAACAACAATCATACAAATCAGATAAGCCCAGCGAGTCTCTAGATCGCTTGAAATTGCATTGGAAGGCCTCTCTGAGCACAAGTCCATATTGAAAAAAGTCACAAAACAAGAGAGAGTAGATACAAACAACATGGCAATAACCAACTTCTTATGTTTGTGACCAGTCAGTTGGAGCATTGATCAAAGCATTAAAGACTAAAAGTGAAAACACACGGAGAACAAAGTACAGCGCTGAGCTGTACTGAGCTGTACTCAGTCATTTCTTTCAAGGCAAAGCCAGAATATTCCTGGATGAGTGGCGCCGATAGCGTTTGGCCACAGGATGAGGCTGTATCAGCAGAATCCCCTCTCCAATATAAGGTCCACTGGTGATAAGTAAAACCTAGCTCCAGCTCCTGTGGTGTGATTTGTGGAAGGTCAAGGGTCGATCTCCATGGGAACAACCGTGAGGATGGCGTCCTCGTTTCCACGGCGCACAACTACTCTCAAGGTGCCATCCCGCTTGACGGCGGCACTGACGTCAGTCGCTGTTGAGATCCTCTGGCCGTTGACCGAGATGATGACATCGTGCTCTTTGAGTCCAGCACTGGAGGAAAGAAGAAGATAGGTCTGATCAAGGGGCTTCATAAATGGCAAGCACTTTATGTATGAATAACAGCCATAATAATATCCATTTTAGTTATCTGGGGCTAATTAGTAGAGAGTTTTAGCCACGAAAGAGGTGCATGGGACTGAAAGGCAACACTGGCCAGCGATGAGGGCTTCCTGTTGGTTTAAGATGCTGACTGTGTCATCACAACATCAGTTTAAGTCCAGCTGCTGCCAGTCACCCCAATTACTCACTACTCACATTTCCTGTCAGCTCTACCCTTTGTAGTATCAAATAAATGCAAAGATGCAACAAAAACAACGACAAAAATAACAACAAAAGGCCAATGCTGTTCTGCACATGGTCGTAGTGAGTATACAGTGTGTAAGAACTTACATTTTGTGTGGTGATATGCTTATTTTCTTATTGTCGGCCAATCGCATGAAAAGACCAAAACCATCAATGAATTGATATCAAATATTATTTATTTACTTAAAGCCAAACATATCATATTCCTCTTATTCTTCTGTTGTTGTAAAAAAAAAAAAAAAAACTTCTTCCGACAAAAATAGTCCCCAACAAATGCTCTATTTACTCCTTTTTGAGGAGCACTTGCTTATAATGAGGAGGAATTTGAAACGTGAAGTTATTAATGACATTCATTCACGTCATTACAATCTTCAGTAGAAACCAATGGGCTTTTCATTTTAACGTATTGAGAGACAGACTAACTCAATATTGGTTTTGGTCTTTTCATTTGTAGACAATAATAAAAAAGTACAAAATAATCAGCCCTATCCTTCAATGATTAAATGTGCTGATTTTATGACAATGTCAACCCTCTGCTTGCATAATGTGTTGCTACAATTTCCTCTTCAGATTTCAGTAGGAGGAAATAAATGAAATATTTCAATGGCCTCCAGATAAAGGATTTAAAAATAGACATCAGTTACACAATAAGTCAAGTTATAACCAAGTTACCCTAATGTGGTTACAGTCTTTATTCAAACAAATCTAACTTGTACATTGGTCAGGTTTGTATGCGGGCTCTGTGAGCACAATCTGAATCATCAACGTAACATCTGTTGTAAGAATTTTAACGATGGAACGATTAAGATGGGAATGATAGCACAGCCAGGTTAGAGCGCTTTGCAAATAAAAACATGTTGGCCAATGAAGAAAAAACAAACCAGTAAATCCAAAACCACACGCATACCGGGGCATTAACAGTGGTGATATCAACAGCGTACTCTAAACGCAGCTGCTTAATCACAACCACACGCAAACACAGACCACTACACCTTCACTTGCCACAGCATCCATAAACAGAAATGCAGCTCGGTGCTCCGCTCATTACCTTCAGCTGCTCTAACACCTCCAAATGAGCAAACCGATGGTTCTCTACAGCAGGGTCAAGATTTTTTAAAGGCCACAAAGCAGCACAAAACAGAGCAAGATCAAAAGCATGATAGTGCAGGCCTTGGAAATAACAGGCATTATAAAAAGAACCACAGAAATGTCATTATGCAAATAAGCCGGGTGATTTAAGCTACGAGTGAACTGACGAGGCCCTGTAGGGGGACACAGCTCTGGAGTGGGCTGGGTGATCAGGCGCAGGAAAAAACCGCAGCGCAGCGAGTAACCTCCCTGCATGAGGTTTGGAGGAAATAGCTGACCTCAGCGTCTTCCGAGCCCGACTCTGCTGGAGTTGTGGTGGCGGCTGATTGGAGTGGGCTGGGATTGTGGGAGGAGGGGGATATTTAAGAGGGCCAAGCACTCCAGGCACGGCGGAGTGAGCCATGAATTTTATGTCCCACTACGACAGTTGTGTAGAAGGCTTTGTGGGTCTTTGAGTGTGTGTCTTTGCACACTTGACAGCCAGAGGAGGGAAATAAAGTACAGGAAGGAAATTAGTTTGTTGCGAAAGGGGAGCAGGAGTTCAACAGAGAGTGATGACGGCGACTTAAGAGCACATGTGTAGCATAAAGAGACAACGACGGTATCACAGAACTGAGAAAGAGTCAAAGAAAGGTTGCGTTGGTGCCACGCTGAAAACAAAGATGTCACAATCAAGTTAATTTAGAATGAGCCCACTCTCATGGAACCACATTTGGGAAACATCTTCCTTACGTTGCAGCTGGTGTCTTTGCGATGACCTCCATAACGTAAGCTCCAGAGGTGATGTCAGGGAAGTCACGGTGTCGAGTCTTCAGCTCTTTGGCCAGTCTGGAGGAAGAAAACGGGGCAGAGTTTAGCAATCAACCGCCATTTTTATAAAGCAGAAAACAAGAAATGTATACGTTGCAATATCTAATTGTCTAAGCATAATGAAGGCTGTGCTGCTGCCATTTCCTTGGGGAGGTTCATATATAAAGTGTGCAACTTACGCTGGAGTGAGAGTCATCATCCTCACACCAATATACTTCTTCTTAGCACCAGCTCTCCCTAGAGATGGACAACAACACAATACAGATACAATCATTGAACCTCTCGCGTGCAACTGTCTGGGTTCTTAGTTTTATGACGGTGTTTGTTTCAAACTCTAAAACAATAAAAAATTGTCCTGGGTATTTTTTTCTGTATGTGAGTGATCGACATATCTTTTTAGATCGGACAGTGGATCACAGATTATCTTGCACACGTCTCACAGGACAGTGCGCACATGTTCTCTTCCAAGTGTTTCATCATTTTTATTTTTTTATGTTATTTCATCATTCAGACAAATCAAATAAAGATATTTTCTCATATAAAATACATGGGTGTGCTGTTCCAAAAATCAATGTGAGGTAATAAAATAAAAGAACAAAAGCAATACAATAAAAGAACAACCTGACATGTTCTGGCATTACCCTCTTAGTAGTTTATTTGCAATGTCATAATCTGGTTGAGTAATGCTGGGCGAGGATTCATAATGCCAGAAATGTAGTTAATATATCTCCAGAGAGCAGAGAGATGAAAAATATCAACCAAAGAAACGGCATGTGGAATTATATGCTTCTTTACTGTGTGTGCACATGAGATCTTGATCCAACTCTTGTAGCCAATTCTAAGACATTGCCTCCCACAGTTTGTCTTGGAGATTGAATTTAAGTAATAAAATGAAAACATAATAAGTTAAGTCAGCGATAGCTCATACCTCTGGACTGCCTGTCATAGGACTCTGCCAGGAACTCTCGTATTTTGTCTGAGGGTATGGCAAAGGAGATGCCGGCTGTCACTTTCAACGTGTTAATCCCAATCACCTCGCCATCCTGAAACAGCAAAGCCCAGTTTAGTTTTATGGTAACAATATATGGATTTAAAATGTTATGGGAATGAAAAAAATGGTTCTGCAACTGAAATATAAGAAATGGCTTACCAGATTTACAAGAGGCCCTCCGGAGTTGCCGTACTGTGAACCAAAAAGATGCATCATTTAATATTTGTGTTTGTTATAAAAAATAAAGCGCAGGCGTGCATCTTCATTCACGTACATTTATGATGGCATCTGTCTGAATGTACTCCATGTCGGAGTTGCGGAGGCCCAGCTCTTTGCCGCCTCGCTGAGTGGTACTGACGATCCCCGTAGTAACGGTGTTCTGGAGGGAAAACGGGCTGCCGATAGCGACCACAAACTCCCCTGGTCTCAGGTTTGATGATCGGCCCAGCGGCAGCACAGGGAGTTTAGCCTGGGGGGGAGAAAACACAGAGGGACGACATGTTCACATCACTGGAGGCCACATTTACTGAGAAACAAAAAAACACTAAAAGTTATAGACTAATGGAGACCAGTAGGTAGAAAAAACATATAAAATGATTAACTTATAAATTAAAATGAAGAAAAGGTGTCCTTATTGCATGAGCAGGATGGCCCTCAGCTGCTTCTAATGCTTATGTACATAAGAGATGTAACATGGCCTGTTAGTGGAAGGTGGTCATAGGACATTCATGTAGTATACATTTGTTTTGGTGACTAATATACCAACATCACAAAAGACAATAAAATGCAACATATTTTCAACTTTTCTCACGAGTACGGCTTTAAAAGAAAATCTCAGCCTGTGTTGCTTCAAGTGCAATTATTCTACTGAGCTTTAAGGACTTCTCATGAGCATTTGGTTTATGAGAGGACAGCAGGAAAATAATTACAGCAAAACCACTAACAATCTTCTAAACACGACCCACTCAATGCTGCACGGAAAAAACAACAACAATTGACTTCTTTTCTACTGCAGTAAGAAGTGACATTTACGCCAAACAACGTAACTCAAAATGTTAATAATGAAGATCAAAGGCTTCTTTCTTTAACTGAGAGTGTAGCCCAACTGACAAATCATTCCTAAAGGCGAGTGTGTGCCAACAGGCCACAGACGCTGGAAAATTGACTGATATACGGTAAATAATGAGAACCTTAAGCTCCGGTTAGCCCTGTTAGGCTGGGCAGTGGAAACCAGGTTACTGAGAGCTGGCCTCTACAGACAGAGAGGATATATTTATCCATCCACAGTGACAGTTTCCTTCTCTAAATGAAATCATCTCTGCTGGGCGGCCTGCAGTCCAAGCCCACGTGCCACCACATTACCTTGAGTGTATGCAGGCGAGCCATATTTTAGAGTAAAGGACATGTCCCAATGCTCCTCCTATGTATCCGTTTTGTTTACTCATGGTTATAAATAGGAGCTGGAGGAGGCTGCAAGGTAACTGAGACAGCAACACAAGCTGGCACACACAGACAAAAGAATCAGTGTGAAATATGCACACCCAGTCGAACACTCAGACATCGCAGGCTAATCAAAAATCATATTCTCAGTCATAAAACATGACTCCTTGCTGCCAACGCATGCATGCATACATTCTCGTCTCTGTTTTATGGATGTCTGCAGGTAAAGACAACATAAACTGACAGCAGACATACGATTCATAAACTAGTGCAAATTAAATTAGAAAATAGGATTGTGGGAAAACATTTGGAAAACATTTAAGACGCACTTTCGATTCAGTCGCCGGCTGTAAACTATCTCGACCCTTAAAGTGAAGTTATTATTAGAAGATGACAAAGAAAGTGATAGCCAGTAACTGAGGAAGAGGACCTTCCAACCCTACTTTCCTCCACACCTCACACGCACACACCTACACACAGATACACAAGTACAAAAAACACAAATGTCCGAGGCCGTGTTTGTGAATCCTGTGGGCTTGCTTGAACATGGTAGAGTTGTTAAAAGTACACAGACAGACTGCAGAAGTATGTACATAAACATCCATTTTGCGAGTGCAAACACACACACACACACACACACACACAACACACACACACACACACACACACACACACACACACACACACACACAAACAGGCACCTGACACAGGAGCAGCAGTCCATATAATCCCCCCCTCCCCCCCCCTGGCCCTCTCGCTTAACACTCCCATGTGAGATAAGAGTATAACCAGATGGAGAGAGAGGAAGCAACAGAAACACACACACAGCTGAGAGAGAGAGAGCGACCGTCAGGTGGATGTGAGTCCTGCCAAGACATTCGGGACTCTGCCGGTCACCATGATTATGATAACAGATAGTGATACAGGCGTTGTCTTAGCGACTGTTGCTATCAGGTCAAACCTTGCATCTTCAAAATGTCAACTCTGAGGAGCGGCTTTGTGTTCAGCTCGACTGCAGTTAATCCTAATGTCTTCTGATAAGAGTTTAATGGACGTGAGTAATGCAGAGTCCACACACACACCTACACAAAATCACAATGCATTCAGAAAAAAAAAATATGTAAAAGGAGTGCAAAATGCATCAGTACGCTGACAAAACAAGCAGCGCTGAGGTGAGAGGGCAGAACAAACACTGAACACGCAGACTGCCCAACCTTTTGAAAGACCCTTAGCTTACATATCACTTACTAATCGTGACGAGTCAGCAAACTGGAACGAGTTGTGGAAAATCATCTCGCCATGCAAGTCTGCCTCTCCTGACCGCCCAAGTGACTCACCGTACTATTTTAGACGAAGGTTACGACTGCACTCGCACTTCTAACCCAAAGACGCTACAGCCACACTTAAAGGAAGGAGGCAAGGTGAAGGAGGGGAACAACAAACACCACAAACCACGGGAAGAGAGTCTGAGAATGTGAGACGAATGAGTCAAAACGCAGTCTACTTTGATATTATGTGATGCATACAGCGCGAGTTGGCCGAGACCAGTGTATGAGCAAAGAAATATTTTTGGTCTAAGAACCAGAAGAGCAACAGTTTTATAGTATGCCAAAAAAAAATAGAACATACGTGCTTAAGAGTTTCTGAAATAGTCTACAAGGATAGCTACTTCCTGAAAAGGAAAACTCTCACAAAGAGAAGAATTTTTGAGTTCTTGAGTGTTTAGCTAAAGAGAGATAAGTGGGGCATCAGATTAAAGGAGGACTAAACAACTTTGACCAAAGAAGTAGTTGCAAGCGGCACGTGGCGTTTTCCACTTTCTGTCGCTGAGCTGAGATTTGGATTCAGCCTCCTGCACACGGACAGATTTCTTGAGACAGTCGGACAGATAATCTGGCGGAGAAGCACACAGACCGCTTTCAAAATAGCCTCAGAGTTGCCATAGAGATGTGTCATTGTGTAATGTTACAGCCTCGCTCGTTTGGAGGCTCATTTAAAAACCATTACACTAACTACCGTTTTATGACCAGAGGACCAGGTGCAAACTTTAACTCCAGTCAAGCTGGGACGGACTGTGGCTTTATTAGTCCCTGAGACACATGTGTATGTATATACACACACACACACACACACACACACACACACACACACACACACACACACACACACACACACACACACACACACACACACACACACACACACACACACACACACACATATGAACACGCTGGAGGAGGTTGCCAGGTCATGAACCCTCACAAATTTCAAAGTCTGTAAATTAAAAACCCCACACATGGCAATGCTTAGATGTACAGCTGGACCACTTGAAACTACACACATTCAGACTAGGAAGCTGCGTGACCCGAACTGTAAAGAAGCTCAACTGCAGTCACTTCACGCTTTCTGGGTCTTTTTATACAGGTGACTTCAAAGCAGGGAGCACACTCTTATAAGTTCCACCTTGCAACATTCATAAGTTGATTAAGGTTTAGTTTTTTTTTTTACTGCGGATGTATGCCCTCGGGGGTTGTACTAATGCAGATAAAAATGGGGAAGGATTCAGAATGCTAATACATAACATCAAGTTAAAGGGAAAAGAAGACCAGGCTGAGGGGAAGCAGAGAGGGGACACCACATGTGTGCGTGAGCTTGTATGGCGTGTACGTGACCTACTTATGTGTGCATGAATGCCTGTTTGTGCGTGTTTGGTAGAATGACAAATATTAATATAAAAATTCATGGTTACATTCACCTACATATATACAGTACCAGTCAAAAGTTTGGACACACCTTCTCATTCAACTACTTTGAAGAATCTAAAATATAAAACATATTCTGGTTTGTTGAGCATTTGTTTGTTTACCACATAATTCCATATGTGTTCCTTCATAGTTTGGATGTCTTCAATATTAATCTACATTGTAGAAAAAGAAAGAAAGAAAGAAAGAAAAACCATTGAATGAGAAGGTGTGTCCAAACTTTTGACTGGTACTATATATATATATTTATATGTAGGTGAATGTAACCATGAATTTTACACACAAAGTAACATTAAAGTGGGTCTTTGCTCCACTGAGCGTTTCCTCATACTGTCCGTAACTTCAACATCAAATCACACTGGCTGAGCTATATCCTTGCTGACACCAGCACAGAAACCACTATGGTTTCCATATGTTGTTGGGAAGCTTTCCAGTCGGTATAAGAGCAAACATATGTCGGTGAGTTCCTTGTATATGTTCCACTCTGTGTAGCTTTGCATGAGAGCTCAGAGGACTTGAGGGCGTCTCGCCTTTAGCTAGACACCACAAAAAACTTTGAGCTGCACAAATCACAATGATGAGAGGAGATGAGGTCTTCATTTTCTTTAGGAATAATGCCCGAAGTATATGAACTATAACTCTCAACTATTAGGTCATACTTTTATTTATATAGTATCCAAATGTTTCAATCTGCTCTGGGACGACAGGCGACCTTTTCAGCATTTACCCCGGTGTGTGCTGGGATACGTTCCTGTCCTAACCTCGAAGGAAAGAAGATGTTTAGCCAACATTTAACTGCTAACACCGACATAATGGTGGCAAGAGTGAAAACTAGGTCGGTAATTCTAATTCCTATAGGTTTTATATGTCTAGATAAGTTATATTGTAGTCTAGACTCTTCTTTATATGGCTGTGGGAACACACTGGAATCTGCTCAAGTAGGTCAGCGGGTCTCTGGATCCCAGTCTAAAAACCAGAAGGTTAAAGCCCTGCCTGTATGTGTTGCACTCTCCTAAAGCCTACACCCAATTTGTTGGGTAAGACACTTTCAATGAATTAGTTAGTAGATAATAAAAGGCAATGTCTAAAATACAAGAAAGCATATCTTCTCATTTACCTCGAGTGAAGAAAGTTTTATCTTTCCAGGTTTTGAGATATCTGCTTTTGATGATAGAGGTGGATGGCAGCCAAAAGGTTTAGAAAATTGAAAAGCAACATGCTATTTATCTCTCGATAATAAGGAGAACACTGACAATGACTAAAAGACCATTTCTTCTGTGAGCGACACAAACAAAACTCAATTCACCTCGACTGGATTCGATTTCAAAGGAGGATCACAAAACCTGTCCAAACAAAAAAAAACAGTCTGCATTGTTATGTGCCAGTAAAAAAAAAATGTTTTCCCTTCCTTCCTAATTTGGGTGAACTAACACTTAAAGGTAGTGTCAGACAATGTAATCTATGCCCCTAATCCCTTTTAAAATAGGTGTTGTGACAGAATACACCGCAGCTTTGTATCTATTTAGAACAATTTGATAGTGAATTTCTCTAATACAAGGTTGGATTTCAACCATATGACTATAGCTGTGGTTGAAATGCTTCATACACAAACATAAATTGACACCATTGACTGGCAACCCCAAAACAGTTTTAGGCTTCTGTGGTTGGAAAACAATTACGCAGCCAAAAAGAGAAAGTGCATCAAGACCCAGCGGGGCAAAATAGTGTGTGTGTATGTGTGTGTGTGTGTGTGTGTGTGTGTGTGTGTGTGTGTGTGTGTGTGTGTGTGTGTGTGTGTGTGTGTGTGTGTGTATGTGTGTGTTTTCCTTGGCTCTCTTCCAACTGACTGCATCCTTAAGCATGGGAACCATCTTGGTCACAGGGACAAGAGATGAAGGAGAGAGGTGGGGTCAGGAGGAGAGAGGATGTGATTCATTTCCCCTCTGCGTATCTCTGAAGGACAACATGCAGTGTCTTTCCACTGGCAATGTAGCGTAATGTCCTCGTCCCTGCAGTGAGCCATCTTAAACAACATCCATGTGCACACACACACACACACACACACACACACACACACACACACACACACACACACAGATTTGAATAACTGATTGCAAGCTTGCACTTGTCTGTCAGTACTGTTCATCTAGGGAAATGTATACATCTCTAACTTCCTGGGGAAACATTTACCCAATGTTGCTGATAAACAGATAAATACAGGACCACATGGATTCAGAGAGGCACATTCCTTCTCTTTCCTCCCTGCACACAAACAGAGACACAAACTCATACATATTCCAATAATAGGCGAGTCCAAACCAGTACCAGGCAAAAGTCCCAGAGAGAAGGGGTTTGTATTGTTTCAGGAGACCATGTGGAAAACATGAGAGCAGTTTTTCCTGCCACACTGCGACTTCTCATCAAAAATGTTTTAGCATGAGAGTGAGGTTAATGGCTTATTCATTTATAGTTATTTCCAACTGTTTCAGTGGGAATTCTTTCTATTTGAGGCCACTTATTATACATTACACCGACTCTGGTGTCTAAAATAGGAATAGGAAGCTTTCCATTCCATATACATGCAGTTCACAATAAAACTTGTATGTTTTTGGTTTTATCTGAAAGTCCAAAAGCTTGACAGGCCTGCTGTTCCTACACACTATATATTTCGAGCTGCAGTGTGAACAAAGCCAAGGATCAATGCGTTCTCTGGATTCAGCTGCATTCGCAGTATAGAGCACTCAAGCACAAGGTTAATGAGTGCACAGGCCTTGCAGTAAAATTACCTGGAATGATGTGGAAAACTCCCTGCACAGTACATTTGAGTGTTTTGAAGTCCGTCCAAGTCCGTCGGGGTCAATATAAGTCAATATGATTAAATAAATGTCCTTCCAAGTCAGCAAGCTTTCAAGTCAGAGGGAAAGCAGGTAAATCTAAATGTGTCCAATTCATTGTAGGCGCTTCCAAGTGAATGTGGCCGCGTCCAAGTTCTGAGTGAAAGAATTAGGTTAATGAGAGGCCTTATAAAAAGCTAAAGCACAATGAGTTCTATCATTACTGTGCCGATGCCACATCACACAATGCACTCATTAGCCTATTAGCTCACACAGTCCTCCAGACATATGGATCCATTTTCCAGGCCTTGACCACATCATTCGGTCTTTCTCTGTTCTTCTTGCTTTCTCTTTTCTCCCCCCATTCTCTCTACACAGGAACAAGGGAGTACAGCTCTTTCCCCCTTCCCTTCCCCTCCGAAGTTCCAGCTGCTATAGACGGACTAATGTATTCCCCAGTGCTGAGGGGTAGACCACAGCCCTGAGAATGGACTGGGTCAGGCTACCAATAAACTCCAATTTCACAGAGAGAGAGAGCAGACAGAAGCGAGTCTTTGCGCTCAGGGAAAAGCTAACTTTATACTTTCTCACTCATAAACTGGTGCAATTGTTTATTGATTATCTGTGGCTGCTTCAGGAGTGCTGACACAGACAGCGTTCAGCTTTTTATCTGACAGAGAAGACGCTATAAGGAAAAGAGTAAGGAGCAAAGAGGGAAGGCAGATGAGAATGAGGGAGAGGAGGATGGATGATTTAAAGATATATTCAGCACTAGTCAGGGGATGAATTTTTAAAATCACATATGGTCATTTTGTTACAAGATAGTCCAATTCATGCTTGAGGACACAGAGATTCCTCTAAAAAACAAAATAACTGATCTGAAAAAAATTCTTAAACCAAAGATACATTTATGGGCGCATTTCATTTTTGTAAAGCGTCATATTGTTGTAATGCTTTTTACTCTACAACTTTCATTTCTCTTTCATTTCTCTTTCATTCTCTATGGATGCAGTGTGCAGTTAGAAATTAGGGATATCTTTCTCATTTCCTGCTCTGTTGCATAGCTGTTACATTAGGTCTAGAAGTTATGTTTCCAATCAAGAAAGAACTGTCAAATTTAACTATTAACACAGCTTTTAGATGAAAATGCTGCATCATTCTAATGTTCAATAGTTAGGGAGTTGAAGAAAACTGAATATTTCAAAACTGGAATTCACAGTTATTACTCCTGGGTACTGAAATGAAATTCCCTGTAGCTATAGGTTTGGATGACTATACTTTCTCTTTTAAACGTAATCCAAATGACAAGTTTCCTCGCCCTCCTAGCCTCTCATTAGATCTTACTCATCCTCTAATTTCGCCCTGTATAAGTTACACACACACACACACACACACACACACACACACACACACACACACACACACACACACACACACACACACACACACCAACACACACACACACACACACACTCTCCACACACACACACACACCACGCGCCAACTTCCCCTCATTAGCAGAAATGTCAGTTACATCTAAATCATGTGGCCTTTCCAAAGAGACCACATGTCTTATGGGGCTTCATCACTGACTCATGGCCCGGATGACCTGCTCCGACTTCACACAATGACTTACACACTTATTCACAACCAGTATACCCATGATGGTGAATGGGTTTTCTACCAGTGTGACACCCTGGATACATTTGGCTGTCAATCGATTACGATTAACCTGCCTCATTGCAATCACCTGTTGTTCATCAACCTGTTAAGTCGTGATGTCATGCAGAGGACGTTATTGTTGACCAGCACGAGTTATTTTTCATGCTTCTACAACATGAAGTAACAGTCATTCCTGAATCTGCAGCCATCTGCAAAGGATGTACACACTGAACATGTGATGCAAACAAATCCCTAAGATGACGATCAGCCTGTCATCAACAGACGGAACAGCTTTTATCAAAGGATGAACAAAAACAAGGCGTCTTTCAATGCTCTTTTCCACAGTCTTCGCTTCCATTGTCGGCCGAACAAAAACCTGAATGTGTCAATGTCTTTTCAGACTTTGAGGTCTTTGTAAAACACCTTGTGTTGCTGTCATGAGCATCCATTCAGCTGTGTCACCTAGCCATGAGAATGAGCTCCATAATGCACTCAGCTCTGCTATGACTCCCAGTCAATAGGCCCTGGATCTCTGCCACACTAATGTGGATCCCTCTGGTCCAGTAGACGGAGAAATAAACAGACAGGGACGTGGAGAGAAGTCTTTTCTTATAAGTGTCAACACAGGTTTAAACTTGCCACAGTATTGTAATAGTCTCTGCAAGTTGCTCATGAGTTTTGTCATAACTGTCAGTTGTTTTTACAGCCTGCAGTGCCTGAACAACAACAGGATCTGGACCGACTGCCAGCCAGCTGTCTTTTAAATACCCATTTGGCCGCACCTGCATTTTCACTTTACTTCGCTTGCACTCAGGATAATCTCCTAGATTTTGAACACTGTCATGCCAGACTTCAATCCCTCGGCCTTCAAATGTCCCGACAGTTTAATTGCCAAACAGTGAGTCAGTGCTTTGATCTTGTTCCATTGGTTGAAAGCGCCACAAACTTTGTCAAGAGAACCTTTGCAAATTTTACCATTCCAATTGACTCATAAATCTTTCAATTAAAGCTAATTTCTGAAACCATCATTTATTGTTCTCATCCTGGAGCCCAGTCAAAATCATGGTTTTGTGTCGACATGATTTGGTGGTTGTGACTGCTAATGAATGGAAGAAATGTAATAATTTGGATCAAGAACCAAAAGACAAGAAAAGAAAGAGAAACTTTGATGTAAGGATCAATACCCCTCCCATGTGTGTATGCTTATTATGGAGCTAAAGCCAGCAGCCAACTAGCTTAGCATAGCATAACGACTGGAAGCAAAGTGAAACAGCGAGCAGCGGAGTTAATCTTAGTCAATGCCAACCAAAGTAATCACCTCCTTGCTCTAATGTAATATTTAGAGAATGGCATGACCCTGGTATTGATCATTTCATTGCACTTGCAAGAAACCGAATAATCATATTCTCCAAAATGCTCTCTAAACTATTCCTTTTACAAGAGACCTGGCTGAGAAAGGCGAGAAAACGAAAGTGAACAGAAAATGTGTTCAAGCTTAATTTCATCAACATTTCATGTTCTAGATGTCTCTCTAACTATCACTGTACTAGTTCTGTCACTTTGACGGCCTTCTGACCGCCTGGCGCTTTGACTGACCGGTGCGTCGATCTTGATGAGGGCGATGTCCGATTTCTCGTCCACGTCTTTGATTTTGGCATCATAGGAACCGCCGCCCTTCAGCTCCACTTTCACCCGGTGCTTGTTGGCCACGACATGGGCATTGGTCACAATCTGGCCATCTTCGGCCACAATGAAGCCAGAACCACTGGCCACCGCCACCTCCCGCTTGGAATAGGTCATCCTGTGTTAGGGAAGGAGAGGATGGTTGGAGAAAGGAGGAGGGGATTAGAGAGGATTTCTCTTCACTTCACTCAACGGGTGTCCTCTTCTAGAAAAACAAACTGAGAAAGACGGCAAAACCAACGCATGATGCAACAGCAGTGTAACAATCCACACTTGAAACCAAACGAAGTTTAAAGCATTTGAGCGTCTGCAAAGGAAGTAAATACATAAACAGTAGGCAGGTAAGTATTCAAAGGCGAGCTGGAGAGATTAAGTATACATAAAAACAGTAAGAGGGAGAAACAAATACACACTGCAGACTATAAGTACAGCACAACCTTAAGGAAGAACAGCTTTCAAGTCAACCTGAGGCAGCAACAGCGGAGGAGCAAAGAATAAGATAAGAGACAGATCTGAGTGAGGCAAATATGGAAGCGTGGAAATCAGAGAGCTGCAGACACTTTGTGACAGACGCGACGGCGACAACGCAGACAGAGAATTGAGGTGTCAGAGAAGGATGAGATGAAGAGATAAAAGAACATAAAGGCTGGGGAGAGGATGAAAAGGAAAGACATTGAAGGACTGAAGTGGAGAATAAGATTCTCTATCAACTGGTGTGGTCTGGTTAACTACACAGGTGGGCTATGAATTCTAGAGTGTTGTAGTCTGTCCCACACACACACAAACTTGCACACACACACACACATACACAGGTGCACGGCTCTTACTTGCGGTAAAGCTCAATGTGAACAACAGACGGAGCGATTTTCTCCACCACGTCGGCGATGAAGTTGTATTTGTGTCTTGGGCTGTCTGGGTTGTCCTGAGCTGGAAATACAACACACACACACACACACACACACACACACACACACACACACACACACACACACACACACACACACACACACACACACACACACACACACACACACACACACACACACACACACACACACACACACACGTCAGGATGTCAAATGAGTAAAAGCAAACAAAAGATGCACTTAAAATACTGTATGATGTAAGGATAGAAATAGAAAACCAACAAATAAAACTGGTCTTTATCATAACACAGAGGGGAAAAGAAAAGATGACAGTTCATTTGTGGTGGAGACTGTCTAGGTCAGGTCTGACACACATGCACACGCACTGATTTACAAACTCTTAACCTAGGCCGTAAACCTCTCAAATGAATACTTAACCTTGACCTTTAACCCTCTTACTTCACGGTCGATTGTATGCACCGACTCTGAATTCTTGTACCATCAACAGATCTTTTTTCAAGACCAAACTGGTCCTCTAAAGTATTATACCACTCAGACACAGACGCACACACACTGTCTGACAGTGTATGTTTAATGACTGCCAAATTCACTGAATCACCCATCCCACCATCTATCCAAGGCAAGTCAGGAAATGTTGACTGATTTACCTGGTAATTAAGGTCTGCACAGAAGACAGTTTAACCAAAGCCTTGAAACTAAGCTCTCCAGACCTTTCCCTCTGAGCTTTTCATCCTTTCAATGCATAAACCCATATTTTGCCACGAGCCTAAAACTATTTTGGTCAGCCATTACATTCTCATTGAGAGTGGAATTAGCAAAAGTCAAAAGCACCCATAAACCCTGGGATATCATTGATTGCAGTTAAGGGTTAAGGAAAGAGAAAAAGTCTTTCCGCTTGAGGTGCATTTAAGCTAACAGGAGCATGGAATGAGCTCCATCTTGCTGAAGTAAATGCCACTAAATTATACAGTATGAAAACATTTATCAACCCGCAGGGGGAACATTCTGGTGTTATATGATCACTCAACTCAACTCTGTCTGTCTGACTGTCTATAAAACTAGTCTACAAAGATGCTATGTGAGCCTGGACTTTGGCACATTGGTGCTTTGAATGCTAACATGCTAATGTGATCATGTTGACCAATTTGTGTGTTACATTTGCTTATTAGCATTAAACACAACACAAGTACAACTGAGTTGGAAATCTCATTATATTTTGCAGGTATTTATATGAAAAAAATATATATAATATGGAGCCCCTGATGGCACTAGATGAAAAATCAGGGGATCATCAAAGTGATCACAGTTATCCTGAGGGGGACATGAATCTTTATGTCAGATTCAACGATCATTCTTTTAATTGTTTTTGAGACATTTTACTAAAAACCACAAGTGTAATACATCCTCTGTGCACCATGAACATCTTTATATAATGTTGAGACATTTCATAGGATTGCTGAAAACTTATGATGTCTCCAACTTGCTGCTAGAGAAAAAGTCAGCGATGACCAAAGTCATTGGTCTCAGCAGTGGTTCTTAACCTTGGGGTTGGATAATTCATATACAAAATCAAATAGCGTGTTTTAGACGGAGGAATGTATTTACATTTTATGGCTTGTTCCAGTGATATACATTTGCCTCACAATATATTTTATTGAGTGTTTGTGAGACTCAAAATGAGCATACATGTGAGTTTATGATGGGGGATTTCCAGCAGATCAGTGGGAGAGAAAAAGTCACAGAACATATAAAAAAATCCCCAAAGCCTGGAGCACATTGGACAACAGCTAGGTTCCATCTGTTCAAACTAAACAAAACTGGGGGGTCGAAAACACCAACCTGTTTATTTCATGGGTGTTGAGACTCAAACAGGTTTAGAACGACTGCTTTAGATATCTTTACCGAATTCATACTCATAGTAAACCTTATTGTGGCACTGGAGGAAAAGTCAATAGGTTTCATCATCTGGGGAGCATGAATGTTGGTACAAAAAGTCATTACAATCCATCAAATAGTTGTTGAGTTATTTTGGTCAGAAGTGTTGGACTGACCGACTGACTTGAGCCTTGCTGCTCGCCAAACAGAAAATGGTCATAAACAAATGGAACCACTTTTCTCCAAACCTCCACATATATTTTCCCAGCTGAACGTTAAAGCTACAAATCAAGCTTTAAATCTGATGAATGTCACACAAGTTTCTCACCACAGTAAGAGAAAGAGGTAATGGAAAGATTGGAGTCATTTTCCCCATGCTAGCTTCACACCCGGGGGGTTTTGTGGTCAGCTCTGATAGGATTATAGTTAGAGAGAGCAGGCCCAGTGTCCAGAGCCTGTGTTGTTTCTGGAGCGTCCATACAGGCTCTCAGTCTCTTCCATTTCACCGTGTTACAATGAGCGCTGCCTCCTCACACACGGGGACATTGACTTCCAGAGACACACTGCTTCAACTGCAACGCCATGTGATGATAGTAGAATTATAGGCCCATAGGTGAAGAGTTGTCGGGAAATCATGAATCAGATGTTGTGTACAGTTCAGTTACGATAAAGAGCCCGGCCATGCTATTGTTGCCTGATTTATGCACTGTGGGGGATTATTTCACCGCTGAACTGAGTTTAGGAAGGCTTTACTGTTGTATTATTATGTTGATTTATGAGCAGATGTCTTCTTAAATGCCAAAAACTGCTACATCATCCTTAACTTTGAAGTCCTGAAAGTCACTGAGGTGTGGAGAGAAAGTAGGCCCGTAAAGCTCTCTGAGTAGCGTCTAATCCACATATAGCTGCTTTTGTAACATTTCTTCATCTGCTGAATCGTTGCCAGAGCCAAACTGTAGAAGCTCTGTAATTGCAGGCATTATAAAGGTAACAAATAATTGGCTTTCCACTGTGTGCAAACATTTATTTTTATATTTAAATATGGATATCATAGGATAGAAAAAGGGAGATACCTCAGATAATGTAGGTGTTGGTCAGGTCAGAAACATTTTAAGTGAAAGTAAAGATTAGGTAGACTTGCTACAAGCCATAAATCACCGTGACACATCAAACTGCTCCCACTCCAATACACAGTTGCACTATCAAGTAGTTTGCAAAGCATGTAGCTGTGTTAACTTTAGAAGATCAGGTTTCCATGTTTGTCAATGCTTTAAGTAAAAGAAAACAGAGGATAGACTTACTTCCAGTTGTAGGTCAATATGACACTAGAAACTGCTCCCAGACATTACTACAATGTACTGGGCTGTAACTGTAACTGACCTGTAGTGTTGCTCAACTTTAACAGCTTGTTAGACATTGTTAGCTACATAACTAGATAGCAAATCCTTATCTGTTATAAGCCATTACAAATGTGCTAGCTTTTACTAGATTTAGAAGCTAATGGGGAAAATTTGAGTTGGTAGTATGTAAGAAATCTACATTAAGTACTGTTGCACTTTTTAAGGGCAAGGTTCACTAAGTAATTAAAAAACAGGACATAATTAAACAAATAAAAAGACAACACATGCCCCAAATGTCTGTCTGGACAAGTCGTCTTTCAGTGATCTTGAAATGTAACAGCTGTATTTCATCAGCTGCAGTTTGATTATTCATTTAGGCATGTGAGCAAGTTACAGACAAAGGCATGATTGAGTCATATGGAAATAGGCTATTTGAAACTTGATAAAAAAGGAACAAGATAGCAAAGTGATCAAAAGTAACCCCTAAGTTGTAAGAATATTACTTTGTATAGGCAATAAGTGGCTCAGTTGTTTATGTGACGTGATGCTATTAAGACTGACATTGAGGGCTTTTTATTAAATTGTGATTTAATTGAGGTAAGTTGTTTGCCATATGATTGCTAATAATAGAGGATAAGCACTCTTGTAAAACCAAGCCAACCTGTCAGTCAGTTAAAAAGTCTGTCTAAGTATTTTAGACTAAAGGAAAGATATGTTACCATAACAGTGGTGGAAAATAGTAAGAAAACTACTGGTGATTTGGTCCAAGTCAGAGCACAAAACTGGGCCAAGAATTGAGCCCTGTGGGACGCCACAGAAAAAACGTCCAAAGGAAGATAGATTGATTCAATGGCGTATTGGGGCCATTCATTGTCGGTAAAATTAATAATAATGATGGAGCCGGGAGGGGGGTATTATTCTGAGAAAAAAAACTCTACACTGGTTACATAAAATGAGCCAAAGAAAGATGTCACTCGATAGCAATGTCCTTCCCTACACTGTGACAAAGTGTGTGGATGAAGATTTAAGTTGTTAAGTTGTAACCCTTTATTCTGACTCTTTACGCTTTGTAATGTTACTACTCTACTGCAAAACATCACCTCAGTGAGCCCTCGACTTACAGTAAGTGGGTTTAGCTTATAGGGAAGATAGCCTTCTACAACGGTCGCAATGAAAACAGTACACATCAAAATGTCCGCTGCTTTACCATCCTGCTACACTGATTTGACTGGGAGTGTCCGTTCTTCAACCTGAGCAGAGGACTAATCAGCCAAACTAATTGAAAACACCTGTGTGTGTGCACAGAGGCTTTGAGCATCAGTTGACATCAGATGTCTAAAAGATTATTTCTGGAGACAAATCAAGCATTAAAAGACGGGAAGCAATTCAAACACAACATTTTAAACCAGAAAGTTCATATGAAGCCGCTTTAATTTTTTTTTTCCCATCTCACTCTCTCTTTCTCTCTTACACACACAAACACTCAGACACAAAGGCCCCCTATCCTCACCACTCCATATACCCATTACCTCCTCCCAGCTATACACATTAACCTTCACCACACGGGTCCCCATTCAAGATCTCAGATTCTTTTCTTTTTCAATTTTCCCATACGCAGTACCCACTGTTATATTGGCGCCTGCAGGCGGAAGCAGTTTTTTTCTGATCCCCTTGACTAGAAAAACTAGATGTGAATACAGTAAGGTCAGTTCCTCTTCTTTATGCCCAGACACTCACACAGACATAGACGTTCTCTATTTTTGGGCAAACTGAGACACTCCAGAGCCAGGCTTATGCTAAATGTGTGAAATGGAATCTTTCTTTTGGAAAAATGTAATTGTTATGTGGCAAAAAACATATGTGATTTAACAGATGTGAATGTTAGGGCTCGAAGGTGTAACATTGTGACTCATCTAGTTTGGATATGGCTCTGATTTTCTGCAGTTAAGAAGATATATAGTTGAGCTTTGCTGCTGTTTATAATATTACAATGACACGTTGGCAACATTTTGTGACCCACTGTGAAAATAACCTAATTTTTCCATTTCTAATTTTGTTTCAATTGTCCCATTTTAATTCAATTCTAACAAAAGCGTTTTTGTTTTATAATGACTTCACCCAAGGTTGGCAGCACACAATACAGCCAGAAACACACACACACACACACACACACACACACACACACACACACACACACACACACACACACACACACACACACACACACATCTGAGTAAATAAGGGTACAGTTTTAGCAGCAAAGTAACAGTGAGGTATTAAGTTAAGCATTAGGCTCAGGATAGGAAGATACACTGACCAACTATCAAATGTACAGAAAAAAATGCTGATTTATCATTGTCAAACAATGGCTATACTGGCAGAGAGGGCAGTTATGGTGGGCTTGGGAAGTCAAAGGTTTGTTTGCTATAGCGATGATGGTCCAGCACAAAGAAATAAAGAGTAAGAGAACTACAGGCATCGTGAACAGGAAGGAAGATAGATGAGGAAACCAGACGGAGAGACATGCAGAAACAGGAGCCCAGACAGACTGATAGAACAACAATAAAAAAAGGAAAAAGACACATGCACAGAGATGATATTTTAATATTATGAGTGGCTGAGACAAGTCGGGGAAGAATGTGCATATTCAGCATGTCACTAGCCGGAGTCACAGAGTGCATTCTGCTGTAGCAGCATACAGTTACCCAGTGACTACAAATCGTAATGGGTGTACAATTGGATTAAAATATAAACAGATCATCCTTATGGTTACATCTTTATTCACCCAGATCAACTTCTTACATTTTTCGAGGGTTGTTTCAGCAGCCACTGTATGCAGTTATGTGTAAATAATGGGATAATTGAGGCATCCTGTTGCATGCACATCAAAGTCCTGCATGTCATCACTCTCCATCCCTTAATATTTATCTGTCAGTCTCACCATTATCACTGTCAATAAAGGCTTTAATGTGCCAAAAAACATCAAAAAAAGTGGGACGATTTAAATAAATATGACCCCCAAGGTCACAGAAATACTTGACCTACTTTTCTTTGCCAAATCAAACAACTTGCATAATCAACGTCTTTACCGTCCAGACACGGAATGACATCATGCGGAGTGTGCTTGCATATGTTTTCTTAACATGGGGCCAAGTTGCAGGGTAGTTAAAGGCGCTCAGAGGGGGTTGAGTTTATTTTCAGTGTCAACTCCTGCGGTTCTAATTCTGCAGCCTTGATTACATATTATGCTAAAGTTACTTAAACAGTAGAGAGATGCTACTAAAGGCAGCATTGTTCTCCGACAACTGGGATATCTGATTTATCAAATGACTCGTTTTTATTGCAGCTAGGGAAACTTGAACTGGGTTCCTTGGAGCATCAATAGCACTCACCACAGTCTTGCTCTGTTTCAGACATGGTTAGCTGCCTGGGCATGACTTAACTATGTAAGTTGCTTACATGACTGACAAACAAATGTGGCGATACAGTCTGCCCCACCACCGCGGCCCACACAGTTTTTGATGTGTATGTAAACCTTTCCCAAAAATACGGGTTGCTAATTCGGTCTTTTCCTTCAATGTCTCCTGCCTGTTTTAAACTGTCTTCAACGGAGAAGGAATTATGGCTTTGAATCAGCGCCAGGCATTCCTTCATGTGACTGTTACGTGTGATTTGTGAGTGACAACAAGAAAGACAGACAGGGAGAGAGACACCAAGAGAGAAAAAAGAAGAGAGAGGAAGGAGCTGGGTGGTTGTGGGAGGGGGCGAGGTAAGTTTCCAAGCTTTGAGGTAAGTTATAGGTCTTTGAGGCCACAGTTGTTGAAGCTCTTCATTCAGAAGTTTTCAAATGCAGATGTGGCGCACACTTCAGATGGACATATGTGAAACGCATAGACCAAAAACTGATACAATGGCTTCACCAGCTGCAGCCTTTGTGTGTTTCTCATTTTCTCATTCCTGAATGCTTCACATGATGTTTTAAGATATATTACACACATATATCATTAACGATGACGAATGGCTCACTGATTAAATTGCACAGAATGTGCAGTCTCAGCCGGGCCGTTTCGTGCAGCAGCAGACATGAAGAATGATGTATGATTATTATTGAGCTTCACCATTTAGGGTGAAATACTTTTCACATGACAATCTGATGAAGTGCAGGTCCATACCGAAAACCCTCACATAAACCAGTTATTACAAATGCATCACGTCAGTGCTAATTCATAACGGCTACAGTATATCCTATTTACTTTGGAAATTCCTTTGTGTTCAGCTAATGCAGGCTTCACTGGCATGAACTGTATTGTTTTAAACAATCAGAGGGATTATAACCATGTGACTGCTCACATCAAGCTTTACATGGGGGGGGGAGCTCATGACTTCATTCAACTGGGGAAAAGTAGTAACAGTTCTCTGATCGAGTCTAATTATAATGCAGGAACAAGAGAGAAACACGGTTGAATGGTGGCTCTTGTTATCCTAAACACATGGGGATTGTGTGCCACTCAGTGCAGCTTTAAGCTCCAACATCTGTGTGTAGTTTAAACCACAAACGTCATATAAAGGATTTGAGGGGGTCACGTTCAAGAGCAAGTTGTGAAGAGTGAAGGTGACACACAATAAAGAACATTTACAGGTATACTCGAGCCAATCTGGACATGCTGGGAATGAACAGAAATGTGTATGTTTGAGAAGGACAAACAGCCCAGTGGATCTCAGAGTGAGATATGTGTTTCAAAATAGTTTATCTCAGCACAAAGTGTTAAAAGGAATTACTGTTATAGCACGACAAGCATAACCATCCAACTTTCTACCAAATTCTCTGTATCCAAAAGGCATTCTACAAACTGATAGATAGTTTGTAAGATAAAATAAGATAAGATAATCCTTTATTAGTCCCGCAGCGGGGAAATTTACAGGATTACAGCAGCATAGAGGATAGTGCAAACAAGAGACATGGTAAAACAAAAAAACAAGATCAAAATAAGTATTATAAATAAGCAAATGAGCAATAAAAAAATAAAAAAACTGTAAAGAAAACAGTAAAAAAAACAGTAAAAAAAACAGTAAAAAAACAGTAAAGAACTCACAGTAACTGAAATATTATATACACAGACATAAACTATTGTAACTATTGTATTGTAGTTACCTTTCCCGCAGGCTCCCCGCTGAATGAAGAGCACAGGTGGCTGCTGCAGCTTCTGCGCCCGGCGGCTGACCCTCTTCAGCTCGCAGATGTTCCGGTAGGACACCCCGTCGCTTCCACACACCGGATCGGTGGCTTTGCACACGCATGTCCCGCTCTTGCTTCTCCTCCTCATCGTGATCGTGTACGCCACCCCGCCGGGGACAGAGCACTCCAGCCCGTCTCCGCACACCGGGTCCCCGAGCTTCCCCATGCCGCCGCAGGCTTCGCCCTCGCTGGACGCGCACACCTGGCAGCAGTTGCAGGCGTCCAGGCTCTGTCCCGCCGGGCAGTCCGCCGGTAACCGGGGACACATCGACTTGTCACAGCGAGCTGGACATCCGACCACATACCGGCTGGAGATTTGCGCATCCGCCGGCACGGACGCAGAGGACGCAACGATTACGCACAACAGTGTCCAAAACATGGTTCTTAAAAACTAAACTAAAAAAACAAGTTTTTAGTTTAAAAAAAAAGTTAGATAGAAAAGTTTAGAAGAGTTCCAGAAGCTGGCTCTGTGCTTGCAGTGTGATGGGATGAGAGAGCTCAGTAGTAATGAAGGGAGGGAGTCACTTCAGCCGGAGAGGCATTTAACAGAGGAGCTCCACTGCGCAGCCATGTACGCGACTTTACGCACGCTGCTGGCACCACAACACAGACTCAAACCAACTTTCTAGATAATCACAACAAGCCTGCTGATTGGTGGGTTCATGTGACGTAACGAACGGAAGAGCTGCGGTAGTGGTGTGTCTCCAGAAGCGTGAGGATAAAACAAACAGAACAGAGGAAAGAGCAGAAAATAAGATGTAGAATTATCTTATCTTATTTTGAAGAAACAGCATTGCCAAAAAGTTGGAATCAAGATGAGTTTAAATTCTCCTTTCTCTTTTTTCCCCTCCAAGGGGGGTTAAGAAGGTCAAGGTCATCTAACCCCTCTAGAATTCTGGCTGATATTGGCATTGACCCTGATTTAGTAATTTACAAACAAATAAAAATAAAAAAGCAGTGGTGGAAGGAGCCACGGTACGGCAGTCCAGATGTTTCACACACCGCACAACACTCCACACATCCTGCAGGCCTCATGTTTTTTTTATTTTTTATTACTCCCTTTATGAATAAGTTGCTCCTGGCATCCACACAATAATAAAAATCAGTGGTGGATAAAAGTTGGCTGTATTGTGGGATATGTGGAGTTAATGTAACACTTTATTAACAGCCAAAATTGCTCTTATAGAAACAATTGCAAGAGAACATTACATTACATTACATTACAGTCATTTAGCAGACGCTTTTATCCAAAGCGACTTACAGGAAGTGTATTCAACATAGGTATTCAAGAGAACTACTAGTCACCAGAAGTCATAAGTGCATCTCCTTTCTTAAACAAGCATCTAAAAGCATAAACCAGAGCAAAAGTATAGTGCAGAGGCAAATTACTACGAAAACAATAATTGCAACAGACTAATACGAATATAACAAGTGCTACAAACCACTACGAATAGGATAAGTGCAGAAAACGAATACATAAGTGCAGCGGACTGATACGAATACAGTAAGTGCAACAACTAATACGAATGCAATAAGTGCTACGAGGAAGGCTCAGGGTAGTACTTCTTGAAGAGGTGAGTTTTCAGCCTGCGCCGAAAGATGGGCAGCGACTCTGCTGTCCTGACGTCAGTGGGGAGTTCATTCCACCACTGAGCATCATTTGAGCAATAAACATTTATGATCTTATCCCAGCTCTATAAGCATCCTGCTAGCAGGGAAATAAACATATAATGTGGACATCCAAATAACAGTTAGTGCAGCCAAAGTTCAAGAGTAAATCAATCAAAGAGTGATCTAAACAAGTCTTTCAAGAACCATCGTGTCACACACAGTTCTCTAGGAAAACGAAATCTCCCTGGGAATATATAATATAACCTTTAAATTGATCATTTGTTGCAAACCCTGCAATTTAAGTATCAATGGATCAAATGTTAACGTTGCCAAACAACAAACCTCTGTTAGGTTTAAATATCTGGGCTGAGCTGTAAAATAATGCAGTAAACACTGAGGCAATGAATCAGTGCCATAAAACTCCTCAATATAAAGTGATTGATTTTGGGAACAGGGTGGCTGGATGGAGGGGAGCGCCACTCAGAGCCGCTGCTTGGGAACAGAGTGGGTTGTGGGACGAGGGCCTCCTGCGGTGCGCCGGCTCCTGGGGGCAACACAAGCCTCTGTATCCAAAAGGCAATTACAGAGGGGCATAAAGGGGCATAAAGGGACGGAGGGCAGTCATGGGCTCTCAAAGACTGGATTGCCTTGTGCCGCACAGGAAACAGTTAGAGGGTACGATGTAGACCTGTTACCCAGAATTCAAGGTAGGCTGATTGTTTTTCTGTTAAATGAGAACACCATGTCACTTTGATGCATTACAACACACACAACACTGTCGACTGCTATAGAAATGATTGAAACTCATGCAGCAGCAGCGAGACCTTACATCACCATCACACCCATTATGTGGCAAAAACTCGTAGAGCTCAAGCACGTAGGCGAGAATCGGTGGGAAAATCCGCGGATGAAAACAACCTCATGTATAAGGAACACCCATTCATTCAATCCAAACAAGGCCAGTGGGTTAAACCGAGGATGGACTGCACTGAGGTCTGTGTGATCTATGATGATCCACCCAAATCTGCAATGATGTCTCTGGCTGGAGAGTAAAAGCTGGGGCTTCATTTCCTCGTCTGCAGCCACACCAAAGGCTTTCGTCGTCCAATCAGGAGCTCCGATGAACCTTCATCCTCGAACATGCAGTATCCGCAGTGTACTGCGCACACAAAGGGCTGGAGACCAGAACGTGTCACGGCTGGTTATCTGACTGATTAAGGAGGCTTTACATATTCAGTGTTGTTGCATGAGCTCGCTCTGCAAATCCTTCTACACATAGTGCACAGAGCCGGAGGCTGCATGTGTAAAGAAGAGCTGATGAAGGACACATACATGAGTAAATCATCAGTGTTGAGGAGAGTCGTGTACTGTATGTGTAATAGTGGAAGATAACCAAGTACATTTACTTTGGTACTCTACAAAGTACTTGTTCTTTACTTTATTTCTATTTTGTACTACTTAATACTTCTACTTCACTACAATTCAGAGGGAATTATTGCTTTAGTCACATGTG
Organism: Anoplopoma fimbria; assembly: GCF_027596085.1. NCBI lineage: Eukaryota > Metazoa > Chordata > Actinopteri > Perciformes > Anoplopomatidae > Anoplopoma > Anoplopoma fimbria. Next base: position 8,826,141 of record NC_072454.1, on the reverse strand, counting down.
CAGATTAAGATTTTTACCTGAAAAACATATGATGAACTCAGTAATAAAAATCCAATAATATGACATGGTATGATAATGAAACTTACGTAGTATTATTAAAGTAAAATCCTCAATGCAGTTCATTCCCAGCGGGGTATTACTACTTTTACAACCTCTCATTTAACTGCAGCAGGCTCTGACAGTCTGCCTCGCTCAGTCCTGGTTCTGGTTCTCCTGTGCCTCCCTTCTCTCCAGCGGGCCCAACATAAACGGCCTGGGGCCTCCAGCAGCGGGCTGTCAGTGTTGGCTCCCAGGCGAGGAATGGTGGAGCAGCGAGGCGAAACTTTCAGCTTTCAGCTGTCAGCGTAATCATATCCTGATTATTCGACCATACAGAAAACTATTTCAAGCACATAATTGAGTTATTAAAGTTGAAACCGTTAAATAAACCCAACATCTGTTTCATTATCTTATTAGTGGTTTTGTATATTTTGGCCTAACCATAATATATATTGTCCCGTAGTCCCAATTACAGTGATAAACTTTTTTTTGCAGATCCCATTTTAAAGGGTCAGTTTGCAGTTTGTCCGTAGACAATAAAGGTAATTAAAAGAGCAGCAGAACAGTCTATTTTATTTTGAAGGTTTTGATGCCTAGTGTTTTCCAACTACAGTTATTGTTTTTCATGCTTACAGTAAATAAGATTATTCTTATGTATTTCTTTACATGTTTAACTCTGCTTTCATTCTTGTAGATTAGGTTTTGAACCAGTGGAATTTATTTCCATTCTGATAACTTAATCATTGTATCGTTGATGAATGCACAACTTGACTTGTGCAACACTTTTTTCAGTCAGTCTATATATTCTGTTTGAATAAAAGTGAACCAGAGTGAAGTTTTTCTCTCTCACCACAAGAGGGCAGACACAGCCTTGATGAGTGGAGAAGCATTTACACCAAATAATCAACTCTGTAAACCAGAGTTACTAAAGCTCACAGACTGTTTGTGCTATTTGGAGACAGAAAAGCACAATACTGAATGATACTCAAGGAAACCTGAGCACATTTTCAGTGTTTATTTCTTTCAAGTCATCCACATAATAAATAGACAATTCAAACCAATTACACCAGACTGAAAAGGGGTGAAATTGCTCGACTTGGTTGGGCTTAAAAGGAAGCAGGCACTTACAAAAAAAACAACATTAGTGTGTATTATTTAGCAGGACTACAGTGAGACATTTTTTTTTTTTTTTTTTTTTTTTAAATAAAACCATGAGGCAGCTGCTTTCTGCTGGGTTGACAGCACAGGTACACAGAATCAGATCAGGAAACTTCTAAAAGCATATATAAAAAAATAATCTGCTGCACCCAGCTCTATTTCTGCAAACACACAACACACAGAGCGGCCGTAGATAAAAACTACAAAACAGGAAAACAATCTGAGGAATTAATAAAATGTGAACATGCAACGGAAGTGTGCGAGTTTGAATGTTTTTGGGGATTTTCTCCCACAGATTTATTTTATTTTTTCTGTTAAACAATGATTGAAAAGGTTTGCATGGTGTTCAGACCGTACTCATGTTTTAAACAGGGAACTGCAGGTTTAGTTAACACATCTGAGCCAGTTATTACCCAATCTATCAAGAAACATGAAGCTTATCTATAACTGACAGAGCCGTATTGATGAGGATTTATTACTGTGAATTACAAAATGCACACTAGCGTACTCCTTGCACTTCTTGTTCACTTCCCACCTCACCCAGAGTCACAAAAGTGAGTCCACAGAGTCTGGTATGCTGAAATGTAGTTTGAAAAAAAAAAGAGGCTGATTCAGGATGTGAGGTGATGTGACTTTGATAGCTTTTTTTTTTTTTCCTGTTGTGTTTCTGCAAAGTACTCTCACATTACCAGCAACTGTGCATAACTGTCAAAACTATTCATTGTAGATTTGCATGTAAGCTACTTTAGCATGTGGTCAACTAAAAATCACACTGAGGACGCCTTGTTATCTAACTAAACCCTCTGATCTATTAAAAAAATGAAGAGAAAAAAACGCTTGGCAACTTAGAAACAACGTGACTGCAATACATTTGGTCTTGCATTATTATTCACAACGGGTCACATACAAATATTTGGAATTTTTTTTGCATCTTGTCAACCAACAGTCCTGGATCTTTGAATTACAATTTGCATTGCAGTGAGATTATGACCTCAGACTAGGTTTGACACATATCTCAATCGCTGGCCTACAACAGTAGACAAATCCAGGCTTACAATAGTGAGTGTGTGTGTGTGTGTGTGAATGGACCACACAGTTAAATTAGGAGATAAGAGAGGTGATGACAGGCTACTCCTCAGTTTGAACTCTCTCCCTTTCTCTCTCTCTCTCTCTCAGACTATAGGAAATGCTTGCAACCTTCAAAGTTCCCTTATATTCTTGGCACAAAGTGGTTTACAAAGTTCCTCCGTCACATCATTGTGCCTGTGCAGGTTAAAATAAAGCTCTGTCACTGAAGTTAACTAAAGTTTGTAGTTTTGTTTGAAAACGTCAACTCTTAGTAAATAAATACATCGTTGTTAATGCGACAGCAGGCGGGCGGAGCGGGTGTGGGTGAAGACCGGGTCGTCTTTGGCACACGAGTGCAGTTCAGTGGCGGTGACACAACTTTTCTCTTTAGCACTCTGACGGACGAGCTCGAAACACGAGTTGAATATTGTCTTCTGCCAACAGCTTTGGTTTGAAAACCCAATGCCGGCCCCTTTTTTTTTTTTTTTTTTTAAACACATGATGTGCGTGGTTTCCTCTTTAAATCTGTTAATGTCCAATAACCAGATCAGGAAGCTTTTAAAGTCCAGTTCCAACGGCTCAGACCTCGCTCACTGGCAGGTCAGCGTCATCCAGGTCCACGTGTGGCTCAGGCATGTGGGGCTCAAAGCTGCTCCGTCGTCGCCACGGTGACTCCTCAGAGTTGTCGATGGTGATCGCCGGTGGGTCGCAGGTCACTTTGCCAGGCGCGTCTCCTGCAGGGACAGGCGTGCTGGCGTGTGGCTGTGACTGGGCCGTGGCAGCAGGCTCATGAAGTGCTCGCTGTCCCACGCCAGGCTGCGGGCGTGTACCGCACGTGACAGCAGCGCCCCACTCTGGGTAGCATGGTGGCATGGCAGATATGGGCGAGCGAGGGACGGGGGGACCCGCGGGGCTGCGGTAGAAGGCGGAGCGGCCGCCGTGGTCCTGCAGCAGAAACAGCGGGAGGACACAGAGAAAGCGAGAAGAAAATAGTTGTGTTTTTTTTTTTTTTTTTTTAGTAAGCAAAGTGAAATCCTGATATGTGCAGTTTTATTTGAGGGGACCGAAAGTGAGTTACAGACTTGGAATTAGCACCAGCGTGTGGAGCCGTATGCAGCTTTACTAGAGTTGGTACTGAAGGTTGTAGGTGCTGAAGAATGTAGCATTGCTAAAGAGGGGGAGATGGTAGTAGCAGTAGTAGTAGTAGAAGCAGTAGTAGTAGTAGAAGTTGAAGTAGTAGAGGTAGCGGGAGTAGTGGTAGTAGTGTCAGCGGGTTTTTAGTTTTGGTAGTCTCAACAGGTTGCAGTGGAGGAGCAGAGTGCCTTAGGAAGCAGTGGTTGGTTGTTGCTCATTATTTCACGGCTTTTCATTGTCAGATTTCAATCTCTGAAACACAAAACAGACGAATGGAGTAGAAAGAAAAAACAAACACGGCAGAGAAAGTGAAAGCAAAGAGGGGTTGTCGCTGAGCAGTAGGTGAAAAGTTGGTTAGAAAATTCAAATACCAATATCTGTGTCAACTTCCAAGTTACAGTATTTTGACACATCATTTCTTCCACAGAAGCACAATGATACCCTGTGACCTTTTGGCCTTTTAAATATTCTGATCTGTAAATCCACAAAGTACCACTTAAGCAGAAGAAGAATATTTAAGAATCAGTTTCCCCAACCCAAACATGTCTAAAGATCCTAGGTGGAGCCACACACGTATTAACAGATGCTTTATGCTGAATCCAAAGATCTAAAATATAATTCAAAAGACCAGATAATATATACAAAACTTAAGATATCCCATTACCCCCATGTACACCTGATTAGCTCTTACAAACCAAAATATTCTTAAGTAAATCAACACACACACACACACTATGAAAACCAAAAGTTTGTGACTCTGGAGAGATGTGGATTCAGCATCGGTGAGTCCTCAATTCAAAGCCGTTAAAACATTTAGCACACAAGAAAAGGTATAGGTAGTCAACATGGAAACAAGTGTCTTATCATGGTGTGTTTGAGGAAGAGAAAAAAACAAAAAACATACAGGCAGCGAACAGGAGGGAAGAGGAGAGACAAGCAGGATGTCACACATCTAAGACAGGTACACAGCTGCAGCAGACTGCAGAGATAACAGAGCGTTGAGGGAAGAGAAACAGAAGGTGTGAAAGACACATGTACCCAGTAATATAGACACAAGATACAAACAGGTTTTTTAAGGTATTCACAGCTAAGCTGGTCATGTATGCGTGTATGGATTATACATGAAATCATTCTAGTTTGTTTTTTTTACACTGAAGCGTCATCGATCATGGTGAGGACAGGTGAAAGCTGTGCAAGTGAAGCCATAAGGGGAGGTAGGGAGGCAGTGACTGCGGGTCTTTCTGTTAAATGGTCAAATTCCAGCTGTTTAAAGTAAAAAAAAAAAAAATACTTATTAGCATTTGAACAACTTGAGGTGTTCTTGGTTTCGTTGCCGGTGGCGACAGTCATCACATGCGAGAGAAGCTAAATCAAGCACACCTCAAGTCAAGAAAATTCTGGGCACTGTCTGCGAGCACTGAATGTAGTGGGCTCAAAACTTTGAGCCGAGTTCAAAGTGACAGTGTGGCGAAAAGAAAAAGGAAAGCAAATGAGGAGGAGAAGTGGATGAGGGAAGCGGCGAGGGCGTGAAGGGAGGAGCGCTTTGTTGGGTTATCACAGCCATACATGGTGGTTGGTTCTTAGAAAATAAGGAGCATCAGATGTGTGGTAAGATCTGATCGGCTCTGTACAACCACAGAGGGGCCAGCCAGTGAGTGGAAAACAGTATTAAAAAAAAAAAAAAAAAGGTAAACTTGTAGTTTTAAAAAGGGGGGAGGGGGGGGATTTAGAGGAGCTGACATACGTGCTGCTGCACTCCCCGATTCGAGACGTATACCTCTGTATACAGGGGTTCGACAGCCGTCTGGCCTGCCGCATCTGCAACAACACAGTGCAAAGCAGTATTAGAGCAGATGGGCTGTCTGCCCACAGGGACAGGGGGAGGTGGAGAGAATGTGACAAAGACAGGAAAGAAAAGAAAGGGGAAAAAGAGGAGAGAGAGAGAGAGAGAGAGAGAGAGAGAGAGAGAGAGAGAAGAGGCACAGAGGAGGTAAAGGTGGGTGAGAGGAAAACAAGCTACAAAGGGAGAGAGAGAAGGACATAGGAGGGAAGAAAGAGGGAACTGTAGAGAAAACTGCCAGAGCTGAGGTTTTGAGAATCATTTCCAGTCTAACCATAAGGGACCCACTGCATCAAAGGACACCCTCTCCTCTGCAGTCAGGACTATGGAGCTGGTTTCTCTCTCTCTCTCTCTCTCTCTCTCTCTCTCTCTCCTGATCCGGTCTGGCTGCCTGTCTCTATGCATGTAGGCTGCTGATTGAATGGATTAAGCTGTTCTAAAAATCAGGTAATATTCTCACACAGATAAGGCGTTCTGGTTTAGTATACCAGCCCGTCATCTTCACTAACAATCAGTAAAGGGGCGGCTGGCAGCTCAGGGGTTAAAGTGCTAAACATGAACCGCAATGCCCCCCCCCCCCATTTCCTGTCATCTGTTGATTGCCTAATAAAAAAGGCACAACTTCCCCCCCTGAAATAAAAAATAAAAATCTCTATTTTGGTGTTGGTTGGTGACAAGGAGGGATGAGAGGAAATGCAGAACAGGCTAAGTGCCAAGTTCTATGTTACTACTGAGAAAACAGCCTATAAAGTGAATCAATCAATGTAATAATTTCCTTTGCGGCCTGGTAGAAAATGCCCCGAGGCACGATGGCGGTCTGCGGCTTGAGAGTTTGCAAACACTGGTGCAGAGTACACAAAGCAGAATTTAGCTACATCAATCTTATTTTCAGACTTTACAACCTCAACGAGAACAGCTGGGCTTGATACATTTATAATACAATAATAAAATCACATAGCAAACTCATCCAAGACATACGGTCAAACTACCGTTTCTGCTACTCGGCATCTGTTTGAGATGAAGTCAAAAAGGAGTATCGAGTTATCTCTGTAGCTTGCAGCTATATATGAGATCTTGTCAGAGCAAGAAACATTAAACAATGATAAATAAATGACATGAGTGAAAAAAAAACCACACATCAGTCTTTTGAACAGTCTTGACTTGTCTCCTCCTTCCACCTGATGTCACTCAGTACGTAAGTCTCAAGTTCTGTCGGTGCAAGTTGAGTCTGAAGTCATGTCTGAAGTCATTTCCCTTGTTCACAGGTACATCTGAGGTCTCCAGTCAGATTCAAGTCTGCTTATAAAGACTTGAATCCATACTACGGTGACACTGTAGTGTGATATACATACTGTGGCAGCAGACCTCCCAGGCCCCCGCTGGGCCACAATGGCCCCTGAGACAGCCTTAATCCAGCTGTGCATCTCCTCTGGGCTGTCCGCCTGGTAGAGACAAAAGTAAAAGGACAAAGAGAGCAAGACGGTTGGTAGGTATAGAGACAAGCAAGAGGGCCATCACGGTGTTTGTGAACACTGTACAGAAAAACACCCGTACCTGTATGTAAAACGTTCTGGATGTGGTGACGACTTCGAACAGATTATCTCTCATCATAATGTCGCTGCAACATAAGAGGAAAACAGGTCAGACCGTATATATATATATATATATCTCATCTATATCAGTATCTACATCAGGAACATAAACAAATCCTTCTGGACAAAATATATTTTTTGTTTTTGGTGGAATGGTGAGATGCTGGGACATGTTAGATACCTCTGTTTACACTCCTGGACTTTGTGAACTTCCTTCAGAGGGATCATTCTCAGCGGCTCTTTCTCCTGTAAGTTAAGGAAAAAGACTGTTAATACTTAAAGAAGCCAAAACTTAAAAAAGGAAATACACTTGATAAAGATTACCATTTGTATTAGAAATGCTTTTTCTAATACAATGTCTTGAGAGGTTGTCTTGCTGAGTTGCTGTTTTTTGTTTCATAAGGACAGAACTTTCCTTACAAGCAGCAGATTGCAAACTAAAAACTGATAGTTGTAACTTTCTCGACCCGGCCGTTTCATACAGCAGACAGAGAGTCTGTGTCCTTGGGGCCTGTTGATAGCCAAATAGACAGATAGAGCTGTCAAATAAGGGCAGACATGGACAAGGACAGGGTATGAGACGTGCAGTGTTATCCTGAGGACAGTCTGTGTGCGTGAGTGTGTAAGGAAGGCCGGGGGGGGGGGACACGGCATGACAGGACATGTGAAGTGAAGGCATTGAATTCCACAGACGGCAGATAAAACATGTCAGAACTCGGGACTGTGTGTTTGCTGTTACTCTGCCTCAGACTGTCGGGGGGATTTAATCCTCATGCCTCATCAATAAAAAAACAAAAACATTTCTTAAAGGCTTCACATAACTAAATCAAAAGTTAATTACCAAATCTGACTTGAAGTAACTCATTGAGTTTTCCTCCAGGAGGAAATATCGCCGTTTCCAGTTCCTCATCTGGGGGAAAAAAGGGAAAAATGTTAAGACCTTTTGTAAAACTCCAAGGCAAAAGAAGCCACTATATATATATATATATATATATTTTTTAAAATGTTTTATATATATATAAAAAAATATATATATATAAAATTTTATTTTATATATATAAAATAAAATAAAAATATATATAGAATTGAACACACTGTAGAAGTTTCATTTCCTAAATCAAGTTGAAATCTCATCATCTGTCATTCCACCAGTCATAAGACTTTACATTCCCTCCCACATGAAGATGCGATTTATTTTTGTTGATGTCACTTTCATTGCAACAGTTCCAAGTAAATCATAATTGGCGGTACATGTTGATTTTGAGACTTGAGAGAATTTTTCTGGAAAGGTGTGTTGTAAATGTGCAGACTGATGCCCGCCGGCCACCACCACGAGCCAAATGCGTTTTAAGAATCACAATTCCTTCTGTGTTGATGGTCTTTTCTGAGCTCAACTCAACCCCACAGAGCATCAGGTACCCACCACGGCTCCCTGCTTGACGCAGTAGCCCGACTTGATGACGGTGTGCTCGTGAGTGGGCCGGCCCAGGAAGTACGGCAGCTGGCTGTGGGACCGATGCATGGCCTCACGCTCCGTTCTGTCTGCACCATCACCGCCGTCCTGCTTGAGGGTGAAGGACACCAGAAATATTGTAATTCCATGTTTCAAAACATCAGTACTTATGTTTTACTTATGCATGTTGTGGGTTGTATGAGCATAAAAATATATCTGCCACAATCCATGTTAGATAGAATTTGAGTAGTTTGGCAAAATATTCGTATAGTCATTGATAAAAAGGAGAGTTTTCATTGTTAATTAATCTGCCTGTTATTTTTCTCTATAAATCACTTAAATATGATGAGAATTATATTTCAGAAAATACGGAAAAATGTCCATTACAATATATAGCGCCCATGACGATGTGTTCAAATTGCTTGATTTGTCAGACTAACAGTCCAAAACCCATATTAAGTTTTTTTAATTATATACATTTTTTTGCTCGATAAATGACTAATCAATTATCGAAATAGTTGCGCTAATGATTAATCATCTCAGCTCTAATAGTTTTATGATGATAAAAGGATATAAGGACTGTGGGAGATATGTATTTATAGTGCAAGTTCAGTTTTCCAAAATAACATACATTTAGCCTACTTTAATCAAAGACAGTATCAAATTGCACTCACTACTAAATGTTCTGCCTACAGTTTGTCACTGTTGTGCTTCCCTTTAGGTGTAGAAATCTTTGGGTCTAATACATATTTGGACATGTCGAGCGCAGTTATGTGCAGGCATGTAAACGCAGTACGCCGTGCAGTACACGTGTGCGTCATGTTTACCTGGGTCTGGGTGACGATGGGGACTCCCCCGATGATCTCTGTCTTATAGGAGACTTGTTTCTTGGGCCCGACGACATCCGGTAAAGCCTTCTGGTTCTCTGCATTCTGCTGCCCATCAGACAACTTTGGCACCTTAGGAAAACACAAAAAACACACACATCAGACAATTTTCCAATTACACAAACAAATACTAAAACAGGAACAAGCATTTTGTGGGATGAAAAATACTCCTTTTCTCCATAGTTAAAATCCAGTATGTGCCATTCAACACAATTAATGTAATTTTCTTTCTGGATGGTTAAGGCCTCATGGAGAACAATGGAAACGGTCCTTTATCCCAGCACTCAGTACAACAATACAGCATCCTGTTAGTCATGCTCTGACTCACTCCTATCTAATGTCTTGGCAGTCCAGTCATTCATTTCTACAGAAAAAGGAAATATAAACGTTTCTTCCAAGTGATAAGGCATGAGCCAAAAAGAGATTAGTAAAGCTGACTCAGGGATCGACTGTGTGTGTGTGTGTGTGTGTGTGTGTGTGTGTGTGTGTGTGTGTGTGTGTGTGTGTGTGTGTGTGTGTGTGTGTGTGTGTGTGTGTGTGTGTCTTACAGTGATCTTGGTGGCTTTATTGAGAGCGTTGACCCAGTCCACCAGGTCCTGCTGATCATTGGCCTGCAGGAAGAACTTCCTCATCCCAGCGTTGATGACTAACGGATCATAAAAAAAAGAAAAAAAGAAAGAGCAGTGGGAACAATTCAATGAGTGAAAGTATTTTCAGACACCACTATGTTCCCTATAATCCACTCATCCTATTCATCCTGTGTTTAACACGAATCACACTCAAATAGGTGCTAGAAGTCTAAAGAAGTATCATGAAGTGGGTGTTGACTGATTGCGCTTTTGGCCTGTCTTGAATAAAAAAAAATATGATTGAGGTTCAGCAAAACAGAACCGCTGCCACAGATTTCTCTGGAAGTGAAAAAACTAAACTGGGCCAAGGGACTCTCCCACACACTACCAGCAGCATCCCCCCTCCATGTGGTTGATGACCCAGCTGCCTCAGTCAGCCACCACCTACCCGATTCTCACCATGACGGAGGCAAAAAAGAAAAAAGCCCACGGCTACGAACCACTCAATATTTCCCGCACATTTTCACGCCCATGTGAACATGAGCGAAACCCCATTTTCAAATCACAAAGAAAATTTTGGGTCGAATGCCGATTAGCTATGGATCAGGATTTGGGAGCTGAAAGAACTCAAGTCTCTCATTCTCTCTCTCTCTCGCTGCCATAAATCCTTCAATTACCCAGCTCAAACCATCCTTGTGTCTCCTCCACTTCCTTTAGACACCATGGGAATGAATTACATGAAAGCTGGACTGGTAAGTCTGGCGGGGGCGAGTTGTAAAAGCCACTGGGAGCTCAAACTTTGTGCCACAATGAGGGTCATTCTTCCTTGTTCTGTGTCTTTTTGGTCCAGCTCTTAAGACACATGCAATACCTTGCTTTTCCTTTTTTTCTCCCCCGACTTTCCTGTAAATAAATCTGCCTGTCTGGTTTCATTTAACCTTCAGATGTGTCCACGGTGTGTTTGGTAAACTGCTCGGTAGTGGTGAAAGTGTAGCGGTCTCTCTCGGGCACTGGGAAAACAGAGGAAGGGTACCAGATCTGACTCATAGTTACACATCATAAAACAATTTGTGCCGCTGAGAAATGCAGCCAAGCACCAAAGTTCACACGAACACAGCACTCTTGATCGCTTCACACACACACACACACACACACACACACACACACACACACACACACACACACACACACACACACACACACACACACACACACACACACACACACACACACACACACACACACACACACACACACACACACGCACACACACAATGAACAGACCAATATCCATCATCAAGTCACAGACTGCAATCAAGTCTCTGCTTCGTTACTGTAAAAAAAGACTTTAGCGTGACGTTGATTACCTAACTTTTCGAAATATTTCATCACCCTATGTTTCTAGCTGCTAGATGCAGGAAGAGTGGGAGCAGCAGGATTCGTAGATATTAGCAAAACATGTGGCGCACAAACGGCAGTTTAAAAATAACTTCATGCATCTCTGAATCAGGTTCCGATTAGGATGCAGGCATCCTGTCGTAACCTCAACAAGGCAACTGGTGCGCACACACGGACAGACAAACTCAGTCACGGCAGTCAACACACTAGCATTTCCTGCTATTGAAGAGGATAGAGGAGGAGGAGGAGGAGGAGGAGGAGGTGCTCGTATGCAATCACAGGGAATGGAGGTTTACTCCTAAATAACCTGATGGTGGTTCATATTTACGCACAACATTTTTAAGTCCCGTCTTGACCGCACAGGGTGGAAAGACAAGGACAAATGTCAAGATAAAACGATATCTTTGTTTCTAGATATTCAATGGTTGGACATTGTTCATGGCCAGATGGGGCTCAGAGTATCAAAAAAAAAAAGGTTAAAGCTGCCTGAATGCTGCTTGACTTTGGAGGCTGAATAGCTTCAGACACTCCCTCAACACACTCTGTGACGTCAAACCTGGGGTCACTGTGTCCAAACATTTCTGTAACTTTCCAAAAAGTGACACAAAACTACTTCTTCACAAGCAGAACCCAACCCCAAGGTTCAGTATTCTGCAGAGCACATGTGTATCAACATCAGTTGGCCTTCAAAGCTAGTGATGCACCGAGTAGAACAGAAGAAGAAAACCACGAGCTGATTCAAACAATGGCTGGGGGATGCATTCAACATGTTTGGAAAGCGACTTGATAAACAAAAACTCAGATCATCAACTGCTGTGGCCGCCTGCATCTTTGTGAGTTGGCTAAACAGACAATGTTGAACAAGGCGGTCGGGTCAATGGTGGAGAAAGAATGCTGGAGAGCGATGCTTGACCAGGTGTAAAGGGTGGAGAAGGACAGCAAACATTCCTCCCTTAGGTTACATTAAGTGTACTCAGCTTAGTCAACATGTGATTAACCACACCATCACTGCTGATGTTCACAAAGCACTGCAGGCAACTTCAATACTTTAACGAGATGTAAGTGTATTTGACAAGCTGGGTTATCGGTTAATATGATTCATACAGGCAATACTATTGTCCAAGACACAGCTACTCCGTGCCAGTATGTAAAAAAAACAAAACGGATTTAAACTGTAAAAAGGTTTGAGAAATGAATGAAATGCTTTTTAAATAGGTCTTTATTTCCCCAAATTAAAAACAGATGTTAAGACTGTGATGATCCATGTTTTCTTACCGAAGCAGAATTCTGCCTTAGGCCTCAGCTTGGTGGCATCGCTGACCTAAAAGGAGGACAAAGCACACAATTGTTAGCTTCCCAGTTTGACCGATTACTGTAAATCATTCCTATTTATGCATAATTGTACAGTGTAAGATGAGTTTCAGTGGAGATATTTATTTTTACCTTAGAGATGTAGGTGAGTTTGAGGGAGCCTACGCAGTCTGTACCAGCAGGCAGGTTCTGTGGGAGAGAAAGAACAATATGGTACGCAAGCAGCAAAAAGATTGACTAAACATTAACCTTTTTAATAAGGCAGGAGCCTTTAGCTGTGGATTAACGACAGAATATAAAGTGGTGGGAGAGAGAAGTCAAGTTCTGCAGAGCAAGTCAATATGACAGAGTTAGTACAGCATGCGTTGTGCACTCCATGACAGTTGCTCTGCTTCTGAAACTACGGGATCCAGATTTAACATCATTAAAATTCAAGCTTTTTCAATCTATAAAAAGAAAGAGACTTGCTGAATTATTTAAAATTCCTCCTGCACTACACAATTTATAAATACTTCATGTAAAAGTGCACTCGAAAATGCAGCATCTCCAAAACCAGCACGATGAACAAACTAAGAGGACAGTTACACTGTAATAACTGTGACATCGGGGGTCATACGGCAGAAAATCATGGCCACTGTGGTCAAAGCAAATATGGGTGCTCACCACACGGACTTATCTAGACCAAGGGAAGAAAAAAAACAAACTAATCCCAGGTTTAGAGTGTAACTACGAGTTAATTCTAAACAGATTTACACAAATGTCTGTCGGTACCTAAAATATGAACTCACCATTAGCCCTGACCTGCTCCTGTGCCTTTAATATGGGCCTGACTGCCTTCAGCTAGCATTACATAATACGAGCTCTCCCATCCTTGCATGACTCTCTGGCGATGGAAACATTTAGCCTGTACTTAGTTTTGTGTCCATAATGAATGACGACAGCTAAGCTAGAAGTGGCCTGCAGTTCCTCTGCTGTTGCACGAGAGCTGATCCTTCACGCTGGTCACTAACTAACGTAAGCTGACTCAGCTGGCATGCAGTTTGCCTGCAAATTGTCCATTTTTCCATCAAGAAATTAAACATTAGCCTGTGCATTTACCTGTGTGGGGTTCGCTCTTGAAAATAAAGCTAAGGGGCTAAGCTAACTCAGCCATGTGTCCTTACCTGTGGGTTGTCCATGAACCACACCAAGCTTCCCTGCTGCGTGTCCAGTATGAAGTAACGACGCAGGAACTTGCCACTGCTCTCGTTCTCCTCTATGTCCAGGAAGCCACAGATGCGGTTCTGTCGGTCCACGTAAGGCATCTTGCCGCCGGGACATTCCCTGGCCTGCTGGGGCCGGGAGTGGGGAGGAGTGGGGGGGGCAAGCGGGACCCCGGAAAAAAAAATCCTGAAGGGACAGAGAGGAGTGGAAAGAGATAGAGAATGAATGAAGAATTTACAGTTGTCTTTGTGGTGAGCCTTGCTAGCGTGACCCACTCCCTCTCCCTCTCTGTATCTACTGTATCTCTGGTCTCTCTGCCACCTGGAGCTCACTAGGCTGCAGCCTGCCAGGGGGATCATGTGACACAAACCACAACCCCGCCTTTTATCCTTTTATATCAGCCTCACCCACTCTCTCTCCCCGAGTCCCTCTTTTCTCTCGCGAAGCGCCCGCTACACACCGTCACACTCTCTCTCTTCTTCACCCACCCTGGGTTGCTCTCTTTCTCCCTCTTTTTTTCACAGTCCTCTCCTATATCTCCTCCCAACTGCTCTCTCATCCGATTTGGCAAGCCTCTGGCCAACCCCTTTCTATCCCCTCCCTCCCTCCCTCCCTCCCTCCCTCCACAGCTGAGCACCCACTTGTGCACAGTCAAAAAAAAAAAAAAAAAAAAAGCGCCACTGAGCTCAGCCATGTTAGACACAAAGAAACAACACCAAAACGCCCTCAGAGTCTGCGCGGGGGGGGAATGTGCAATGTTTAACCTGCTGCGGTTCAACACATCCCTGAAACCTAAAAAAAGTAAATGATTACGTTACATCTCTTTAGTCCTACGAGTGTGAATGCTCGCATGTCAATGTCAAACCCTGTGTGGGCGGCTGCAGCATTACTGTAGGCATATTGTCGCATTAGCCTGTTTAAGCTGCTGTCCTTTTGGACCCAGCCTAAAATATGTGATTGAGACGAGTCTTTGGAAAGCAAAGATAAAGACGCTCTTTTTTCTCCAGGACATTATGAGCGCTGTGTGGGCGGATGGGGGCAACGCGGGGACAAAAGGCCTGGTTGTTGTGCATTGACTCTGAGCTGAGAGCGTCTCGGTTAGCCCCTGCATCGACCCGAGTCATCACAGGCACGAGAAAAAGGAGCATCACTGTCAGAGGAGACTATCTGAACGCTGCACAAATAGTGATTGTTATGCGAGCATGAGAGCCGTCTCTGTTGAGTTTAGTGATCCTGTAAAAGAGGTTCATCTGCATTTCACTGATGTGGAATAGATGTTAGAAATAATGCAAAACAGCATCCCAACAAGGTGAACAGTCAGGAAACCATGTATGCTAATAAGACTTTTAATCCAATGGCTTTATTCTTGTGGAAAAATAGGTATACTAGCTATAGTAAGACCCATACTGAATTTTTTGAGGTTGATAGCAATACTGATATTTGAGAGTTTAAAAAAATCTGATGAAAATATATAGGCCAATATATTTTTCACATAAACACATAACAATAGGAGACATTTTTTAACAAGGATTACTTGTTTTTAAGAATTGTGACCATGATATGTGCTGAGCCGAACAATTTAAGTGGCTAAAATCAATGTTTTTATAATAATGTAGCAAATAACAAAGTGAAAATATTGTGACAGTGAGAAATAGGTCGCACATATTGATTTTCAATTGATATTGTGTGTTATCCCCTGAATCTGCAGATCCCCCTCAGTTTTATTGAGCTTATGTGAGTTTCAGGTCATGTTTAACTGTCCAACACGCAACTTCACTATTTTGGTTCACTCTCACAGCGTCGTTTTCTAACGCAGAAGGCAGCTGTTTGTCATGAAAGAGCTCAAAAAAACATATTGTATCTACCTGCTCAGCTCCAAACGGCCATTAGCAACTAGCATTTTAACATAGTGGAGCATTAATCAGCTAAAGAGCCAGATAGTTCCTTCAGGAGCCCAAAAACAGAGCTGTAAATATTGGTGTAACAATCGATAAGTGGCCAAATTTATGATAATGTTGCTCCGTAACACCTAGATGTGTAAATAATCAGCTTTTTGCCATATCAGCTTAAAAGGTGATACTTTAACGTCATTGCTTTCTGTTGGACAAACATTTTGACACATTTAAAAAAAATAATTTAGACATATTATACACAGCGATTTCTTGTTACTTACTGGACGTCAAATTTGAACTAACCAATATATATGTACTTTGCTTATATCAGAATATGTGGTCATGCTGATTTATCTATCTGGTGCCAACCCATAAACATGACGTAGATGTTTTAATCTCAACTAATTCCTAATCAAGGATGAACAAAGTTTGGTGTCTGGCTGATGGACAAGACTGCATGTAGCACAATGCTGGATTTGGCTTATCCCCATCTATTAAATAAGAAATTGGCAATACAACTTATTGCAATCTTATCTGCCTGTACTGTTTATTTGCATAACAAAGTCAGACTTTACATTTATTTTAGTGTAAACATTACCATTAGATAATTTACGATCACATTGTTTTCACAGCCCAATTACTTGTGTAACCCATCCATTGTGTTGAGGACAAACACACACAGTATAGCATCTATTTGAGTAGTCTAGGTAGCGAATCTGGGTTTCTGAAGCCAGGATATGATTTTTTTTTTTACATGCTCAAACACATAACCAGGATACTTCAAAAACAGATCCTTGCCAGGATACTAGTACAAAGGCACTCATTCTGTCTGCTCAAAACTGGGAGGCTACAGAGCAGGGGCCCCCTGTGTGATAAAGAAATACTGTAACAAGACTGAGTGGAAGTGAACAAGAGAAAAGTGAAAGGAACGGATTAGCAAAATAAATGAAAATATACAAAAGTAAGAACCAGGAGACAGCAGAGACTAGAAAATATAGAAGGCCTAACTCTGAAGAGTGGCACAATCAGTGTGATGTCAGTCGACTTCTCTCTGGGTGAAACATTCCCACGGTAGACTCACTCTTTGCATTTGCTACAAGGCTTTGTCCACATCAAATGGCGGCCAACTGGTCACACATGAGGACAAGTCATAAAACAACAGTAAGGACCAGCTGGATAGCCCAGGATCAGGGTCAATATTTTCTTTCCATGATTTAGACTACTGCTGTGTCAATGAAAGCCACGCAACAGCTGTAAATAGCTGTGGAGCAGAGAGCGTATCTGGTGTTATAATGCCCACCTACCAAATCACTAATCTAGGTGCCGAGATCAGATTTCAGTGTGTACTACGGTGGTAGTTATGCATTTAGTTTTGGAGAAACCAATGAAAGAAATCCTCTATGAAGGGGGGGGGGAGCCATTTAGGGACTAAACTAATTGGCTCTCTGCGGGGTCAAAGGTGGGACAGATCATTCCGGTTCAGCTGGAAAGAGTCATTTGTGGTCAGCATGTTTGACAGGCTTTGGCCTTCACATTTACTGGTCCTGTTTAACACTGCAATATGCAAGTGTGTGTGGTTTTTTTTTTTTTTTAGTGTGTGTGTTTCCAGAACAGAACAAAAAATGTAGATGCTCACTCTGTCTTGGGTTACTAAAACAAAGCTTTTTAAAAAAAAATGTTTTAGTTATTGTGGATTTTTTTTTTCTTACTTATTTAAAATAATTGTTTGTTTTTTCTACCATGTATCTATGCTGCTGTAATCCTATAAATGTCGGGACTAATAAAGGATTATCTTATTTAAAAAAAATCAAAAAAAAATCTGTACTGTCTGGATCACAAACAGCTGACGTCACAGCACGCTGACGTAAGGCACGTCAAGTTAGCGCGACACTCTGCCAACGTTTTACGTTAGGCTGATAGCATCAGCGACTCTGGCCCGACGTTAACCGGGAGAGACACGGCTCAGGTTAGCCTGCTTTTAGCGGCTAGGTTAACTACTTCACACCACAACAACTTGTCAAACGATTCATTAAAAAAACAAACAAAAACACCCAACGTCGTATTAACGTAAATAAACGTTACCTAGGTAACTGGAATCTCACGTAAAGGGGGAAAGAACTTTGGTCACACACGGTAACCTCAGCGACCGTTCACATAGCCGTATAACAGGCGGCTTTACGACACAGGGGAGCTGCGTTAACTGCTCCTAACCGTTAATCAGCTTACCAGAGTCTGTAACTGCTGCTCTACGCGGCCGTCGGTCTCGGTGCTGTCGGGGTCTGTCCTCTCCGCCTCAGCCCATCTCCACTGATCCAGGACAAGCTGGTGCTGCTGGTGGTGGTGGAGAGTGTGGGGCATAGATTGCATATAACGAAGACGCTCACTCTGTACTGAAAAAACAAAAACTAAAAGTGGCTTAACCCTCACAATTTATGTCAGTCACAGTGTGTTCAGACCGGTTCAAAGTCTGATCATTAAAGTGAAAGTATTAAAAACAATAAAATTTGCAGCATTGTTTGGATGCAAAGGTTCACAAATCTGCATCTGTGCACAAACAAAGGTATTCAGAAAATCACAAATAAAAAGGCTATGCTACACTGAACATTACATTACATTACAGTCATTTAGCAGACGCTTTTATCCAAAGCGACTTACAATAAGTGTATTCAACATAGGTATTCAAGAGAACTACTAGTCACCAGAAGTTATAAGTGCATCTCCTTTCTTAAACAAGCATCTAAGAGCATAAACCAGAGCAAAAGTACAGTGCAGAAACAAACTAATATGAATACAATAAGTGCAACAAACTAATATGAATACAATAAGTGCAACAAACTAATATGAATACAATAAGTGCAACAAACTAATACGAATACAATAAGTGCAACAAACTAATATGAAAACAATAAGTGCTAAGTGGAAGGCTCAGGGTAGTACTTCTTGGGTGTAGTACTGCTTATCACATGTAAAAAGCAGGACTGACACTTAATATGTAATTTGCATAGTATGTGTAATGTGAATTTTGTCTTTACTCCCATTGAATGTTGCGTCATTCGTTCTTTTTGTTTTGCACCCCGTACCAGGAAAAACACACTGTCATTCCTTTTGTACTGCAATGCATACACATGGGTGGCAATAAAGTATTTCTTATCTTATTTTATTGTATAATAGGTCAACTGCGAACAAACACAATCTGCAGCTAAGGGCAGTGATGCATAGGCTAAAACCTTTCCGGAAAAAAAAATATAGTCAGTTCTGCAACTGGAAACATGACTGTGTGGAACATATTGTACAAGGATGGGCAGGGGAAACTCCAAACTTGCAGCATTGTTTGGATGCAAAGGTTCACAAATCAAACAGAGGGGTATCAGAAAATCACAAATAAAAAGACTATGCTACACTGAAGATTATATCACATGTAATGAGAAGGACTGCCACTTAATATGTCATTTGCTTTATGTGTCATCTGAATGTTTGCTTCACTCCCATTGAATGTTGAATCATTTGTCCATTTTGTTTTGCACCCGTACCAGGAACAACACACTGTTATTCCTCTAGGTATTTTACTGCACATGGGTACATTCTTTCTTATCTTATTTTATTGTATGATAGGCCGAGTGCAAAAAAACAAAAATCTGCAGCTAAGGGCAGTGATGCATGAAAGTATGAAAGTATGCATAGGCTAAAACCTTTCTGGGAAAGAAATATTGGCCAGTTCTGCAACTGGAAACACGACTGTGTGGAACATATTGTACAAGGATGCTCAATATGGATTACGCTGGAGAAATGTTTTGGACCTTTTTATGCTTTTTTTTTCCAACATGAAATTGACTGCCTAGTCCAGCTCCATTAGCTGAAACAACAGTCAATACTGCAGATCAATCCGTACAAACAAACAAACAGCAACTGTGCTACAGCCTGAGCCACATTATTATATAAGGTGACCACTAGCAAACAAATCAGCAGTACAGATACTATTTAGTATTTAGTTTGGATCAGGCCTGTTAGCCTGTATTAAAAATACTAATAATAAAATGGATGTTAACATCTGTTCCTTAATTGTTGTAATCTGCTCCATTCAAACATCAAACTCTTCAAAAGTTCTGGTGCCCTGAAAAGGAGACCAGAGTGAGAGCTCCTTCCTTATAAGCACCTCTTCAGTGGGTGTGAATATGAAGCGCATTGGTTCTCATGAGCAGCACATCTCCAGCAGAGTGGTGATTTAGCGACATCCAACGTTTCAAAGCTGCACACACTTTGGTCTGTCCTGTTTTCAATGCACGTTCACGTTTTGTCATTGCGTAACGTTTATTTCAACAAAGGAACTATTACTCTAAGCAAGTTAACTTTATTGGGTCAATCTACATTATGACAAAATCATCCTGTTATTGCTGCTGTTCCTCTGCATCTGTTTTCATTTCAGACATCCAGATGCTTCAATAAATACTTTCAGCTGAAGACTTCCTCAAGATAATGCAAAGACATTTAATTAAAACACTCGCATCGGGTGCATGTATATTTTAAAGATACTGATATTTAATTCAATTTCTACACTTAGGTGACTTATTATTCTCCATTTTCATAATTTTTATTATTATATATTTTATTTTTTTCAGTTTTCAGTCACAGTTTGGTTAGGTTTAGGCAACAAAACTACTTTGTTAGGTTTAACAACTATATTAATAGTCTACAGTGGACTACATATACACATACAGTATCTAATGTGTGCCCTAGTCTTACTTTTGTGCAAATATCCTACAGTGGATTTATTTAACAAAAGTGACATTTAGCCTCCATTCAAAGTTAGAAACATGACATTTTATAAGAACAGGTTTAGCATGCAGCCACCAACACCTTTCACAAGTCCTGACTCTACAGACAGATCACATTTCTCAGTCATTGTATGAGCAACCTGTCTTTCAGTGACGATGGGCGTTAACAAACAAGCACACACACACACACACACACACCCACACACACACACACACACACACACACACACACACACACACACACACACAAACACACACTTTTTGTCTGCTGCAGAGGAACAGTTTGAGCAGGAGGAGTGAAAGGCAGATTGCTTCTGATGTTGATGAGGGTCACATGAGTTTTTTTAGTTCATATCTTCTTGACACGGTGAATCTGCTACCCTCTGTCCTGCGGGCTGACAGAGGACGCCATCATGGAGGAGGAGGGGGACTCCCACCCGGAGATGAAGCACTTCTCTCTGCCGTGGCCTCTCCCCAGGTTACGCTCCCTCAGTGACACCTCCGGATTTCGCTCCAGAGTGCTGTTCAGGCTCCGGGGGGCCCGCTCAGGTAGGATAAACCACCAAACCAGACTACAAGGCCAACCTGTAACTTAACTTAACTCCACTATATCATTTTGTTTAATTTTTTAACTTTTCAGCTGAGACATCATAACTAAACCACCTATATTTCCTTGCCAATATAAAATGTCTCTTGTTTCTTTTGGTGCAGCAAGTCATACTAGTTGTTCTTGGCCAGACATCATCTCTATATGACTAATAAAACATCCGTGGCTTCCTGTTCTCCCACACAGAGAAACATAACCCCTCTCTTCCTCTCTCATTTTGATCTGGATAACCACAAATAATATAACACTCAAAATGTCTTTCTTCACTCAAAATGTCCTTCGTTTCATGATTTATTCTTGTACAACACTGAATCTCATGTAGATGGCTTTTTTTCCCCTTCACAATTGACTTTAATATTGAAGTTCATCCTCACAAAGAGCAATAATTAACTGCATTAATATTTACTCTTTTACTGTGACACACCTACCTAAATCCTCAGGTGGCACACACGACACAATAGGTTGAATGGAGAAGGTCTGACAAGGGATTTTAATGTTAGATACACAGTAACTGGAGTATCCAGCAACTGGTTTGTGAATATCATAAAGACAAAGGAACATTTCAAACAAATCCAAGGTTATTTCAAAGTTCTAATAGTGTAAACTCAAAGAGGACATACATTTGGACCACATCAGTGTGTGTGAATTAGTTTTGACATTCAGGGTTTCTGTTCAGTGACGTAAGGGTCAAAATGTTGTTAACACCTTTTCACACGCATTGTTATACTTTGGCCATGGTGTTAACCAACTATGCATCCTCAGTGTCTTACTTAAATGTCACTGTCACAGTTTCTATGCGTGAAGCCTTTGGCTGTAGCGCCCGAACAGGCCTGTATATTGTTTCAGTGGTTAGAACCACTTCCTATCAACCTTTCTTCAGCGTCTCAAGTCTCAGACTCTCCACCCGACTCACACGCCTACTCTGACTTTTACTGCAAGCATTAAGTTTATCAATATACGTCTTTTCCACGAGGGCTGTCTTGCTCTTCAGTCTGATTAGTCTCTTCAGTCTGACATTACAGTCATACTCATATTAGAAGTTGCAGTTATCTTGTTGGTCTTCAACTGCCACAGGAAGTGTTCTGTGCTTATGGTTAAAGTTGTAATCACAGGAAATGATCATGTGGAGCAGTCAGGAAATTAGATGTCCGTAGTTGTTTATGCCTCTCGTCGGTTTGGATTTTGAGCTTCATGGTTCAAACTGTCGAAGAGTAACTTGGCTTAGCCTGAAGATAAAACACTAGATGGATTGTTACATGCTACATGTATAATCCTAACATTCTCCATTTTTAGCAGTTTATGTATGAGTTGAAACTACAGTATACTTTTAGATTTCACAATTGAATTCATTCAACATTCACTAAAAAAATGAATTTACACAAGTGTACACATTGTGTTTTAATATTCAGTGAAAAGAGCAGTTTTTAAATAAAGCAACAGGGGGCACTAACTCACCATGTGCATCAAAATGGCACCTCAAACGTGTGAAGTGCAATTAGATTTTTCACATCCATGCCAAAGGGTGAAGCTTCATATGCAGCCAAATGGGGGAAGAAGCAGAGCATGCCGGGTTAATCCTGCTACATGCTAAACTACAAATATAACAAACAGAAAGTTCTCTCTGAAATAATTGTGTATGAATGATAGAAGTCTTTTTTAAACTTAAAGGGGTGTAGTATGATGGGATATTTCTATTGCCAAAAGAAAAATAATCCTGCGGGGGGGAAATACCAGAATTAATAGCTGAAGGGAGTGGTCCATGTAGCTATTTTTATTCAACAAACTCTAAGAAAACAGTCTTAGAGTCTTAAAAGACAATGCAGCCCACAGGCTTGATAAAAAATAAGCATTTATTATTTATTTATGTCCACGTAGTTTTTCTCATGGATATGGAGGATTTGAACTCAATCTACCGATTACTCTTTTAAAGCTTGTGCATTTACGTAAACCAATAAGCCCATTTGTAGAAACAAACATCATTCCACTAATAACTATATATGTCATTGTAAGTTCTTTGGTTGATTTTAAAAGCAGTTATTGCGTGTTAAAAATGTGATTTTATATTTGATTACCAATATATCATCAGTGTCAACACAATAGTGTGCAGAGGAGGATGTTTCCCCTTAAACGTATTCAAATTGTTACCAAAACTTGAAAGATATTGAGATTTAATTCTACGTTTTGATCATGTGATATGATTGAAAGCTCCAGATTGCTATTGAGTAGACACATGTGGTGAGATTTATTTTGTTAGTTGAACTATATCTAAAGTCCTTAAGCATCCATGACAAGATTATTATTCTTTATATTCTAAAGATTATGTTGAAGAGCTAAATGTGTATTAAGTTAGTGATGATTTCTAAAGCTATTTTCTGTGGCTATTCTGATATAAGAATATGATACTTTAATGTGTGCCCCAATATGAACTTGAGCACTCACACACGTGCATTTGTGTATGTGTTTGTGAAAAAAAATCAATTTGAGATAATGCGTAGGCTGAGATGCTCTTTGCTATCTGTTGTAAATAGCATGCTGTCCTCCGGATGGGCGCTGTACCGCTCTTATAATTACACAGCCAGAGACAAGAAGACGAGCAGAGAGGAGAGGGATGAGGACAAAAGAGGGTGGAGAAAAAAAAGGAGCAGAAAATGGAAAGATGGCCAATATATATATTTATACAAAAGAGAAGAAGGAAGAGAGTCAAAGAGAAATTAGAGGAGACAGGTTTTATGGGGATGAAGGAATGATGAAAACAGCGATGAGAGGAGAGGAGGCAAAAAGGGATGCAAGGACAGGATGATTAAGGAGGAGGAGAGGACAGATGAAAGGCTGAAGAGAAGAAGAGGACGGCAGAGGAGTGTCAGCTTGCCGGTACACTCTGTGGGTACTCTCCTCCAAATAACATTGATTACAGACCCTTTTAGTCTGCAATAACTACTTGTTAAATGTACTGTAATGCAGAGTGCGGCCCTTCCCCCTTCACTGCCCACACACAGTCTATATCCTCAGCCAATGATGTAGCTTCTGTAACAGCCTCAACGTACCCGAAAAGTTCTGAATTTAGGTTTTCTTCAGTAGTTAAAGGCCCTACTTATAATCACGTTCACACATTATCACCACCTTCAGCTGTTGCCTCAGAATCTTAAATAGATTTTTCATGTGTAAGATGGCCTAGTTTGTAAAAGCTTGAGATAAACAGACCTGTGCAAGGATGTTCTATGTAAATAATTTGGTTTGTCATCTGAATGATTGAAGATTTTTTTTTAGAGATTCCAACGGGTTTCTAAACATGACCAAGACTCGTCAGAGATGCTAGCGTCTATGTGAGGTTCTACTCCAACTAAATGCCAACATCAGTATGATAAGATGCTCAGAATGACAATGCTAATGTGTTGATGTTAAGCAGGTACAATGTTTACTATGTTCACCATCTTATTTGAGCAAGTTAGCATGCTAAAATAAACACAAAGTACAGCTGAGGCTGATGGGAATATCATCAATCTGTATTTGGTCGAAAAATAAGTATTGGATGAGTTTAATTGCTGGCCTGATGATGGTGCCGGAGAAGTTAAAGGATCACCCAAGGTATTAAAAATCATTCCGAGGAGCTTTAGGCTTTTGCCTGCTCTAAACTATCCTTATTATAGTATCCACTATCAGTCGACCTTTTAACCTTGATGGGTGATGGTTCTCCCTCAAAATACCAGTTCTGTTCAGTTGTTCAGCAGATCCCTAAAAAATGGCACGTGTTCACGTTCAAGTCACAAAGCCGTCTAGCAGCCGTTGTAATTATTATTTGTCCGGTGGTAGAAAAAGAGCAACTTGTATACACAGAGTCTAAGTCGATGGACTGGACATTTAACAATGGTTTGTTTTAATCATGACCATTGTCTACCCTGACAATTACCACCTGGTCATTGTTGTAGCCATGACGACCAAGGTCCCCTAGCACCAACCCTATCAGAGCAGGTGTTTGTGCCTTAACTTAACCGAACCTTAACCACAGATGTTTCAGATCATAAAGATGTCTTTCCCTTTCAAAAGTGATGTGTAACGGTTTGGAAGGTCCCAGAGCAACTGATGTCTCTACGTGTTGTTCTAAAGGACAATTACAAACTAATTGTATCATCTCATTTGAATCACCTGTTGTCGCCTGAAGCTACACCACATGATTATTCTGTCAGCAGACAACTGGTGATTGTAATCCAATAATTAAGGTGACACACAGCTGTGTCTTCATTTTTGTCGTCTAGGCTCAGTCATCTGAATACATGTAGGCCAATATAATAACAAAGAGGACTTTCTCTCTCTTCTTATCACACTCTGTTGTTTGTGATTGTCTCTGCCCATTTTTGGGGAGGACTGTACGTGTTGTTCTCACATTTAACGGTGGGAAATAAGGATTAAACTGCATGTCTTTTTAAAAACCTTGTGTAGTACTGGTGCTCTCATGTTTTTCCATCCTGTTCGTTGCTTTTGTGTGCGATCATGTGTGCGTGGGCGGGTGTTGTTGGAGTTGATGAGCCAGTTGTTTTTTCTTCTCACTTGTTGTGAGCAGTTTCATTGGACTGCATCAAAAGTTAAAGTCTCACTTTCTCCGTTGCTCTCCCCCTCCATCTGTCTATCAGTAACTCTGCGCGGTTACTTGCTAAGCCTTTAACTTTATTAATAGTTGTCAACGTTACGCTGCACAGGCTCAAATAATGCTGTGTACCTACAGAAAGTGTATGTGCGTAATGGAAATTTAATTATTGCTGGGTGAATAAAAAGAGAGACATTATGGACAAAACAGGAAATACAAGATTGTAAGCTTTAGGATTTTTACACATTAGACAAAGAGGGAGGAAAAGAAAATGTGAAGGAATAAAACAGGAAAACTAGAACGTACAGAGTAAGTTAATGATAATGATAGCAGCTGCTCTTATGTTGTCAATAACCTAATGGTTGTGTGGACATAATGTCTTTTCTCAGTCTCATTTACTTGTGTTTACATTGGCTTACAATCACACACAGATACACCTCTCTTCAGTCCATGTCCTGTTCCACTTACTCTTTTCACAGGTGGAGCTTTAGTATCAAAAGAGATATGTTTAATAAAGAACAGGAAATTAAAAACCAGCTGCTCTTGATACACATTCAGAAATAGCAGTCTGTTGCTATAGAGCGAGCTGTGGGGTCCAGCATGTAACAGCCACCGGCATACAGATGACATATTTACCGCGTTGAGTGGTTCTTCACAACACTTGAGGTTCTCCAATCAGCAGATTGTATTTAAGCCCCTAAAAAACTTGGCTTCAAATCTTAATTATTTCTCCTTAATATTGAATATTGTATTGCTAAGAAACAAAAAAATATATTTATTTATTTATTATATATATTTACTTTATATATTTTTATATTTTAATAAATCGAATTGTTTTTGTTTTTTGGGACATTTTGTGTGACGTTCTTTTTTGTCTGAAATGAGGTCTTAACGACCTTAAAATTAATTAACGTTGAGTAGTTTACTTGCTTTGTGAGAATATCCGGAGGTGCTGGTCGCCGTGGCAGCAAGAAGCTGTCACATTCAAATAATCACTCTAGGTTGAAATGTCACTGCCACTGAATTGACAGAATCTGCACTTTAGACTTACATATAACAAACATGTCTTCTGTTTACCCCTTTATATTGTATTGATAGTGTGAAGTCTGCTCATATCTGCTGACTGCACTAAAAATATAGATAGAAAAGGTCAACATGGAAAAGTAAACACACTAAACAGACAGCACACTACCTGCTAATTTGATGCATCTCACTATTTCTATTTTCCTTCTCTCTCTCTCTCTCTCCCGTCCTCTCTCCTCCTCTCCTTATTTCGTATTTCACTGTGGGACATCAACAGAGAAAAATGGGTGAGACTGGAGCCAGACAGCAGCCAGAGGAAGGAGGAAAAAGTTGACAGGCAGGGAGATGGAGATAAATGCAGGGGGGTGGGGGAGACACAGATTGGGAGGGAGAACGAGGAACTGAGATGGAAACAAACATTAACTTTTAATGCTCTTTATTGGAGGCAGGAGGGAGGGAGGGAGGGATGGAGGGAGGAGCAGAGAGTAGAGAGGAAGTAGACAGCGAGACGGAATAGGAGAAGAAGGGAGACAGCAGCGAGAAAGGGAGGAGGGGGAGTCAGTTGGGGGAGGGAGGGAGGGAGGGAGGCAGAGTGGTGGTGTGTCGGGAAGAGGCAAGGATCAATTCACACTGCTGAAAACATTCCCGGGTCAAGTCATGGAACATGACGGTGAGTTTTCTTCTCATATAATCAGCTGGATCTTTTTTTTGCTTTCTGCATGTGTTGACTATCTGTGTCTGTGTTCATGTGACACACAGAGATAGATTATTTCCAACAATTGCTCTTTTCTTCCCACACTGTCCTCAATTGTCACCTGTTAGCTGGTGATTGCTTTATACACACACACACACACACACACACACACACACACACACACACACACACACACACACACACACACACACACACACACACACACACACACACACACACACACACACACACACAATTTGTAAATCCTCAGCCTGTATTATGTGAGTTATGAATCAGCCTGCCTACAGTGTTTAATTTGAAGTCAGCTTCTTAAAAAACATTCAGATAAAGAAATAAAAAAGGGGGTCATATTGCATTTAACCATGAACATCAGTCAGTATTTCTAGCTATGACTGTATGCAAAACAAGTATCTTACTTTTCTCAGAGATCATTTGTCATTAATCTGAAATAAATATGTGCCATATATATCGATGACAACAACAACAACAGGGTCATGCATAATGTACAGGAACGCTACTTTATAGACACAAGGAACAACGCTGTGTGCAATATTAATAAGATGCTAATGCTGCAGGTAGAACACTTAATAACATTAACGTTGGCTGTATCTTCACTTAACAAGGCTTCTGGTCTGCTGTTAGGGTTAGTTTTGCTGCTGATATGGTGATTAATACTTATGAGGCAATGATGATTGTGTGCGTAACTAAAAAAAAGCATATATTCTTTTTCGGTAGTCTGCCAACAGTTGCGTTATAGCATTGTAGTTTCTTATATGACCTAGACAAAGCATTTGCAGTAAGTTATTGTTAATATTTCCACAGAGGAAAGAAAAGTCCCATAATTCCAGGACGGCTTGACTGGTAGTCATTTTGGGTCCATAAGACTATTAGAGTAAATGACAATGATACTTCAGTGCATTGGTTGGTGTCATACTCAGCAGGAGGAGGCAGGCGGGCTATATCGGGCCCTTGTTATCTAATATAGTTTAATTACAGTTTGCAGCGGTTGTCAAAACGCATCACAATGTTTCTATTTGTTAATAAAGAAAGGCAGGAATTAAGGGCAGAGATAATGTTTAGACTCCAGTTGTTGTTTTTATTCTCTGTTGTTGTATCGGGGAAGATTTACAGCAATAAATCCACTTTAATCCGCGCTCCATTGTGTGTGTGTGTTTGTCTGCGGTCCCAGAACTGAATGGTTATATGACAAATTATCGCTGTTGTGTGTTTGTGAACCAGCCTTTTTGCAAGGCAAAGCAGCATCTGTGAGTGTGCACACTTGCACATGCATGTACTGTGATTTGTGTGTGTGTGTGTCTGCAGTAAGCACGAATGGTTGATCATAATAATCTTCTCTATATTTTCTCATCTCACTGTTGAGCGTTTCATAATTTGTGTGAGTGTGTGTTCAGGACACAATGTAAGGTGAGATGACAGAATGTGCTTATTTGCTTGTGGCCATTTGACTTGTGTTATTTACGCACTTTTGAGAGGTTTGTCTTCAGGGCTCTCTGCCAGAAACCTCATTAGGATTAGACAATTAACCAGCTTGGTTAGGTTTAGGAAAAGATCATAGTTTGGGTTAAAATTAGCCATTCCAGCAGAAAACCCTTCTCCCATGTGCACTTACTGGAGACACTGGACACTTTTGTCATGAATACAGTCTTCACTTTAATTTCTGCACAATCACCTCTAGGGCGACTGAATTCACCCTCTTTGAGAAAATAAAGGATACACCTTACTTCAGTTGAAGTAACAAATACTGAGTAAACTTTGCAGTTTGTCATTGCCTTTTAAAGATATGTCTTTTTAAGTCTCTCTCACACACTCATTCAGTTTAATTTGAGACTTGCCCTGGTAAAACAACATACATCTGGCTTGGCAGATGTATGTTGACAGGTATGTCTGTATGACTCAGTCAGATATCCTCATGTTAATATATTGATTTACTGAATGGCCTAATAGCATGTTGTATCATTTTATCTTGGCTGTTAAATCATCCATAGGTTGTTCTTGTTTACAGTTGTAAACAGTGGTTGAATGTGTCAAAGACCTGCTGCCCCAGACCTCTCGGGCCACAGAGACCTCAGTCAGTTAAAGCTATCTGGACGTTGCCCAAAGCAGCAACATTATCAACCAGTGGTGGTCCACTTTAAAAACCATGTTGAGTCTTCATCAGAGTCATAGTGTCCTGACTAACAGCCACACGTCAAAAATAGGCAAACTTCACTGAACTGATGTTTTTGCGATGTGACTCAAGTATCTCTCTAGATATAAATCTGTATAGATGGATTTAGGCTGCTGTTTGTTTACGCTCCCCGTTCACTGTCTGTCCTCTTAAGGCCCCAAGTCACACACTTCTAAAGCACAGCCATGGCTTATTTATAAAGCCATAGTGTCTGTGATCTAATCTTGCTATTATATTTTGTCTCTGCCGCGGCCTTTATTCTTCGGTTATTATTAAAGACCCCACGCTACGGTATCAATCTTTCCTCCAGCTCTGTCTGTCCCTGTCTCATTCTCTGTCTCTGTCTCTCCGGAGCTCGCTTCATCTCCAGCTCTCCGGCTGCCCGTCTGGCAGGATGTCAACTATTGATTTATACAGGCAACATTTCAGCAATGATGGCGGCATATGGGTTGTGCCAAACAGAATACAACAAACATGGGGATCGGGTTTCAGACGAGCTGGCTGGCATATGTGAAGTGGAAGGGAGATGACAGTAGTCACTACTTTACTGTTGCAATCAAAGACCGTACAGTTAATGGTTTCAGGTAAAAACTATTATATCGGGATGTACGGGGTTATAAAGGTGGAGAGAGGAGACAGAGGCGTGTTTGTGAGGAGGAAGGATTTAATATTGGTTGGTTTTTAGGTACAGCATACAGGCTTCCTTTCACTGTGTGTAGTTGGATCAGGTGCAGGAACAAAATTGTCCAACATAAAGCTACGACTTTAGATTATTACCAGCAGCCACAAGCATTGTAATTTCTGCACACAGATGAGTGTCAGTCAGGGATTTACATTTGGTGGCTTCACTGCAAAAACATGAAGAATGTCAGATCTAAAATTTCCCATTTAAAGCACCTGAAAACTTACAAGTCTTACGTATTTATCTATAACATTCATTATTAAGGACTTAATAAGCAATAAGTCTTTTGAATTCCATTATCTTGTTGAGCATTAATTCACATTTTATCTTGCAGATTTTGGTAGGAAACTTAAGTAATTAGTTTTCAGTATTAAAGAAAATCCATAATGTTGGAGAAAAATGAAAATCAAATGACATAAAACCCCCACACACTGACTGAATAAATTAAGCATGATCAGTGCATTTCACAGCTCATTAACAATCCCAACAATGACAGTCTGACACATTTTTTAAATTACATGTATTTAACAGACTATGATTTGGACGAATGAAGCCTAACAGTGCTACTGTATGATGATATTTCACTGGTTGTGTACTGAGACCATTTAAGAACAAAGAAGTAGTTCCTCTCTTGTATACCAGAGCCTGGTTCTTGTCCTTGCTGACTCACACTTGACTGTTATGACATTTTGGTACAGACTGTTACAGATCTTCCAGTACCTAACTCTTGAAAAGGTTGGCTACTTCAAAGTGTTAACTTCACACACTTACACTAGTTTGTATTTATCCATGTGAGGGAAACATGTTACAGTACGACAGGTAACTTGCAATGAAAGTGCTCCTTTTGTTTTGAAAATGACTGAACCGTCATGAATGCACAAAAACGCTTTTTGCAAATTGGCCCAGAAGACAATGACACACATACATACTCGTAGTTCCCGTGTCGTTTGGCTATGACACTATTATAAGACAGGCAGTACATCAGTTTAATGAATAAATCAAGGGGACGGGAGAACAACTCTGAAAAGTAGCACTTAAACAATTATTACCCCCTTGTTCTGCTGAGGCTACTACTTAATATTTGATGACTCCTTTCCTTTCTTCTGGCCCTCCTCCTTCTCCTCCTCCTCCTCCTCTCCTGTCTTCACTTTTGCTGTTCCGGTCATTGAAAAGGTCAGCCCTCTTCAGTTGATCTCTGTAATTTAGTGTCAGGAAAAACAGAACTCAGTTCCTAAAAGCTGTCATTTTGACGAACAAATTCAAATACTTAAAGCGGTTGTCCTCCTGACTTTGAGTATTTCCCCAAAGATCTCCATTTTGGATATTGTATTCCTGCACAGATTTACAGTAAAAGCATCAGATTGATCTAAACAAAACCCAGAGGGAGCTTTTTCCTGACTTTTGTTTGATCAGTAATTGAAACAGAGAATTTAAGATATTTTGGCAGCAGTAGCCAGAAGGATCAATAGTGACTTTGTGACCAGAATTTCCCCAAGAAAAAATGCAATAAAACATGTTTTCTTTCTATTTTAGGGTTTTCTGCTGAAAGGCTTTGACTTTCTTGACCCCTCTCTCTCTCTGTCCGTCTCTTTCATATGTTCACTCATGGACTTTTAGTCATCAGGTCAATATCTTAAAGTGAATATACAGTAAATACAAGGAATACTGAGTGCATGCAAAATAGGAGTCTTTAAATTGTGTGATTCTTGTTGAATGTCATTTTCTACATTATTTAAAGACACAGGTTAAAGAAAACTTTGGAATTTAACACAGACAGAAAATAAAAGGTGATGAAGCTAAAATGATGTTAACAACAAAATCGGCCACAATTTGCGAAACTCTCAAGCGGTGGTTATAGTTTGACATTGACTATAAGCTAACCTCACCTTAATCCCATGGCTAAGGTGAGGATAGGTCAAGAAGCGAGACTTGCCAGTTTTAGCAAGTTTTGGTAATTAGTTTCTAGAAAATGAACACACCTGCAGCCAGGTTAAACAGAACGCAGACTTGAACTTAAAAATCATACAATAAAAATATGCTGAAATATATGCTAAAACCCATTACATAAGTTGACATAAAACTCACTCAAAGCATATCATTTAGATTGAAGCTCATCCAACTGAATCATCAATTAAATATTGAAAATGTAATTATTTGATGGCATGAAAGACAAAATTATTTCTCCCCATGTTAGACCTGGTGATCTGATTCTCAACACAAACAGTATTTCTGACTGTCCTTTAACGAACACATGTGTAGCCTCCAACACATTAATTATGCGTTGCTGATACATCAAGTTAATGACATCACCTCCCAGTCAATACTAATGCAGTCAGTTTCCTCTATTAACCTTACTAAGTACTTCCATCCTCCACCTCGTCACTGACTTCCTTCCTGTCTCAATTATCCACTTCCATCTTATTTGCAAACACAGTCCTGTAAGACTGCGGCCATCATGGCGGCTCCCAGGTGTGAATGCGTATGTGGATTATTGTGTACAAACAAAGGTGGATTTTGAAGTATTTGTAAAGCCTCTCAAACTGCTGTCACGTCGTGTTTCCAGTACATTAGGCTGTACTCAAGGTATTTATATTTGATGATGTCAGTGGCAAACGTAGGACTTTTTGAGTCACGTCAGGTTGAGAAAAGATTTTAATCAGCCACACTCGGGGTGCAAAACAAAAGATTCAGCCAATCTACTGATTGCAGATGAGTCATGTGGATGTATTGCATCAGAGGTGGTGAATGAGGCTGAGTGCAAGTATTTTAACAACTTTGGTCTGCACACACTTCTGCAGGCTGCATGTTTAGAGTTCGCCGCTGGTTTTATTTTTTTCCATTGCAGCAATCCACTGCAAGAATGTGCTCTCTTACTGTGTGTGAATATATTCTTCTTACACTTTAATGACTGAGGGGAGAAAAAAGGAGGGGTGTCCAACAGAGACATGGAGGAGCAAAGGTTTTACAATAAGAATGGATGAACAAGGGTTAATGACAAATCATCTTTAGTCATTTGAGTTGTGTGGAAACACTAGATGGCAGTATTGTCCTTAAATTGTGCTTAATAGTGTCTGTGTGTGTTTGGCGAGTTTTACCTATCTTGTGGCGACATAAATCTGACACACAGTCATATTGTGGGGACTGGCCTTCCTTCTGAGTGTGTGTGTGTGTGTGTGTGTGTGTGTGTGTGTGTGTGTGTGTGTGTGTGTGTGTGTGTGTGTGTGTGTGTGTGTGTGTGTGTGTGTGTGTGTGCACTGACTGCTGTCTGAACGCCCAATTAAGTCAAGCTGGGATCTGACAGACCTCAACTGACACTAATGACAGATAACGCTCTCTCTCTCTCTCTCTCTCTCTCTCTCTCACACACACACACACACACACACACACACACACACACACACACACACACACACACACACACACACACACACACACACACACACTACACTCTAGTCCCCTCCCATATTGAGAGTCTGGGGTAGGAGTGTTTGGCTTGGTTTGCTACACTCGTCAGTGAGAAGTGGTGAGAGGTGAATGTCTAACATTAAACACAGATATTATTTCTCTGTCACACCATCAGAGGATTTAAAGGCCACACCGGGTTTGTTGATTCTGATCCCACGGATATCTTTAAATGTTTCATTTGTCTCTGAAGCAACAGTTACCACAGTGGCACTGAAACCAAAACAAATGAATTTCCTGTTAATTTCTTTCTTTTTCTTCTTCATTAAAACATAAAAATGCTTTGGGACATGAAATCAAAGAATCATGTGGTAATACAACAAAAGTCTAAAAGAAATTGGTTTTAAAATAAAAAAAAAAGACTTTTATTCAAGTATAAAAAAAGCTGCTTTTATAGGTCATATATGATAATTAACTAAATATCTTAAGGCAATTGGATGGCATCATCTTGGGCTTAAGGAAATCATGATGGGCAATTTTCATTTTGTACCTAAATATTATGAACCAAATGACTAAATAATGAATTGTTTCAGCATTACATCATACCTATTTACTTAAACAACAATCATCTCACCATCCCTTCTTATCTGTCCTAGCTTCAAAATATAAGGATTGAGGTCTATTTGTAGATATATGTGATATCCAGATGTTTGCACCACAAGCTGTACGGCCCATAGTCTGCACACACACTAATATTTGCTCTTTAAAAGCTATTACATTGATTTGCAGAGGTGAACGAAAGTGTTAAAATAATTCACTACAAGTAAAAATCCTACTTTAGTAAAAATAGAGGAGTTATCAGCAAAACGTATATGTATTGTTCTGCTGTAAAATGTCTGCTGTCACTGATATATATTATCACAAACAGTAAAAAGTCACACTGAAACCCAAAAGTTCCTCTTTCTTTCTTTCTTTCTTTCTTTCTTTCTTTCTTTCTTTCTTTCTTTCTTTCTTTCTTTCTTCCTTCCTTTATAGTTCTTTCATATGACAGTACTAGCTTAGATTTTAAATACGTCAATGCTCAAGCAGCCTTTCAGTTTTGTTTCTGGCTGGAGATGAGCTACTTTATCCACTTTATATATAGTTACGTAATTTCATCCAGTGGTTTCCAACCCAGGGTTCAGTTCCTCCTAAAAGGTCACCATACACATTTGAGGGGTCATGAGACGATTAATGGGAAAAGAAAAGAAGAAAAACAAAACTTTTTTTTGTTAAATAATGGCTGATTTGACCCTTTTTTGGGCCTCAAACTGGTATTTAAATGAAACCATCTGAGCAGTTTAGAGGGGGGAAATCACTCATACATAACCGAAACTTGGCAAAGAGCCCAACCCAGATCAGATTTTTGTAAGGGATCACAATACAAATGCTTTTATTTCATAACAGCATCATATTGATTTGACATGTCAACAGTATCTGACAAATATCTCCTTTTTTGCAGAGTATAAAGTAGAGAGGACTTTTACTTTTTGATTTTGAATGCCACTTCTTTTTGTTGTTGTTGTTGACATTGTTGCATTGAATATTGTAATATCTCCTCCATCACTGTGTAAACAAGTGGCCGAAGGTGTCGGACCTCATCCCCCCCTTTTGACCCCCACGAGCAGCGCCTCTAATCTGCACGGAGGAATGAGAGGCATTCTTCAGCTGCTCACAGGAGGAGGAGGAGGAGGAGGAGGAGGGAGGGAGGGGGAGGAAAAGGGAGGAGGGAGGGGAAGTTACGACGTTGTAGCGACTCAGTCAGTCACTCAGTCACTCAACCAAGTTTCCAGAAACTCAACCATCACAGATCTGAAACTTTGTATTCTTTTTTTTTTTTGGTTTCTTTTTGTGGGGTGTGGGTGGGTGGGGTGGACGCGGTGGAAAATGAACTCACTCGGCGGCCTCGGAGGGGATTTAAGCGGCGACAGGAGCCCCTGATCTGGGTGGTGGAGGGGTTTGGAGGGGTTGTCGGTCCGGAGGAGCTGAATATGGGTCAGACCGCTGTGTCTGCCGTGTCGCAGCCCGCCAGCGGTGAGTGCAGGCACACACATACCTGTTGTCTCACACACACACACACACACACACACACACACACACACACACACACACACACACACACACACACACACACACACACACACACATTCCGCTCTCTGCTCATTTTACTTTCTTTGTATAACATTTCATCGAAAACATCTCGTGCATGCTACGAGGAAGTTAGCTCCCTCAGACGCGCTTTTTTTTTTTTTTTTTTTTTTTTTTTTTTTTTTTTTTTTTTTTTTTTTTAGTGCATCCTTCTCGTTTATTTCTAAATGCATCTCCGGCTGCCCAACTGTTGAAACAGCCAGAAAGAGAGCTGCTGCAGAGAGAGAGAGAGAGAGAGAGAGAGAGATGGAGAGAGAGATGGATGGATGATGAAGTGCTCTGTTTGGTTTTGAGGAGTTTATGTGTTTAACAACCAGTTTGACTCGAGTCTAGTTTTGTTTTTGTTTTCTGCAGGAGACCAGAGATTGAACTGAGGACTATCTGAAGCTCATTTCATTCACAATAAGCACCTTTTTTTTAATTATGGAAAAACTAAATCATATTCTTCATCATGTGAGTCTATAATCTTTGCAAATGCTTCACAAGAAAACAACAACATCAGTTATAGTTTAGGTTTTATAGAAGGACCGGAGATCTCACTATGGCTTCAGTTTATTATTACTTATTGTTTATTAAATGCTCGTCAAAATGTCCCAGATGCTGTTATCATATTGCCCTTTGTTGTTGTTGTCCAACCAGCTTTCAAAATCCTCAAAATTGTTCAGTATAAAATGATGTGCAAAGGAGAGAGGCAGCACATGTTGGGGGCCACATAGTTGTTGTTGTTGTTGTTGTTGTTGAAAAGTTACAGAAAAGACTGACGATTTACTTATTGATTAT
Source organism: Anoplopoma fimbria (assembly GCF_027596085.1). Lineage (NCBI taxonomy): Eukaryota > Metazoa > Chordata > Actinopteri > Perciformes > Anoplopomatidae > Anoplopoma > Anoplopoma fimbria. The sequence continues at coordinate 8,789,659 of NC_072454.1, read as the reverse complement.
TCTTCATATTATCTATTCAATGAATTGATTCATTTTATGCCTTTTTAAAATCAGCAAAACCTCACTTGTACCAATGCAATGTCATATTATTATTATTATTTTTTTGATCTATACTTGGATAGTGGATCCATAACACTCACAAAACAAACTACTAAGACTACTAAGAAAAAAATGTCTAAAATGTCACTCCAAAATCTCCTAAATGTAGTCAGGTGGGTTGAGACCTGATATCTCCTGATATAAATAATAATTTTGCTAGCTGAAAAAACACACATGGTCTGCTCCGTTGCTGTTCATACTCTTCCTCAGCAGATGGATTTACCCGGTTGTCATATACATGAAAAGGTCGTCTAGCCTATAACTGAAGATAAGTAAACTAACGGATGGATGAATCATGAACATCTTCACTCCAGATGAAACACAGAGTCACATAAAGGCTTAAAATATGAAATATGGGACTATGTTATCACAGCTGTGTGTGAGAACGTGCTGTACCTCCACACTTCCAAATAGTTTTATTCTTTGTCATCTGTAGTCCTTTGTCTGTCCATGAGCCATAAAAAGCAACATTTCCCATTTGCTCACATTTTTTATGGGAAACACTTTAAGGCAGCGAGGCACAGGAAAGAGGAAGGACTCCGGATGAAAACAAAACTGGATCCTTTTTTTAATTTCGCTGTCAGCATTTAAAGTAAAGACTCAGACTGTTTTTGTAGCACACTTAAGCTAACATGCATAGAGACCCGAGGCTGTAATAATGACCTCTATACGCTCAGCGTTATGGGTTACATTATGATGCTGTGCTTTAAATGCTGAATCTACAGAACTAAGAGCAGGACGGGGAAATGATCTGTCAGGGTCTTATTGAAAGATCATTAATATCAAACTGATCACCTCTCTCGGCCTTAATGAGTTACGATGACTGTGCGTTTAAACACTTATGAAGTCTCCTCTTTGATTTCTTTTGGGTCTGTTACTCTGGCTGCCTCAGCAGACCCCTGTGAGTATCATGAGTTAAACAGTGCTGTGCTTCTCTGGCCTACATTGGAGAGAAAAAGTTTGGAAGAAATGACCCAAGTGTTACAACATCAGCTAATGCCCAGTGTCGCCCCTCCCTCCTCCGCCTCTCATCCAACACCTCTTTTTTTTGCCTTATTTTCTTCTTCTTCTTCTTCTTTCTCTGCAAGTTTCTGCACTCCTTCTCTTTTGACTTCCCACTTTTTATTTTTGCCCCACCTCAGTTTCCAGCTCTCTCCGTCTTCTCCTCTGTTTTGTCTCTCTTTGCCTCTTTCTCCCTCTTCCTCTGTCCCCCGGTGACTTGCAGTGAAGGAAGGAAGCCTCTCCCTTTCCCCCTCCTCCCCGTCCTCCTCCTCCTCCTCCTCGACACATGTTCCTGCCATAACGGCTGAAATGAGAACATGCTGTGCTGTCACAGCCTGGCTCTTAAACTGTGACAATGTGAGATCCACACGGGTATACTCAACAAATGACGGAATTTTTGTATCCAAAATAAAAAGTCCAAGTCGAAGAAATAGAGGGGAGGAATCTGCAAAGTCAGTAGTGTAGGAAGTGGATGCGTGGCAATGTGCTGCATGGGTTTTGTGCTGTAAAAACACAGAAAAGAAACCAGACAAAGCTTTTGGGTGAGAGAAGATCTGCCAACAAATGACTTTAGCTGCTCAAACTTTAATGCATATGGGGCACAACGGTCCCAGGTGTGTCCAATTCCACTAGTTAGTCCTCAATCAGGTCTGCAGCCCTGGAGAAAAAGAGCACAGACACAGACAGAGGGGCCGTCACACTGACTTTGTCACAAAACATCACCACTTTAACCTTAATATTACATTTATTTTCTTTCCAGTTTTTTAGCTGAAGCTAAACAGTTCACTTACTCCTGTGTGATTGCTTCATTGAGAAGTCTGTCTTGCCTCAAGTTGTGTTTCCGATTATCCCGCTCGTTTTTCACAGCTGCTTCATATCCAAATCCTGACTCACCCCTCTAGCATGACATTGCGAGTCATCTGTTCCAAAAATAAAAAAAAAAGGCCTCAGTGTGAAATCCAATGTGGAATCATGATTGAGTCGAGTCAGCAGCGGCTGTAAAGTGTAATAACATCCCTGAGTTAACCTGAGGTGGATTGGAGCCACATTGCTGTGATTAAAAAGCTGCAGTCAGTATTATTTTGCTTTTCTTGGATGGATCTGTCTCGCCTGAAATGCAGGATTGCTGAAAAACTGATTCTTTGCAGTTATTGTGTGTATGACTGGACTTTAATTTTCATAACTCAGGTTTTGCATAATACTTACTGTTGTATTTATCAACAGATTAATAAACTGAAGCTCTGATTTGCCAACCTTTTATATTTCCTTGTTGAAGCGGATGTGCCGTTATATTTTGTTTGTCATATATATATATATATATATATATATATATGTATATATATATATGTACAACTTTGCCTTTCTGAGGCTCATGCCAAGCTGTATTGCACTCTTTAGCCCTCTGTTTACTGATGGTGGTTGATGCTGTTACTTCCTTTGGTTGCTGACAGTTTTTTTTTTGTATTTATGTCAGGCTGTGGAGGGGTCAAAGGGCTGCTGCGGTCCAGGTTTTTTTTAGGTTTATGCACAAAAAAAAAGATTGGTTTGAGTGAGGGAATGATTATGGTTAAAATAAGCATTCATAAGGTTAGGGAACGTTTGTCGTCATGGTTATCATACGGTGAGGGAACGATTGTTGTGTCATGCTTTAAAAAAATAAAAAATAGAATTGACTGTCGGTTTGGAAACGGGAAACAATCTGCAGTCTCTTGTGTTAAAGTCTAATGTTTTGTCCATCTACATCAACCTCACTCTGACCACATGCTCAAAAATAACGTCACCTGACTTACTTATTTGCTCCTCTCTAGCGGCTAGAGAGTTTTGTCACTTCCTGAAACGAATAATGCTGTCGTTCTTGTTGGGGTGTCAGCCTTGTTTTGGGGGAGTTTAGAGCAGTTGTTCCCAACGAACAGCAACATCCTTCCATAACATCAAAATGAAGTGAATAAATACAGGCACATTCTCAATTGTAGTTTAAAGTTCTGCTGCTGTGTGGAATTAAGGATACATTAATATTTATTGAATTTATTCATCTCAAACAATTGATAAGATGAGGTATGCTACTTGGCATTTCCTTAATTTTCTTCAAAAATATAATTAACGTACTTGTAGTGCTTCTAATGTCTGAAAATGTAACATTAAAGCTAAAGTAAATGTCTTTTAACGCATAGCAAAGTTGTGTAAAGGTAGAATAACAGGATGTTTTGGTGTTAAGTTGCTCTCCATTGAGATTTTTTTGCAAATGAACACTTGTGTCTTTGGACTTCATGCCTCTGAAAATATCAATTTCCTGTATTGCAACATGACACGTATCGGTGTCAGATCTCAAAAATGTGATCCATCTGGCTCTGATTTGGCTTCAGCCGCTCTAATGAACAATATAAACATTTATTCAGAAAGTAATGAAGCATTTGTCTGTTGATGCTGTCAGTTCACTCTTTATCTATTTTCTCTTCTCCTTTCTCTGAGTCAACATAAATCTTTCTCTCGTTCCTCTCGACTGTTTCTCTTTTCCTTTCTCTTCCTCATAAGTCCGTCCATTGTCCCTGTTTGGTTGCACTAGAGGTTTAATCGGTGGGCTAATGGTGATGAATAATCGTTGTTACTGATTTTCCCATCATTAGCTGCACAAAGCAGCTGCTGAAATGCACCTATTGTTGCGATTTAATATCAACACAGGAACAGGAAATGAGAGTGTGTGTGTGTGTGTGTGTGTGTGTGTGTGTGTGTGTGTGTGTGTGGATGTATACGTGTGTGTGCGAGAGGGAGAATTAAATTGGTGTCTGGGGAGAGCATGTACTAGCCTCTGTAATGCACTTTTCCATGTCTCTGCTTTTGGTTTTTGTGCTTTTAATTGCCCTGTTTGTGTATTTAAATGTTGTTTTGCTCCATCCCTCAACAGTCAGGGTCGTAAGGTGAGCAAAATCCTGAGAGCAGTCATACCTGCATAGATGTGTATGTCATGCTGTGATTTTACATACTTTAAGAAAACGAAGATGCTGCAGTGTTTCTTTTCCTTATTGGAGCCCCACTTCATTATTGGTCTGCACAAATAATTCAACATTTTGCCTATTGCAATTTTTAAACTGCAGGAGGATCAATTATTGCTTAAAGTATGTCAAAATAGTATTTTAAATTAAATACTGTGCTGAAAATATTTCCTGGCCTACACTTATTATTCTACAGACTTAATACATATTTGTTTGGTACAGATCCCTGCAAAATCACACCTTAATCATTTGAATATTTCTAATGAAAAATTAAGTTATGTCATAACTGCCGCAAATCAATATTGAAATTGTAGACTTGTAAAGTCAAAACAAACATCAGCCTACTTCATAATTTAGGCTGATGAGACATCTGTTTCTTGATGACATAACTCTCCTGACGACATGATGCCTCAAGCCTTGTTTACAATTGAGCTGAAGACCAGGATACAGATTAGCTTCATCAGATGAGAAAATATTACACATAAGTTCAGAAATTGTGTTTTTCCAATTCCTGGCATTCAACTGCATTCTTTTGATTTACCTTTTAAACGCTGGCTTTGTGCTGTTGTGCAACAGCACTAACTAATAATTCTTTATAAATGTTGCCGAGTGTGTTTTCAGCTGTTTTTCTGCTGACTATGTTGCTGCATAAGCCTCTTAAATGGATTTGAGAAAACACTGCACTGTTGCCTTTTCAACCAACTTTTATTATGTTTCTGTCAGAAGTTATTGAGAAGGACGTCTTTGGATTTTTACCCATCAGCATCAAACATCTGATTCAGTCTCATTACTCTACTGTATGTGCTCGCATTTTCTAACAGCTAAAGGTTAAGACTAGCCCGTGAAGGAAACTTGAATTAAATCCCTCCTACCGTCCTGCTCTCTGATATGTTCATGTATTAAAAAATTCCTGTGTTTGTGAAAGAGATGAGGTCAGGTCAGCGTGTCTTAGAAGGACATGTGCACACGATAATAACATGCAAACAAACACCATATCCTCGACATTGATGTTGTGCAATGATTTAATCAAATTTTCCTCCAGTATTTTTAATTAAATGCACAGTACTTGTTAAAACTTAATTAACAGACATAAGGATCCAGTCAGTGCAGTGTGGTACAGTAAAAACATGACTCAAAGGAACGACCCAGAGAGCCAGACTAGGTGCAGTAAGACAGTCTTTACTTATCAAACAGGTTCGGTACACAGCAGAGATCCGTCAGGTAATCATGCAAACAAAGCAGGCAGAGATCAGAAAAAACCCAGAAACACTAAGAAGATTGCTGGAAAGCTTGACTTGGGGGGGACAAAGACGAACTGGTACACAGACGGACAAACACACAGACTAAATACACAGGAGGGGTGAGGATAATAATGCACAGGTGAATCTAATGGGGGGATACAATCACACAGGCGGGAAAATACACAAGGGTAGGAAGTGAAGTTGCTGAAACAAGAGGAGAGATAAGTAATAAGTAAAATAAAATAAAACAGGAAATAATGGAATGATGGCTGCACGGTGGTGTAGTGGTTAGCACTGTCGCCTCACAGCAAGAGGGGCCCGGGTTCAATTCCCGGGCCAGACAACCTTCTGTGTGGAGTTTGCATGTTCTCCCCGTGTCAGCGTGGGTTCTCTCCGGGTTCTCCGGCTTCCTCCCACAGTCCAAAGACATGCAGCTTAGGTTCATTGAAGACTCTAAATTGCCCGTAGGTGTGAATGTGAGTGTGAATGGTTGTTTGTCTCTATATGTCTGCCCTGTGATAGGCTGGCGACCTGTCCAGGGTGTACCCTGCCTTCGCCCATTGACAGCTGGGATCGGCTCCAGCACCCCCGCGACCCTTAACTGGATAAGCGGTTATGGAAGATGGATAATGGAATGATAAAAAATGTAATTAAACATTACCAAACCTTAGGAGCAGCAAGCGACATGACAATGATAAGTGTTTTTGGATTCAAGATCGGTAGAAATAAAAAAAGAAGTTTGTGCAAAATGAAACATCCCATTTTTAAATCCTTAACTTTATTACGAATCAAAATAAACACCGTCCATTTTGAAAATCCTCTCAGCTCGGTATTTAAACTCAGTGGCCAGCACAATATCGAGCCCAAACTGTCGGTGGTTGAATTGCACCATGAGTGATGAAGGCATCTGGTTTTCACAAGGAAGAAGAATGCATGGAATAAAACAAGACAATATCTCTGGTTTTGCTGCAGTCCAACAATGTCATTAGAGTGTAATGCTAAATCAGTGGAGTAATCTTTTTAACAAATAAAAAAATAACTATTTTGAGGGAATCTGTTCACTAAAACAACTGCTAACCTGCTGTCATCTTTCCCTAACTGTCCTGACCAGACTCCGACTCAAACTTCAGCTCATAGCTGTTTCAATAACTTGACATTCCTTTTAAGGGAATTAATTTAGTAATTTCAAGGTACAAATTATGATATACAGGAGAAAAATTACTTAAAGTTTGTACGCAGAGATAATAACCTTTTGATCCCTGCTGGGCTCCCCAGAGAGCGAGTCAGCAGAACTGAAAAAACAAAAACCTTCCTCTGCTTGAATCTGAGAAATCACACACCACCTCTCCTTCCTCTGTGAGGTTCCGGCATGACAGACACACACACACACACACACACACACACACACACGCACACACACACACACACACACACACACACACACACACACACACACACACACACACACACACACACACACACACACACATAAACACACGCACCATCTGCACGGTGTCTGCAGTCTTCCAGAGGGTTCACAGGACTTATAATCTTTCAACAGGAAGAGGAGGAGTTGAGGAAGGACAGGGATCTAGCCAAGACACACACACACACACACACACACACACACACACACACACACACACACACACACACACACACACACACACACACACATACACTGCAAATACTGTACAGAGACAAAGTTAGGACTGATATTCTTGCAAAGCCGTTGAATGCTGAGAGAAACAAGAGATTGCTGCATCAATCTACAGCGAAAAAAAGGTCTTTAAGTGTTCGCATACCACAGGCGGTTTAAAACAAGGCATATATTAAGTTCAACAAAAGAGGCGTCTTTACCTATGCAAATTGTTTCAGTCAAGTATTTTTAAGGTGAATCAATAGATAAATCTTTACGTTCAGAAAAACAATGACATTTTCTTTTCTTATTGAATCCTGTCTTGTTAAACATCATGATATTAGTAAGGTAACCACTTCAGTACAGCACATTATAAACACATAGGGACTTAAGTTGCAATGTGCCCTTATAACATTTTAATGTCGGCCAGATATTGAATGTATCATGAGTTATCCTGTGGGTTCATCAACATCTTTTATTTCATATGATAACAGGGATATTAATGAAACTAGTCGGTGTTTTGCAAAATGAACAAGTGAAAAGCCGGCTTTGTTTGCTTGAAGTTAATCTGGATCTAGTGTTCCCGAACACATTCAAGTCCAGAATTAGCTGTTAACAGAACACATTATTGTTTATCACATGATGTATTATCTCCATGCATACCAAGACATAAAGCTTCTTCTGGTGCATGTAGGGAACTGTAGTGCATGCTTGTGTTTGTTTCATGGTGCTGATGTTCTGTTTTTTGTATTTTTGCATGTGTGTCTTGTAGTTGATGGGTTGGAGAAATCATCATCACTGGCCAGCTGTGACGTGGTGGTGGACAGCGCCACCAATACCCAGAATGCCACTGCAACACGGCAGCAGCGAGGGAAGCTGTCGTCAATAGGAAAACTGTTCAAACCGTGGAAGTGGAGGAAGAAGAAGACCAGCGACAAGTTCCAGGATCTCTCCAAAGGTAGGACGTCTGACGTGTGTGTGTGTGTGTGTGTGTGTCTGTGTCTGTGTGTGTGTGTGTGTCTGTGTGTCTGTGTGTGTCTGTGTCTGTGTGTGTGTGTGTGTGTGCGCAATGAGGCACCCAGAGGAGCTTTAAATGGAAAAGAGTGAAGCGTGTTTGTCTCACTGATAAATTCCTGAAGCGTTGGCTGGGAAATAAAAAGGAACAGAAGTAAATACAAAAAGCACTTTTTCTTCATGGCTCAAGTGTATCATTTCTCCATTATGCACATTTTAAAATGTGTGAACCCAGTTATTTAAACCTTGTATTTGGAAGTGAAAACAAACATGGACATTGAAACTGAAATATAAAATTGTTTTGGAGCCAAAATTGTTTGGCTTGTTTGGTCTTTATATTTTATGGAGTTGGCAAGACCAATCTAAGCTTTGTTTGTAGGGCTGCATATTTTCTGACAATCTAGCAAATTTCAGATATAATGGTAGCGAAAAATGGCTAGTATTATTTCCCAGAGACCAAGGAGATGTCTTAAGATTCCTTGTTTCATCCAACCATCTCTCCAATATACAGTATTTACTTCACTGTCATATGACAAAGAAAAACACCATATTCCCACATCTGAGAAGTTCAAATCAGATAATGTTTATTATCTAAATTGTCGCGGATTATTTGTTTGACGATCGACTAATCGATTATTTGTTCTAATTGTAAGATCAACTCTGAGCACACTCGTTCTGCGTCTCAGCTGTGTGCAGATCTCGCTGTGAAAAAGGCAGGTGGATTCCTAATTAGAGAAACACAGCAGCAGTTAGTTTGCAGCAGGACAACAGAAGTGGCTTAGTTCCTCATCTTTGACAAAGTGGCACTGACACGTGTGATTTAGCAATGAGAAGAGGAAAGTAGCAGTTGTGCAATGCGTTTGTAAAATTCTGTTTAAATGTCATTGCTATAACTGAAGGACGAGATAAAGGCCTTGATCTTGTTGATCTTTCAGTTCTGGAGAGAAAAATCTCCACCAGACAAACGAGGGAGGAGCTCATCAAGAAAGGAGTTCTCATCCTTGACCAAGGTTTGTCTGATACATTCACATGTTTCTTCATTCATTTATTCTCACCTAAGTCCTTTACACTTGAAGTTCAACTTCGTCAAATGTGATTACATTTGCCTGTTGCCAGTAAAAGCAGAACTTTCATCAGAGTTTGACCTCTGCCGTTGTGCAATTGAACACCTCTGAAAAGCAGAAGATTTCATTACATTACATTACATTACAGTCATTTAGCTTTTATCCAAAGCTTTATCATTAAGCTGGTAACTATTGTTTGTGTCCTCTAGATGAAACGATCAACAGTGAAAATCTGAATGGGCACGCCACATCTGGTGTGACATCAGAGGAGGTCAAAGTTGACATTGAGTCTCCAGAAACAGCGCTGGAGGAACAGGCCACCGGGCCCGACGGCACTGAGGACAAAACAGGTAACTTTTGGATGAGTCACTGTGTCTAACCGAGGCTTTTGTGACACCAGGGGCTCTCTCTACTAGTTGACACTTCATAATAACATGGCATAATAGTTTCTCACTTGTATATTACAAACTTAAATTAGATTTTTTTGTGGAATAAAGAATTTGTCACTCTTACACATACCGTAGAAGGGAAAAAAACAAGAACATATACAAAGAAATGAGAGAAAATAGTAACAAAGAAGTTCTTTCTCTCCAGTTTCATCGTGAATAATCATGATTTTTTTTTTTAATGCTTTCTCTTGAACATGGAGATATTCTGTATCCACGGTGGTGTTAATGTGTCCAGTAGACATCAAAGACAATGTATATTTATATGCTAGACCTAACAATCACAGCTTTTTTTAGATGTTTTTTTCTTTGAAGGCTTTTCCTCTCGGTTGTTTGTACCAGCAGCATTTTTCTGGCTGATACTTAATCCCCTGTGGGATCTCTGACAGGGTCTAATGTCTTCAGATAGATATTCCCATTGTAATCGGCCTGCAGCAGGCGTTCACAGTCTGAACAGAGCAGGAGCCTTCTCCTAATGCCTCCTTCTCCCTCAGGAGACAGGCCACTGTTCTTCTGTCTGATGCTGCCTAAGTGTTGTTTTCTTCTCTTCTCAACCCTGTTAGCATTGAACTCAGAGCCATTTGTTTGTTCGTTTGTCGATAATCCGAGAGCCACAGGCAACAAATACAGTAGCAGAACGCACATGCCTTTACAGTGGAGGATGGGGGAAGGTTAATGGGTATTCTATCTGTCATATACCAAGCCTTATACATTAGTCATTTTGATAGATTCTCAATAATTCTTGCCCAAGCCTAACCGATCAAACGCTGTCTCTCATCAGCAGCATCTCTGTCCATCTCACCTCTTATCTATCAGTATCTCTTTCTTTGCTTTCCTTCATGTCCATTCTATGCATCCGTCTACACAGATGTGCATCTTTTATCTTTCAGTCCCTTATTTTAACCCTCTAAATACCATCCTGCCTCCACTGATTTGCTCAGAAAGGCGCGATACTAAACCCCTCACCCGGGCCAAGCACGTGCGACCTCGAGACGCTCAAGCTAAAAAACAGCAAAGCCCCACTCTGCCCGCCTCGTCCAAACCGGCAGGTGGCACTGCAGCCACAACCAAGCACAGAGACGGTGCTTCTGGGACTAAAAAGACTGCCAAAACCACAGGCAAGACAGGCTCATCCACTCAAGCTAAACCTAACCCAAGGAGCACTAACAACAACACTAGTCGCGGGATTGGTAAGTTCAGCTAGTTTGGGACTGAAGCCAGTTTGCCTGTCAGTGTTCCTGCCTGTCTCCCTGCATGGAAATATGTGTTTGTATCGCTGTTTGAAGGGAATGAAGACTCGCAATAAAGCCGTCCGAACCTGTAAACCATGGCGTCAGGTGTCGGAAGAGTTAGTCAAGTCGAGCTTCTGTCAAGTCGATACAAAATAGTAGCTGTCTCATCCTCTTGATTGTGTCCCTTCCTTATTAGAAGAGATTTGCAGTGGTGTGAGTAACTTTTGAAATGTTTTTGATTTCTGTTTCGGAGAAAGCAGAAGTGAAAATGTGTTTGTCCAGCTCTGTAAATACCCGATACAACTCTGCGTATATGTGTGTGTGTGTGTGTGTGTGTGTGTGTGTGTGTGTGTGTGTGTGTGTGTGTGTGTGTGTGTGTCAGTGAGTGTGACTGAGGTCAGTGTAGCATGGCCTTTTATAAAACGAGCTCCGACAAGCTCATGTAGTTTTGATTGATTGCATGATGTAAGGGCATGATCATCTCTCTTTATCGTGTGTGTGTGTGTGTGTGTGTGTGTGTGTGTGTGTGTGTGTGTGTGTGTGTGTGTGTGTGTGTGTGTGTGTGTGTGTGTGTGTGTGTGTGTGTGTGTGTGTGTGTGTGTGTGTGTGTGTGTGTGTGTGTGTGTGTGTGCGCGCGTTTACTCCTTTGCATGATGGAACTAAGCAGCACACAGCCCAGAGCAGACTGTTGCATGTGATGTTCATGCAGTCTCTTCTGGAGGCTTCTGTATAATTTATTTTGAGTTATTGAGGAAGTGGGACAAAAGTTGTTTTCTTAGTGTTTTAATAACTTGTTAAGTACTGTCCTCTCCTCAGGCTGTGTTTACCAGCACACAAAGACACTTCACAGACATTCAAAGGACTATTTCATTCAATATGACTTTAAGTATTATATATTTAACGCAGGTTTAATGATAGAGAATTATTAGAAATGGTTGTTTTATAACGAAAATATTCTGACCTTTTGTGGGAAAATCAGCAACCAAAAGATGTATTTTTAGATGTTGGTTTTGTCCTTACTCTTCAATATAACTTCTAACAAGACGCTGTCTGGCCATCACTTATTTGCTACAGTGCAAACGTTTGGCAATTTTTTCTCTTGTTCTTGTTCTCTTGTTGGGGAAAAAAAGGAGCATTTATTATGTTTCTTTTTTTCTTCCTTTTTAATAATCAAAACAATATAAACTCTACATTTATAAACACAATGACAATTTTTTTTTAACTGCAAAAAAGATTTCTAAATGTGCTTTAAATTGGACTAAATACTAGTTTAAGACATAGAATATGTATAGATAGGACAGGGTTCACACGTACAGAGGATTGAGAGTTTTTCTTTATGTAACCTGTGTGTCTTCTATTGGAGGAAATTGGAGCATCTGGAGGAAATATTTAATTAATTTAATTAATTAATATTTCTCTCGCTCCTGTTTCTCCTCAGCCAAATCCTCCCATCCAAAGAAGACTGGATTGACAGCAAAAAACAGCCCAGCCTCCACCTCCACCTCCACTTCCACCCTTCGTTCTCGTGCATCTAAGGACGCTTTAGCACAGACTGAGGGAACCGATTCAAGGACGAACCGGAAAGCAAACACTCCCACCTCTTCCTCCGTACCTCACAAGGCGCCCGCAGAGACTTCTAGTCAGCCTGGGGAGTTAAAGTCCTCGCTCCTTTCCTCAGACACCAAGCCTGCCTCATCTAAAGCCTCAGGCAATGACACAGAGGGAGCTCAGGCTGCTTCTCAACCTGCTCCACAGCCTAAATATGTTCCCAATACCTCCACTGCGGGAGAGGAGACCCAGTCTCCCCATATCAACACCGCCACAGAGGACACTTCTTTCACAGTGGGAGGGACGGGCAGCGGCTCACAGGGGGAGAAACGGGGGAAAACGGGAGGGGAGGGTGGAGAGGAAGAGAAGAAGAAAGGAGAAACGGAGTCCGCTGTGGAGAACGGCCCGAGGTAAAAATGTAGTAAGGACATGAGATGTTGGTGAAACATTCCTCATGTCCATTTTCTCTGCATATCATTTTCTTTACACCTAGAGTACATTTATACATAGTAGTCTTACTGTAGTCACTTGATAAAGTCTGAAAATATATATTTTTTTTTAATTCATTGAGTGCAATAATATATTGACATTTACAGATCTCAGGATTTGTCCCATTTCACCAAAAAATATTGTTTTTAAAAAATATATATGTTTATTGAAGCTAAAAATGACATGTGACAATAGACAAGACAGAAAGTACTACATTTGGTTACTTGACATAATTCAAATGACAGGGCAAAACCAACAAAACATGAATAGTTTTAAAGAATACAATGTCGATTATGTGGTGTAAGGTGTGTGTGTGTTAGCGACGCTGCAGGGCAGACTGTTGTGTTAGGTTCCTGTGAGTGTTTGGAGGTGCGAGGAGGAAAAAGAGAATCGAGATAGAGAAGAAGAAGAAGAAAAAGAAGAAGAAGCGAGAAAAAGGAGAAATAAATAGAGAGAGAGAGAGGAATGAATATAGTTGTCCTTGCAGGGATGGTTAATGATGTCTCATGTAACAGCCATTTTTTGATATTTTGTCTCTTTATTTGTATTATTAATTATTAATATTATTATTTATGTTTGAATTCTAAAATGAGAGCTCACACTGTCTTGTCATTGTTTCCTGCAGGTCTGCAAAGCCCCAAGCTGAACGGCCACAGGGCCTCAGCGTGAACACGGAGCAGGCCATGGTGACGGTGATCCCTGATAGGCCGAGAGACAGCACAACTAGCGACTCTGACTCTGACGGACCAATCCTGTACCGTGATGAGGAGGAAGACGAGGAGGAGGACGAGTACACAACCAGTATGGGATTAATTTTGTACTCCTAGAACTTGTATTAGGCTTTGTATGAGGTTTCATTAAGGATATTCTATGGATTTTGTAAACGCTGGCTAAAAACCAGAAGGAACAAGCAGTACTAGGTTTTTATTTACATTTGACACAGACATGCATGTTCCTCAGAGTACACAGAGTCACCAGTTTATTAGGTTCATTAGGCTTTCACACAATCTGAACATTCCAACAAGTAATGCTCTTGAGCACCTGCAGTTTGTGGTTTATATCAAGCTGACCTCTGTTTTAAGGGTCACTTAGGGTTCAGTTAATCTTTGGAACAGAAGAAACAGACCATAATGGCTTTCAGGGTGTCTTGATAGTTGATGCTAAGCATGTCGGTTCTAGAATATCCCAAACAGCGGACATCTTTAGCTATAGGCTGATCTTTTGGACTGTCAGTGTACAAGCCGCCATGACTGCGGTTGCATATCAGTTGTCCATGCAGGTTGTTAAGAAGCCAGTTATTAGATCTTACTGTTGTGTCTTTGTTAAAGGCCCTCTGGCCATGAAGATCCGCCGACGAGACACTCTGAACGTGAAGCTGGGGAACCGTCCGAGCAAGAGAGAGCTTGAGGAGAAAAATATTCTGCCAAGGAGCTCCGAGACTGAGAGACTTGAGCTCCGCCAGCAGATAGGCTCCAAACTAGTCAGGTACACACACACACACACACACACACACACACACACACACACACACACACACACACACACACACACACACGCTCAGAATGAGGCAAAGGTGTGAATTTTTGTAGTAGATACGTGAGGTAACAACAGAGACCGTTAATTTTTTTTGGTGTAGCTGTGGGCGGTGTGATGGTACAAATGATGCACAAAAAAAAAGGAATGCTTTGTCTTCTACGAAATGAAACAGAAAAGCTGGTGGCAAACAGACAACAAGAGAAGCGCGTGAAATACAATAGGATTTAACAAGAGATCCGTGCACTGTGGTAAAACACAAAAGCTTGTAGTCATTTTAAATACGCAGCATTTCTATACGAGATTCGGAATTATTCAATCACCATCATGAAGCAGAACAAGCCGTTTATAGACACAAACCCATTCATTACTCAGCTGATTGGCCCAATCAGAGCAGAGCTGAACAACTAGAATCTTCGAGATCAATATTAAACAAGCATACCATACGTATGTATTAAATATAACATCTGGCCAATTATGAATCATAAGTTACATAAATCAAAAATCTTTAAATTGCATAAAAAGTAGGAAACTAGAGGATTGTAAATAATAGTATTATATAATTTGCCAAAAAGGATTTTTTTGAAATGTTTTTTTCAGGAATAAAGAATGCATATTAATACTAAATGTATATAACAAATCACAAAAATCATCCCAAAAATGATCAGGAAAACTGGTATATAGAAAAACACTAAAAGTACAAAAAATATATATATTAGTCTACCATAACATTTTTTTAGGACTACAGGCAAATTTGTATAAATGTCAAATAAAATCTTCTTGTGGAAAAGTATGTGATCACAGTTTTGTCTTTTCAGGCGCCTGAGCCAAAGACCCAGCACAGAGGAGCTGGAGCAGAGGAACATCCTCAAGCGTAAGTTTCTGAAATACACTAATAACCTGAGTGGTGTTGTGATTTGATTTTCATGATTATCATAATGTTTAGAAACTTAAATAGTAACATCACATATTTTTTATGTAAAATCTAACTGTTTGCATGGAAATGTGTTTACAGTTGCCGCTGCTTTAGTTGCCAAACTGTATTCACTGTATTCACAACAGCATGTTAACAGCGTTGCACAATCTCATATGATACATTTCAGGCATTTGTTCACATGCCAGTGAAAATTGTTCTAACACTGGGTAGAGATATTAAGCACCAAAGAAATATGTATCTCTCAAACTTGCAATTAGGAAGGGACATCTCGTGATACAATTTTATTTAAAGATGGCTTTTGGTTTTGTAATTTCCTGCAGTACAACTACATATATTGTTAAGATCCATATTTTACTAATTACACATTTTTAGTGTTTGGAGATTACAGTTGATAAAACTAGAAACATGGTTCATTATGAATTTCGAAAACGAAAAAAGAAGTTCTGATTTTATTTTCTGTGAATGTGTCCTAATGTTCATTTTTATTCTTCGTAGAAAGAAAGAGTATTGATGGACATAATTGCAACATCAATATTATGTGTCTGTCTAACATTAATATCTGAGCAAGGAGATGGATGTTCCAGGTCTCATTAATCAGATAGTCGGGACAGAAAGATATGAGTTGCATTGTGCACAATACACACATTACAAATAAAAATGAAATAAACCGTCAAATAATATTTGTTTGTCAGGCTACAAAGCAGGTCTGAAATCTCCTGATGGACGGTTTGCTTGATAGCTTTTTGTGCCAATTTTGCATTTCAGAGACTTAAAAGAAGCATTTAAACTTTGAGTATTATAATTTCAAAGTTGTTTTGCTCTTGGCCTAACAAAACCAGTTTCAAACTGCTTTTCATCCTCCTAAAAGTTAAGTAAATATGCTTTATGCTCAGTGTAAAATAAGTGAAAATAGCAGCCTACAATAAACCAGTTTGTATCCAGTGGATACAAAACAGGACGTTAAATTTGAAACTCGATAACAAATATGACAAAATATAAATAGAATTGTTTTATAACTCATAGGTACAACATGACTACAAATGAACTTAAAGATATCTGAACAGTGTTTCTGATCGGGTTCATTCCTCTGTTACTACAGTGGTTCCATAAAAAACTTCACAGTATACGACAGCTATTAAACTGCCAGGATTAACCTTCACCTTTCACAATGGACAGGCGTGTTAATACTTAACTACTTACATAAAGAGGGCTGAAGGCCATGTGTTTACCTTTGAACCCAGATTTTGCAACCAGTTGGTTTTGGACTTCAGTGCTTGGCATCCATCTGGAGGTGTTATTGTTTTTAAGTACCGTGGTTTACAGTGTAACACACAGCCTCAGTCCCTCCGACGTGTACAGCACGAAGACCAAGACGACGCATATTTATTGCGTGACTTTTCATTTAGGAAGAAACTCCGAAAGCAAAAAATTGCTCTGCACAGTTGTTCTGATTATGGGAAAGGAGAGTCAGGTGACTGGTTTCTGTGCTGTGAATCTCAGATGGCTTCTATTTTAGTCTCTGTTGGGACGGCTAGAGGTTGAGGAGTTTAGCAGCATCCCAGGCCAAGTCACCCTCAAGTTGTTTACACAGACATATACACTCTCCGACCACTTTATTAGGTACATCCGACAAGTACCGGGTCTCAGTACTGCCTTAATTCTTCTTGGCATGGATTCAACGAAGTGCTGTAAACAATGCTCAGAGATTTAGGTCCATATCGACATGATAAAACCATGCAGTTGTTGCAGATTTTTCGGCTGCACATCCATGATGCAAGTCTCCTGCATCGTCTGCACACCTTTTTTTGAGTTACTGTTGCCTTTCTATCAGCTCAAACCAATCTGGCCAATCTTCTTTACCATCAACAAGGCAACTTGCCCAGTAAGCAGCAGCTCACTGGGTGTTTTCTCTTTTTTGGACCATTCTCTGTAAACCCAAGATATGGGATTGTGTTGAAATCAGTAGATCAGCAGTTTGTGAACTCAAAGCAGGCCGTCTGGCACCAACTATGCCAAGTTCAAAGTCACATGAATCGAATTTCTTCCCCATTCTGATGATTGGTTTGATCTTCAGCAGATCGTCGTAACCATGTCTACATGCCCAAATGCATTCAGTGAGTGAGTGTGCAGTATATATATTATACATCCATGAGGATGCCACATGAGAGAATGCATTACAGATTCAACTCACATGTTCTTTCTCTTGAAGAAATCAAAGGACATATATTCACACGGCATTTTTTATATGGCGTATCACATTTTGCTGTTATACATAGAAGCAGAAGCTTGTTGCAGACACAGTAGCTGTGAAATAACTCTGTTGGTTTTTCTGCATGCAGAAAAGAATGAAGTAGAGGAGCAAGAAGCCAAGCAAGAGATTAAGAGGAGACTCTCCAGAAAGGTACCGTAAACACCAACTACACACACAGAATAGAGAACAGATAGGAGACAGTGAGTCTATTTTTAGCTGCTAATATGTTTTGCTCCACCTTATGAGTCACGTTAGGAGGCAGAAAAGATGCTTTGTGTGGAAAGATCAGCCCATCTAGTGGACACAGAAGGACGTGAAACTTGTCTTTAAGCTCTAAGATCTTGTGATTAAAGATAACATTTCCTTCCTAGAAACCTTTTAAAATAATAAATACAGGGCACAATAATAAAACGATGCATAAGCATATCCGCTTATACAGTAAGTTAGACTTATAACTTAAGACTAAAAGGAAAAACACTGGGAGGACCATTCTTGAATGTTGATGTTTATAGTCTAATTTCTATTTTGCTGTGTGTGTGTGTTTGTGTGTGTGTGTGTGTGTGTGGTGTGTGTGTGTGTGTGTGTGTGTGTGTGTGTGTGTGTGTGTGTGTGTGTGTGGGTGTGTGTGTGTGTAGCTGAGTGTGAGGCCTACAGTGGCAGAGCTCGTCGCGCGCAGGATTCTGCGTTTTAACGAGTACGTGGAGGTAACGGACGCCAAAGACTATGACCGGCGGGCAGACAAACCCTGGACACGGCTTACTCCTGCTGATAAGGTACGACACTTAATACGCTGCATTGTGAAATCTTGACCATTTGTTTCTTGCTGTTTGACTATTTATCTTCCTTTATTATGTTATCAACGTATCTAGCTGATGCTAGGTGGTTTACATACTTTTAAAATGTGTAACATTGAGTTTTATGCCTGAAAATGCAAGTGAACTGCAGGTGGTAAGGGATGTCAAAGTACACCACATGGCCAACAGTAACCCTGGACATTACACCCACATGTGATTGTTGACTGTGTAATTCCAAAACCTTGATCATTTATCTGATGACATAAAAGCCTCCTCTCTTCTGGGAAGGCTGTAGTTGCACTTGATGAAGTTTCCCTCAGCTTACATTAAGTGAGATGATACACGTGTCGATACAGTTTCTATGTCAAGCCTGCCCTCTGCTGGCTATGATTAGAACTACACAACATAGAGAAACATAGACCTCCTGAAGACTGAACACTCACAAACTTTAATCCGCATCAATCTCAAAGCAAACTGAGTGAAAGAGGAAGAGAACTTCACACTATGAAACACTTTTTTCATGTAAAGTTGGATGAAAACTAACTTTCTGGATACACTAATCAGACAAAAATAAATCTACATAGTCCTAAAGGAACAAAGAACAATGCACAAGTTTGCTGCTAAATTTTGGACTTTCACATTACAACATTACATCATGAATTGTGGTTGGTTCCCTGAAGCAAAATCTGCAGCTACATATTTATGGAAAGTACTCACAAATAGCTCAGAAACTCCAAATATGAGGCCATAGACTGAATGCTATTAGAGTAGAAAACACAGCTGTGTTATCACTGTGTTTAGATTTTGTGTGTGTTTGTGGAAAGGCTTGACTTTGCCTGCTAGTTGCATCTTATGATTTGTGTGTGTGTGTGTGTGTGTGTGTGTGTGTGTGTGTGTGTGTGTGTGTGTGTGTGTGTGTGTGTGTGTGTGTGTGTGTGTGTGTGTGTGTGTGTGTGTGTGTGTGTGTGTGTGTGTGTGTGTGCGTGTGTGTGTGACCCTCAGGCTGCTATCCGTAAGGAGCTGAATGAGTTTAAGAGCCGAGAGATGGAGGTGCACGAAGACAGCAAACAATTCACCAGGTACTCGTGCGGTCGATGATCACCATTTAGTCGACTCTGACCGTAACTCACACATGAGTGATTCATCACCACAAATCCTGCGGTTTATTAGCTCACGTTGATCAATATTTATTTTACCCTGATCCTCCAAAGCCATTACCAGTAACATTAAAGCCATCATCGACACACCTGGGTTGACTCCAGTTTCTTAGCATAGATCTGTTTGACATGGATTCATATTGTATCACAGTTAAAATATGTAATTACAAAAATCTTCACTGATATTAGTTAAAAATGTTAATTTATTTTGCAATTTGAGAAAAAAGTGTAATCTGAACACTATGAACCGTTTAACCATTTATCTGTTTATATTCCTATAAGCCATACTGTGATCCTTATTTTGGCGTTGTACATATTTTAGATTTTGCAGCTTGTTGTTATTGCTATCTGAGACTTTTATTTATGCATGTTTTATATTTGCACTTTCCCACTTTGCATTGCAACTGCTGCACAGCTATTTCCCTCTGGATAGATAACATTTTATCTTATCTTTTGTATTCTATGATAATGATGAAACCAATAGCAGCTTTTATCTTTTCAGCAGTGATACATTCTCAGCACAAAAACACTCCAAAACAACATTACACCAGACAATTTTCATTCTCTAAAGCCTTTGGCTGCTGCTCAAGGAATCTATAAATTCATTTTTGAAGGGCAGCCTTGTCACAAGAGTGTTTTTGTGCCTAGTGAAGATCCATTTTGATTCAAAACGCAGCAGCAGTATGTAATGGAATGCATTACTGAATAATAAAACTGAGTAGATTTTGCTTTGAGTAACTTTTTTTTGGATGTGGTTTAGGGCTGTCTCTTTAAAAAAAAAAATCAAGTTGGAACAAATGAGGGCTAACAACCTATTGCAAACCATGTAATCCTAAACTACAATGTGTGTATGATTCATTTCTAGATATTATATTATATTGTTTATATGTGTGTTGTATTTTCACGCTTGTGTGTTTGTATTTCCAGATTCCATCGGCCCTAAGCGTTCTCACTGCCAGCTGGACGTCAGCACCACAAGCTCTCCGGTCCACAGCTCCCAGCAGTCCCCCCTCCAGACCCTCAGACCCTCCAGACCCTCCAGACCCTCAGTACACAGCTCAGTCCACTTTGCTTTGGGATCCTCTTGCAACTGATGATATGCACTTCTGTCTATAGTGACAGTAACAGGTGTGTCTTAAGGCCTTGGCCATCTATGGACACCAGTGAAACATTTGCACATATCTATAGTCAGACCAGTGATGTGTATAGCGCTCTGAGTAGATTATTTATTGTAGATGGCCAGAACCTGCTGGTTTGTATTATCTTTTGTTTATTTGATGTTTTGATCATAGAGAGACTACACGGAGGAAAGAAAATGGGCAAAATTACCCTCTTAGTATAGTGAATGTGGCTCAGCTGTGCTTATGAGTTTGTGTACTGGCCAAGGTATGCTTGTTATAAACTGCCAAATGTCCATATATGGGCATCCCCCTAGAACAGGAAATGGCAGTGATTGGATGGCTGCGTGTTTGTGTCAGTGCCTATGTCATGTGATCAGAAGGGGAGGAGGGGCAGAGTGTTGAGCGCCCATGTGCCTCTAGGAGTCGGATTTGAAATACTGCAGTTCAGTTCTAGACATATTTAAAGTATATTGCCACTAGAGGGCATTATATCATTAGAGTTATAGTCTGTGAGGAGGAAGACGTGAATGTAGATGAGGAATAATCTGCAAGTGTTGTATTTATTACTGATAAAGCCCCCGGATCGGTGGGCACCTGAGGCTCTTAACAGTGAAGTGCAATAGAAATTTCTAGACAATTGTTGTCCCTCGGCACTCCTGATGATACATGATGATCATGTACCATCATGTAGTGTATCTTCTGTTGAGTTATTAAGTGCAAACCTTTGTTCACAAAGTGCTGGACTTGCTGTTTAGATGATCTACTTTTCAGGCTTTGACTTCAGTTTTTCATTTTAGGCTTTTGGCTGAAGCTCTTATTTGGTGCCAAAGAAAAAGCAAGTATTTGTATGTTGGTCTTCTTATTTGAAAGTGATTTTTTTTGTGTCGGTTTCATAAATGGTGAACAGGCACTGAGAGTTTCCCCACTGAAGCAATCAACAATTCTCTCGAAGAAGTAGAGAAGTACTTCTTTTTTTCCATTTCCTTTAATTTGCTTTTGCAATTTGATCTGCCGGCCCATCATAGATATGCCAGAGTGATTTTCTGACAAGTGGTCCTTTTACATCTTGCCTTAAAATGCACCTTGTGGTATGGATCTGTTTATATCAACGCACAGTTTGATTTCTCATTTAAAGACACCGTTCAACTTTTTGGAAGGTACACAATAACACCTTCTCACCTTACACTTTTTTTGCTGAGTGTTCGGTGAATACCACAGCAGGCTATAAGCCTAGCTTAGCTTAGCTTAGCATTAACACTGGGGGCAGAGGGACACAGCTAGCCTGAGTCTTCACATTTCTTTTTTGTACACATTATACATATTATATAATGTATAATGTTATATCATTAATAGGTGCTGTTTGTGTCATTTGAACAGAGCTAGGCTAGCTGTTTCCCTCTGTTTCCAGTCTTTATGCTAAGCTAAGCTAATCACCTGCTGGTTGTAGCTTCATAAGAAGCGCACAGATATGAGAGTGGTATCTAACTACTGGCCGGAATATGAATGAGAGTATATCCCAAAATGTTGAACTATTCCTTCAATATCAAATGTTAAGCAAAACTAATTTATTGAAATGTGTTATAGTAATCTAAGCAGACAAAAGCGAGGTTATGAAGCAGCACAATGCATTCCTTGGAAATATGTTTAGACTTTGGATTTATGATTTGTTAGCAACGTGGCTGAGGTTGTTTGGTTTTATGGATCTCTACTGTTTACCTTCGGTGCATTTATAGATTTTCTTCTTTGAAGTGCTCAAATACTCAAGATGTATGTTAATGCAAATGTAAAGGGCACCGATTAATAATACTTTGTTTTTGTGTGAATGCCAGAATGTTTAGCTGAAAAAGAAAAGAAAAGTCAGAGGAGAAATGTGGAAGGAAAGATCTGCAGACCGAGAAGCTGACCTTATAACTTGCTCTCAACTATATATAATAAGCTGGGAAAGAATGAAAACAAAACATGGCCCAGATTTTCTTATAAGAATCCCCCTAAAATAAACATCTTTTTCTTCCCAACATATTTGAGATGTTGGCTGAAAAGTGGTTGACATTTTGAGCTTGCTGACGTCAAAAGGCTTGTGTTCACATAATAGACCTCCAACCTCCACAACACTTGTCATTCTTACAAATAAGAACTGAAAAGGATAGATTTATTCTTTCTGCTTCTGAATGTGAATGAGTTTGTAACATGAAATGATGTACAGAGGTGGAAAAGAACCAACAGTATTCATTCACGTCAATGTCTATGTTGCTATATATAATATATATATATATATATATATATATATAATATATATATATATATATATATATATATATATATATATATATATATATATATATAATATATATTGATTATTTTGTACACAGACATGTATATCGAGCATGTGCATACATTGAAATCCATTTTACTACCAATATAATACAATAGAACTTTGATGTGAATGTTTTAAACTCTTGATTTTTTAAATTTTCCCCAGACAATAAGAAAGAAATGAACAGTTCAGAACATGTGTAAGTGCTGTTTCTAGGCAGCGTATTGAGAACAGTATGTTGAATAACTGCCAAGTCTTAACCAAATCTACATGATCCCTAAACAGACCAAGGACAAGCCAATATACGGGAAGATAATGATAATGATATTTTAATTTATATACTGTTCCACCTTCACTTTAACTGAAGTCCGCTGCTGCAATGCAGGAGTTTTTCATGGATGGAGACTCCGTTTAAAAGCAATTTATAATCCTTTCTGGACTTCCCTTTTGATTTATTTCTTCAGATGACTATAGGTCACCTTGCACAAACTATAAAAAACAAACAGGATGTGACTTGAAATTAAATTTGGTTCAGGCACAGTATATAATCCAGATGCATTTTATAAGTAAGTAAACAGGATTCTGATTGATTGCACATAGTGTAAAATGAGCTTCTATAAAGGTGAACATAATGCATCAAAGACTGTAACTTCAGATACACAAATATAAAGTGTAGGTGGAACAGCTTTGATCCCATCTAGCTGAGTAAACATAAATATTCAGCTTGCAAAGACAAGTTAATCTCTAAAGCATTACCGGTACCATTTATTTTACCCGAGCCTATTTAGCATTTATAAGCAGCATATACTTGATGAGTAAATGTTTATGTAGGTGTAAGCAGATAAAAAGACATTTAAAGCAGCTGTAACCAATATTTAGTGGAAGGGGTAGCTCGTAATTATGAACCTACATAATATTATCCGCTGAATCTGCAGCTCCCCTCTGCTTTATGGAGCTTTTTTAGTGAGTTAAGCTCGTTGTTTAACTCTCCGGTCCACAACTTTACTGTTTTGGCTCACTCTCACCGCTCTCATGGCATCATTTCTGCCAAAAAAGATTGCTGTTTTCAAAAAAAAAACTACCTGATCAGTAACAAACAGCAGTCAGACACAGTAAGTGGCTAGCTGGTGGATGCAGTGGGCCATTTAGCAGCTAAAAAGACACTGATATTTCCTTCAGGAGTTGATAGAGACCAAAAACAGAGCTTAAAGAGAATTAATATTATATTTATCTTTGCCAGTTGGGCTCAAACGAGACTCCAAATAAATGACGATTTTACTCCTTTACTGCTGAATTTGTAAATAAGTCAATGTTTGCCATGCCGTTGATAATATGTAAATGAATATAACCTATTCGTTATCGTATATAATGGTGTTTAGTTGACTTGATGACAAGTTTTGAATACATTTATAAATTGTTTTAATCGTCTGAATTATTTCAAATGTGTGCGAATAGCTCACATTTACACAGTCATTAAATACTGTGCTATTAATCATTCTTTATCTGTTTATACAACAATTATGGATGCTAAATCGTAGATGTTATAATTGGTGACAAAGTCCATTAATAAACACTTAAGAATGTCTTTATATTTGCTGAGAACTACATTATAGGTAGTGCGTTTCAAACCTTTTATGAAGTGCTTATAAAGAAATAGAGTCGGGAAAATAAAAGTGTTACCTAATGAGATTACACGCTTTGTGTAAATCCAGATTTAGAGCTTGTTATCTATTTTATTACACAGCTGACTTTCTAATACTGAAACTACTTCACAGGGGAGTCCTGGTCTGGACTGTCATCACATCTATGTCTGTTTTTTTCCCCTGCAACACTGATGCATACATCCATATTGTAGTCCAGAACTAGTTCTAGGTGTTAAGTTATAACCAGTCAGTATTAATCACAAGGAGCGAGTCTTGTAAAAACCTTCATGGCTGCAGTCTGTTTCATCTCATCTGGTATGGAACTGTGAAATATACCACAATAAACCTTCTTAGATCCGAAGAAAAGTTAAATAATAACACAACCATCATTTCTTTATATCGTTGATATATTAAACATACAATTCCTGCCATTATATTTATTTATTTTTTAAACTCAAAAAATGTAGGTTGGTTGGTTTAAAGCATTCACAGACACTTTGACACTTGTTTTTCCTTGTGACTGCTGTTAATTTGCGGCTCTGGAGGCTTCCACCATTAAAATGAAAATGTTTACGTTTTAGGATGTCTGCTGTTGTAGTGGTGCTCGAGGCTTCCTTTATCACTTCCACAAATCAACCCTCCCCCTCCCCTCCAATTAAAGTCAAAGAGCCATAATCAGACTGCTGCTGCTATTGACCCTAAAGCCTTTATTCCTCAACATATACTATTTTCTTGATCATATGAAATTCACAGTAAGGTATCGTGATTTGCTGGTTGTCAGTCACAATATAGGCCCTGGAGCTTTAAATGTATTGAAAGTCATTGAAAAGCATAAATCTTTTTTTTTTTTTATTGATCTTTGAAGTCATTGGATGATGTCATATATCCCCCAAAACAGCTACTGTTACATCCAAACTGTGTATATTGTTTTTGTATATAAAGAATTATGTGAAAACCTAAATATTGTCACTTTGTTTTTTCACGCCATATGATCAGTATTACTTTGATAACCTAAGTAGAAATTGGCTCGAACATATTAAAAAGGAATGTATAAATAAATGGATGAAAACTGGTAGAGTCGTGAGTATTGTGATTTGTTTTTATAGATCCAGATTAAACATTTACAAATGCCTAAGGCTGCATTCCTCAGAGATGGTTATAGGAGGCTGATTCCCACCTTGAGGCCACATTTCCTCAATCATTATTCAGAGACATAAAATGGATAGATACTTAGTTTCGGTAAGGTTTTCTTTTTAAATACATGACATTACTTTTTTAATCTCCTGAAATAATTAAAAGCTGCACCAATTTTTTCATTTTATTTCCACTGATGTCACGAGGACGGCAATGAGAGAGATTTACAACCTGTCTAGGAAATTTTACTTGTGGCAATTAGTGCCAATTAAGCCTTTCAAGGATATTATTTTTTTATTAAATGAAGAAAGCCTTTAACGCAGCTCGGCTCATCACCCTCCGCGTGCCCTGGATTTGAATAATTGTCGAGGATGACAGCGTAATGACTCTCTGAAGAAATATGGATTGAACCTTGCTGTGCTTTTTGGCTCTCACTGTGATTCTGGGTTACATAAGGACAAACTAATCTGCTAGAAGTGAGATGACACATATGTTTTTTAACTAGCCAAGCACCCAATATCGAGCTCAGGGGGACAAGGGTCTGTCAGTCAGTCCACCGCTTTGATCCAGACTGAAATATCTTAACTACTGTTGGATGGATTTCCATGAGATTTTGTATAAATCCTCTGAACTTTCCTCCTGTGCCGTCACAGCATCCACATTTGTAGTTTTGAGTGAGATGTCTCAATAACTATTAGATGCATTGCTATGAAATTTGGACATTCATGCCCCCTCATAATGGATTGTGAAAACATCCACCATCACATACATTTTTTTATTCAATTGCTTGATTTATGGCTAAATAGCTGTAAAGCTAATGACATTCCCATCAGCCTCAGCTGTGCTTTGTGTCAAGTGCAAATAAGCAAATGTTAGCATGAAGCTATGATTATAAACATTTTGAATCGGCTAAAAATCGGGATGTTGGCATATTCATTGTGAGCGTATGTTAGCATTGAGCTTATGGTCTCACAGAGCAGCCGCAGACACTTGTGTTGATGATGTCTAGTCTTTCTCTCTTTTTTGTCAAATCCACATTGATGTGGATTTGATGTGTGTGTTAAAATAAGAGCATCAACACTGACAAATTTGGTAGTCTGTTAGTATTTCTCTTCTGGTCTTTTCACACTTTTGTTGTTCTCAATTGCCTACAAATAAAACCAAGTACAAGGAACTCTTTTGCATGTCGCAATACAAATCAGTTTCATTTGACAAATGTGAAAGGAACAGCTCCTTCCTATCTCCAGGCCTTGGTCAAGCCCTACACCCCCGCCCGACCACTTCGCTCTGCTGCCTCGGGGCGATTGGTTTCCCCGTCGCTCAGAGGTCCCTGCGGCCGATCCACCCGGTCACAGCTTCTTTCTGTCCTGGCCCCTCAGTGGTGGAATGAACTCCCCACTGACGTCAGGACAGCAGAGTCGCTGCCCATCTTTCGGCGCAGGCTGAAAACTCACCTCTTCAAGAAGTACTACCCTGAGCCTTCCTCGTAGCACTTATTGCATTCGTATTAGTTGTTGCACTTACTGTATTCGTATCAGTTCGCTGCACTTATTGAATTTGTATTTGTTTACTGCACTTATCCTATTCGTAGTAGTTTGTAGCACTTACTATATTCGGATTAGTCTGTTGCAATTATTGTTTTCGTAGTAACTTGCCTCTGCACTATACTTTTGCTCTGGTTTATGCTTTGAGATGCTTGTTTAAGAAAGGAGATGCACTTATGACTTCTGGTGACTAGTAGTTCTCTTGAATACCTATGTTGAATACACTTCCTGTAAGTCGCTTTGGATAAAAGCGTCTGCTAAATGACTGTAATGTAATGTAATGTAATGTAAATGCAAAATTAGACGGTTCCAGTTACTCTAAAAGCTTTTCCCCAAACAGGGATATATGAATGCATCTTCAGCCACCAATTTGAAAACACAATGTGACAAAGAGGACTGAGAGTCAAACCGCTTCACTCTGCCGAGCCATTACAAGCACATTCTGCCAAATATATTGTGTGGTCTCAGAGTGCATGGCATCTTAATGCATGTGTTGCCAGCATCTCTGAATCTTAGAACGAGTGTGTGTTTGGGTTTATATGGGTGGTTATTTATGTGAACGACCATTAAAGTAACTAAGTACCAGCCCTATGTATTCCATTCAGCCTCATCCAGAGTACGAGCCTGCTTTTTTAAAGATGACGTGGCTGTAATGAGTTGATTCTGAAGAAGAGGGTAAGGAAATTAAAGCTGGAGAGTGAAGGAGACAAGGGATGAGGAGAGTCAGAATTTTAGATTGCAGAGACAGAGAGATAGTAGGAAATGAGAGACAGCCAGAGGTGTGAACCACCTCCAACTTTAAGGGCCTTCTCTGATAACTTTGGCTTTGGAATTGATTTTTTACAAAACATATGTGCAACAGCTTGACCTCAGTGACAGGAAAATTATGTACAGCTTCTTGTCCACTTGGCTGCTCCCTTGCACGATAGAGAGTGGTGATAATCGGTTTTATAGAGCAAAGCAGGACAGTTAGGAGAGCCGGATAACTGCAGCAGCTGGTGCTTATGCTGGAAAGATGCCCCCCTGGACCGCAGTGATCATAAACCTCCTGGTCTCTCACACACACACTTATCTCACCTCAGCACATCCACTCTGTAAATCCTCACCTTTATCTTAAACTTTAAAGTTCTTTTACACACAACAAATCTTAAACTTAGCCAGCTTTTAATTGTATTTGCTCAGAAAAAAATGTCATGAAATGGTCATTGTTCCCGTAAGAAGTGAGGGAGACAACATTTATTTCAAAAGCCTTTATTTCAATTTGTCATTGCACAAAACAGCTGCTCAGACGAGATATAAAATATTTCATCATAAAGACCCAGCATACATTCGCTTTCCTCTCCTGAAGGCCATTATTCCCCTGCTGTTTGCATTTATTATGGGAAAACGATGCCAGGCACGCTCTCCAGCATTCTTCACAGACAAATATTCACGCGCTGAAGAGTCATTACTTGTGTGTTTTATCTTGGATGTTTCCACTCCACTGGTGAGCCAATCTGAGCAGTAGAGATGGAGAGATGAAAGAGGAAGGAAAAGGTGGAAGAGATGCGGTTTGAAGGGGAGGAGGCGTGAGCAGTCAAGAAGATGAGAGTGGAGGAGAATTATGGAGAAGGAGGGTTAAAGCAGATCGACGGACAAAACAGGAAGGCGGTAGAGAAGGGCAAAGATAATTGGATTGTGGGTGCATTCATATTTGACGAGGGTGAATGTGCTTTCCTGGACCTTTTTAAGAGCCTGGCTGAGGTCCTGTGTAATCAGAGAGCCAAGCGAGACGCTCACATCAGTGTGAACACAGAGAGGGCGATGGGGTTATAGGGAGCTAATACTCACTCTATTAGGCACCATTTAAAAACACAAACATGCAACGATGTCACTGCCGTTTCCACTCTGATTATAGCTTTTAAAGATTCACAGTATACAGTTAATTGCTTCACTAACAGGGCATCGCAGGGTCCTGAGAGGCCACAGAGGTGAGGTGATAATAAACTGCCATGTGAGAGTAGATCGATGCAGTGGGTGTTGAGCTGTGACATGTTTAAGCAGGCCTCTGCTTACTCACCTCAGTACCAGTGAGATGCTCATCAGCAAAAAAAATAAAAAGCTTTAAGTGGAGCTGAACTTCATCTCTCTGTAGGTTTCAGCTTGAATACCTCTGAAAATTAGTAAAACAGTGTGTGGGAGGAAAAAGTTCTCCATATACAAATGATTATTAACTAAAAATGTAATGTCTGTGCCAAATTGAATGACAATAGATAACACATTTTTGAGTTATTTCATTCATACCCACAAATGTGAACCTCACGCTATCGCCGGAGGGAAAAGTGAGGTGATTACTACTAGGATTCATCCTCTGTGGACCATGAATGACTGTACAAAATGCAGGAAATGTGGCTCAAATGGTGACATATTCCACCAGTGTGATCCTATATTACAGGGTGTAACACAGAGTTATGGGCTTTTTATGCAGAAAGTGATTCATTACCAATCTTAATTCTGTATTTGGCTCATTGCCCTGCAAGCACTAAGTGAGAAATTTACAAGGAAGAACATTTTGTGTGTTAAGCCACATTCTGGTTCCAGTTTGGTCTCAGAATATAATATTGCACAGCTGCTGTTCTTTTCTTTGAGTTCGATTTTTTTGTGATTTAGATTTAGATTAACTCCCTCAAAAGCAGGTGGTATGAAATTAAAAAGTATATCCTTCACTATCCTATCAGAGTCTATCCTTCATCTTTGGAGCCTTAGTGGGTATTGTCATGTAAATATTACATTCATATGTATAAATGCACACATACAAATATCGAGCACAGTATATTTTGTTCATGCTTTCACATCACACTATCACTGTGCACATTGCGGTAAATGTTATGAGTTCTCTTTGAAGGTCAAATACTCCGGTCAGGGCGTTCTAGTGCCTGGCCGTACGATGGAAAAGGAACAGAGACACATAAAGAAGGATGAGCTCATGCTGCAGAGAAACCAGATCACAGAAACCCAGTTTCACTAACTGGCCCTTAGAAAAGTCTAAACCAAGAGCCGCCTTCCTTTTTAGGGACCTATCATATTCAACTCATAAAAGTCTATATAACATGATGCGCACTCTGTTTAAGCGCCTTTTAGTTGCTGAACTTCTCAGTACTGCTAGGCCCGTGCACGTACAACTGCTGGGCGATATACCCTGTTATCCTTCAATAAATGTCACATTTGTTTTAAGATGAATCCGGTGTAGAAGTCTCTCTTGTTTTCCACTCAACAGTATGTAATACCTTTTTTTTACCTCTCCTCATATGTGTTCCAGTTCTTGAAAATATTAGATGTGTATTATCAGAGTCCTCGAACTGTAAAAGTCTTTAGAGTGTGTTTGTGTTTGTTGGCAGACAGGACACAGTATTTCTAGACATTGCTAATGGTCTCATGCTGTTTACACCGTTCTCTCCCTTTGCTGTATGAAAACACTTTATAGAACATTTTAGATGCTGGCACAGTATTATTTCACCACACTAAATTAATTTGTTTGATGATTAAACCTTTCCCAGGGTGAATATTGGAGATTTAGAAGTCATCCTGATCATGATATTTAATAATTTCTCCCATCTGCCATTGATTTTCTCAGTATATTAAAACAACATTTTCACTGTCTTCTTTAGAGAAAACATCGTAAATACAAAAACAAATCTGTGCAGAGGAGGTCTCTCTCTCAGAGTGCTTCACCTACAACGTGGGTAATGAAGAGTCTATAATCAAAGTACACCCACCTGCGAGCCTTATTCCCGTTAAAAAGTCCATCTCCACTAATGTAGCTGGGAACTGTGGAGCAGACATCTATTTATGTGCTCAGAGAGAACTAGTCATGCATGTCATGTGTTTTATTAGTGTGTATGCTCGTGTGTGTGTGTGTGTGTGTGTGTGTGTGTGTGTGTGTGTGTTAGTTTGACGGCACACCGACAGACCTCACGCTGCTTTCGCGCCTGACTTGGCAACGCCGTCTTCACGATTCTCACAGTGAGGACAGATGGCAAGGACTTACCCCACTAAGTAACCCTCCAACACACACACACACACACACACACACACACACACACACACACACACACACACACACACACACACACACACACAGACGTGATGTGCAACACAAGACCTTCCTTGGCACCCACTGACATGTCTCTCAATCCAACAATGAGTCACGCCAAGCATCCTCTCCCACCAAGTGTGTGTGTTTGTGTGTGAATTCGGCTGGCAGCGTGCTTTGATGTTTCACCTGATGTCACCACGTTGAACCCTCGGCGCCTGCTGCTCGTTTCCAGTCACACATCTCCGTTCACCTGCTGCCCACTTCAGCCCAAACAAAAGCCGTGTACCGACTGCAAACTTCAAACATCCACTCCACATCAACCACCCTGCGGTGATTTGCATTATGAAATAATTCTCTCATGACTGGTGGCATATTAAACTGACACTCCTGGTCAAAGGCACTGATTCAAATTCCACACTGGAATAATTTCCTTAATGTCTGCAATGAGCTGTGTTTCATGGCAGCTTCTAAACCGGTGCAGCTGCGTGAGAAATTAATTTGCACTTTCAAATCTAATTGCTATCGCTTGCTTTTCAGGTATGCAAATGAAAAGAACCAGTCGAGGTAATTAGAAGCTTCATCGACCACAAAGATCATATGTGAAAATCAGCCATCTCTTGAAATGATCTACTTTGATTTTTTTTTATTGACTCGAGGGATAAACCGTTCTCCATAAAATAGACTGTATATGTTTAACACGTAGCAATGTATAACTTTACTCGGTAATCAGACATAAAGAGACACAGCGTGGTCAGGATGTGTGGATAAGTCATGCCATGCTGATTTGTGTGCACTCAAATGCGTGGGTGGATGATTGGGTACATGTTTGAGTGTGTGTGTGTGTGTGTGTGCGCGCTAAATGTGGTGCATGTGCGAGAGACTGTGTAGGTGGACAACAGTTTGTTGAATCTGCAAGGCCAAACAAATGAAAGTCACTGCTGAAACATACCTCAGAGCAGTATATGCACATGCAGCTGATAAGCTTTACCCGTATTGGAGGTTTTTAATGATCTAGCCTGCAGTTTATATTTGTTGTAAAATATAGATGTCAATGCAAAAATGTAACTTAATTTATGTGCATGTATCAAAAAAGAATTTCTACAGTGCCAGACAATGAGCCTTTTAAGCCCTATTTTGAATTCATTTTGCGTACCCTGCACATTATGTCTTTAATAGCCCTTTTTTTTCATGGACACTATATATTTAATCGTATCTCAATTGTTAATTGTGACCAAATGTTTTTTTTCTTTTACCATTTTAATGCTTGCGTTGAAGCCGGTCCTCCTATATATATATATATATATATATATATATATATATATATATATATATATCCTTTTTTCCTTTAACCTTTTTCTTTCCTTCTGTGGGATGGAACAAAAATAAAATTAAATATATTGTGTACCATCGAATTCACCTTATTTGTTCCCTTAATGGCACTAATGAAATTTACAGTTTGATAGTGAATTAAAGGAAACACTTGAATAAGTGGGAAACATTGACGTTAATGAGTATGAATACGTGAATAGCATTTCATGGTCTTTGCAGCGATAATTCTAACCCAACTGATCACCTATGAAAGATTTGCATGCTATACCACCATCATAAAAATACCAAATGAGGGAAGATCTATTGGAAGAATGGTGTTTATCCCTTCTACTGCATGACAGGGATTTTGAGAATCTGAACCAAGGAGCAGTAAAGCTGTTTGCTGTTGGTGGCCCAACGCAGCACTACATCATTGTTTGTTGTCCCTTATCTGTATGTAGCCTGAGTACTGACTTTGTGATGAGAAATGACCTTATTTTGAACGGTATCACATGAATTTTAATCAAATCAAAACAGAAATTTCAACCAAGAACACAGCTCCATCAGTTAATACAGATACTTGACAGATGATAGTACAGCACTGTGTTTTCCATGATCACTTCTAAGAAATGGTTACATCTTGAAGTCCTTCTCACTCTCCTTTCTTTAACCTTTGTAGTAAATTTCCCCGAACAGCTGCAGGGCAAAAAACAACAACAATGCAGCAGTAAATCAAGAAGCGTGTCCAACGAAACACTAAAAAAAAAAACCCTGCAAAAACTTCCAGTAAAAAAAACATCCACAGCTCACTCCAGTAATGTTCAGGCATCATCGGGTTTGTCTGCTGGTGGTCCACAAGGTTGAAGCATCTTCTCCATCAGGTTGAAGCGGACTCTGGCTTTGCTCTCGTTCTCTGCAACGGAGAAGTAGTTGAGCAGGTCAAAGTGTCCCATGTAGGAGCAGTAAGAGTCTCTGTGCTGGTTGACCAGCCATTCCCACTTGCTGGTGTCTGCGTGTCCTGTACCGATGTACTTGGACTGAAGATGCTCCAGTTGACTGTGGATGTTGTATCTGTCCGTCATTCTCGCTGAGATTAGGGTCCCAGAGGCTCTAGACAAAACAAATCAGATGCAATATCAGTATACAAGTTCATTTATTTATTTTATTTTTTATTATTATTATTATATTTGATTATTGTGATTGTTTTACCCTGTACAGCACCTTGAGATTTAATTGTATTTTAAAGTGTGCTATATAAATAAAATCCATTATTATTATTATTATTATTATTTTGAGGCAAAATGATTGAGTTTTAGACCTGTAAGCAGCTTAATAACTATTTAGTTTAAAAGGCTTAAGTTACATATCTGGCTCATGTTAGTCATTGTATACTTAAACATAAACAATAATAATAATAAATACAACCATAAACATAAACATAAAGCTGCTCTCTGCTTCGCTAAGAAGCGGTTAGCATGCTAACGTTGTTTTCTATGGCTTTCTGGCTAACGTGGAGTTAGCTAATGCTAGCTGAATACCCGTCACTAAAAACCTGCTCTTTTGGCTAAATATGTGTTTCTATATGTGATCATATAGCTTTCAAATGCAATATAGACTCACTCGATCAAATGTGAAGAGTTTAGAGCGAAGGCTGAAGATGTAAATACTCTTTCTGTGCGTCCGCAGATCGTCGCAATGCAAAGAAACGTTGACTTCCGGTTGGTTGTCCGTTTACAAAGGACCGGGTAGAAACAAGCCTGTAGCTATTTAGTTCCTCTTCTCAATTCCTTTTAAAATGTCCCTCAGGCTGACACACAAGAAATGCTGCTTTTCTGTTTCTATTACAACGTCAATTTCTCCCCGAAATGTAGTACAACATACAAATTGTCAAATTCTTGGCTATTTAGTTTTCTTTTGGTAATTAACTTGTTTAAAGCAGAACTTGCTGCTTGGTTGGTTGATGCCTTTACTAGGCAAAGCTAAGAAAAATCAACCTTGTTTTAAAATCCTTATGTCTGTTTTTTGCAGCATTTTCTTTTTCTGTGGTAAAGTATTCATTCATTCATTGATCCATCCATCTTCCATAACCGCTTATCCAGTTAAGGGTCGCAGGGGTGCTGGAGCCGATTTCAGCTGTCAATGGGCGAAGGCAGGGTACACCCTGGACAGGTCGCCAGCCTATCACAGGGCAGACATATAGAGACAAACAACCACTCACGCTCACATTCACACCTACGGGCAATTTCAGAGTCATCAATTAACCTAAGCTGCATGTCTTTGGGAGGAAGCCGGAGAACCCGGAGAGAACCCACGCTGACACGGGGAGAACATGCAAACTCCACACAGAAGGTTGTCTAGCCCGGGAATTGAACCCGGGCCCCTCTTGCTGTGAGGCGACAGTGCTAACCACTACACCACCGTGCAGCTAAATGTGTTGATGTTGGAATTAATTGGATAGAAAAAAGACGCCCACCCCCCCCAAGTGTGTAGAGGCCTTAAGAGTCAATAGTTTGTAGTCTGTAGCCTGTACAAAAAGCACAAAAGAACCCAAATGCACGACTCAGGAGGCAAAAGTAGATGTGCAAGAGTCTTAAATGAAAAATGAAAAGGAGACAATTAGTTGAGGTGATTATATTGGCAGGAGACTGGAGGACAAGAATAAACTAATGACGAGACAGAATGAATGAACAACCAAATCATGACATACTATTACTTAAATGTTACTATACTTAAATGTAGATTTTTTTAGCTGGTATAATGTTAATCATGTTCATCTTG
Organism: Anoplopoma fimbria; assembly: GCF_027596085.1. NCBI lineage: Eukaryota > Metazoa > Chordata > Actinopteri > Perciformes > Anoplopomatidae > Anoplopoma > Anoplopoma fimbria. The sequence continues at coordinate 8,754,306 of NC_072454.1, read as the reverse complement.
GTTTAACATGTAGCAATAAACACAAAGCTGTGGCTTATGGGATTTTATTTTCTAGTTGAATTTATACTATATTATAACATTTCTATTGGTGTTTTTATTTTGGGCACATTTTACCTACAGAGTACTTAAGGAGTTGAAAGTTTTAAAGACAAGAAAGATGCACATTTTCGTTAAGGTTGTCTGCTATGTTTTTTTATTATAGTCAAAGCTAATTCCCAACTCAGTCCCTCGATGGGAGCACTTTGGAAAATTACCCTAGCACAGGTTCTTTTTATTTCATTATTTTATTAAAAATGTTTTTGTTATTCGTATGTTGCTATTTTTTTGTTGTTGTTCCTCATTAGAAACAGCAGTGGAGGGAGGTCAAGAGGAACAAAAATGCAATAGTCCCAGTAATAGCTAGCGTTAGTGCTGTCCTCAGCAGATAACATCCACCGGATAACATCCACTGGGTCACACTACCTTAACAAGATCTGATACACAAACCCATCATACATTCAAACATTGTAACATTTTGCTGCTTTTGTTCCCACTAGAGCCATGGCAAAAGATTTACAGATTTTTCTTTCTAGATCTCGTTGTGGCAATATGTACATGGGAAATTGACTCTTGCTTCTTTTCTCACAAGGAGGAAATTAGCCTGAGCATTTACAAGTTATTGTGCATGTGGGAAAGGGGTTGTTCATAGATGTTGGTGGCGGCACTGTTTCTCGTTTTTTATGTGTCCAGTCAGCGATGAATAGAAATAACTACAAATCCAGAAAGAATCAAACAAAGTTTGCCGTGATAATGGATCGCTATTAAAAGCAAAATAAGGTATAACAATCAAATCAGAGGTAAATTTCCAGTGACATGCTGAAAGCTAGGCATTCAAGTTATTTAAAGAAGCTTAGCTATAGAAAAAAATCTCCCATAATAATACAATCACATCATTGAGGTTCACCTTAATGTGTGATTACAACATACTCTATTCAGTTAGGTCCCATGAGTGTGTATACCCTGTCACCTGTTCTGTAGAAAAATACCCGAGAATTATAACTCAGTATGAAGGATAACAGTGATAAGAGAGTAAGGTCCATTCATCACACTGCACCATGAGATTACATTTCGGATCACATCCTGGCAGCAACCACTGAGGACAAAGACACCTTATTAACTGAGGCGGCGATGGAATACTGTTTTTATGTCATTATAGAGAAAACAGCTGGAGTGCCCAGAGGATCTTGTGAGCCTTGATTAGTTTCCATTCCTTTATGTTTGTGGTATACTGTAGTGCCACAGTATTCAGTCTATATGGGTTAAATAGGAGTTCAATGTGGTTTTAGGGATAACACCAGACCGCATCTCAAGTCCCTTGGTGCAAGAGAAGCTGAATGCACAATGAGCGCTGCAGACAGGAAAAGATGTGGGATCTGCATCCGAATGAGAATAAAGACACAATTATACGTATGTCATTAGTCTTCTGAAATCTACTTTAAGGAGGAGAAATGACATTGAAACGGGGGATGAATGAGATGTGCTGTTACATTATGCTGCTATTTTCCATTATCTCCATTTTTGAGTTTGAACGTGATTCTTTTTAACAGGAATATTCGTGATGTTATTGGGAAAAGGGAGACTTGGGAAATACTGGAGAAATTACAGACTTGTGTTACTAGAATAGCATTGGTTGTCCTTATGGAATGATACGTTTTAAAATAATAACCCACCATATTAGAATTACACTTCCACAAGTCTTACAGAGAGACACGTTAAAGTAAGAATATTCCAAAATGAAGAGGCAGAAGCTGACATACGGTACCCTGAATTTGAATCTCCAGTAAGCCCCAAAAATACAAACCCACACATTACCAAGATACAACCAAATTTCATCTTTTATTAGACCCTGCCTGCCCTGTGATTCATGCTTTTTCTTTCAAAAATGTTCCCTTAAACAACTGTAATGACATGAGTTATCACAGGCTGAGTAGACGACCTGTGAAACTGATCTCCATATGTAAAATAAGTGGAGTGCCCCTTTAAGATACATGCAGATATGGAGAGTTTGCTAGCTTCAATTCAAATCATTCTCATTTTTCTTCTCTAAGCTCTCTTTGGTATGTAATGTTCATACTTCAGAAAATATCCTTTTTCAGCCTGGTTATTAACAAGGCCAGTATCACCGCCAGCCCTACTTACAGTACAGAACCTTTAAGCATAGCTTCAAAAGACCTTTTCAGTGGAAAGTGGGATGTGATTGTGAACCAGGTAGTGTGGAGTGTGTCTTTGTAGATGGTAATACGACTACTCTGTGTAATGCCCCTAATGAAGAGCCTTTGAGAAAGGTACTCAACTGCTCCAACGCCTGAAAGATGTTCTTGCAGAAAAGGACAGTATGTTCTGTATGAAGGATCACTCATGCAGACCAAGCGGCAACCTTCAGGGCTCAAAAATGAAGCCAGTGCCATGTGTCAAAAAATTACGGTTGATCCAATGGCCTCTCAAAGCTGCTCCAAAAAGGAGTCAATCCCCGTAGACCCCGATTTTAAAATGCCCTGCAAAAATAGACATGTATACAGCCTGGTACAAAAAACAGTTTTGGTCTCTATAGCTGTGTCCCAATCCAGCGGCTGCATCCTTCCGAGGGTGTATTTGTAGACCGATTGCGTCACAGCGGCCTACAAATGCAGCCTACTTTACCCAGATTCGGAGGATACAACTGATGGATCCTTCACGGCCCAACATATCCCAAGATTCATTGCATGCCGGTGAAGTTTTTTTTTAAAATGTTTTAATGACATGGCGACTAGTAGACCAGCAACGGGAGAATTCATATTTAAATGTAATTATTGGGTTTTAACTCAACTGAATATCTACAGATACAAGTGTTAAAACTAAAAACAAGGGACCTGATCAGATCACACTTATGTTAAAATGATCGGTTCATTGATGTGACACTATTAACTAACCAGCTAACGCTACCAAGTCCGCTGCGCTATGGATTAGGACGCAGCTACTATCTAATATTCCTGTTGATGACAACTGTACGGGGTGAAATTTTACATTACTCACCCATTTAAATTATATTAAGGCTTAAAGTAAGGCATAATTAAGGGCATGGCTGCTTTGAGTGACAGGTGTGTGCCGTCACAGCCACTAGCTACTAGCTTGACTGTTGTTGCCTTTTAATATTTTTTTCAGTAATATATTGGACAAATAATATGTCTTGCTGTGGGGTTCAAAGTACTAACAGACCATCCAAGAAGTCAGTGCTCCAGTTTTTCCTAGTGCCAACAATACTGCACTGTCTAAGCCAAAGGACTATAGGCTTTCATGTAAATTTTGATTATCGTACTGGAGTGAGTATATTTTGTATTTGTTTTACAATATTTCAGTTAACCAGCAGTTAGTAGCCTTAAGAAAAGTACACAGTTTATAACTTGTTAATTCAATCTGCTAGTTTTTGCTAGCTAATTGTCGCCATGTGAGATTTAGCTTGATTAAGCACGTTAATTTAGGATTTAGCTTGATTAAGAATGCTAATTGAGGCGTTTTAATTTATCAATTTCCATTCATTCTTTGCTGTAAAACATTTCTTTAATAAATTATCATTCCTGATGTTAAATTATGAATTTTTCATTAACATTATCAAAGTATATTTCCCCATTGATCAACTTGCTAGCCAAGTAAGCTAAATCACCACATTGCACACTGGACATGTATGTATTTGACTAACAAATTGATTTATTTGGCAAATTGTGGGATTATGACTGCTTATGAAATGGTAAAATGTTTGTATCTATCTGGATATGACATGGTTAATACAACCTGTGCAAAAAACCCTAATATTTCCATTTTATGCCCATAATTAGTTAATTCCGGCCGAGACATAGGAGAAAATATTCAGTGTAAATTCTATTTAGTTCTTTGTTTTATACTCTTGCCAGATAGATGTAGTTTTGGGGAGCTACATCTATGGTTAGATAATAGTCACAGGGGCATAATTAAACTTTGATAGCCTTTCTTTTAGTGAGCAGACTTGGGAACTGCAAAACGCTAGCTTGAGGAAACGGTAATGAAATCGGGTGGATGGATGGGAATACGGCCTGACTATATGGCTCCGGTGGCCAACAGTCCTCCTGAATGATGTCCCCGTAAAAAATGGAGTCAGCAATACCTCCAGTGATTTAAACAAACTGCCTAAGGTGGAGCCATTCTCAACTTCCAGGCAGTCAGAGGTAGATATAGAGGAGAAGTAAAAACAAACAACACCCTGTAGGGTTGTTACAGCGATGGCTGGTTAGTCGAAGGACAAACTGAGGATGTTCATTGGTCAGCTGTCAAACTGCCGGCTTTTGCTGGATGGCTGGTTTGTTGGCAGACAAGGTAATGGGCTGAATGGCAGCTTTAAAAGACTAAGTAGTCATTTGCTTACTGGTACATTAGCTTGACCAACTGTCTGGCTTGTTTCCTGTCTGTTTCCAACACCCGAGTTTCTCTCTACAGCGTCCACTTCTCATCCTCCTGATGCGCTTGTGAACCACACCGGCAAAATGCAATGTTCCCCTCTGTCAGATGATGGGATCCGGTTACCCGTTCATTAAGGTGTGAAATAGCCGGAGGAAACTGCTGCTCTATGATAGTGCTGAAGTGCAGGGGTATCAACGCTGTGGGGACTTAAATCGGATTTGGCACGGTTCTGAACATACAATCTCACTCCTTCTTGTGTTTCTTGTCTATTTCCTGTTAAAAAACTCATTCTTTTCTCAATTGCATATGTGCTATGCTCAGTCAAGAGCCTATTCACTCAAGGCTTTGGTTATGACCTGAAAAAAATATCACAAATAGTGGCAAAGATAAAACAAGAGTGTCTGGCCTTTGGCTTTTTCCCAGGAGCCTTTAGAGCAGAACAGCCATGCACAGTTTGAAGCAGATAACCATGAGATCAAGAGCAATGTGTGACTTTCTCAAATGAATAAGAATCGCATTTCCTGTAAGAACAGATGCAGCGCTGAATCTCATTATTTATCCCATGCCGGTTGTGGATACTGGGATATTCTACAGACTACATGACACCATTTAAAACATGATAACAGGATGTACAAATGCAATACAATACAATATGCACTTTTAATCAGTGATGTCAAATAATGGTGAACATGTGCAGAATTTTAGTTTTCTAACACACAAACGGTTAGCATTTATATATTTTCCTGACTCAGTTTCTCCTGTGTGTTCAGTGGTGAAGGTGGATCGCTGTGTTCCCTTTAATAAATGTAAAATATCAAAGTCTCTGGTGGAAAGTCAGAGTTGCTGCGGTAACTGAAGAAGTATTGAGATGATTAACCTGATCAAATATGTATAATTGAAAGACACAATTAACATAATGTGTGCATTTGTAAGTGAATTCTCAGTTGTTTCCAGTATGCAAACAGCAGGTTCCCTCGAGGGGAAATAAATGGGCCATAGTATCAAATTTCTGTAAGATAAAAAATAAATAAAACTAAAGTTTTTTTGATCTTCTGATACATACGAAGGCTTTGAAATATATGGGTCATTTAACTTCGGTTTGGGTGATTAGCTTTCCGAACAGACAAGGAGCAGCTTCCCAACGTCACGTCTGAATGAGAGAGCATTGTCTCTGCAGAAAGAGGGGACATATAACGCCACTTGATAATAATCGCTATGACAGGAGCAATCATGCTGCCAACTCCGATAACATAATGCCTCGCTCTCCCGGCAGGATGGAGACGCAGGCATGTACGCAGACATACATGCAGTGAGGCGCCCCCGCCTTCCCGAGACCAGGCTGGTGAAGTTTTCTCATACAGCACCTCATGCACACTGCGCATGCATGCATACACATTGGATCCCCGGTGACCTCACAGATTGTCTGAGTTGAGCACTTTTGTGTTTTAGCCAAAATCTGAAGTTGAATTCTGCCTCAAACTTTTCTCTTGTAGGGAAATCACTTTTTTTTTAATTTATGATCAAAGAATCAAAGCTTGCTTGCAATCAAAGCATCCCAGTGTGAAATATGAAAATGGTCCCCTTAAACCCTTGGTATTACGTAGGCACCATATGTCAAGTGCATGGCCACTTGCTGAGCGAGGGGGTAGGGTCAGAGAGGAGCAGAAGACTGAAAATGAAACGCACCTGCTGTTAAACTGGCCCAATAATTGAGAATCACACTATATTTAATATCCCCGGAATAGGGAGGAGCAAAGGATGTAAGATGACTCATTATAATTTCAAGTCTTCAAACATTCAATGGCATAAATGTTTGTAGATAAAAATAGAGAATGTCATTGCATGGTAGCAACATATGTGATCCTTAATCCCAGGAATGAGTTTAAAAATGTAACTTGTCCCAAAGTCAATGTTTTTTTTTAATGGGTTTTTGTTTAAATGCCTGAAATTAGGTCTGTATTGTATAGATTTTAAGGTTGTGTTCTACGACATAAAATATGTCGGTAAATACCCCTCTCATGTACTCATTTGATCATTGTGTAGTTCGTTATAGCCATAGAACCTTAGCTATATACTTCTGCCGATGGCATTCAAGCTTAAAAAAATCCTTAAAGCGGTGTTCATTTGTGAAGAATATCTTGCAGAACAAAAAATGTAATGTATCATAAACTTGTGTTTGCCACAGAGCTTAAAAAATCAAAAGGGAAAAATCTCATTGGCTTCTTGTAGAGGGGGGACCAGTGCATCGCTAACTTCTGGGTTTGGCTTACAAAAATACGTCATCCATGCAGCGCTCTTTTCAAAAACATTAATTATGGCCCTGTTCCATTTAGGTTAGCCAGGGACCTGGTTTTGTGCATGCTAACTCAATGCATGGCTGTGACACACTGGATAAATTGGAACCATAATTAATAGTAATACCTGTGTCTACCCTACTGTGATATGTGAAACTGGCTGCTATGAAAAGGACCTATTTTAAAAAAAAATACTTCATATTCCATCACACATTGTGAAGAATAAATAAGAAAAGATTATAAATATGCCCCTTGAATGTGATTGTTCCCTCAGCTCTCGAAGAGTCAAGTCCACTTCAGTTGTCTGCATTTTCAAAGTGTTTCCTATGTGTGTCAAGGAAAATCAATCAGTCCTCCATAAAAAATCATTACACCTCTCTCACAGACATGGAGGACATATATCTTGCTGAACACCAGTGTAGGTACACGTCTAGGTGTAGTTCCAGGGCCCTGGTGCTGTGCATGCCGGCTCTCTGGTATATCATACTGTGACAGATAAATCAAACCAGAGCTGTCGTTCATGTTATTTGTTACTCCTGTGCTTTTACTGCACTGACAAATCAAAATATCTGCTGCTGTGACACCTCAATCTGCAGCCAAATACACATACACACACTGATCTGATGCAACGCCTTATGGCTGAAATATGCAGAATTGTCAGAATAGTAAGTCTTTACATTACAGAAATCATTTGGTGATAAATTCCAGTTCCAGAAGACAACTAGTGATTGATGGGGAAAAAGCTCCAGCATCAAACCGATGGTTGCTGGATTTCAATTATGTCTGTTCCGCCCTTACAAAGTATATGTTCTGATAACATCCTCATAAGTAATTTTTTTTATTGGATGTTATTTGGACTACTCATCTCTGAGTGTAGAAAAAAAGCTGTGTTTCAGGTTGAGAATGGAAGATATATTTGAAGACAGCACACACCACATGCAGGTAATACTTTATTCAGATGCAAGGAAAAAAGGCATTCAGTGAGATTCAGAAGTATATTTTAATCCATAGACAATGATTAACAGTAACATTTTTATATGCATTGTGTTGTCTTTAAAGTAGAAATTATTGTCTTTAGATTACAAGAAATGCCATTTACAAGTCATGATTGTATCACAAGTCAGCAAGCAAATGAAAAAAAAGGAAAATTCAATGGTGGCATGTGTACAGATCATGGACATCATTACACACATTTGATTTAAATGTACCTTCAAGAGTGTATCTGTATGTGTTGCCTGCTGCAAAATGTGTCTCAATGCCAATTGTCATTTCATGTTCCAGAAAATGTTTTTTTCTTCATCACATAGTGAAAAACATTATTGAGTAATGACAAAATGACTGTTGCAAAGCCTGTCAAGCTTGTGCTCAATTTCAACTTCTCATATTTTATATGTTATCAGCTGTAGTTAGCTAGATAATTAAGCTACTTTTTAGCTCTACAAGTTGGTTGGAAACACTTTCTCCTGCTGGCTTTTATACGTTTTAAAACGAGATTCTTGTAAATGGAGATTTGAATGTGAACTTCATGGCTACAAACATGATATCGTGCTGAAAGACTGAGATTAAAGCTGCAATAAATATTTCATTTCTATGCTCAGAACCTATATTATATATTATGTTTTTATTACATTTCCCGGACTTTAAGATGAGGACTGATCAATGTGTTTGGCAAATGAAATGCTATCTCGAGCCGGATACTGGTTGTCACTGTAGTAAACTAAGTAACCAGACGTGCTAAGGATTGCACATTCATACTCTTTGGGCACTTTAGAGTTTCCATGTCACTTAACCTGCATTTCTTTGGACTGTGGGACTAAACCAGAGAAAACATGACCATGGCGAAAACATAACATAAAGAAAACATGACCATGGCGAAAACATGCAAACACCACAGACAGGCCGAGTCAGCGTCAAACCCAGGACTTGTTTGTCTGTAAAGTGATCATATTTACTATTGAGTCACACATTGCCAGTTATTTAATTCATCTTAATTTTGCTCTGAAATGCATTACACAGATTAAAAATGTGAATTACAATAAAGCATGTGACACTGGATGCCACATAGTAGCCAAACTCAGCTGCTGCTTTGGTAATATTTCAATCTTAGACAATTTGGCCACATGTTTATAGACATTTTTCTGTTGTGGCAGCTGGTAACTTAAAAGACTGAAAATAATAAGTCTACCGTAGATTCTTTTTCAAAATTTACACAAAGCAGCGATACCAAATTTAAAAGGATAAAAATATGCTTGTATGTACAAAAGAATTAATGAAACAGTCGAAGTTAAATTCCTGACAATTGAAGATTTTACACACAGCATTCTGATTAATATACATCTCTTCAGTTAACAAGGCAGATTCAATGTGACAAAAGTTATATTTTGAAGCACAATAACTGGTCCACCGTTATCATCAGAAAATAATTTGCTGGCAAAGTCATGATTTCATGTTCATCGAAAAAAAGAAAAACAGAACACTTACACTATTTTACATGGGAAATTAATACAATCATGTTCATCTTTACACGTCGTACAAAAAAAAAAATACTGGTACACAGAATATCGAGTAGAGCTTCTGTAAAGGCAACTGGCAAGTATAGCGTACAGCACAACACGTAAGCACAAGCAATTCTAAAGGTTACAACAGATTTACAATCCTGCTTGGCTCACTTGTTTCAGAGGATAAATGTCTTCATACCTGGTGTAATGGCTGGTAAGCTGTAGTTAATCATACACTGGTAGAACCATCGCCATATATGCCACAATAGCATGCTGTGTGAACTGGGCAGACATGCTGATGCGTCGTCTTTGCTGTTTTAGAGGATCCACAGTTCAGCACAAGGATCCAGTGTGACAAACACAGCTGGTTTTGTGTCTGTACATTCAGAAGTTTGTCAAATTCAGCAGAGAGGACACGCAGTGCTCTACTGTTTGTCTACATAATGATACCTCCAGTAAAAGGGTTAGTACTTTTTTTGACAGAGACAAAATGTAAGTACAGGAAAGAATGAAGAGGCGAAGAAGCAGTAAATGACAAGGTGGATTGAGAGGAGAGAGAGCACAGACACAATCAGTCTTTCCGAAATGACCAAAGCCAGCATGGTGCTGTGCTGATCTATATATGGAGTGCGGTGTTGATAGGGTGGAATCCATACAGAGGTCTGACTAGAAGCAAAGTGGGTGCTGTAAATAACTTTGTATAACACCTCATGTCCAGTGATGTCTTTATGTGGTGAGAGAGCCACGGAGCCTTTGGGCATTCGGTAACACAGGTTCAAAATCTAATTAGATCATTCACCGTCCAGTAACGTCCATAAATCCATTTCCTGACATTTTACTCTGTCCTCTCACGTGCAAACCATTCAAGAGGAAAATTTCTGGTGGAAAAGTGACATGTTGGAGGGAAGTCACATCAAGTCATATCAACTCTGCAAATAAGACAATAAATTGATTTCTTTTTTTTATAACCTAGATAATTATAGGTGAGGAGGCTTAGATCAATGTGGCAGCTTTATCGGGAGCATTCAGAACAAAACAGCATCATAAAAGTGTCTTCTGTGAGTGACTTTTATAGATATGTCTATACATCTGTCTTTGTTTACGGCACTGTATAGTCTTTGTAATACTGAAAACTAAAGTTGTATTAGCGTTTATGCACATTTAAGTGAAACAGCCTCTTCATTTAGTGGGAGTCTTCTAATGATGCTTGGTTTATTGTTTGAGTCTTGTCCCATTTCTGTATCTGTTTCAGAGCTAAAGCGTTGCACAGCCATGCAGTGAGCAACAGTAACACTGATGCAGCGCTGCAGTTAAGCTTGCAAACCATCGTTTAGATGCTCTGCGCTATCGAGTCTCAGTCATGTCCGGGATTGTTTGTCCGTAGGTGTCATTTGTTTTTTGTGTGGTCAGAGCCCTGTGGTGACTTGGGTGACCTCTGAGTTGAGATCATCGTTGGCAACACCGCTGCAACAGCGAGAGTCCAACGACGACCCCTCCAAGGCTAGTCATACCTGCAGAGAGGAGTTTAGAGAAGAGAACGTTTGTTCATGTTACCTTATATACAGTATATTTATATTTACCCTCACGTGAATGTCTGTTTACAGCCATTAACCTAAAATGATGATTGATACCACTTGAATGTCTGAACGGTAAATTTGAAGCTAGAGGTTAGCTTAGCATTAAAAGACTAGAAAGACCAGCCTGCCTACTTTCTTACAAAAAAAAAGTTGTTTTATGTGAGTCTATGTGCCTCACCATTTCGTGACTTCTGTGCAGTCTGGCCACCTCATGGTGACGACAAGACTTATGCTAAGCTAAGCTATGCAGCAGCTGGCTGTAGCATCGTATTTACTGTACAGACAAGAGAGTTGATCTTCTCATTTAACTCTTGGAAGAAAGCAAACAAGCGTCTATCCAAACGTGTTGATCAATTAATTCCCAGATACATGTACAGTAGCAGTCAAAAGGTTGGACACACCTTCTCATTCAATGGTTTTTCTTTATTTTTATTTTTTATTTTTTCTACATTGTAGATTAATATTGAAGACATCCAAACTATGAAGGAACACATATGGAATTATGTGGTAAACAAACAAATGCTCAACAAACCAGAATATGTTTTATATTTTAGATTCTTCAAAGTAGTTGAATGAGAAGGTGTGTCCAAACTTTTGACTGGTACTGTATCAGTATTTATACACACAGACAATGTCTACCTGTTGATTGGACCTATCTCCCGTGTTGGCACTGTTGTGTTCGCGCTGTGGGAGCTTGCGGCTAGTGACTCCGGTCCGAGACGAGTTCTGCATCTCCAAAACTGAGGGACTCGGCGTGCAGAACTCACGGAAACAACGCTTGAAGTTCTCATCCAGGTAGCCATAAAGAACTGGGTTCAGACTGCTGCATGGGACAAAAACAAGGTCAAACTTTAACTATAAAAAATCTGCAACGTAATGTTTCCTATATTTACAGTATAACGTGGGGCGTGAAAACTAAAAGTCAACTCAAATCAATTTTTAGTCAATACCATTTGTTCGTGTCTTTAAAACACATGTTTTTTAGCGTATAAAGAGCATCCTGTCATCAACATTTAACCAATCATTAAGAATTGATCTCCTTAAACATTTAGGACAAATAGTTTCAATATGACTCTATTTGTCTAAGGCTAATTTGTCGTGCAAACCTGTTAGTGTATCCAAGGGCAATGCAGAAGTGCCAGGTGATAGTCTGCAGCGTGGAGTTCGGGATATTGATCAGAGCTGTGATGATGACTAAGATGTGGATAGGCGTCCAGCATACGATGAAGACTGCAACCACCACCAGAACCATACGGGTGATTCGACGCAGGTTCCTGTCCTTCTCCTGTGTGTATGTGTGTGTATGTGTGTGTGTATGTGTGTGTATGTGTGTGAAGGAAGTAGGTTTAGTGTTGAGGGATAAGTGATACAAGAAGAAGGGGAAGAAGTACAAAGTGGAAAGCAGCAGAAAAGGCGAGGTAGGGAAGATATAATGACCAAGGAGGATGGAGGATGAGAGACATGATGCGAGGGAAGATGGTTTGAGGGGGATGAGAGGAGAATAAAAGGGGAGAGGATCAAAGGGCCCAGAGAAATGTAAAAGGATGATGGAAAGGAAGAAATGTGGTAAAAAAAAAAAGGTACAGTTGTGGCTGAAGATACATGAGTAGTAACATATCATATCTGCAACCACTTATATTTTCCATTCATGTAACTGTAAATTTATACATTTTCAGTTTCTTTGAGCCAGCGAAAATATTATCTGGTGTTTTGTTGTATTACTGCAATGAATTAAAAACCGAGCCACGACCTCAGGCTTAAGTTGTTTTTCAATAATCGCTTTCTCTTGAGAGCAATGAGTGCACCGTATCTGCATGCACGCTCTGGGCAGCTTTGTATTTTGCTTCATTACACTCTGAGATTAAACAATTAGTTATTGCGTAAATAGCGCAGGCCATGTTGGTACACCCAAATGGTTAAGATTTCTCAAAATGATCACTAATGCTTGCATTTTAAAATCTCCATTAAGATCTAATTAAAAGTCTGTACAGAATAACTCACTGTTTGCACCGTTATTGCCTCAAGTTTGTGAAAGAAAAATATATTTTTCCTAACCTGGGAGCCCGACAGCATGCGCACACTCTTCAGCCGGAGGATCATGAGGCCGTAGCAGACGGTGATGATGAGGACGGGCATGATGAAGGCAAAGATGAACACGCAGATCTTCAGCAGGGTTTCCCAGTACCACGAGGGGTGGGGGAATATTAGCTTGCAGTCAAGAGTGCTGGAGGCTGTGCAGGGTGAGGAGATTAATGGTCACAGGTAAATACAGATGCAAACATTCATTACTTTGACACGAGACATTTCTCAATTATTTATTAGTATCAACTCCTTTTCTCGCTTGTCTATCTCTTATTAAACGTCTGTGATACCTTCCTCTAAAATGTGTTTCCCTTAATCTGGTTGTTCACAATGCAAACACATACAGTGTATTTAGGGTTGCAACTAATATTGCAATTATTTCTAATATTAATTGATCAATCATTTAGTCTATAAAACGTCAGTAAATAGTGACAACCATCATTTTCTGTCATGTCTCTACTGTCTAAATCTCTAATAAAGCCTTAAAAATACCACTTTCATGTCTGAAACCCGTGTTTTGAGGTGCTAAAGCAACATCTTTTAGTCCCATGCAAAGTTACAACTGCACTATGTCAGTAAATTTCTCATTGCCTTCTATCCTCCAAACACAGCAGTCACATTTGAACAATTTTAGTGGCGGTTTTCTCTCCATTACCTCTGCAATAACACAGAGGTGAAGCCAGACTTTGGAGGTAGCCTCCTGACTATGCAGACAGTTATACGAGTCACCAGGGATGCATTTATCATTTAATGGTTATTTCGTGCAAATACACAGAAAATCTAAGCAACTATTTGTGGTTGTCTTCTTTTATGGAGCCTGCTAGAGAACATAATTGCTTTTTAAAGCTGGAATGCAGTGAATAAACTCAATGTGTTCTCTTCCTGTTTTGTCCTTGTATTTGTAGCGAGACCTTGCTGAACTCATCGTCTACCAAGGACTAAAAAAGAAATGAGCACGGACATGCATGGTTGCTAATTGAGGGTTGGAGGAAAAGTTTGAACTAATCACTCTATTAATTCGATTGTTTTCTGTTTTTTTTGCCATAACAATGTTGGGGTTATCTTCAAAAACAATTTCCCAGAAGCTAATTATATAAATATTGTGGTTGTCATGAAGGAAATACAGTAAATCTAATTATGCATCAGACCCTGAATATTTTGAGTCCTCTTATGCAAAGTCCAAACAAAATCTCCCTTGCAGTGTAGGTGTACTGGTGCTTGTGTGTGCACATCCTTACGAGCGGTGGAGGCCATGACCATTACAGGCAGCCCGATGGCCGATGAGAGAATCCAGTTGCAGACGTTGACAATCTTGGCGTTGCGCGGCGTCCTGAAGTCCAGCGCTTTGACTGGGTGGCACACAGCGACGTAGCGGTCGATGCTCATGGTGGTGAGCGTGAAGATCGAAGTGAACATGTTGTAGTAGTCGATAGACACCACCATCTTACACAGGATGTCTCCGAACGGCCAGGTGCCCATCAGGTAGTTGACGCTCTGGAAGGGTAGCGTACTGGTGACCAAGGCGTCGGCCAGAGCGAGGTTGAAGATGTAGATGTTGGTGGCGGTCTTCATTTTGGTGTATCTGCACAGAAACCATGGATTTATTATGAGACACCGGGCAGAGACATGTAGAACACCCCCTGGAGCAAGACCCAGACTAACTACAAATATCATCTGTAATCATTCTGTGTCTTCTCGAAGTCATTTCTCTGAGTGGTTGTTTAAAGTCACTTGGCATTTTCTTTGTCTCTTTGCAGTAATTTCTCTGAGTGGTCAAAGTCAAAGTCCAGTCAACGCTGCTGCTCACAAAAAGTTAAGTGTTCATATGGAAATTAAAGTACAATTAAATTCTAACTGTTACTTAACATACTGTAAGTTCTAAGTTATATAGGCTATGGTTATGTTATGGAACAGGACATGGCAAAACTAAGTAAAGGTCTCCTCTCTGACTTATACCACCAAAACTCCAAAATATACCTTGTACACTGGTGTTCAAATATCAATCAATAAATCGTCAGATACACATTGTAAAATGTTAAATCTACTAAATGTTGTCATTTTGTCTCTGAACCACTAAAGCAGCACTCCCAACAATCTGGAAATGATCCAGAAAGTAGCAATAAAGACATACATAAAGAAGATAGCACTACAAGGACACAAGTGGCAAGAAATTATTGAAATTTGTTGAGTGTGTTTCTGCTCAGTAAGAGCCTCAATCATTCAACCCCTAGCTTTCGAGCACCATTAGCAGAATTTGAATGCACGGCTGAAGTTCCCCTCTTACTCCAGGTACGTTGCAATCAAAGCAGAATGTGCCTCATGAGCTGGGCTGACAGTTTGCCCCGCGTATCCCCAGGATGTTTTGTGAATAATTCAGACCCGTTGCATCAGCGACCAGCTCATTTTGTAATAGCAACCGTCTAGTTTAATCAGATCTAATGACTCAGTTTTAAAAGCAGCTGTCCACAGGAGTAAAGTCACAGACTCCTATATCAGGAAATGACTTTAGGTTGTAGAAAAGTTTGCTTAAAGTACAACCTTTTCTTAATTTGTCTAAAAAGATTCAGCTTACATAAACAGATAAGAAGGTTAAGGTCACCTCATTGACCGAAAGGACAAATAGCAAATACGCCTTTCCTCAAATAAACCTTCTGCTCGATCTCCGGTAGCTTTTAGTTTGTATCTGAAAAATGTCCTTTCCATCATTATAATGGAATATTGGGCAAAGAGAAGAGGTAGTTCAAAGAGTGGGGAGGATGATATTTATAGTAAAAAGGAGAAAGAGCATGGATCTATTAGCAGAGAGGAACACAGACAATTGAAATGGCTCGACTGTTTATAGCTCTCATCAGCAAATAAATATGTTAAGCCTTTGTTATCCATTTCGCAATGATGTCAAGAAGAACCTGGATCATGTCAAAAGCATCTTAAAGGATCTATCTTGGGAATCATAACCTGAAGAGCAAATGGCTAATCAACCCACAATGGAGCTATCCAGGGATTAGAGGATTCTGCCTGTGAATGACACAGGTGTTATATCTGATAATCACAGCAGAGGCATTGCTTCCCCACAGCTCTGAACATGGCGACCGCTGAACCGACAATTCGCAGCTAAAGGTTCCAACAGCGCAAACAAAGGCAACAGCGCAGACAGCGCTAACAGTGACGACGTTTGCATGCATATTCCACTATTTTTCAGAATATAACAATATTCTGGATTTGATATGGCTCATGTAAACATCATATTCTGTTTAAAAAATTGACATGTGGAATATTCTGGTATTATGTAGGATGGGTACTATGCTTCTGCGACTACGGCGTCTGAATGTTTTGAATGGCATCTGTAACTGCTGTATGAACACACTGCAGAGCAGCAGCTATGAGCTTTTCCAGAAAACCAGTGGACATAGTCAGTGTGATGTCATCCATTGAACTGTGGACTGCCGTTTTGAAGCCTTGAGTTTGGCATTTTGCAACCAAAAGTGACACGAGAGGGTGGATTTAAGTACAACCGAAAGCTAGATAAGTAATTTTTAGGAAACCAAAATGGTCACAATTAACTTTGGTGAACCAGAAACACACAGTGAAAGGGTTAAAGTTATAAAACAAAAACACGGAGACGAGGTATAAACCTGTTCATCACAAGGTCGCCACGCTCTATAGCATACCCTAATTTATCGTCTATTTTACTTTAATTTATCAATTTTGTACTGAAGATGCCCAGATTTAAATGTTTTCCCCTATAGATGACAGATAGATGACAAGATTGATACCACTCTTCTATCTGTTCAGTGAATAAGAAGCTACTTTGAGCAGCTGGTTTAGCTTAAAATAAACTAGAAACGGGGAAACAGTTAGCCTCACTCTTTTAAATGGTAACAAAATCAACCAACCAGCACCTCCAAAGCTCAATAATTAAACATGTTTAAGCTCATTTGTTTAACAAAAACAAGTATTAAAATGACAAATTTGAATTTAACAGATGTGATATCACAGGTTAATACGAGAACTTGAGAGGTGCTGTAGCCTTATATTTGTCAAACAGATATGAGAGGTGTATCTAGTCATGCCCAAAATGTCGTACTGTTCCTTTATTTCATTTCCAAGGCACAACAGTGCCCATATTGTCGCTGCCATATTCCACATAAAGACTACTTATTCACAAATCCCTTCTGTAATCTTTTTAAATGAATCTTGATACACAAAGTGACAATGAAGCATTACACCCCTTTGCCTTTGCTTTATTAAACCACTACTGACATTCTACCTGAAAGGTAATTTACTGCTGTTTTGTTGCAGCACTCTCGTCAATAATCCCAAATCCTCTTAACCACAGATGACAGTGAGTTCATTAAATTTTGATTAACTCTTAACACTGACAGCTTAGTGTGTTTGTTATTTCAGGCTTTATTTGAACGGGGACCGAGACACCTTAAACTGCGGTGAAAGCTGTCACCCTGCACTGAGTAGCGTGCTGGTGCTGGAAGTAATTTCCAACATACCAACAACATTGACTGTGAGTTGTCGTTAACATGTCTGCAGATGATACAATAGCTTGTATTTCTCCTGTGCATGTCTGAGGCTTACGCTTATCAACATTTAATGGCCTCATCTTGTCTGAAAAAATTGGATAGGGTGTTAATGAGTTTTCAGCTTTAATTAATTTTCGACCTTGAGGCCTTGTCAGTCTGATCAGCCATTTATTGTCAAAATGCTTTGATTGCATAATATTGCGAGATTTCTTTATCACTTTCTGAAACCTGATGTATTTCAAAATATACAGCAGGAATAAATATGCAGTTTAAATAATAATATGGGAGTTAATTGGATTCTTGTTGGCATATTATGTTACAGGCAACTTTTTCAAAAATATACAAATTGTGTGCAAAAACCTGCTACATAAGCCAATAAACAGCGGCCCTCCGAATTATATTGGATTCTCCCTGCTGATAGTAAAATTGGGGGTATGGTCCCTGCTGTCAACTATAGTTATAATAAACCGTTGATTCTTTTTTGGTGCTCCCTTTTGCTTCTAGGCTTGGGAGGTATTACGGTATACCAGGGTATTTAGATATCCAGATGGTATGAATTTCAACTGATAAGAGAGAGAGCCATCTCCGACATTCTATAAAAAAGTAGTAGCCCAAGATACTTCGGTGGCCAATAACATACCAAAATGGCTAAAAATCTGACCACAGATAAGCTGTTACTGGCAAGGGATATATTTCTGGAGTTCCGGTGTAGCAAGCAGATATCTGGTCCAAGACTTCCTTTGCTGTGCGCTGCTCATTGTTTACAGTCCACTGAGCATCTTGAGATGCAGGAATGGAGTTGGAGATGAGAGACAAGGTGTAAGACAGGATTGTTTCAAAAGTAGGCGGTCTTCAAGCTAATTTTAAACCGATAGCTAACTCATCATCAAATGAAAGCTGGTGAGTTCCAAGATTGCATTAGTCACTAGTACCTATACTACAAATGGAAACCACAACGCTTTCTATGCCAAAATCATGTTCCGTAACCTACAGATTCTACATTTCAATGCAGAAACTGCTTATAGAGATTAATGTGTGGGAAACTTTGATAAGCATAACATATCATGCTTAAGTTGAAATGCACGGATATTGAAAGAAAAAAATGTAAAGATGCATTGTTGGTGAAAAGTTTTGCAATATGCTCTGTTGGTAGATTCATGTCCTCCATTATGTTAATGAAAATGTATTTTGGGTGGCATAATATGTAAATTAGAAGTTTGTAAATTAAATTTCTTTGAGGTACTTTTTTTTGCCAAGAGCAATCATTTGATAAGTATCATTCATAAAGCAGATACATATCTCCTGCGGATGGTTTCTCCATTTCACTGGAGCGTAAAGGCGGCAGATGTATGTGCAGTAATGGAGCTTAAAACCGTCCAAAACAGTCCTTTTAGTGAAATCATGTATAATTCATAGCCTTCCATCAACCCATTAGCCGTGATTCCCACCTGGGGGAATGAGAGGCCTTATCACCCTCTCTGTTCCTCATCTATCTTTATTTCTGCTTAAATTAGAAGAAGACAAATATTTGATAATGATAGTAAATTATCCCTGTGGAAAGTATGATAAGAAACTGTATTTACAGCCTATGCATTATTCAAACATCAAAATCATTTGACACAAAACAGTGTTCATTTCCTTATTTGAACTACAAAAAAAGGAGTGCAGTTGAGAATTGGTTGTTTGGATGTTGTTTCAAATTCAAGAACACCTTAATGTGGCCATTTTGGCAAAATTGTTTTAATGAGAAAATACTTTTCTAGACAAATACTAGATTATACTGCGACCCTGACTGAAGACCCAATAATATCTTCCGTGGACGATGTATCAAAAATTATTAGAAAGAAAATTACATTAACCTCTAGCCGGGCTCCCCAATGAGCCTCATCTGTTGCTCAAACTGCAATGTGGAAACACAGAAACAGCTTAATTGGTCATTATTATTTTCAAATGAGATTTCCCTTTCCAGGTTTGGGCCCTCGAGTGATGTTGATCAGAATTTTCTATGGCGATAGGGTAGCATTTCTCAACAGGGGCCGTACGTCGGGTCAGATAACGTTGAGCGTTCGTGCAGCGATGTTCTTGTGAAACAAATTTTTCACAATTTTATCATTAGAAAGTGTTTTTTACCGAAACCGTCTAAAACTTTTTTCTCGACGAGACGTTCCATGCTAAAGATGATTTTAACTGAATCGATTCAACGCCTCACGGTATTCAGATTGTCTGGAGGGGATAAGCCTGCTATTAACAGAGCAATAACATAATGGACAGCAGACTATAGTAAAGGTAGTTTATTCTTGACTTTTTCTGACTTTATTCTCGTAAAATGATGACTTTATTCTCGCAATATTGCAAAGGATTTCTCAAAATATTTCGATTGTATTCTCGCCTTGAGAAACGTTTTGATATGAGCAGAAACTTTGCTGAAACACATTTGAGCTATTAAATTCCATGGGTTAAGTTAAGGTTCAGGTAATTATGTGCCACATGCACATTAAAGAGGTTACTCCCCCAAATAAAAGAGGACTTTATATTGGTTTTTATATGTTTAATTTAAACCTGCTGCTTGAATTTTGTGTTTTCCTTTACATAAACGAAGACATTTCCACCATAAATTTAAGCAAACAAAGTCCCCAGAATGCAGGAAATGAAATAATTGATGTTCATAATCCCCCTCCCTTGTTGAAATGAAACCTACATCTTCAAAGTGACTTTCTGATCAATAACAAGACTGAATGACAGTTTGAATAACACATTTGTAACTGTTTTAACACTCATAATGAGGTGATGATTTATATTCACATGGCTTTTATGCTCCCTGCAGACTAATGATAATAGTATTCAAACTGTCCAGTTTAATTCAATCTTTTACCTTTTTTTTTTAAATAATATAACTAAATACTATTTACTTTAATATTCAGGGTAGACAATTAGCCTACATTTTAAATGAAGGGACCTGGAAAAATGTTAAGAAACCATTGATTTAGGGAATTGGAAAAGTGAATACCTTTTTGATGATGGTTTAATTAGTCTATTGTACTAATCTACAAGTAAATATATGATATAGCACATACTAGAGCCTGCCCAAACCATTTAAAGAATAAATCTGAGAATGAATTCTGAGATGTGATTTTTGGTGTTGGTGCTGTAAGAAGCAAAAGAGCAATTGATTTAATTTGCTGAGGTCATGTTTTGTGTTACGACCCTTTTAGAAATGTGCAATTAGTATAATATTGTATTGTTTTCACTTTGATATTCAATTTTCCCCTCAGATGTGTTTACTCTGCACAAGTAAGCCGGACCCTTAGGATAAGTTCAAATGGAAATATATATTGCTCATGCACTTGTAGTTGCAAGAACATGTGTAACACTTAATTGGAAAATCTGAATAACAACATGAATACCTTAATGGCTGAACAAAATCCTCAGTAACGTCCATCTGGATATAATTATTATAACAGTCAGTGTAATGTTTGCATAGTGCTTGTATGTATATATATTCACATACAAAAGTAATTTGGTCTTTTTTCATATCTTTGTTAATCCTTTTTTCTTTTCTCTCCTTTGCATTAAGTATTCCAATATTATGTTATAATAATACTTTGAGCCCCACTAATCCAAAGGACAGGTTTTGGAAAGGGGGTGTTTGTTTTTAGAACAATGTAGAAATAATAAAGAAACAACACCAAGAGTCCACACTATTACGCCATCTTCTGTTTTAAACGGGGCCTAATCATAAAAGGACAGTTCTGAGATAAAGTCCGTTTCTGAAAAGTGAAGCCAATGCGGAAGTATCTTAAACTTGCATTCTCTCTACTAACCAGCAGGGGGAGACCCATCTGGTTGCAAAAAGACGTCCGATTGTATGGAAGTCTATGATAATATACTTGATTTATAACCTCATTTAACATTGTGAACATTAGTTTGGAATTCGGAATGAGATGTCTGTAACTCAGCAGATCTTTTGGGTACATCCTCTTCCCAGTAAAAGCACAACACATACATGCAAAATACAAGTTGCATGTATGTGTTGTGCTGGAAGTTTGCTCAGCCTCGATATATCACGTCCACTCCTGCATAATTCATAGGCCCCTAAAGGAGAATGTTAAACCTTTATGGAAAACTAATTCAGTTTTAGTTTGATTTAGTTAACTGCCCAGTAATAAATATCAAAGCAAAATGATTAGGGGAAAAAAAAACAGAGGCTATTAATTTGTGTGAGGTAGAAAAAAACACAGGATTTAATAAAAATAAAACTCGGTCAGAATTTGTTATAAATCACAGCCAATGACCTGCTCACCGTTAGTGGATTTTAAATGAAACAAAATCTCTGGGATTTTGTTGCCTGGCGCTGTGTTTAATGTGTCAAATTGCTAATTTTGGAATTCTAACAGATATTAAGAGAGAAGATAACATGAGAGGACATTTAAAGCAACCCTATAAACGCCAGTGTGAGCTTTGTTTATCTACATTTGGAACAGACCTGTAATAAATCAACTGTCTTGTCACTGTATTTCAACAAATGTCAAGAAGAAACCTACACACTTGTGGTCAACAGTTTGGAACAGCAGCAGATTCATTTTCTTGGCCCCTTGTTACACGGCAAGATAAACATAATTCTTAGTCTGCGATGCTGGCTGGTGTAGGTGTAGCCCCTGTGTATGATTCATGGACTCCTGCTGGGTGCGGATAAACCATTAAGGCCCGGGTGCAGGAACAGAAGCTGCTCATGTGAACAGACATCTGTAAGCCTCTGGCCCCAAACCATTAACACTGTTGGGAGCATGATGGATGGAGCGTGACTGTGTGCATGTCTGTGTTTCTGGGATTTGTGCTTTCACTGCATGTATGCAGTATTCATGTTGGGAGTGTGTGATACGGAGAAAATTCTCTATCATAGTATTGTACTAGCTTATAAATTGTGAAGACAAAGTATTTTTGATAGATTATTTTAATTGTATACCTGATGAATCAAGGTTCTGCATCACATTTATCATGTGAAACCCAATATTGCCATGAACAAGTCCTGCTTAGTGATTTGCAACATAACCAACAATGACCTCATTCAATCAGAGATAATAAAGGGATAGTAACTACAGAATGAACAGTAATGCAAAAGTATATATTATCTTGATGTATTTATAGGCTCAACCCAATGTATGCTGATGTGTACTTATAAATCAGGGGGTAGTCGTAGTAGTAGTAACCAATAACAACTGTCAGATGTCTTGTTTTTTACAAGACTTAAAAGTGACTCTGTGTGGCTGTAATACTCATCGGACAGAAAACCAGTCAGGGGATCAACAGCATAGATAGATAACCATCATATGGGACCATGAATAGTGTACTAAATGTCATTGAAATCTTCAATAACTCTTGGTGTATTGCAATCCAAAGAACCACATTGCAAGCATGGCTTTAAATATTTGTTTTCAGTGGAATACTCCTTTGAATTTGGCTCAAAATTTAGGGTCAACCAAGTTAAATTTATTGTGATTATAGAAAAGGTACAGATGACTTAAAGGGTTCATCATTTTAAGTATAGTAGTTTATTCTTTTTTAGCACTTGATGTTAAATAAAATGATAAAATGCTGAAAGAATATCGCCAGTAAAACATTTACCACAGACATATTTGTCAAATGACTTCTCTTTTCAGTCTAGATGTAAGAGGACACTTCTACCTTTATTAGTGTTAATGTGTTTACAAACCATATTTCCCTTATGGTTCAACCTAAATTGTTACAAGCCACAATTATTGTGTGTTTTTTTCTTGGAAATCATTTCAGTAAATGGAAGTCATTAGACAGTCACCAGTGGGAAAACACTGCAGCCTTGAATGTCGGCAAATGGCTCCACACACACACAATATCAGAGGCCATGGCAGACTCTTTGAAATCTAGTACTTTTATTCAGACACTGATACAAAAGATTCTGGAGATGTTTTAAAAGTATCGTGATGATACTTAAAGATCTCAATGAAAGCTTCAAAGGGCTGACACTGAGAAAGAAGTTAATGAAAAAGAGAAAAAGCAGTTAATATTTAAAGGCAGTATTTTTAGAGACTTTAATGGGTGGCAGAAATATATATATATATATGTTTGCTGATATAATAGCAAACAATCCCATTTATAGACATTTGTTTGGAAAAAAGCCTTAAAAATAGATATTATGGCAAAAAACATGACATTAGTAAAGCATTGAATATAAATGGTAAAGGTGGCATTAGAAATAAATAAACTGTTTTATTAACGGGCCTATTCAGATTTTCTTTCAATGAAAAAAGACATGCATGTCATACATGACGTACATAAAATAAATAGTCATCTCTTTTTTATTGAAATTAACCTAAAATGTGGCCATAACATACCATGCAATTATTTGTGTTAATTAACTTTTTTTCAAGGTGTTATTTTTTTTGTAGTTGATCTAAATTAATGTGTTATATTTGACCCTCAGGTACTGAGCTTTGAATCAATCTCTGTGTTTCGGACTTTTGTGGCATTTTGTTCGAGGTTCAAAGCGAGTTTTTTTGGTGCATTTTAAACTCTGTTTTTTTGTATGTTGCACGATCTAAAATGTTGATGTCTGCAGAATTAGCAGTTTCAAAGATGTTGTTAGCTGCAGAAAATCCCAAGAATCTCGAAAGCACACAGGTGAACATTTGGGTTTAGTCAGGTTTAATCCGTTACTATCAAGCCTTCTAAACAAAACACGCTTCAATAAAACAACCCGCCAATATCCATCTGTGGCCATTCTGCATTTATACTAGTAGAAGTTGGCAAACACACATTTTGCAGGGTTGTGATCAGTAGAGGCGTTACAGGAAGCTGCCGAGGTCAGGAGAAAACGGAGCTGCCGCCCATTAGGGACAGCTGGGAGAAACAAGTCAACGAGCAAGGAGGCTCATTTCCCGCTGCATCCACTCTCACTCAGACATCAGAGTTTTGTAAATCTACAGCCACAACTTTTCATATCTATTATTTTAATTGGATTGTCCCAAAAAAATGGGGGCGGCAGCTAAGGTGGCTAGGCATTTTTTAGGCCCAATTAGTCCAATTTATGATTCTACTTGCACCAAGTAGTTGCTAGCATGGAAGCCATAACAATTTGTGAAACAAAATGATCAAATTGCTGGCTTTGTTTTGGTCCTCCTGTCGCCTGGAGTCAAATGTTGCTTTTTGACAGCTTTTTGTGGGGAGAAATAAGAAAGAATGTGTCCGAAAAATTTATCAAAACATCCTATGAAATTTCTCAAATGTCTCCCGCAGATCTGCTCTCCATCTGTACGCTCAGTGTGTTGGAATTATAGGTTTGCCAAACTATTGCTTCATACGTTACTTCCTAGTGGAGGTTCAGGAACATTGAAGACAGGATGACATTGATTTGTCTTATTAAAGCCTTCTAATGAAATTGACTTGATATCAGTGTCTCCTTGAATGACAGCAGAATAATAGCACATAACGAAGTATGTGTAAAATAATTGGGACATCTTAGTGATTGGTAACGGGTTCTCATCACTGAAATCCAGTTTTAGAGAAATTATTCAGCACAAACATGCAGAGATACTTTTCAGTCATCCAACAGCACATCCTTCAACAGCCACTCCATTAAACATTTTCATCATTACAAGAACTGTGTTGTCATAGAAACTCTCAATGGGTGATATCATCATTTATTACCCTGAATCCTTGGTTTGAAATTAGTTTTTTGTGTGTGTTGAAGAGAAAAATACACTATTTAATGACTGATGACTTTGATAACAGCAGTAACAAAGCACACCTGCTGTTCATTCAAGTACCAGTGATACAGGACGTGCAAAAAGGGTTGACTGAAGTGTAATACAAATAGGAGGGTGTGGTGACTATTTTCCTCTGAGCCCAAAATACCTAAGCGACAAGAAAGAGTTGTTTTTTGGATGGAGAAAGTGGCAACATGTTGCTCTGGTTGCAGTTGTCTTTGCATTAGTAAGCACAGCGAGCTCCGCATGAGTTCCTTCTCTCTATTTCACTCTGTTTTTCTCTTGTCAGACATTTTGTTTTCCTATCTCCACTGCTCCAATTAACTTCAACCTTAATCTTAACTGGAAGGGCAGAAGGACAAACCGTGAAATTGAACTTGAATGATAAAAATGAACAGAGGAGTGTGTTCACAAAGAACATTCATGCCTCCATGTGTGTAACAATTGCTTGTGTGGATTAGTATACCAGTTCAACCCAGTCCCACAGCAGTTTGTGAAATAGTCAAGAAATTTTATCTATTGATTCGTGTACATGGACACGAATCTTGCCATTTTTTCGTGTCGCTCAGAACGACTTTCAAACAAATGTAGAGAATACATCGTTAATTAAAAGTTCAGTAACGAAGCCGTTATAGTATTAAAAGGGAGGGGAAAAGTAATAAGAAATGAGAAAAAAAACCCACTAAGGCTTTAATAAGATTTGTCTTATTAAAGCCTTCTAATGAAATTGACTTGATATCAGTGTCTCCTTGAATGACAGCAGAATAATAGCACATAACGAAGTATGTGTAAAATAATTGGGACATCTTAGTGATTGGTAATTCTGGACTGGAGTCTTCCGCTCTCCAGTCCAGAATTGAGTCGCCCCGACTGACAGAAAAAAACATGGTGCAGGCACGAAAGATGCTTCCAATTGAAATACATTAGTTTTAAACTCGTTCTGAGCGTCACGGAAAAATGTACACGAATGTACACAAATCAATAGATTAAATTTGACTATTTCACGAACTGCCGTGAGACTGGGTTGGCCACTATGAGTCCTCCCTAAAATGAACTGAAGCTGCTTTGACAAAGACCAGCTGTGTTGAAGTACAAGCTGATGCTCTAAGTGATACATACAAACTCACAACCTCTTTAACATACATTGCGTTAAAGAATTACACACAGAATAATGCATGTAGTTTATATAGACTAATAAACGCATACACACAAACAACTGACACTTACTTTCTACATGTCTGTGCTAAATACACACATTCTCTCTATATTTCCGATGGTAATGTGTTCTGTTTAAACACACATTATGACAAATAGGGATACAAATTGTTCCTTCGAAGGTACTAATGGAGGGTGCACACACCTTTTCTTTTATTTACATCCCTTCACTTAAACTGTTGCCTTTCCCTAGAAAACACACACCAGTGCTCACTGATGGAAACATTTCATGAAAACATCCATCAACAGTAAGAGACATATTGAAAGCTCCTGATTAGCTTGACGGAAATTGATGCAAGGAGATCAATATTCATGGACACATAAAGACGGACTCCAATGGGGTGGAAACTCGTGTACGTGCACCCTTGCTAATGACGGAGGGGGTAGAAAATGCCTGGTAATTGATTCAAATCATCCACAGACATGACCTTACACACACAATTTCCCTCCTGTTTTTGTAGCCGCTTCAAAGCTTTCTTTACAGTCTAATTAACGGAAGAATCACATATGTATTTGTGTTCTGTTACATAGTCTCATATTAACAGATTCCTTTAGTATGTATGCTGTTGTGTGATGTTTTGGAATTTGCAGTTTTTGTTCCTCACAGCTGGTAACATGTCCTTGAAAGTTAATTGTCATGTTGTAGTGAAATTAATGTAAACCAAGGATTAAATCAATCAAATTAATCTATAAAAAATGATACGTGAAATGTGTGCAATTTGTATTAAACTGACTAAAAATCTAAAACAACCAGTTAAGATAGTGGAAATTGTGATTGATCATCAATTGTTGTTATTCTAATAATGATTTCATGTTGTGAAGTGTTGGTGTGAAAAAAAACAAAAGAAACTGTAAATGATTTTTTTAGGACTGTGTTGTTTGTCTCGCAAATTAAACCACAGCAGTCCAAACTTGGCCTCGTGAGCTGCTTGAATCTAGCATGCAAAACACTTCAAACAGCCTCCAAATGGGGAAAATCGAGATAACAATGGCATAAATCACACACACCACATGTATTCAACAACTGCATTGTGTTCTGCTCAGGGGTTTGAAAATCGCTGCCAACTTCGTTGTTATGTACTATTATAATGGTTTCCAATCAATGGAAATATGAAAAAAAAAAAGAAACTGGAAACCAATTCAGGTCAAACCCAGATCCTTTGTGATGCTTGTTATGGAAACAGTGACCTCAAGAATTGTTAGCAGCTTGTTGCTTAGGAACACTTTAGTTAATGTGCTGAAGACCTTCTACAAATGGTCTCTTTGTGCCCTAGGCCCTGGTCTTGAACGAACATTTAATAAGTGCAACTGTTGTCAACATTTATGGTTTGACAGCTACAACTTTTACTGCAGCGGAGGTCATCGGTTGACCTCTTTGGATTGTTTGGTTTGCTCACCCATGGTACTTCGGCATGAGTAAGCCCTTCTTGTTAAAAAAATGTGTTTTTGAAAAGATGATAATATATACAGAAGGCAATAGACAGTAAGTAGGGGGTGTGTAACAACATCGTCAAAGTGATTTTGGGGAACAAATCTGTTACACCCTCTGGTGCTTTGAAATGCCAGCCTTCATGAAGAAGGACATGTTTAACCATACCTGTCACAGAGTATAAAGAGCAGAATTGGTGATGAGCAGATGGGTGAGTCACTTTGTAATTGACAGATGGACAAAAGAGCCGTGGGCACACATCAATCATCAATTAGAGAAAGCGACAAAAAAGTATTTTGTTCCATCGTCTTTGATTAATCATCGTTCCTTCGTTCTGTCTATAACTTCCTCAGTGCAGAGAAGTGATGACACATTCCTCGAATAAATACCTTTCTGGGTTTTTCCTTTGATCTCCTAAGCCTTCACAGTCAAGGTCTGTCAAATTGTGAAGGTTTTTCAACCTTATGTAACTGGTCTTGAATGAGTGATATTTTCTCTCTGGGATTCCACAGAGACCTCCTGTTGAATCCAAACCAACAGGGCTCGTATTCTCCAGCAGTGTCCGGTGGTGTTAAGCAGCTAATTACTCATACACACACACAAACAAACAGGAAGGACAGACTTCTTACCTCTCTGCACTCATAATACTACTCATAATTGTCTCCTAACAAGAAATGAATTAGGACTCTATACCGCACTGCTGTGAGGGAGAAACTTTGAAGCAGCAGCATGCAGAATTATTTTATAACCGAGTCTCACAGTGAGCTATCAAATTATTTTCTGTTTGCTAAATGCTCGAGCCAAGCAATTTATTTTCATTATCTGATAGTTATATTATACCTGGGGGGCGGAGGTTAAGCCCTGTATTCATTTTTCTAGCCTAACTTCGGCCAAGGTGAGGTTGTCAGTTCTCTAAAGCAAACAAAGTAATTGCAGCATAAAATCCCCAGCAATTATCGAGCTGCCCACTTGTTATTGACAACAGAAATCAAGGCCGTAGTGCACAATGGCTGCATGTTCAGCGTTGTGCAGCTGTTGGAAAACTGAGGTCAGAGCGCCCGGCCTCAAATGTTTACAGCTTGTGAAGAGGAGAGAGAAGGATGTGCCAAGTGCCGTGCACTGCGCACGAACACACACAAAGGAATGCAACTCTGAAAGAGGCTCCGGGCTGCTGGAGGCACAAACGGCTGCTGTCGGTTCATTCTGTTTATCGTCACACCTCTTTTGTGTATACCTTAAAGAAATCCATAGGCTGGATGCTCCGACATTATGTCAGATTATGTCTTCACAGTCACGTGATAAGAACCGGCATTCATCATGCATGACGATACAAACGAAAGGTATCCATACAAAAGCCCATGATCAAAGAGACGCTTTAAATATGAAGTCAGTGATCCAGAGGGTTAATTTGTATGCTATTTTTCTTGTGCGTATCCAGGAACTAATTTGTGTTAACGATGGAGAAGCCATTCTCTTTAATGCCATAACCTTCTTGTTAATTGTAGTGTTTAAACCTCTAGGATACAATTAAAATACAGTTCCTTTAATAAAAAAAAAAGATATTTGGTTTTGAAAGTCTGGCTGATTTAAAGGATTGGTTTATAAGCCTGTCTTAGAACAAAACTGGCATGCCTGTATATTTTTTGTTTGCTATAATCATCCCTCCTGTCCATATTGGCTTTAAAAAGATCCCTTTCTAGAGCGTATTTATGTGAGTGAAGGGGCAAAAAAACACAGTCCTGTAAAAATGCATTGTGAAGTCCAGCTGAAGTGAATATGGGGTTCCACGGTCTGAATTACACAAATCGAGAGGTAATCTCCCAATTATCGTCTTTTTAGTTTGCATTTTCCTTTTTGTGCTTCCTTGGACAGTATTATCTGGCAGAGCATTGGCTGAAAGGAAATTGGTACTAAAAAGATAGCCTCAGAGTTAATCAACTCTGTTAACTAACTTTAGAAGTAATTTATGCAACATTTAATCTCCCCTCATCACTTACAATTGCTTTGTATATATGGGTACGTCACATTTGCTTTAAAAACAGACTGTGAGCCCATCCTTCTCTCCTATCCCTGTCGACAGCACATCAAAAAGACTGCAGGTTAGTTGTTTGAAACTCTGCTTAGAGACTATTTGTCATGTCGGGCAGCGGGAGCCGCGAGAAAGCCATTAGATAGAAACATTAGTGGGGATCTGTGACATTAGTCTAGTGAAGCAGATTGTGTTGACGCTCATCATAACATCGTATTTCATGCGACTGGGTTCAGACACAGATGTTTGGAAGTTACTCTGACATCACAGAGCAGGGTCATGGAAAATTTGTGAGGAGGTAGCAGAATCTTACATGGTCACAGTTGTTGTTCTGCTGCATACGGTACTAATAGCAATTTACTGACTCCAGGTCAGCGGGTGCAGATGTTCAAAAAGCCTCTTAAACATCTAAAGTTTGCTTTGCTTGCTGAATGTGACGAACCAGGTAAAGCTGCTCATCTAGCTGGATGGTGGATGGAGGCAGTGGTTTTAGGTAAGGGAGGGTGAAGTCATTTTGCATTCATCATGCTCGTAACGCCTCCCAGTGTTTCCATGGTAACAGGAAGCACTCTGAACTGGTGGCGTACTCCTCGTGGAACCCAGCGGCTTGCTTTTCAACCACAATTGATTTTTCCAATTGAGCGTGCAGATCTCTGCTTGTGTTTGTTTGCTCACAAGAAGTTTGCGGATGTAAGTGCACGGTGAACAGACAAGGGACAGGGAGACGGCAAAAGGACAGGGAGATAAAGAGTGAGGTAGAAATGTTTTATGGCTTTAAGGTTAGTGTTAGGTCAGTGCTTGACAGTGAGGGGGAGAAAAAAAACATCCCTCATCCACCGATGTCTGTATTTAATCTACCGAGAATGCATTCAAGGCCGTGACTGTAAAGTGGGATGGAGAGTTCAAGTCTACATTTCCATTTAACAGTAAATATTCACTGTGTGTCATTAGCTAAATGGCTGTTCACTCTATCTACCGACAGAGAGAGAAAAGACCCAAAGACAGGCAGAGAAAAGAGAGGAAGACAAAGAGCTTTCTGAATGTTAATGAACCTGATGGGTCATGGTTCTCAGAAGAATGAGACACATCCTTTACCTTCCCCCGAATGAACCCTTCTCCATCGCAGACTGGCCAATCACAGTGAAGCATCAGCCAGCTTCGACAATTAACCGGCTCTGCATTATTTTCAAATTGTCCTCATTTTCAGATTGGATTGTCCTAATTTGAAGCTAATCAGGGTTTAACATTGTGTCATAGTGATACTTGTTACCTAGAAAGGTTGGAAGGAGATATA
The DNA here is from genome assembly GCF_027596085.1 of Anoplopoma fimbria. Classification (NCBI taxonomy): domain Eukaryota; kingdom Metazoa; phylum Chordata; class Actinopteri; order Perciformes; family Anoplopomatidae; genus Anoplopoma; species Anoplopoma fimbria. The sequence goes on along the minus strand of NC_072454.1, from coordinate 8,723,168 downwards.
CGTTTCTAAAACGTTACGTTTCTACGTAAAAACCTGTGGAGCTAATGTTAGTATTATTAACTAGCATCAGGTAGGTATACTTAATGTACATACACATGCTGCTTTTGCTTTTTAATGATTGTAAAAGTGCACAGACCTACCCAAAGGGACAGTGTTGTTTCTAAATATCACAGTGTTTGTCTCGATCTCCAGATGATCAGGTGGTTCACTTTTACACTTTGATCTGAAGGCTTTAGCTTCTATCAATATTCTTTAACTTGTTTTCACCACTGAATCAGTCTGACATCCTGGATAATCCTTCAAACCATGCCTATTGTAAAACCATCTGTTTGCTTCAATCTGAAATCACTATTTTCGTTTTTCCAATTCCAATTATGCAAGGGGTGCAGTTAGTGACAGTGTGGGCTCCAAGGTAGCTCTGAGGGTTTGACGGAGTAGCAGCAGGGCACCGGGTTTAGCGAAGTCTCATTCAGTTGAAATCCACAAAACTTTTCATGAATGCCTGCACACATACACACACTGCTGGTTGAGTCAGTACGGCTCCATTACTGTCGAGAGAAGGCAAAGGGCGGGTATGTCACCCTAAATCTGTTCCTACAAACCAGCCAAGGATGAAAGAGCTCAAACTCAAGTAACGTCCCTCACATCTATCGTCTGCTTCGTAGACAAACTACCTTGGAATACATAATGCGAGCTTATATAGCAGCTCATACATCAAAAACACTCTTGTACTCTTGCCAGACGGCTGCAGACATAAATCCCATCCTTGAAATGATGCTGGTGCATAACTTAAACGATCAAAAGGTGATTTCACTTCTGTTCGCCCGGTTCTCTCCCTCTGTTTTCCACTTCATTTTATTGCTATGGAGGTAGCACTGACAGGGGTGGAAGTATTCATAACATAGTTGATGTTTTATTGGTGCACTTTTTTTATAAGATTATAAACATTTTTTTTATCTCAAGTATGGTACTTCACTATATTTCAAGTGCTATCCATTACAGAGTAAGAACAAAAAGACACTAAAATAAAAGAGAGGAACCTTATCAGCTGCAGCAGCAAATAATTAGCCATCCATTTGGTTAAACAGAAGGGCAACGACCCAGAGAGCTCCATGTCCGGTGATTTGACACTGCACTAAGTTGAGGATGACCTACGTCATTATTGTTACAGATGAGAATATACTGGATGGCTGGATCGTTACTTAATAAATGATTTAATGTACCAACCGGCAAGCAGGACCCAAATCGAAGACACCCACAATGTAGGACAACAGCAGGGATGGATCCTCCAGCAGTGAAATCTACATTCACTTGTGAACTTTTACCTTCAGTGAAGTGTGTGAGGCCCTTCTGCTCTTTGACAATAATTCCTGTCAAAATTTGAGCGCTAATTCAGCCTGAAAGTGTTTTTAAAACCCATGGGACAGAGAGGTGGACTGGTTATGTCATGCTATGAGAATGAATGAGCAGAGCAATTGAACATATAGCATAATCACAGAGAACCTGTGCTGCCTAGCAATGTAGTGTTTTTGCCCGCTACGCCAAGTGCAAAAACTTCACAGGCTCTCTTGGTTATTTAGTGTGTGTGGGCTGTGGAGTTTATATTGTCTATACATCTCTGCGTTGACAGCCTTGGTGATGCTTTACTCTGCTGTTAAAGTGCCTGGTTATTTAAAGCTACTTTCATTTTGTGTTGATATGGGGCGGTCCCTGTGGACAAAAGCAGTTGTGCTTTTGAGCACCAGAGTCCCATTAGAAAAAACGATAATTTCATGCATCTGCTCCTGGTCTAATTTAATTCATTTGTATCTCAATTTCTGGTTAATTGTACTGAGGCTATCAGGAAAGTGGTTGTAAATCTATGATTGATAATCAGTTGCATGCACAGGCCGCAAATGTTCGTCTACAGAAAAGGAACGTATTGCTGATTTGGACATGGTTCAAACTTGCTCCACTAGTGTGTATACTTTGACATTAAAGTTTCTTTAATGTATAAGTTCTATCATATAACATCATCATCATCATCATCATCATCATCATCATCATCATCATCATCATCATATAACCTCGTTATATGATGTTTACTCTGACTACATTTCAACAGACCTACTTTTTAATTCTATCTGAGCCATTTTACTTTTACATCAGTTAAATCTATTTTAAGTAACAGTCCTTGTATTTGAGTAATGTATTCTAATAATTTCCATCCACAGCCCAACGGGCAGATCTGCTGGAAGTAATTTTGGGCAGAAAACATCTGGCATAGATGCAATAAACATCCTGCATAGATGTGTGCATTCTTTAGCAAAACAGAACTATTTGGGGAAGCACTCAGACTGAAAGGGGATGATGTGTTCAGTCTGGCAAATGAACATTTGCTTGATGCTGCATCTGTCCTGGAAAAAGTGGAGAAGGGAGGAGAATAATAGGTGTAACCAAGTAATGATGATATATTATAGCAGTAAAAGAGAAGTCTTCTTTTCTTTTAACTCTCTAATGTGTATAATTAAGTTGTGTTGTTTCAATTTCAAAGCCATTTTAGCACCTGTCTGACAAGTTGAGCATAACACAACCCTCAAATCGACCACTCTCCACTGATTCCACTCCACTGATCACATCTACTAAGTGGGTAATCACAAGGTGGAAAAAAAACCGAAGGTGGACCACTCTCACTTTAATCTCCATCCTCCTCATTTCACCATCAATCTCTCTCCCCTCAAGCCTCCACTCCTGTCCAGCTTTTTTCTAAGTTCATCTCTCACCTTTTTTTGTCCTCCTTCTACTCCTCCAGTCGACTTTTATTACCTGAAAGAGGTTTCATCTGGGGGAGCACTGAATCACTATAACCACCTGTGAAATCCAGCTCAGCAGGCTGATGTTATGAGCACAGTAGGTGATTTTTGGCCTAACTATGTCTAAAGTAAACACTAAACTATATTCATAAAGCTATTCATTCCTTTTTTTAATACCAGTGTATAAAACTGCAGGAGTTTTTAGTCACTTTGTTTCTCTAAGTATAAAAAAGGTTAATTTAGTGTTCAAAATGACTGTGAGGTCAAAGAAAGAAAATATTAACTGGCCAGTGAAATTTTGATTTGTGCATCACCCATCATTATATATTACTTCTTATGACAGCTTATTAAAGAGAATAAAAGATCTCATTACTCCTGTAATGAGATCTTGATAGCTTGACATTAGTTTGAAACATTTTTTAAATATCAATTAATGAGATGTCGACAAGTAAGCTGAGCGAACAGATTTGTCCTGAAAGTGGCCTAGATTTAAGAAGGGGAAGGAATTGGCGACGTATTGGAACATGTAGTCTTTTAAGTTGTAATTATTATATGTTTTAGAGTACAAATAACACTCACCAATATACTTGTTCTTTGTACAAAACCAGTAATGCTGGAGTTGAGTCTAAATCAAGACATTGGGTTAACGTTCAGCACATCAGTTGTATGGTCCCTGCTTGTTTAAAGACATTTCCAAAACTATTCTCTAACCTCTCATCTAAATAGCATAAAAGTAGAATAAGCATAGCCACAAAGAAGGGAACACGAGACACTGAAGCAACAGCACATGGTGCATGGTGTTGTTTGAGTGATGTGCTGCATTGTGCCACATCAGTGCGATTTCCCAGTTCAGTCATGGTATTGTGGATGAAACAGACAGAGGGGGGGCGTGAATTATTCCTCTGTTGTGGCTGCTGTTGTGAAAAAAACACTAATTTCCTCACCATCCTCTGGCGCTGCTCGCTTTTTCTTTTTTTTTTTTTTTTTTTCGCGCTGGAGCAACTTGGTGTGAGGCTGGAGGCATTTTTACGCACGAACGGCAGCCTTGTCAACACAGCATTCACATGGTTACACACACACACACACACACACACACACACACACACACACACACACACACACACACACACACACACACACACACACACACACACACACACACAACTACAGTATGGTTAATACAGCCACAGGTTTCCATAGAGTCCTTCCTCCCTGACAGTCATGTTAAATAAGGATCTGTTTTCATTTTTAAAAAGTGTCATGCGTAAAACCAACATACCCAACACAGCATTCACATGGTCACACACACACACACACACACACACACACACACACACACACAGTATGGTTAATACAGCCACAGGTTTCCATAGAGTCCTTCCTCCCTGACAGTCATGTTAAATAAGGATCTGTGTTAATGCGTAAAACCAACATACCCAACACAGTGTTTTTCCCTCACTCCTTCTCTGTCTTTCTTACCTGACGATGATGTACATGACCAGCACGTTCCCAACCAGCCCCACCACGCACACTATGGAGTACAGCGCGGTGATCACGATGGCGATGATGACCGGGTTGGTGTCGTCCTCCGGGCCGCCGGTCAGCACTCGATCCGGGTCGCATCTCGGCTCAGCGAAGCTCGTCCCGTTGGAGCTGTCGGTGAAGTTCCCGCAGACACTGCCGTTGCCGAAGAGCACGGGGAGCTGGCTCCGGTAATCCGCGTCCGACAAGTTGCGTGCGCTCTCCATGGTCCTCGTTGGGGGTTTTGGGTGCTTTTGGTTTAAGGTGCTGCTCGGTGCCTGTGATGCCCCCTTTACACCCCTCCACCCACCACCACCACCACCTCCTCACCACCACCCCTCCTCCCCGGGCTGGGTGTGCTGGTCGGTTTCGTCACGTTAAGACCTCGCTGTGTTGAAGAATGTATGCTGCACCAGCCTGTGCGAGACTCCGTTTACTTCAAAAAAAGAAAAAAGAAAAGAAGAGAAAGAAAAAAAACACCCTCGCACAACAGAAGCGACGAGGTGGAAATGAGAGTTCGCTCCCTTCATTCATTCCTCGGTTCCTTCCTCCTTCCTCTCTTTTTTTTTTTTTTTTTTTTTTTTACCAATACCTCCTTTCCTTCCTTTTTCTCACATTTGTTTATGCCCTCACTTTCCCCTCCTTTCTATCTTTCTTGATATTTTGTTTATCCTTCCTTTTCTCATCCTCTTTCTTTCTTATCCCTTCATCAAACCTCCCTTGTTCCTTTTCCTTCTTTCCTGTTTCCTCCTGTCCTGTTTTGTTTCTTCTTCTTCTTTATTAATTGATGGCTTCACCAAGTACTTAACATTAATAGCACGTCACACACACACACACACACACACACACACACACACACACACACACACACACACACACACACACACACACACACACACACACACTATATCAACTTAAAGGAAATTATAAATAAAATATACATTTGAACATCAGATACAGTGTACCATCAAATTCTCCATTAATGTGCTGGAAGTATCCTCCCATCAGTACATTTTTTATTCAGTGAAAACAACCATCACCACCGCATTAGTACAAGAAAATGTAAAACATGTTAAATAATAAAAAACGCAGTGACAGCAGAATGTATATTGAATAAGGAGAGTAACGGGTGGTGAGGAGGAGCCCAGGGATTATCTGTCAAAGGTATCCATGCATGTACGCGTGTCGCTTTGACGAGTCCCCTCACTCCTGATTCCTGTTTTCCGTGCTGTATTCTAATCAGTGAAGCCGAGCGGGGGAATGCAGCACAGTGTAATCCAATAGGGATTGATTTTAATCAAGATAATGTCCCTGCTTGTCTCATTACAGTTTCAGAGAGGCACGGAATGGGCAAAGATCATTTACTAAACGTGCTGGAGGCCTGTTCGGGAGTGAAACTGTTCAACATGAGCACAAAGTCATTATTGCAAGTTTGTTTTTTAACAGTCGCTTTAATCAACAAAATCTACATAATGAAAAAATAACTGTTAGCTAATTGTATTAGTGAACCAGCTGATATAACCTGAGGAGCAGCAGGGACGGCGGTTTTGTGATGCTGATCACTTTAAATGCACGGAGACGTTTTCAAATAACCAACAGCGTTTCATTTAGTTGGGATGTGACATTACTTTGCCACTGCTGCTCCACCGTTTGGTTTTCACATAAAGAAATGTCACCTTTCAGTTCTGAGCTTGATATTTTACCCACTAGCTTTACCTCTGTGGCTTTTCTCTGAGCACTCGTTCGGATAAGGTCAACTTCAAGCTGTGCTGTGTTTTGTGCTGATAGGTATTTGATTCAACAATGGGAGACCAACAATCTATATTAACATGAACAAGGCACAGATGGTTGTTCAATTTCAAGGATATGTTCAGATTTTTCAAGTCGATCTTAATGCAATAGTGGATTTTATACCAAGAAGACTGTAAATTTGGAAAGTACCCACTTCATATGTTCCGCTCTGACTGCTGAGGACTGTTATCAGCTTTAGATTATGTGTTAGTACTCTGGATTTCTATGCTCATTGGTAAAGAAGGGGTTGCTTAACAGCAGGGCTGCAGTAGCTGTTTCTGGGAATTACAGGGTTTTATCAACCTGGAGGGAGGTGAACACCATGTTAACATAAAATATTAAAGCTAAAAGTTATTTTTAGACCCAGTAATTCTCCGCCAGAATTTAATTGCGAGTAGTGTGAAGAGGGCCTTGACATGTTTGGAAATAAATGAGAACACTATTAAGTGAATAACATCAGAGGAAGTTTCCTGGAAAAGAATTGTGTTTTAATATGTTTGTAATTAAAGTAAAAACAACAGCTTTGGAATACCTTCAAAAGATGTATTTTTTTTTCACATACTCATATCTTGTACAGTGAAATGAGGGGGTGGGATAGTGTAGAAGATATTAAAAGACTAATGATTAATCTTTACAATTGATACAAATTAATAAAGATAAAACAAAAAAAGATTAAGAAAAACATTTTATTTTCAATGATAAGAAAATAAAAAGATAGATTTTAGAAGTGTTAAAGTGCATCATTTTTGTTGTTGGTTGATTTGTGAGAAATGGAAAATAACCGAACAACTAATAATCCAAATTAGTTACAGCACTGCTTCTGAGACGCTATGATGATGAGGAATGATAACAGCAACCAATACCTCTTTAAATGTACATGTGGGAATTTGAGTATTGTTTTAAGACACCTTCGATAATAATTTTGCTAAAATGAGTGGCATAAATTACAAAACTGATTTCCTCCTAGACTTATGAACAAACAGTTATTTACACACTCATTCCCACAGAGATACTCGACTAAGCGATTTGAATAGAGAAGCTGCTGCTTTAGAAGAGTAAAATTCACACTAATGCCATCGTTATTCCTCCGGAGCACTGCCATAACGTTTGTGTACCTCCGGTGAGGGGGTTGGAGGTTACGACCTGTTACCATGGTGAGAACATTACATTTCACAGGCGCGACATCTTCACAGGTGAGCTTCTTTGTGTGTGTGTGTGTGTGTGTGTGTGTGTGTGTGTGTGTGTGTGTGTGTGTGTGTGTGTGTGTGTGTGTGTGTGTGTGTGTGTGTTTGTATGTATCTGTTGAAGAGTAGCTGTTATACCGCCTCCTGCAAACACATTTAATATACAAGGTCTACTGACCGACTGAATAAACTACTGTATGAAACAACCATCATAAGAACATGTTATCGGATTTCCTCTCTAATTTCATCTGAAGAAAAAAAGAAATGAAAAATCAACAGATGAGAAAATCTTCATCAATAATAGTGTGTGATACTTTGAATAAGGACCAGTGGAAAACATTTTACCTATTGATTCTATTTAATCTATTATAAACTGCATAGGCAGCAATTAGGGGGCATTTGACTGGTATCTCCAAGGACCCAGATACATTGGTATTTAAAATCATAATGTAATGGGTGGAGGGCTGCACGGTGGTGTAGTGGTTAGCACTGTCGCCTCACAGCAAGAGGGGCCCGGGTTCAATTCCCGGGCCAGACAACCTTCTGTGTGGAGTTTGCATGTTCTCCCCGTGTCAGCGTGGGTTCTCTCCGGGTTCTCCGGCTTCCTCCCACAGTCCAAAGACATGCAGCTTAGGTTAATTGATGACTCTGAAATTGCCCGTAGGTGTGGATGTGAGTGTGAGTGGTTGTCTGTCTATATATGTCAGCCCTGTGATAGGCTGGCGACCTGTCCAGGGTGTACCCTGCCTTCGCCCATTGACAGCTGGGATCGGCTCCAGCACCCCCCCTTAACTGGATAAGCGGTTACGGAAGATGGATGGATGGATGGATGTAACGGGTGGTGTGTGGACCCAAGTGCAGTACGACCAGGGGACAGGGTAATGTTCAGGAGCTTTATTCAAAGCGGAACAAACAGCAGGTAGACAGGCAGGAGATAACTCACGGGGAATATTCCACTTGAGAGAGCGCTGATCCGTCAGCAGAGCAGGCAGACAAAAACCAAAAGGAGCGAAGGCTAATCTCGCTACAGAAGGCTGAGTCGGTTAACCGGGGCAGAGGCAAGGTAGGAATACCGTGGTCTGGGACGGAAGGCTGAGTCAGTTACCGGGGCAGAGGCAAGGCGGAGAAGGCCAAACAAGCGGTGTCAGCAATGGGAAATCAGACCGGGGAATAACGCTGGAAGGTCTGGCATAATGCAGAGAACGATCTGGCAGTGTGTGTGTGTGTGTGTGTGTGTGAGACTGGGGTATTTATACTGAGGTGAGTAGTGCAGCAGAGTGAGCAGGTGAGAGTGATGGTGCTGATGAGGTGGGCGTGGCAGACAGGTGCACTGCATGAGGCTGATTAGGTGAGAGAGGGAGAGTGTGGTGAGAGAGCGGGGGCTGAGTGCAGGAAGAGTGAACAGGCGTGACCGTGACACATAATCTAAAAAGGACTAATTAAAACAAAAAGGAATACTAGGAAGATACTTTGTGTAATAATCTTTAAATAATTATTATTATACACTGGTTTGTATGATATCTTAGGAAAAATGACTCCTCATTTGTTTGTGCATTTTCTATAAAAGTCTAGCAACACATGTCATTTTCCACATGTTTGTTACAAACAGTCTTTTCAAAATAAACTTCCTCCTCCACAGGAAACAGCTAAGTTAGGTTTAGGCAACAAAACCAGATTGTGAAAAACTTCAGGCTGTTTTCATACAGCGAACATAGCTTCATTAATGTGTTGTAATACATAGATAACGTATTACAGCATGTTTAACCCAAACCACGATCTTCACAAAACCTAACTAATTAGTTTTGTTGTCTGAACTCCTCATACAATAGTTCGTAATAAAGTTACTCCTAATGTTTTGTGTTTTATTCACAACAAAAGTCCAGCAACACGTCTCAATTTCTACTCGTTACGTGCAAACAGTCTTCTCTAAATCAACTTCTGTTTTGACGGGAAACAATTAGTTAAGTCAACAAATTAACTTACTAAGGTTAAGGAAAATATAGTGAAAAACTTCAGAGTGGGCTCATACAGAGTTCTTAGTCATACCTATGAATGAGCTGCAAATGGTAAGTATGTATATAGGACGGGGGGAAAGACCATTTTTTTGTTTGACCCATCCACCTCCCTTATCTTGCGGTCTTTATGCCTCCATATTCATGATTATGTAAATATATTCAAATTGATTTTAGAGCACTTTTTTCCGTAGGTATTGCTACCAACGCTGTATGAGAACAGCCTGCAAAACGTTAACCTCTGGGGTCTGTGGGGACCCCTGTTGTTAGGTTTAAGCCTGCAGTCACAGCATATCAGATACCTTTCCTTGACTCTGTCACTCTCAAGTATAACACCTTTCAGCTTGAACTGAAAATTCGCACCCATGGCGTCAGATTCAACACTCCAAGAAGGTAAAGAGACGACTGTGATTCACATCGTGTCTGTCCATTGAGACTTTTGTTTCATGATGTTCCTCCATCTCTCTCGTCTCTCATTTCCTGTGTGGTGGAAAACTAAACAAACACTTCAAGTTCTGTTTTGAAATCATCCAGCTCTGAGCTGTCACACAAGGACAGACACTATACATGCACAAAGCTGATGGATGTTGGTGCTGTCAGTGCGTCGCCTATTGGTGTAGAAAAATACCCTTTATCCACCAAATTAACGCTTATATGCAGGTTCTTCAAACGCGGGAAAACACGCTAAAATTGGCATGATACATCTTTCCCATTGCCAGTAAACAAGTATACCTTTCAGTTTTTTTCTGGTGTTACCTTTGACGTCACAAACAAGCCTGGAAAGGGTTGGTAAACAGTAGAAAGCAGAATATAGGCCAGCGAAAACTTCTTCTTTATATCTGTTACTCATCCATTCTCTCTTTGAACTTCTTGCCGACTAATGTACAATGTTCTAGGTCTGCTTGGACGGTGACGCATGAAACTTGTGGCTGAGATGACAAAGAAAGCTCTGAAAGATCACTGCTGATAGGACCTGGAGCCGATAAATACCTGTGTCTACTGCAGAGTCATTTGTCCCAGGAAATTATGCAGATTGTAACTTTTCCCACTGAAGAAAAAGGAACGATGTCAATGGGTGTTAGTATTTTTTTTTTAGTCCAGTAGGAACGGCTAAACAGTTAAGACTCTTAGTCTGAACTAAAGATGTCTTCACAGGTCCAGTATTTTATATCAAACCTGAATCAAACCTATGGGAAACCTACCAGAACCTGAATATATACTTTTTCAGACCTGATCAAAAAAGGTACCTGACAACGGCCTGAGGATAATTAGATCCAATCCAACACCATCTCTAAGTGTGCTGCTAAGATAAAACATTTAGTGAATATGCGCATTTCCTGCACTCTTGGGTTTTTAATTCAGGTGTTTGGAAATACTTGCACGGCCTGGCCTCACACTTACTGTGTCTCGATAATAACTGTGAATAAACCCTTACTCTATTCTCGGTTCTTTATAACTCTTGAGAGACCTAATTATCACTTTTTCACATATAATATCGCATAGTGACATTGTAAAGTATAAATTGTGCAGTTTTTCACCAAGAATCCAGCAACAAATGACTAAAACTGGCAAAATTATTGGGAAGTATTCAGCGAGGCACAGACGTCCTGTGACTGGCGTCTGTTACCGAACACAGACTCAGACTCATGCATCAGTGATTTACCAGAAGTCTTCTCCCAACAGTCTCACAGTGTCTCGTCATAGGTCTTCTGACGATGCTTAGATTCACATATATTTGTACAAGACAAATATTTATTCCATCTAGCTGGTTACAAACATTTGATGAAATATGTTTCATCTGGGGAAGTTTATACAAGCAACCGTCCTGTTTAAGAGGCATGGTTATTGTAATGTTATCTCAAGGAACTCGTATTTTACTTTGAAAACAAAGACTCAAATTGAATGTGTTTGATCTAAGCGAGTACAAAGCACCGGAATTGATGACTTTCCTTTTATGTCAGGAACAGGATCGACAATTGAGGAGACAAGCATTTAGAAGACAAAGAAAAGAACACAACAGAAACACTTACAACACTGAGGCAATTTGCAGCTTTTGTCAGCTATATAAAAGTCTGGCAACCAGCACAGCGCCTGGTATCTGAGCATAGCACAGCACTCATCTGTGGCCAAACTGTGGGTGCATTCGTCAACAAAACTGCTGATTTATTCAGTAGGTCAACAGTTGGAAATCTAATGTCGGACAAACCCAGACAAACAGCACTGACACAGAGGAACAATGGGCACAATAAACCAACCAGCATGAATGAATCAGAGGCTTATTCAACCAAAAGAACCCAACAGAGAGGAAAATAAAAACTGAATCTATTTAACAGTTTTTCTTGCGAGTTCAATTGTATGAGTCAAGCTATTAACACATCATGATGACATTGGTTATTATGCATGTTAAGGGTACTGTAGTAGAAATGATGAGAGACTTTGTTTAAACTGCTGTATTAATAATGGCGTTTTTAATTATGACCTGATATACCTGAAACTCTGACAGATAATGTCCTATTTGTATCTTTACTACACATAGCACTGTCTTTATTGCCTTATTTCCCCCTGATGTTCACTTCTTGCGTTATTTTACAATAATATCGGCTTTAAATTCAAACACATTTACTGCTGTTATTTAATTGCATCAAAATGAAGTCGTTTTTTGCTAACTTTTTATTAGTTTTTCACACCATTTACACAGAATGGCACAAGCATATATTTATACAACTGACTGACTAAATGAAAGCTATTTATAATATATATCAAACTGGACCAAAGTGGACCAACTGACCAACAGATTGACATTGTTATTAAAGCCATGCTGTTAGCATTGCTGATTTTTTTTTTTACAGTAATTTTAATATGTAAATGTGACTCATTTTTACCACCGCTCTCAAGAACAGCATCATTTACAGTTTGTACCACATGAAAAGATTGCGTATTCCTCCTGCATTTCCTGTGGTTATGGATAATGTTAATGTCATAAGTGGGAATACCACCTCTGCAAAGCTTCCAGTTTGTATAAACAAGTGACTTGCAAGTACTTATTTGCTCCCCAGATGAAGCTGCCTACATCAGTCTGTATACTGTCTTTGTCTTCCTGTGGTATGAATATTGTCAAACACAGCCATGATTACCAGAGGGGCAACCCGGAGGCCACATGTTGCTCTTTTATTCCCTTCCATCAGCATAGTGCTTCCAGTAAAGGGAAGGAAGAAAGCATTATTCACTTGTTTCCTGTTCCCCCCCTATTCAGCTCCATCCAATACAGTTTACAACAATTCAGTTTTTCCCTTTTCATACAATTCCATTCATTTGTAATTTCAGTTTACCTCAGTTTAATGCACTTTAGTTCTTCAAAAATGAAGTAAGCGACTAAGCAGCTAAAGAGCCTCATATTTCCCTCAGGAGTTGGTGGAGACCAAAAACTGAGCTATAAGAAGAGTGAACGTTTGACTTTTTTTCATCAGGTGGCAAGAAACACGACTCCAAATGAATGTGAATATTGATCCCTATCTGTTTGATATGTAAATGGAAACAGTTGTTGGTTACATGCTGTGTTTGCAGCTTTTTCCGCTTACCCTAAGAGGCCAAAAAAAGTCAATCAAAGCTGCTTTAGTTTGTTATTGGAAAAAGCAGCCAAAAATAATACTTTAACTGTATTTAAAAGAGGTTGTTGTCCACCCTGTCTCTTACAAAATTAGGTTTCCCATTCAACTAAAATGCATTCTTAATCTATTTCGAGGGGAAATATATTACATCCCAGATTACGGTCACAGTTTTAAACATGTAATTTACGTAGTGAATTGAAACAAAACAAAACAAAACAAAACACAATAAAACGACTTGGTTAGGTTCAGTAAAAACATCATAGTGTGGATTAAAATAAATACATTTGTTACGTTATTTAAGTTACAGACACAAATAACACGGGACACAAGCAGCCTATTAACCCTGACCTTAATCCTAAATGGACTTCTGCAGACTGTGATTAGAAACGTAGTTGCTATACAGTTTTGTTGTATTGGCTGGCATCTTCCCTTTCAGTTTACCTCAAGGTCAGATTGCACAGGATTTTTTCTCGTCTCAAAACAAATGAAGACACACGAGCGTAACACAGAGGATTGGAAATGCATAACATGTGTTCTGACATCAGACTGTGATTTAGACCTTCTTCTCTGAATCACTCAAAGCACAGCGGGGACAAGTGGTCACGTTGACCTCCCTTATTGTGACTTATGGTTCACTTTCTCATCAAATTGCATGTATTGTAAATGTCAATGTGCTGCAGCTCTCCATCTTGATGAAGCCTGTTTACTTGAAAAAATGTCATCAATTTCATTCTGTGATACTTCAACAGCCTTTAGTTTTTTTATTTGCAATTCCAAAAAGGGAAAGAAACACAGAAGGAAAATGAACAAGAGCAGCATGTGTCTGCTTGCTCATATCACACTGCTGCTGACTCTCCACAGAAGAACAGAATATAACATAATAACTCTGTATCAACATGTGTTGGAACCAGTAACCAATACTACACCAACAATGAAGCACTTAAAAGCAACTGAGAATGATTTAATACCTCTCATACAAAAGCAAAGGGAATAAATCAAAAGAGAAACTTCCACATCTATTTCTGTGTTGTTTTTTGTGTGAGATTTAGGCACATGGTGGAGGCTGGGGTGTGAAAAAATTAGATAACTTGTACAGATTTATTCCACAAATGTGTCCTTTGTTGGAAGAGATTCCGTCCAAATCAGTTTCACAAGCAAGTCTGCTGTACAATGGCCTTAAGGTAGGCGACATGATGGCAGGATCAGAGTGACTCATCTTCAGAGTCCCTTTGGCTTTGTGAGAGCAGGAACTTTGTGACCTTGTGTCACTGTGACAACAATATTTCATTTTGTCTTACAGTCTAGTTTTAAAGCTCCCCATAAGATGGAGTGAGTCTTGTTAAATAACAGGAGATGATTGACAGTGGCTAATTTTTTATGTGATTAATGTAGCCTTCAACACTATTAATGATTGAGTTTTAAATACTGGATGAGCATCACCAGTCCTGCTGTTGGCTAGAGGCCCACATCCATCAGCCTGTCCTCCTCTGTGCAGCAACCAAGTAATCAATTCTTGGTTCAGCTCTTGTCTAACAGCACAGCTCCCCTCTGTCCGTACATAAGAGGGTATAAAATCATCCCCCTTCACAACGCAACAGGCTAAATCTTGGTTAAGTATGCAGATTGTGTGCTAAGAATGTGAAGATTGACAGTACTACTTTGGAATATTTATAGACTCGGTTCTGTAGCGCAGACATAGAAATGAATTAAGACACAACCATTTCTGCAAAGATCATGTTCATATACATGTACAGCTTATTTATTAAACATCACTTTTCTACCAATACAAACATGTTCAGACGGAACATATCTTCCAACTGTTCACTGTCAGTATATTTCATTATTAACTCCTTTAGCAACTAAAACACGTTTTATTCACCAAATATGTTTTTGAGTCTACTGAATTTTAAACAGAAAAAATGTGTTTGTGTCAAAGTAAACATTCGATTTTATTTGAAATTAGCTATGAATATTAACAGATGGGTGACATTTGAGTGTGCTGTGCTTTTAAAAAATGAGGTTGAAAAAAACCCATTCTTTTCCCATTTATGAGATGAGATTTAAGAAAGAGAATATATTATAGAGAATATTCTGAAAAGATGGTTGTAATATTTTATATTTTCTGTTTATGGACATTTATGTTCTTTTAAAAATAAATGTATCCACTAAGAGTAAATACAGTATTTGGGTTGATGGATAGTTGTTTTGTATAAGCTTCTTGTCAGGTCATAATTAGAAATCAAAACTAGTGTTTTGGATAAAGCATGGTGTTCTGGCTAAGCGATGTTTGATGTGTTTTAATTTTGATGGACTTGCATTGAAGCTAACAATGTGTTTCAAAGTCCTTAACTGAAATTTTTCCGGTTGATTGATCCACCACTGGCCTGAATATATCAAGATCAATAAATCAAATATAAAGAAAGACCTCCAGAGAGCTGGAGGGCTGGAATACTGCCAATTAGAGAGAAAACAAGCGTGACAGTGTTACACAGTGTTAGACCATCAATCTGTAGCACCATCATCAACACCAACATCCTCTAGTATTCTCTCTTTTACATCATCCATTGTTCTTTGTATTCACGCCATCACTGCCTGGAAGGACTTTTGTGCTTTTTAGTATTCTGTCTATCACTTCACTTCAGCCCTGTGCACTCATCGTTTTATGTGCAGACACTCCAGTGAAGCCAATAGGAGAACAAAAGGAAGGATGAGGACTTCCATTTTTAAGGTAAAAGAGTCATAAAGACCAAATGTAAGGGGACTTTACTACCTGTTCTCTGTTAGAGGACACTGAGGCTGACTCAGCACTAGTGGGCTGATGCAGTAAACCCTCTCACTGGATGACTACACTGCATTCTTCTTGATTTAATGGGACACATTTGGAGGCACCATTAAACTCTAACAACAAATAATGTAGTCCCGCATCAAGATTACTAAAACAACCACGCTCTAAATTTGGGCTTGTCTCTTGTTTTACTGTCAAAGAACTACAACTACTAACTACTATTCCCAAAATCAGTACAACTTTTTCTCAAATTATTTCGAATTGATTCTTGAACACTAAAATAAATATACCAGTTTGAATCTTTGAAACCGTTTTAATCTATTAAATAAAACTTCACAATCCCAATAATGTTTTAAAATAGTTTATACCCAATTTCAGAGTATTTGTGATGCTCAGACGCTCAAAGTGTATTCAATTGTTTCTTAGCGGTGTTGTTTGCATATTGTCAGAAACCTAATCCATATATATAAAAAAGTCATGAAAAGTCAAAGTATAGAATGTCTATGAAAGTCATGGGATAAAATGTATAAAAAACTAAACGAATAGTTTGTTGAAAAGGTCATAGTATAATCTGTCAAGAAAAATGAAGTTATAATATCGAAAAAGTAATAAAAAGTCAAAATATTGCAAGTTGAAAAAAATCCTAGTATAATCTTATTCTATGAAATATATTGTATTATATGTAACTGTTAAAATGTAATAATGTTGGAAAAACGTTCTTAATTTCAGATCATTTGTGACGCTCAGACGCTCAAAATGTATTGAATTGTTTATTAGCCGTGTTGTTTGGGAGAGTTACTGTGAAAATGTATTCCGATACTATTATTGATTACCTGTTCATTTACTCGTGTTAAATGTTGTCAGAAACTTCATCAAAGTGTCACAATATTAAAGTAACGTAACTTGATAACTTTCTGTGACTTTTTATTGCCAAATCGGTATTTAACGCCCTGGCAATAAGAACGCAGTGCAGACCAGCTAACTGACAACTCATGTTGCAGAAGTAAAGAATCTGCAGGCACGCTTTCAGACCTGTATTTTATTATTCTCATGCAGCTGTGCTATTATTGTCACTTCACTGTTTTTATAATCTGAATTTATTTGAATCTTTTACATGGAAAATATCTGTTGACCATCAGAGTTACTGACAGATCTGGCATCCTTGTTCATTTTGTCACCCTTATAACTTGACAGTTCTTAGTATCCTGTCTGACTTTTACTTGACCCTATACACACGCACACCCATGCAAACATACACACACACACACACACACACACACACACACACACTCATACACACTGAGCTCAGCATGCATCCTGTATCTCATCAGTTTTTACAGTCCAATGTCACTTAAGGAGTTTGAATTAATAACCTTTAAGATAGTTTGTGTCGTCCTCCCAGACGTGAGGCTCTGGGCAGGAAGGATGCTGTGAAATAATATCAACTAATTATGAACGCTACATTTCATTAGTGTTCATTATATAATTCACTTTACTACGGAGGCTGTCATCAGGCATTGGTAGACAAATACCACACAGGAAACAGACTCCAGAGGGACTTCAGTTTGGGCCAAACAGGCTTTACGCTTGAAAAATGCTTTTCAAAATGGTTTTAGTAAACTAGAATTCCAGAAGAGCCCTTCAGATCTGGTCTGATCACCTTGTTTATATTCTGGGACTCTTCAACTTTCCCCAAGTCTTTCCAATTTTCTGCCTTTCCAAAAAAATAGAGTTGCAGATTTTAAATTATAAATAAATCATGACATTTAAATATAACCAGAATCTCCCAAAACAGATTTTCTCAGCTCGAGTTCTCACAAAGAAGGAAGCCGCAGAAAAAATAAAAAAGCCTCAGAAGTGTCAATTTGTCACTGGCCAACTGGCACATCCATCTGGACCAATAAGATAATGTGACTGAGTGGCAGACAAGCAGCTTGGCAGACATTTATTTCCCAGAGTAATCAGATTATTATCCACAACAACAATCAGGTGTCTGCTGTTGATTTTTAAATAAGCCCTCATTATCAAGCCTAAGCAGACGGTCTTCACAGCTGGCAGACATAGTCCTCCAAGTGTAGCTGGACAAATGATGTAACGCTTTGTATGCTATTCATAAATAGCCAGTGACATTGTTTTCAGCATCCATGCTTTATTTTCTTAAGGTTAAGGTTAAGGAAGGATCATGCTAAAGACAAATAATTAAAAAAAAAAGGTTAAGATAACGTTGCCAACTAAAACACTTTGGAAATAAGTATAATCATTTATATAGAATATCGTTCTTCACTTGCTCGATGAGAATTTTTTAATAACAATGACAACACACGATAATGTTTTAGACCAGGGGTTCTCAACATTTTGTAACTTATGATTGTTTAAGGACCGCCTTCCCAAATTAATGAGAAAAACATAACATGACAAAAAAAAAGGAGAAAAAATAAACTGTGCTATAAGTTTGTGTTATGCCACAGTCAGCTTTAAATATTCTGCTTACCCTCACCCGTCACTGCCTGCCATTATGAATCCAAATTTGATATGTTCAGGGTCAGATTTTCTCAAGACAGCCTTTTGAGCTTTTTCTGACGCATGATTGTCTCCTCCATCACTTATTCATTCCACAAACTGATCAATTTTGTGTCACTGCATCTGAGGGAACATTAGCTGCTATAAAAGCTATTGGTGTCAAAACATGTTCTTCTTAACATGATGACGTGTTACTGGTTATTAAAGTTATTTTTTGTTTCAATTTCCATCTAAGCGCTGACCTCAACCTCATCCAACTCCTTTGGAATGACATTTCGACTAGTCACAGTGAGAAAAAACACAGGAGTAAACAGTTTAATTAAAGGCTCTGTTCCATTTAGCTACTTCGGTTTCGGGGTCCTAGTACTGTGCATGCTGGTCATTTGTCAAACTGTAATGGCTTTTTTGGACGCCTGAATGGAAATGAGTCATTGTTAATGTTTGAGTAGCTCCTGTGCTTGTCCTGCTAAGTCGAAATTTTGCATTGAAATCCCTCGCGCTGATGCTCTTGTGGCTTAATGGGAGCAAATACCTGCAGCCAAAAACCAAAAAGACTGGAGCATTTTGCAGCAAATTAATGGTTATGACTTTGGAATGATGTGTGCAACAATCACATATTGGTGTGATGTAAAAACATGTATAAATAACATATATGAGTGTATTCAGACAAGTGAATGCATTGCCATGTGTACTTATATTCTGGATAAATTACAGTACACCAATATTCCTTTTGTGGTATAGTTGTAATTTATTTATTTTTTTTGGCTGAAAGCAGGTAATCTTCAGTGAATGAACCTAAGTGGAGGAGAGAAGGAGAAACCTATCGCCAGATGGTCTATAAAATCAACTTAGATAATGTGGATAAAGGTTTGACCTTGTAACTCTAAATATGATGATTTAAACTATATTGTTATCCCAGTATGAAGCTTTCATTTAAATTGAACTGCACCGCTACTGCTCAAGGCTAAACATTTGGTTCTGTTAAACTGTATATTATTTCCTAATCCAGCACTCAAAGCTTTAATCAAAGAAGCATTAAACAGGTAGCACCATTTCTCACTCTCTCACCTCTCCTCACACTGTTTGAAAAGACAGAGGTGTCAGACGTCTCTGGGGATATTAATTCCCTCCACCCACGTCCTGAAAAAAATGACAGTACACACTAATATAGCACCTTTATAATATATTGTGTTTTGATATAGCACCTACGTTGTGTCGATTTAAACGATGTAATTGTGTTGATGGATCCAGTCATTGTAGAATTGTTGTTATACTGTACCTTAACAGGTATTCAGACAGAAAACAGCTCTGAATTAAAACAGTGAGGTGGTCGAAGGCAGCAGTGAGACAATTAATAGGATAAAGGAAGTCCAGTTTGACAGATTCAATTCAGTTTATTTTATATAGCCCAAAATCAGAAATCAGAAATTTGCCTCAGAGGGCTTCACAAATCTGTACACATGCAACATCCTCTGACCCTCACATCAGCACAGGAAAAACTCCCCTAAAAAACCTTTACCGGGTAAAGAAAAAAGAATAAACTATGGGAGAGCGACAGAGGAGGGATCCTTCTCCCAGGATGGACAGAAATGCAATAGATGTCATGTGTACAGAATAAACAATATAACAGAGTCACAACACATTCAATGCATATCACATAATTGATTCACATAATTAGAGTAGTAAGCAGAATAATGATGGAAAAATTATGACTACTAACAATAACAGCAGCAATGGATAAAGTAGAATAATAATAATGATAATAAAAGCAGTAACGGTATCGGTGATAATAAAAGTAATGTGACTAATAATGATAATGAGTAATGATTACGCAGATCAATGCGTGTTCTCACAATAGGCTCAAGTCGGTCTTGACGGGCCTTTTGCTTTAAGTTACAGATTAATTATTTTCTCGTGTAATATGCAAGTTTATTTTTTTACCAGCATGACAAAGTTCACTTTTAGCTGTTGTGCACTTTGTGCATTTCATACTGATTATATAGTGAGAGATAAATGTCAGGCAGTGAAGGCAGCAGTAAGATATGCTTACTGTCAGCTATCAGCTTGTGATGTGAACAGAGGATAATGAGAGTGAAAAGCTTCAGTGAAACATCAAAACAAAGCTCCGGCATTGAATATTCATGAACCACAGAGCTCACAGCGCTTGTACATTTACTATTGGTTGGACATAAAAAGGACAAAAAGCCGGTTAACCGAGGTAAACCATTACATTTCAGGATTAAGACTTCAAAGTTAGGTTAGAATTGGGTGTTAGGAATGTAGTGGTAACGTAGTGTGTTGGGTTATTTTGGCTAATTTGGCTTGAGTTTGGTAGAGCTATGCTGGTAATTATGTGTCCAATTCTTTAACATATCCTCATAAAATATTCTTATTATATTTTACGAAAAAGTTACTCCTCATTTTTCATGCGTTGTCCAACAAAAGTCCAGCTGCACAAGTCAATTTCACCTCTTTCATACGGGCAGTCTTTTCAAAAAAAAAAATCCTTCTTCACAGGAAACATCTTAGTTAGGGTTAGGAAAAGATCAAGGTTTGGGTCAAAGTAACTACAGAAGTGGCGTTACTTAACAAGGAAGTCATGTGACAAATAAATCAATATTGATTTCTCATTTCACACACAGCACAAACAACGGTCTCTTGGGTGAGAGATCGTTTTTTTCTTTGACCCTTTCATCTCCTTTCCAACCCGCCTTCTGTGGGTGTTTGTGGTCAAATTGATTTTGTTAGATATCTACAAAGTACAGAGTATTTTTGTAGGGATATCTACGAGCGCTGTATGAGAACATCCTGACACTTTTCAGGTCACAGTAGTAAAATCCAAGGTGTAAATGTTAAAGGTTAAGATGGCTGAATTCCATTTAACTGCTTCAGTTTCATGGTCTTGGTATTGTGCATGATGGCATACTGTCAGCATTTGTGGCTGCATGTTTCTATCCACAGCAATCAGGGATCCATGTGATGTGTATCAGCATGTTTCCTAGTGGTTGTTCTATCTGTCAGCAAATGCACAAGCACTATAATTTTAGGTTATTTTTTTGTGTTTACCATGTTATGTTTGTTTATAAAGCCTACTATATCATGGCCACTCAAGAACTTATCAGGTGGAATACGAGCACCCAACAGCGGAAAACAAGTGTATGTTTTTCAGTCATGTAGTGTGTTGGTTAAATAACCTTCATCTAATAGACTTGAAGGCTGATTCCAGCCCCCTCTGATGGTCATTCTATGTTAATAAAATTAAAAGAAGGAGGTTAATATATTAAGTACAAATGTGCAGCTGATTGTAATAATTCTAAACTCCACAATGCAATTTTCAGTGTGAAATTACATGTCCTGTGTCACTACTTTAGTGTGTTTGGGAGGGTGAAGTGCATGAAGAAAAATATAAATTCAGTCCTGCAAGGAGTTTGACACTCAGTTTGAATATGCTCTACAAGAACAGAGCAATGCTGAAAAAAATAGGTGACAAGTTGGTGTTTAACACCTTAGGAAAGCAACATCATTCTTCTGCAACAGCCAACAAGGCGAACTGAACTGTGCATTGTTTAAATACTTTATCTCAGCTGTCTTTATTCAGTTCACTGGAGAACACCTCAGTTTCTAGTAAATCAAACAGTGTTTCCACATTAATTTCAGAACCCAGACTCGGCTGTTTTCCCTGCCAGAAAGAAGTGATTTTCAGAGTAACCTTTGAGCACAGACACACTGGAAATGAACTATTCAGCTGTGCCAAAATGTGTTGTTGTTTTTTTGTTTTTTTTTCAAATAACAAGTGCCTGAATGAATGCTACAGCAGAGTTCAGGAACACAAACCAAGAATACAAAAGACACATTTTGTAGATTATTCCTTCTGTGTTTATGCAGTTTGTCACAGAGCAAAAGGCAGTGGTAATAAGTATAATAGTATCTTGAGTTGTGTTGTTCTTTTTCCTCTTTTTTCTCCACTACATTTGTGCGACAGCTGTAGTAACGTTTTTATGTTTGAAAAAATTTATTTTTCGGAAAACATCCTCTAGTTAATGCATCACGTTCACTGTATAGTGGATTTAGCAGTCAAGATTTGTTCCAACTGATCCATCTGCGTTATTAAAAGTTGATATATCAAAGCATTAGTAATGATAATGTATGATATAATATAATATAATATAATATAATATAATATAATATAATATAATATAATATAATATAATATAATATAATATAATTAAGCCTTTATTAGTCCCACAATGGGGAAATTATTTCTCTGCATTTAACCCATCCCGGAGGAGCAGTGGGCTGCAATGAAGCGCCCGGGGAATAATACACTCTGAAAGATCTATTCCACATTAGTTTTTTTTAATGATACTTTTAGCTGATTATAGTTCTGCACTTTCACTTTAAATGAGTCAGTCCAAATTAAATTCAAGACTTTAACTTGTAAAGGAGTTTTTGTACATGGTGTTGTTGTTGCTTTTACTGAAACCTAGATTTTTGGGCATTTCGGGGCAGCAGAACAAGCCGTGAACAAAACATTGACATATTATCACCTCACAAATATGACGGGTGAATTAGCAAACAGTTACCATGCAGCAGTTACAGAGCAACATTACCATTCATTAGAAGTTCCCTGTCTCTTTCAGCTCTGGTCTCGGTCTAATCCTGGGAGACATATCTGTCTCTTTAGCTACTGAATGCTCCACTATGTCCTCCAGCTGGTCTCTTACTGTGTCTGACTGCTGTTTGGTGCTGAGCAGATAGTGTACAGGGAGCTTTTAGAAAATGACGTAGTAGAGTGAAACAACTGAAAATGAGCTGAAACTTGCAATAAAACTCTATAAAGGAAAGAAGAGCTCCTATTTTTGCACTTCCGGTTGCCTTGTCTTGAAGTCAATTTTTTTTTGTTGTTTTTTTAAACAATTGCATAAAGATGATTGCTAACATGTTAAAAAAAATAATAATTCAATGGAAAAATCCCACTGCCGACGCTAACTTCCGTGGTTGGCCTACAAAAATATGTCATTCCTGCATCCCTCTATTGTCACATATTTTCTCATATTTCATTTTGATTATTGCTATAATAAAGATACTGTTTATAGCTGCTTTAAGTAAAGGCTCTGAATAGTTCTTTAATCACTGGCAGAGGATACGAGAAAGTGAAACAATCAACAAGGATACATGTGGTAAGTAAGACTTGCTGCACACAACACATCTGCATTCCCTGCACCAAAGAAATACAGATGTTCATATGACTACAAATCTGAACTTGAACATGACTGTTTTGACGTGTGTAAAATATCTGCTCCACTCTTAACACTTTCACCAATATAGGTGCAGTCATTTGAATCATCAGAGTCTATAATGCCAGTTTAACAGGTTGGCTTGGCTCCATGAAGTTTGACTGGAGTCCCACAGAGATTTAATTTCTCGCCTCTGTGTACATTTTCATTAAATCCTACATTCCCAGCAGTTCATGAATGTGGCTCAACATCCCTTTGTGTTATGTTTACTGCTCTGTGAACTCAAAACCCTCCAGATAATGAAACATATCAACAGGGGTCATCGGCTCCAACAACATCCCCGTAGAACTTTATACTTGTGTATCCATGGAAACAACACTCTCAGCAATCTCTCCAGCTCCTTTCTTACTTAATTAAAGTAAATGGTCAATTTTTGTCCGCCTTTGTGTTGTGTGCGCGCACGTCATGGGATCTGTTGGTTGTTGGTTTTTAAAGAAACTCCATACACACACACACACACACACACACACACACACACACACACACACACACACACACACACACACACACACACACACACACACACACACACACACACACACACACACACTCAGAAGCAGCACACACACATTCCCAGACAGGATTGTCCCCCAGCGCTAATAGGAAGCGATGCCAACACCACATCTCATTTTCACCGTCCTGTCAACATGTGTCCACAGTCTGTCTGGTGGCTGATTGGAGCCGACACTGAGGAGAGATAGAAAGCCTGATGGAAAGCCCGGTTGTATTTCCACCAGGAAGCAAATGTCAATTTAAATTTGAATCTTACTGGTTCATCCCAACCGGAGCAGTTGAAGGCGTGAGGGAGATTTTTATTGACGTCCCTGTTGGTGAACACACGTGACACTTCCAGTAAAACAACTACATCATCCCAAACCAAACAGCAGCAGTAACATATTAGCAATAACCTGCTTTGTGACGGATCAAAGTTTTCATTTTAAATTACTTTTACACAAAATAATTCAGAAAGCAGGATCTTGAGGTAAGATACTTTCGATGACAACATTGTCAGCAGGTTGGTTAATCTGACAACTGAACCTGTTTAAAATAGATTAATAATGTCCTTCATTTCAGAGTTTACAACCTTCATTACAACTTTTACAACTAACATTTACAACTAACCCATGCCAATAAGTGCTCCTTCATATCAAAAAGTAACCTGAACAGGAAATTATTTTCACAGCATGAATTTGCAGTTACTGGCAGAGTTTCACAGTTCAAACCTTCAAAAATCTAATCTTCAGTTAATTTAGGATTTTGATCACTTCATCATCACTTCGTGTCTTGTCAGAACAATGATCGTAAACTAAATCTGAGGATCTGCTCCACCATCAAGATGACAGATGCCTAATTTGTATCTTGGTTTTTTAATATGAATGTTAGAAACTGCAGGTTTATTGCTCCTCCTCTCCACAAGAGGCACCAAGTGGTGGTTCAGGATACTTGTGTTAGTACCTCCCATTTTATAAATAGAGGCCTGGATTGGGACTTCCTCCTTTACCTGGATTGAGTGTTTGTTGGTGTTTGCCATATGACTTTTGAATAACTTTCACTGTAAGTAGCAATTTCATTCGATTATTGGGATAATGGTGTATTTCAGAATTGACGTGAAGGTTAATGGATCATCTTTGATCTAATTTGTTAAGTAATATTATGATAAAGTACATGTTTGGCTTATCGTTATATTATCTATAATATTAATATTTTGCATGATTTAAAGGCTGAATTTAATATTTAGGGCAAGTTGTTGCATTTTCTTTCCTGACAGAATAAACAGCATAAGTGATCCAAACTGTTTTTTTCCTTGCGAGTTGTGGCTCCAGTTAGAACCTTAAATTCATAACGATGTAGACTGACAAAACTCAATACTTCCTCCCTTAAATTCCTCAGTGTGCTCTGTGACTGCCTTAACTCACAATCGAATCTCATTAGGACTATTTATTTCTGTATAGAAGAAGTCCTAGTAACATTTTCGTTAATCATTTTACTTTTTATCTTCCCTGGCGGCCTGATAATGCCTGTTGGTCCACCGCTATAGCAAAAAATTAACAGAAAAACTAATGTCATTCCCTCAGCTGTACTTTGTGTTGAATGCTAATTAGCTAATGTTTGCAGGCTATCACATTAAACTAAGATAGTAAACATTGGAAAACAGTATACCTCCCAAACATCAGCACTTTAGAAAAGTAATTCAGCCTTACTGCTACCAAACAGAGCCACTAACATGGCTGTTGACTTTTAGACTTGTTTTCACTATGGTAATACATTCAGTGTAACTGAGTTATTTAGGAAAGGGAAATTATGAAGCACTGCTAGATGACAATGACACTTTAGTTTTATTGTCTCTCATAACAGGATGTATTTCTCTATCTTTTTCTTGTTGAATTTAGCAGTGAATAGATTTTTCTGTTAAAATTGAATCAACCCACAACCCCAAATACTGCATGCATGCACCAGAAAAGTCCATTTGTTAAAGAGCATGCTTGCTTTGCAAACTCACTTTTAAACTAAAATACTTTAGTATGTTAGTCACATTTTGTACTCGGCCTCGTACATGTTGTGAAATTGGTGGATCTGTTTCTCAATTTGCTTTTGTTTTATTCATTGGCAATTTTTTAAGAATGACTGTCTTCTGACTTAATGTGTGTCTTGTCAAAATTAGTGAAGACGTTTGCATAATTGTATTTGTTTAACTTACGAGTGTTGTGCTCTGTCTCCACTGTACTTCATCTTGTTACAACAGCTACTAAATCTGAAGTCCAGAATATAAAGTAGTGCCTGATTAATTTCACCAACATTATGTAATATTCATAAAAAAAAAAAATGTCTTACCTCATTATACCATTATAGAGATAATGGTTAAGATATTCTCCGGGCGCTTCTTAGCAGCCCACTGCTCCTCTGGGATGGGTTAAATGCAGAGAATTGTAATTTCCCCATTGTGGGAAAATAAAGGCTTAATTATTATTATTATTATTATTATTATTATATGTTTTATCTTCGTCTCCTGGGGGAAAAAAAGATGCACATTGTTTCTTCCTCCGTAAAGTGCACAGCTGATCTTGAATGATCTTGATCACTTGAGCCAGTGGAAACCACAATGAAACAAACCAATAAAACAAATATTTTATAGTCTAGAAATATCTCAGATTTATTACATTGCAGCTGACAGCGGGGAAGGTACAAAGATACAACAAATGCCTATAATAACAGTTATCAAAAACAGAACAATAAAACAACTTATGGATGAATCTGAATGTTAACTGAAATGATTATTAAAGGATCATAAAAATCAAGTGAAAAATTTAAAAGAATACTATTTGTCTGTGTGTGTGTGCACCATGGGACAAAATGCATCATCCAGTTCAGTTCAGACGGATCCAGCATTAATATTTTAAATGAGAACGTTCAGTATATTCTCTGCCTCTGTGAATGAAGATGCTCCACCGTCCTCATCGACCTCAGTTAAACTGGCAGTAAGTGTTGAGTGTTTGATACCACTCTATGACAAGTGAGCCTTTAAGACTTTCATTATAAATGTCTACAATACTAATAATACAGCTACTGCTACTAATACTAATAATAATACTCATGATAATAATAGGGATATCAATAATACTATCCATCCATCCATCCATTTTCCGTAACCTGCTTATCCAGTTAAGGGTCGCAGGGGTGCTGGAGCCGATCCCAGCTGTCAATGGGCGAAGGCAGGGTACACCCTGGACAGGTCGCCAGTCTGTCGCAGGGCTGACATATAGAGACAGACAACCATTCACACTCACATCCACACCTACGGGCAATTTAGAGTCTTCAATGCACCTAAGCTGCATGTCTTTGGACTGTGGGAGGAAGCCGGAGAACCCGGAGAGAACCCACGCTGACACAGGGAGAACATGCAAACTCCACACAGAAGGTTGTCCAGCCCGGGAATTGAACCCTGGCCCCTCTTACACTACACCACCGTGCAGCCTTCAATAATACTAATAAGTCATTAATTTATGTTGACATCTATGTTGCAGTAAGATATATTATTAAAGTGATTAATAGAGAGTGGCAAACAGCAAGTGAGAAATCTGAAATTAAAGGGACTAATAAATAATGAATAAACAGTTATTTTTATAATCTAACAATCCACAATTATATATATTAAAGGAAAGTTAACCATGTTTACAAAGTAAGCTTGTTCATTTTCTATCCTCGAGTCAGATGAGAATACCAGTCTCATGATTGGTAACTATTTCTCTGCTTTGCACAATTGATCAGAATTCTCATTGTCACAGCGATGTTGCCAGGCAACCAGCAGAGACTAGATGTAGTTGGCCAACGTATCTTCATATAAAGGTTTGTATGATATCCCATTAAAAGTCCCTCCTCATTTTTGTGTTTTTGCCTATGAAAGTCTGCAACACTTGCCAATCCCTGGTTGATATATATGGTCTTTCATCCGTCTTCAGAGTAAACTCAGGTTTAGGCAACAAAACAACTTGGTAAGGTTTAGGAATAAATTATGAAATACTAACTTAGGTTGACGCAACAAAACTACTTTGTTAGGTTGAGGAAGACATTGTGAAATACTTAGAAAGGTTTAGGCAATAAAACCACTTATTTTGGTTTAGGAATAGATCCTTGTTTTTGTTAAAGGAAGTAAGTTAATGAAGTACGCAATTTACATGACAAAAGCATTAACGTTGACTTCTCGTTCGACATTGTGGAACGAACAACAGTCCCATGACCGAAAGATGGTGGTTTGCTGGACCCATCCACATACGCAAAAAAATCTCAGGATATCTACGAATTACATCTCATTAGTTTATGTAGGTTTTGTTTTGAATGCTGGATGAGACCAGGCTAAGTTTAGGCAGGTGGATAAACTGTTGCTCTCAACAAAAAGTTATAAAACGTTGCCCCTCTTATTTTCGTGGAAAACCACATTACATTACTGCTTCTATGCAGATAAAAACTAATGTACAACATGTTAATAAGTGGGCTTTAGAAATTATGGTTAGCGCCGTCACCTAATCAAAAATTTGATATTAAAAGAAAATAATTCCAGTTTAATGTGATGTGACGCAGACGCCTGCAGACGACCCTTGTTATTTGAGCTCTTGCTGAAAGCAGCAGACGGCGAAGTGCGAAGTTTGCAGTTGTGGGAATGTGGTTTTGACTGATTGGGCCTTTGGGACCTTTGCTATGACAATGGGCCGCAGCTGGCCTCTGGGCGTGATTTATTCTATCTTTTGCAGGAGATGTTTCCCACATGAAGTATTTAATTAGTTTGTTAGGATTGAAAGAGGTTGTTAGAGCTAATACAGAGGCAGTAGCGATGCCAGCTGTCGACTCGGTCCCTCCTCGGCTCAGGCTTATAACGGAGCGTCGGTCTGTCACGCTGCCGGCAGCTTCGCCATGAGGGATTTCTCACTGCTGCGTCTCCCCTCCCTCTCTTTGCCCAGAGTGGGCAGACGGGACTCGGAGGAAGATCATCCCTCTGGTTTTAATTAGGCTTTTTTTAATTGAAGAGTGGAGACACTTTTCATGGAGACTTGCTCCGAGGTAACAGTTGAGCAGAGGCGATAGCAAAGTGGGAGTAACCGCGTCGCTGTAAAAGAGTTCAAGATCTGCAAAGCTGAATTTCTATTTCCTATACGGATTTTTGAAAAGGTAGAAAAATATAGTCAGGGTAGTGTAGGGTAGATTAAAGATCCTTAGGTTTTACAGAGAGGTAAAGAGATTATTATTTTACATAATGTCTATTCCGCTTCTTTCAGAATGAAAAGAAAAGCCCCTGATCACTGAATTAATTTACTCATCCTCTTTCTTCATGGGCCTTTAATTATGTATGAGTCATACCTGTACATACAATTTGTTCCGATCACAATCATTTCATTGTAGATGTAATTGGCCGAGTAATTTAGTCTCTGCGGATCAGAAATTGTAGCAATTATAGCCTACATCTTACCTTTCATGGATGGAAAACTGACATAGATTTTCACAAATGACTCAGTGACCAACAAGAACCTCTTATGTGATGATTCAGTCATGTTGACCATAACCTAAGGGACATGTGATTGTAGTAATTATACTCGTTTTACAAGTTCAAACACAACGACACCTGATCGAAAGTACAGGTCTATTGTTAATCAGAGGGGGTTAAACGGTTTGACAGGCACTTAGTTTGAAGTGCGTGGTCTTGATGCTATTGTGCGTTATTGTGTAGGATTTTGATTTATGCTTGTCAGCATAAATGTCAGCTATTGTAAAGGAATCTTGTGTGTGTGACTTTCATTTTCTAATATCAGCAGTTCTTTTGGTGTTTAGACCTGAAATGAAGTCCTACAACCGTCAGCTACAGCTGGCGTTCTGATTGCTTTTCACACTTTAACCCTTCTTCACACATTACACTGTGCGTTGAGGGATGTGAAAAGATGAGCTGGGGGAGGAGAGTTGAAGAAAAGGGCAAGACAGAAAAGACAAACATTGAAAAGAGTAGAAGATGGTGAAGGCAAACGCAGGAGAGACAAGGAGATACGTAGGATGTGGAATTTGTACCAACAGCAAATAAAAAATAAACCATATCTCTGAAAAAAGAAGAAATAGCACTGGTAGAAACTCTGGACTCAGCAAAGACAAAGGCTGCAACAAAGAGAATATACAAAAAATATAGCTCTAATGCAAAACATAGTTTAAAACTAGAAGATGGATTTCACATTATCTATGTACAAGCAGCATTTTGTGACGTCACAACGACTTTGGATCCAATCATTGCCCAAAGTTAAATATACACGAGTGTGATGTAGAAACACATGCACTGATAATTTACTTTTAACCAAAGTAAGAGATATCAAGTGTCAAGCAGTTAAATTATTTAAATGAGCAAATTTATTTAGAAATATAGATTCTTGATTTGATAGAAAATGACATTTTCCAACAAATTCTAAATCCCGACTCCCAAATATCCACGCTTGGTCGCTGACCCTTTGGCATGGAGATCGACACATTAAATACATTATTTAATTAGTGTCCTTTCAAAATAAACTTTCATCTTTACAGAAAGTCAAGTTTAGTGAGCAAAACCACTTTTAGTACGTGGTTGACTTAAACTTGACTGACAAGTGACTCATGTCTTTGCTTTTTCAATGCTTTTGATGTGAAGAAGCGGTTCAGTAGTAACTTATTCCAGCTCTTTTGGAGGGTGAGCAGTAAACAGTGAGGCTGTCGGAAATGAGATAAACCTGGATCACATGCATGCCTCGTTTCCTGTGAGTCCCTCAAATGTGTCAAAGCAATCAAAATCCAGTGCAGTAATGGTGGACGGCACTGCTAACAAGAAAGAGAGGTAATTATGGCAAGCGTAAATAGCATTAAAGATTATAACTTAAAAGTTATTGTATCTTCAAACAACAATTAATTTGGACCATGAGATCACATGGCCAAATAATCAGAGGGCGATGGTGTGTAAAGAGTTCAACTACAAGATTTAACCTGCAGGATACGAACCCAACGCAGCACGTCAGGCTCCTTTTAGTGATTTGACCTTTAGTTCATATTTAATTTAAGTCATTGGTGTCAGAGTGAAGGTGAAGACTTGAGGTCCTGAGGGGAGGAAGGGGGAGATAAGAGAGGGAGAGTTAAAATCAGGACTATGAGAGGAAGAGGAAAGGTAAGAGGCAGAAAGAGGAGATGGAGAGAACGGGGATAGAGACAATCATTAGTTTATTGATGTTTTGTACCCTCCAGCTGGTGAGATAGACACGGGCGTAGCCATGGAAACCAACAAGTAGATGAGTCATGGGTTATGACATTTGGGTGGGGGAGGGTAGAAGAGATTGAATGAAGCTCAATTTATTATCACAGGGACCTTAAAACAAGTAGGAGGGAAATTATTGTACGTAGAATCACCAGCAAGGGATTTTTTTTCTGAATGTTCAGTTCTTTTGATTCTGTTATCAATTATACCCAACTGTGTCTCCAATTAAGTCTATTGTTTTTTGTCTTATATGAGAGACAGATATCCAACTTCAACTGTGCTAAATTGATTTCTGTTTAAATGCTGCAAATTGGTCTGACAGGATGTTTTTTTTTTCATTTTTTTAGTGAGGAAAGACCATCTAGAGCAAGTTTTCCTCCTTCTTTAATTTCACAAGAATTGCTTCTGAACATGAAATTATGCACTACCTCTGTGTGGTTAAATACAATCAGATGCTCTATAGCTTTGACTGATGTGGCACTTTTTATGCAGCTTTACACCTCTAAAAGACAAATAAGTCTAATAAGATTTCTGTTACTGTTCATAAAGGAGGACTAACAGACCTCTATGAAGTCTAAATGACTGCAAACACAAGTAATGTCACTATGTTATCTGCTGTCTGCGGGCAAAAAAAGGATTGTATTTATTCATGTCACTACGACCTCCTGAGAGGCTCTTTGCAAACTAGACCAAACATAAACCAAAAAATTTGAGCAGTTGTTTAAAAGAAGATTCTCTTTATAAGTCAACAAAATCAATATTGTCCTAACAAAGCAACTCAATCAAAATCTACCAACAGAAGAATTTCAAAATCAGTTTTCTTCTTTCATTGTATTGAATGATCTATTAGGAGAAAAACATCAAGAAACTCTCTGGCCTTCATCAGCTTCAAAGAATAAGGCCTTTATATTAAGTAACTCTGTTTAAGAATTCAATTATAATTTTTTTGTTATCTCTTTTGTGACATTTTGTTGTGTTTTTGCGAGAAGAGCTGTACAACCTGAGCTAGTTTGTTTCATTGTGTTATTTTGACAATGTTGACTTGCAGCCACACTCACACACTTGACATTTTATTTCTTGATTTTGATGATTTGTTTAGTCAAGAGTAAAAAAAGTTTAATGTCTGATATTTACTTTTTTCCCTTTATTTTTGTCACAAGGACCTGCTGAAACTAACAGCTGTGGATTTGACTCAGGAGATAGAGCGGCTTGTTCCCTATCGTCCAACATGTTGATGACTGAACCATTAGTTGCTACAGATGGGCAGGACGACCACATCGCCATCTGTGAGCGATTTAGCTTTGTCCATTAAGATGGTAAAATACAGTCCATTTACCATTTTTGGCACTTCAAATGGAAAGTATAAAGTATTGACATTAGATCTATAAATACATACTAGTCAACGGGATAAGTAGTAAGTGATAAAACCGCTCCAAACACCTTCTGAGAGGTGACATTCAATGAAATGTAGCAGACATCTGAGAAATGTCCCATAAACCACCGTTTAAAACACACTGGATCCACAACAACGCACATGAAAAGAAAAGTGAAGGGTTGGATTGGCACTATAAACTTTGCTTCTGTTGATAACAAGCATGTTTTTTATGACACAAACATTCACAAGAGCATCTTTTTTTACTGCACTGTTATTTCTCATTCTGTGTATCTGGCTTCCTCCAGAAGAAATTGCCCCTGAGTATAATGTATGCTATGATTTATTCAGACAGAGGAGCTGCAGGCAGCGTTTAAATTTCAGGAGTTGAAGGATTGCAAAAATGCTGCAGCGGTTAAAGCACAATTCTTAGATTCAAAGGGCATAAAGCAAGTAAAATGTATTGTTTTTATTGCCCAAAAATTTTAAACCAAAAACCCTTTTCATTTGGAAATTGTGTTCAATCCCAGGATCCTTTGGTGGGTCCAGTTATAAAACTCATAATGTGCAGTAAAACATTTCTGGGAAACTAGTTGGAAATATATTTAGTTTTCTCTGTCCAAAGGTCTTTACCCCCCAGTTTCCATGCTAAGCTAATCTAGCGGCTCTATCTCTGTGCTATAACTTAATAAAATCAAGTAAACTTGATTTAAGTCATATATTTTCAAGAAACAAACACAGATATTAAAGTGGCAAATCTATGAGAAAAGAACTCACAAATTTGTGTGCAAAACTGAGGTCTGAATTTCGTTGCTTGTAAAGTGTTACTATGGTGAGGATGGCTTCTGAGCTATAGGCAAAGATCCTAAAAGATACATGATCATGTTTTATTTCATGTTCTTTTCTGAACATAAATAAATCCTAACATTGAAGAAGTTACTGGAAAGTACAGACGAACAACTTTTATCTTTGAGTCTTTTATTTCAGCACAGCTAACATTAAAACCAACTGTTGAGGAGACATTACTCAGAACACACTATGTTACCATAGTTACACACTGATGTTTTTAAGGTACTTTGCCCAATTTTCACTGAGTCAGTATGAGGGGGAAAACATCACAGAAAAGGCACATATAAGTACCTGTGTTCAACCACAGGTTAAGATGACTTACAGTCAGGTCCATAAATATTTGGACATTGACACAATTTCCATCATTTTGGCTCTGTACACAACCACAATGGATTTGAAATGAAACAATCAAGATGTGCTTTGAGTGTAGACTTTCAGCTTCAATTTGAGGGTATTTACATCCAAATCAGGTGAACGGTGTAGGAATTACAAGACATTTTATACGTGGTCCCTCCCTTTTGAAGGGACCAAAAGTAATTGGACAATTGGCTGATCAGCTGTTCCATGGCCAGGTGTGTGTTATTCCCTCATTATTTCATTAACGAGGAGCAGATAAAAGGTCTAGAGTTCATTTCAAGTGTGGGATTTGCATTTGGAATCTGTTGCTGTCAATTCTCAATATGAAGTCCGAAGAGCTGTCGCTATCAGTGAAGCAAGCCATCATTAGGCTGAAGAATCAAAACAAACCCATCAGAGAGATAGCAAAAACATAAGTGTGGGCAAATCAACTGTTTGGTACATTCTTAAAAAGAAAGAAAGCACTGGGGAGCTCAGCAACACCAAAAGACCTGGAAGACCAAGGAAAACAACTGTGGTTGATGACCGAAGAACACTCTCCAGGAGGTAGGCGTATCTGTGTCAAAGTCAACAATCAAGAGAAGACTTCACCAGAGTAAATACAGAGGGTTCACCACAAGATGTAAACCATTGGTGAGCCTCAAAAACAGGAAGACCAGATTAGAGTTTGCCAAAAAACATCTAAAAAAAGCCTGTACAGTTCTGGAACAACATCCTATGGACAGATGAGACAAAGATCAACTCATGATCCAAAGCATACCACCTCATCAGTGAAGCATGGTGGTGGTAGTGTTATGGCGTGGGCATGTATGGCTGCCAATGGAACTGGTTCCCTCGTATTTTTTGATGATGTGACTGCTGACAAAAGCAGCAGGATGAATTCTGAAGTGTTTCGGGCAATATTATCTGTTCATATTCAGCCAAATGCTTCAAAACTCATTGGATGGCGCATCACAGTGCAGATGGACAATGACCCGAAGCATACTGCAAATGCAACCAAAGAGTTTATCAAGGCAAAGAAGTGGAATGTTCTGCAATGGCCAAGTCAATCATCTGACCTGAATCCAATTGAGCATGCATTTCACTTGCTGAAGACAAAGCTGAAGGGAAACTGCCCAAGGAACAAGCAGGAACTGAAGACAGTTGCAGTAGAGGCCTGGCAGAGCATCACCAGGGATGAAACCCAGCCTCTGGTGATGTCTATAGGTTCCAGACTTCAGGCTGTCATTGACTGCAAAGGATTTGCAAACAAATATTAAAAGTGACAATTACAAAGTTTTTTTGTAATTGCTACAGTGTTCACCTGATTTGGATGTAAATACCCTCTAATTAAAGCTGAACGTCTGCACTCAAAGCACATCTTGATTGTGTCATTTCAAATCCATTGTACAGAGCCAAAATTATGAAAGTTGTGTCAATGTACAAATATTTATGGACCTGATTGTATGTCATTATAGTTTGCTGGGTGAGGGACACCCTGTTTAGTCAGCTGCTCCTGTGAATCTGCCCCAGAAAAGAAGGTGAGAGTGGACTGATGGAGAGTACAGAAAAATATACTTTGCACTCGGTTACTGCACTTTAAAAAGGGGTGTGTGCTGTGATGAGGCTGATGCATTGTGAAGGGTAAGAGAAGTGGTGCCTTTAAAAGAAAAACATATTTTTCTTTCATTACCACCATTTAACACTCCACTATTTATTCTATTTTTGCTTTAAATTTATGATTTAATAATCTCTCATAATTGGGAGAATCTTCTCATCCATTTCCCACTTAAATCTCAGTGAATATCCCCAAGAAATCATCACTCATAAAATGACCCTTTATCTGAGTTTGTTCTCTGAATACTAACCTCTCGACTGCTCTGTAATTATTACTTTCTTTACCGACAATGGCCCTAATAAGTTTTAGTTTTTTGTTGTTATGAGAGTGGTGTCCTCTTATTATATAACTCCTGGCAAACAAAGGACTTATTATATAACTCCTGGCAAACAAAGGACTGTTGTTTATAAAATGTCAAATAATCGCTTAAAATTCATCCACCAAACACGTCATATAGAGACATATGGATGAAAAGATGCTAAAGGGTGAAAACTATGTTTTATTTATCTCTGAGGATCATCAATGAAAGATTTTTGGAGAAATGTTGGTAAAAACTAAATTCAGGCAGGCTATCATGATGTGAACATTTGCATTGTTTTAGTGAGTTTGAAGGCACTCAGGACAAAAAATAAGTTCCCATTTCTAAATCTGAATGTGATAAAAAATTACCATATTTGGTGTTTTGTGTCTGGAAAGTTTAATGAAGAGAATGGTAACCTTTGTCACAAAATGCATCTTCCAAATTTGGTAATCAGCCACGAGCAGATGGAAAGTCTCATTGTCTTGGATAACTGCTAGTGAATATTTTCGTGTGCCTCTTGGCAGACTCAATAAATGATGAATCTTAAGCAGAGCTTCACAGCGATGAAGATGAATAATTTAATGTAGTTTTAAGGAGGTTTGACAGAAGGCCTCAGAGAGGGAGAGCGATGGCTAAACAGAGGCAGCATGTCAATATGTGTGTGTGTGTGTGTGTGTGTGTGTGTGTGTGTGTGTGTGTGTGTGTGTGTGTGTGTGTGTGTGCGTGTGTGTGCGTGTGTGTGTGTGTGTGTGTGTGTGCTGCTCTGTAGTAGACAGGTTTTGACATTTCACAGATACATGATGAGAGATGACAGCTCCAGAGAGCCGGCTCGTCGTGCTTTACTAGAGAAATGAACTTCAAGGCTTCTTTTAAATCCTGCTGCTCTGCAGCATATCAATGATGTCAAATCAAAATGTCAACTCTACATAAAAACATACTTGTAATCGAAGAATGACGTCTAAAATTGAAGGATAGTATAATTTTGGGAAAGCTTTGGGGAGTTGAACCTCCAATGTTCCTTTAAATTTGTTATTTTTAATCTCGCTCCAAGTTAATTCAGACCTTTGTTTTCTCAGATATTACACTAAAGAGATTTATTTTAATTATCTGGGCATTTGACAGTCGATGGGCATGATTATTTTTTCATTTCTCCAATTGGATGAATTAAAGAAAAAGTTTAATAACAGCTGGGTTAAAATAAGTAGGCTTGGTTTATTATGTAACTTAAGTTAGTTCCTGTGAATAAGATGTTTTCTAGTCGACCACATGTTACAATTAACTTTCATGAACTGAAAACACACTGTGAAAGGGTTAACGGTGTAAGACGAAAACGGAGAGAACTCCCAGACCCGACAACGTCTTGGTAGCCATCTGTCAAATCCAAGGTCCCGCCCTAAATCATAACCTGCTTTATTCTGTAAAAAACTCAAGGATTCATGGAGGAAGTAAAAAAAATGATTTCCTATGTATAGTGCTATAGAGAGTGACGCCAGGATGGAAGTCCTACTGCTAGAGGGGCAACAAAGAGACACAGCTGATAAAATATTTGACTTTCTTCCAGTCTATATGGAGGGCGTGCCTCGACTGCTTATCTCCAAATAAACTTTTTCAATCTGAAACAAGCTGGAGGGACAAACATCCCTTGTAATTTGGACACAGGCTCACAGGTAACCCTCTTGAGCAAAACCTTTTAGAACTCTGGTGTGTGTGTGTGTGTGTGTGTGTGTGTGTGTGTGTGTGTGTGTGTGTGTGTGTGTGTGTGTGTGTGTGTGTGTGTGTGTGTGTGTGTGTGTGTGTGTGTGTGTGTGTGTGTGTGTGTGCAATGTCTGCTTTATGACACACGCTCAGAACTTGAGCTGTAACTTAAATCAACTGACCTCCCCAGAAACACTGTTTACACTGCGCTTTAGAAACAAAATGTTCTACCTCAAACTCCCTCGGTTTAAAACTAATTCAACTGTGGGCCATGTTCCTTCTTGTTTTCCTTACCTCCATGTCCTCGGACTTTTACATCCCCAGGACAAATACATACATTCCCACATCACTACACAAATCTTCATTTTATTATACTTAACACCTAAATAACAGACTTAATTTAACATCCTCTTATATGGTTTGTTTGTTTGTTTGTTTGTTTGTTTGTTTGTTTGTTTGTTTGTTTAGAATATATTATTGTATATATCTTTTTTTATATAAAGTTTTCTACTGTTGCACTGTGTTTCTTGTCATGCACCCATCACCAAGCCAAATTGTGATGTGTGTTAAAAATGATTCTGATTCTGATTTGTCTGGGTTTAATTCATTTCTACTTTACGTTTGACAAGGCTGTGGCATTAAAACAAAACAATACAAATATTCCTACTTATGGGTTTGAGCCAGTAAAGCGCTGCATGTACTGGGAAGTTTTTTGCTAATTATAGCAATTAACCATCTGCTCCGCTGTGTAGTTAAAACATTTGTTTCCTAATATGCTTCAATCTTATCATCAGAACAAAGTAATAATGGTGCGTGTTTATCTCTGAAGCAGAGAACCCCAGGCTTTGTTCACACTGTATCTCCAAAGACTGCCCTTGCTGCTACTTCATATTTCAAACCGTCAGCTCTTACAATGGAGAAGCTTTTTTTTGTAAAAGAATAATCACTGCGGGGGGACTGGGGTTATGAGTGGTGAGAATATGTTGTTCCAGTCCTATTTGGAAAAAGCCTCGGTGTTGTATACAATGAATTATTTTCATGTGCAAGACTGTCCTTTTTATTTCCCTGCTACAGAAAAAAACTGTTAATACGTTGAAAGATACATCCTTTATGTAGGAGGTATCATTCATTAAAGCCTCCTGCTAAAATAGAATAACACCCATAAATGATCCTTTCATACGTCCTCGTAGTCAAATCTGATTTCCAACTTGATTGAACGTTACGTTGCACTTTTCTGTGTCAGAGGTTGTTTTTCTCAGATTACAAAGGATTGCAGCAATTTTCCACCCAGGTAGTGGATTGAGATTTTAGGCAGAAGCAGAAAAAAACCCTATAAACTCTGTCAGTATCATACCACATCCATCTGGTATTGTATAGTAATCTAAAATACCAGTAATATTGCACCTGTATCCTGGCATGCAAATAAGGCCTGAGGACAGCGGCGTGCAGAGCGTTTAAATGAAAGGGCAATTTCAGAGCTGTCACGTCGTCTCACTGAGATAAGATCCCCACCAGGAAACTGCAACAATTTTGAGCTTTGTATCCAGCCTGGAACTGTTGTTGTTTTTGTGTTGAATAAAGCAGAAGCACCATGGAAACTGTCTTTAAAAGGAGATGGAATTATTTTTCCATCTCCCTTTTTTGACTCCCATCTCCTGTAGGTTTGCCTTTCCGGACAAAACAGACAAAAATTTAAACAGACGGAAATGAGTGGAACCCTGTAACTCCAACACATGATTTAGGGTGTCAGTATTCAGGCAGACAAATGCCACACAACATAACATTAAAAAGATGAACAATGATGAACATATTTATTAAACAAGTTTACTTGAGCTTGAACCACTGCAGGTTTAACTACAAGATATTCTACGACACATTCAGTGTATTTATCGATACGGTTGGATTGATGTCACAGAATTTGCAACGGGCAGTTTTTTATACATAGGCTACCATATAGGCTGTGGTAAATATCCAAAAATACCATACAACTACCATAGGACCTTACCTCTGGAGGAACCTGAGGAACCATTTCCTTAGTCTTGTTAAACTTGCCATGCTTTGAACTAAATGCCAAAGACATGCTGATGTTCAGCAAGTAGCATTTGTACCATATTACTCTTAGCTTTGCATGTTAGCATGCTAACATTTGCTGATTACGATTAAAAACATGGTGCAGCTGAGGCTGATGGGAATGTCATTAGTTCTGCAGGCAATTGGTCATGAACAAAAGGCTGGACAGATAAAAAAAAGAAATGGACCTTTGGGTTGCAGTACAGGAGATGGACAGGCGAGGTCAGGGGATCAACAAAGTCATTATGTCACACTGTCCGGGATAAATGAATGTCATTACAAAATGTAATGGAAATCCATCTCCTTCTTGAGATATTTCAGTTTGGATCAAAGTGGTGGACCGACTGACATTACAGAACCACATGAACAAAGGTGGTCCGATAAAAGAAGTCAAAATCTAAATTTGGAGACGGTAAGTAACGACTCAAAGAAGAGACAATTGCTCAAGATGGTGTTGAGAAACTGGAAGAAGTAGTACTGCAAGTTGACATCTGGGTAAATGGCTGTAGCTTGTTCAAAATCTCTACACATCAGAGAAACGGCAGTTTAAAATTCGAGGTGATGGACGGACGGAGAAGTTGGCCTTATACTATCTACCCCTCTCATGAAAAAGCAATAAACTCTTCACACTCGCCTGGGCAGGCTTCATTTCCAACACTGAGGAAATGAGACTCAATGCATTACTGAACAGGAGCCTTCAAATATGACAGATTTGGTGAGAGGCAGTTCTTACATTTTTAACAGCTATCTAATTTATTTTTCATGAGGCGTGTTATTTTTTTCAGTGTAATGTTAAAATTTTAAATATTTTTCTCAAATATGCTGAAGGGAGGAAAGACTTAGCCAGTTGTGTTTGTCTTGTGTTTATTAAAGGA
This sequence comes from Anoplopoma fimbria, assembly GCF_027596085.1. Lineage (NCBI taxonomy): Eukaryota > Metazoa > Chordata > Actinopteri > Perciformes > Anoplopomatidae > Anoplopoma > Anoplopoma fimbria. The sequence goes on along the minus strand of NC_072454.1, from coordinate 8,682,795 downwards.
GCTGTATTTAATATTCTGAGCATTAAATTAGCAGCTATAACTATTGTCCATGTCCAGATATAGTGGAGTAATGTCTACCTGAGCAGAGAATGAAATCACTCTCCTTCTGAGCGTGTAGTTATCCCAGCTTGTCCTTGCCTTGGTTACATATGTCAGCCGCGTGTGCTTGTAGTGCATGTTGTGCATGTGAGCGTGATCACTGTAGTTACTCTGCACTGCTCTCATAGTAACAGGTGATAATGCCTGACTGCCCAACAGCGTCCTAACAAAATTGTAGCACCAACCCTCTGGTTCAGTTTAGTTTATTTTTAGTTTAATTTGCACAATTGAAAAATATAAAAACATTACAGATAAATAATATTACAGTGCGGGAAGAGGCAGAAAGCCCACTGGGCTTATTTAAAGCCTCCACCTATATAATATAAACATCAAACAGTATGAAATACCATATGGTTCCTCCTAAGGTAATCACTGTTAGCTATCTCAGCAGTTTTTAGTGTTCGCACTGTTAGCGCTGTTAGTCAGGAGCCGCCAGCTCAGGATACACCATGTTTAAGACCTGTTGATAGGCAATGAAAATGCTTCAAATCTCTTATATTTCAACTTTAAATATATGTTTAAGTGGACACAAGAGACTCTTTTGAAAAGTATAACTTGACTCCCATTTAATTTAGTTCAGGGTCTTGGACTCAACCAAGATAAATCATTATCTTTCAATCGAGTGCTATCCAGGTGCACATGCGGCACCTGTAGAAATACTTTTTTGGTACATGCCAAATCATTTAGATTAAATCTTGTTCAATAACATACAAAAATGTGGTTCTTGTGTTAGGTGGCACACTGTTGCAGTCCCGAGTAGGAGGCAGAATAGACTGTCATGATGTAAGCCTCAGTACGTAGAAGACGTGGCAGTAGTGGAGAGCAAGGTAGTTCTCCAATCAGAGGGTCGGTGGTTCGATACCCGGCTACGGCAGTCGATGTGTCCTTGGGCAAGACACTTAACCCCAAGTTGCTCCCGAAGGCTTGCCATCGGTGTGGACTGGATGTTGCATGAATGTTAGTTAGAGTCTGATGGTGGCACCTTGCATGGTAGCCTGTCATCAGTGTGTGAATGGGTGAATGATATGTAATATACTACTGACTGTAAGTCGCTTTGGATAAAAGCGTCTGCTAAATGACTGTAATGTTTTGTATGTCGTTGTAGTGACTGGAATGGTAACACACACACACACAAACAGAGGAAATTCAGACTCTTGCTGTTGTTATGAACTACAGGTTAATTGGACATTTTAACGGTAAAGATTACAGCAAATAAATAGTGTGCCTGTGATACTTTTGTAAATTTGTATTCAGCCCTCATGGTTTCTCTGTGAGACTTTCAGACTTTCAGACAGGTATTATAAATGAAAGCTCCAACCAACATCCCCGTCTGTCCATCTGTCTTTCTCCCTCTCTGTATCTCGCTCACACACACACACACACACACACACACACACACACACACACACACACACACACACACACACACACACACACACACACACACACACACACACACACACACACACACACACACACACACACAGCAGTCAAACAAATTAACGCCAGAAGAAAACCCCCAGAAGGCTGTCTGCAGAGCTTGGCTCGATAGATCACACTAAGACAATGAACACAGGGTGAAAGTTAACTCCACAGGCACAGCAGAGATGGTATTATGGTCTGCAGGTTTAGGTGTTATTGAAGGGCCACACAGCAGTGTGTCTTTAGGGATGGCATTTGCAGTCTGTCGGTTGATTCACCACTTTGGTCCAGACTGAAATATCTCAACAACTGTTAGATGGATTGTGTTTCCAAAGCTGTCCCTTAATTTATTTTCCCTCTTTCCATCTCTTAAATGAACACCCATGTGTGCATCTACAAATACTGCTTCCTTTACACCACACAGATGTTTGCACACTCCTTTTGTTGCTTAATCACAATCCATTGCACATGCAGGATACTTGAATCCAGATGCACAGAAATGTTTGTTCTTAAATGTCAATCCCTTAGACCTGCATGCAGATGTTTATCAGATGTTTCCCTCTCTGCCAGAGAACTCGCTGCTGCAGATGAAGCAGAGTAGTGCTCCTGTCGCTCTTGACCTTATCATATGCTAATCAACGCAACACTCCTCAGCGTTTGAAGAAAACTGGATTTGATCCGAGCCACTTCAGATCCCTATTAATGAGCCAACGGTGTCAAGAAACATACACATGTTCCATCTTGGCTTCCTTTCTCATCATCCTCCCACTGGGTCCTCACATCTAAATATTGAGTATGTCAGATGCATAAAGATGACCGATTACCAGACACCAGATACATATATTAAATACATCCATTCCAGTAAGGTTTCCATGCTAACTGCAGTTCCTCTATTTTTTATTTTTTTTAAACAGCACCAATCCATGTGATTTGTCGTCTTTCTGTACCCCTGTGATACCTGTCAGCTGAAAGCCTCTCACTGTCACTGTAGATATAATAATAATGTTCCCATCATTTTGTGTATGTGAGAGAGTGTGTGTGTGTGTGTATCTATGTGTCTATGTGTGTTTGTGTGTGTGTGTGTACGGCTGTAGAGAGAGAGAGCAGAGTTTTGGTGCCCCCCTGTGTTAACGGTAGGAAAATATAGTTAGCAGTCATCACTGCTGAGGCTCGGTGGAGGAGACTCTCACGCTGCAGATTCACATTGACTGAGTGATACAAAACAAATAAAAACCTAAACGTCTCTTATTTTTGAAAATAAAACATGACTGTATAAGCTTCAGAAAGGTAAATCATTTCAAAAAAAGATGGTCTGCAGCACTTTGTGTCCTCAGATTTCTAATAATATATAGACGGGATAAATTAAGAAATTAATTAATGGATAAATGAAGTCTCAAATATACCTTCAGCTGCTTCAGTGAATTCCTGCAGTGGTGATAAAGCAAACCCATTTACAACCTCGCTGTCTGACCTCAGCCAAAATGATTGCCCATTAAAAAGAAGATGTTTTTGTAATTTGTCTCCGTAGAAGCTTTATTTTACAATTTAAGATCTTCTACTGCCTGAAACACAGGCACAGTCTCGACCTGAGTCTAGCTGTCTTGTCAAGTGATCCACAGCCATGTGCAGCTTGTTTCTACTGTGAAGAAGAAGCTAAAGAAGAAGAAAAAGAAAAAGAACAAGAAGAAGCTTTATTAATCTTTCATTGGGGACATCCATTTTTACACATTAACATAAATGTCCACTAACTCACAGATAACCATAACTTAATGACCACATGTCTATATGATGCACTGTAGAACCATTATACTGTATAGATCTTGTAAAAGTATACATACATCATAAAACATGTTATGCTCACTATAAACACACTGAATAGGTCAGCAACATAATCAGCAACAATAGTAGTCAAGAGGAGTACAAGTTAGACCAAGATGACTCCCACTAAAATGCTGCAGGCCTAACAAAAAAATAAATGCACTTAATATTAGTGAAGTGCTTTGATGTAGTAACACTACAGGAGGTTGTGTTTTTGAGTTTCAAGAGGCTGTTTTTATATTATTTACTGGCTTATAACCTGAGGATACATATCATCTTGTATGAATAGGGGCCTTCTAAACTTTATCACCAACTTACTGTCGTTATCCTCTCTCAGAAAGACATTATATTTTAGGATCTTATGTGGATATTTGTCCCGCAGATGTTTGACGTTAACTCAATGCAGCATCGTGTTTACAGCACCAGTCAAAAGTTTGGACACACCTTCTCATTCAACTACTTTGAAGAATCTAAAATATAAAACATATTCTTGGTTTGTTGAGCATTTGTTTGTTTACCACATAATTCCATATGTGTTCCTTCATAGTTTGGATGTCTTATATAGTGTATATATATATATATATATATATATATATATATATATATATATATAGTACCAGTCAAAAGTTTGGACACACCTTCTCATTCAACTACTTTGAAGAATCTAAAATATAAAACATATTCTGGTTTGTTGAGCATTTGTTTGTTTACCACATAATTCCATATGTGTTCATCATAGTTTGGATGTCTTCAATATTAATCTACATTGTAGAAAAAAATAAAAAGAAAGAAAAACCATTGAAAGAGAAGGTGTGTCCAAACTTTTGACTGGTACTGTACATCAAAACCTTGGCAGTGCATCTTCTCACCGACTCTGCAGCCACTGAGCAGCGGTGGCAGCGCGCATGCGCAGTGCATCCAGGGGCTCGGCGGCGTTCGGTGCTGAAGTGGGGCGGATGGCAGAGAAAAAAACAGCGGCGATGGACGTTTCACCGCAGGATTCACACCCACGATGTCGCTAAACAAGCATCGGGACACCCTGGGACACTGACAGCCCGACACCAAGAGGGTAAGATGCTGATTATTCTGCGCAAATCCTGCACACGGGCTGGCTAGCTGACGTTAGCACAGGCGCTAGCTTTCTGCAGCCGCCTCCTCCTCCTCCTCCTCCTCCTCCTCCTCAGAGATAGCGGATCTCGGACTGCTTTTGCTAAAGCTAGCATGCAGAAAGTGGGTGGTGTTTGATTTCTGTATAACCTAAAAAAATGTGGTGCAATAGTCTGTGCAGCCTCCTCTCTCTCTCTCTCTCTCTGCAGCCGTGGAGGAGGAGGAGGGTCTCCTCCTTCTCCTTCCTCCGGCCGGTCGGAGCTGCAGCTTCTGGGGCTCAGATGGGTCGGACAGCTGCAGGAGAAACCATGCAAAACACCCCCCAACCCCCGAGCAGCTAGCCAGCAGAGCTAGTGCACAGAGAGAGAGAGAGAGAGAGAGAGAGCAGGGTCCGATGAGCCTTTGCTTGCTTGTTATCTGGAGATATGCACAGGCCTGCAGGCAGATGCAACAGAGTACTGCGACAATGCATGCACCATAAAGTGTCCTGTCCACTTTAAAGTTCATTTTGCCACTGCCTTGACCCTTTTCTGTCCCCCTGCTGTCATGCACTGGAGAGAGAGAGAGCTCATGTCGTGCACAGCTGAGGGAGCACCCACACTGCAGGGTCCCATGGGTGTGTTGAGTCAGAGGAGGGTGACCCCTGATGAAGGCCACAAACTCTGAGAGAGAGAAAAGTTGTTCTTTATTGTGCAAGTGTTGCTTGAGTTTAGACACCATGAGTGAGAAGAGAACAGGTTATGTTGCAACAAAAGACTTCCTGGTTCATCTCATTCAGATTTAATACAATACCAGCTGTCTTATCAGCACATTTGAGATGTACAGTACCAGTTAAAAGTTTGGACACACCTTCTCATTCAACTACTTTGAAGAATCTGAAATATACAAAACATATTCTGGTTTGTTGAGCATTTGTTTGTTTACCACATAATTCCATATGTGTTGCTTCATAGTTTGGATGTCTTCAATATTAATCTACAATGTAGAAAGAAATTAAAATACAAATAAAGAAAAACCATTGAATGAGAAGGTGTGTCCAAACTTTTGACTGGTACTGTATGTTATGTGCTTGTGGTTCTATTTTAAGACGTAAACTTCAAACATTGAAACTCTATAGTATTAGTGTCTAAATAGGTTGTTAGGTCAGAGTTAACATGGCTAGAGTGTGTATTTCTTTGATGTTATGTGATGTGGACTCAAGCCTATACCATCATCAATAACATGATTTAACATTTATTAGCTAAACTGTATTCTGGTTCATTCTAGGGCTGCAAATAACGGTTACTTTCATTATTGATTAATTAGCTGGTTATTGCCTCTTTAGCCGATACGATGTCGGACAATAGTGAAAAATCATCGTCCCAGAGTCCAAGCTGACGTCTTCAAATGTCTTGTTTTGTCTGAGGAACAGTCCAAAACCCAAAGATGTCCAGTTTTAAAGTCATTTAAAGCCGATCAAGTCAGCAAATTTTCACTATTGAGAAACTTTTAACAACATTTTTGGTTGAAAAAAATGACTTAAACGATTATCAAAATACTGTAGTTTCCGGATTATTATTATTATGTCAATGTCTTAATTGATTTATTTCAGCTCTTAGCTCAGCGTGTTACTAAAGTGGCCATCTTCCTCCTGGGAACACACAGTAGAAACTCTCACAAGTACGACACAAAAGCCTTATCTTTTTCACACAGCTATGCAAAATCATTCTTCATAGACTAAATACACAAGGGGAAGTTTTGTTTTCAAAGTTATTGATGCCTCTGTCGCTAAGGGAATGGTTTAACAGTGGAACGGTATCGAGGCAGCGTGCTGTGTCATATGAACGGGATCGTGGCTACATGTGAACTATTAGTTTTGATTTGTGCTACAATTTCTCCCGCTTGACATCAAAGTGAAAATGCGCCATGTTCAGGCTACAGAAACAAAAAATTTAATTAAAGTTAGGTGTCACAGAAACATAAAATGCTGTGAACCTTCTGTCAAAATGAATGTTTAATGATATATCATTTTAAATATCACTCAGTTGTTTCATAAAAAATGATCTGTTCTCTCTTCCGGGGTTCTTCAACGTATTCTACTTGCTGGTTTTAGTCACTAATCTGCAGCAGACTGGTGATAGCTCACAACATAAAGAGTCTCCAGTGTTGAGGTCAACATGTGAACACTTCTGCTCTTATGAGGAAGCAAGTTGTTTGAACAGTAATTCCTGTATGAAAACATGCGGCGTGAGAGCGACCCAGGAAGCTCTGTCGCCTTCAGGCTCTCAGTCAGCTTCTGTCAGAGACTGAATCCAGCTAATGGCATCTGACTGTGATTGAGTGTTGGGTCGTGACACCGCCGATCAGCTTCATCCTTTTTTCCTGATGAGTGTTAAAACTACATGAAATGATGATGATACTGCATTTTGGTTCATTTCCTGATATTTTGTCTCGTTTTGACCACACCCCGTAGCTTATCACAGACATATCTGTGTATCAGTGCATGTAAGATGCGATAAGAAATTGCAGTGCAGAAATGCCAAAGATGTGTTTTGAGGTAGTAAAACCACAGTATAGGGCTTCAACAAATTAGTGTTGCCATTATTGATAATATCTTAAAATAACTTGCGTAAAATGTCAAAGAAATTACATTTTCAATAACAAAACAGAAAAGCCCCGAAATATTCACATTTTGAAAAGCAGGAAACAGTGGAGAAATAACTTGCACCAAAACAGTTGGAGAAAAAGAATTGTTGAATTACTTTTTGATTAATCAGCTAATTGTTTCAGCCCTTAAACAGTGTGACCATGACATCATTTGTCCACCATATAGCACTGACAAGTTTATTTTTCAACTTTTAAGTACAGTCCAGTCACAATTAATTTTTTAAAGGTTTCTTATCAAAGGTGTTCATGTTAATAAATTGATATTAGCTGATAGAGCCGATATATTAGATCATACGTGTGCAGTGATAAAGTATGTAGTGGATTTGAAAAGCAGGTCCTTCTCTCACTACAGCATTTGTCAGTGTTGTCACTTAAGTTATAACATAAGCAGCGGATATATTTCCGCACAGTTTTCAACAAAAATAAATTACTGCATTTATATTTTACTTGCTGTTTAAAGTGATCTTGTTGCGATTTTGACCGTTTCCCCTGTTTGCTTTCCAGATGCTGTACCTTCACTGCTCCCTGCACTCTCAAGTCCATAAATGACCCTTTCACCGAGATCTGAGAGGAGCGGGTTCAAATAAGGAAGCAAGGAGAGGAAGAAGTCCCATTTCATCTCCGCTCTCGTGTCCCATTTTGTGCCAGTCCATCAGGGATGGTGAGACCAGCAACCTCTCTTTCCAGTGAGCCAAACAGCCGGTCCGCTAGCCAAACAGACGCCCAGACAGCCCACCAGTCGGTCACTCCGTCAACAAGCCCGCTATCGTCCAGCAACCTATTACCTCACGCCATGACTGCTCTCTCTGACCTGTTTTTAGGAACTCACTAATTCATGGTAAGTTTGACTTCTGTCCAGTGTGATTGTGATGCTTTATTGTTATTAAGCTAATGCCTGAAGGAGACATTGTAGCTCCATGTCAACGTTGTTTGAATGAGAGTCGTTTGAGAGGGAAGTTATGATCACCTTTCTCAGTTTAAAACGTTTTAGATCAAAGACAAAGAATAAAGTTTGATGAAGAGTTGGTTTAAATTTCCTTATTGAGATACGAAATGTCTCAAACATTCATCCAAACCATCAAAGTAAAAACTAGTTTGGTAATTTCGGTACGACAAGTTTGTGATTGAGGTTCTGGAGGTTCTAGTTTTTTGCAGAACAACCAACATTTCTTTAGCGTTTTTCTTCCAGCGCAGAGCTTTTACACTCCCTATAAAGCCCAACTTATCAGATCAAATAAGAAAAAGAAAGAAAGAAACACAGTGGCTATTTGTATCCCTCTTGCTGTAGTCAACCTTCTGTTTAATATCACTTTAACGCTAGTTGAAAATATATAAAATTGCCTCTTCAATGCCTCTGTTGAGTGTGAAAGTGCATTCTTGACCTTGGAAAAAAATAAGTTAACTTTAGGTCCAATAAGATGCTTTTTCTAGAGCTTACAACCACATCTCGCAGTCTTCCTCAGTGGATGGAGTTTGCTTTTTTGTCATGGAGATATCAATAAAAGAATAACCAAAAAAGACCCACCATATCCTGATATATTCTTCGATAGGGAGACACAATCTTTTTCGATTTTCGCTTCTTGTCTGTGAAAGGAAACCGAGACATAAATATCGCTGTGTTTATCTGGTAAAACGTGAGAAGAGGCTGGTTTAGTTAGAAGAGCAGCAAACCGATATTAAAACTTACACGAAAGCATGATCTACTCGCACTAAAAGTCACGGTTCGGGTCGTATCACGGATCAGAGTCACGGATCAGGTAACAAATCGAATCAGCACAGAAGAAAAAAGAGGGCAAGTATCATTTTTGATATTTTTGATATTTTTTTGGGGAACGATACTAATTGCCGATCATTGATGATCCATATTGGCAGATACAGATCCCTTTGTTGTTTGATCAAAAAATAATTTCTACCACTCTGAATTCATTATCCTTTTACTTTGTTAGAGTAATTTATATTGTTGTTTTTTCATAAACATACAATTCAAATAAAAAGGAAATAACTGTTTGTATTTTTATTGATTAAAACAAATGTAGTCATTAGTAGTTTTATTGATGTATTATACGCTGCTTAGAGCTAATGTTAGGAAGTTAAACAGGTCATAGTTCATCTCTTATATCTATTTATCATCTGTACGGATCACAAATCGACAATGGTCCGTTACACCACTAACTCTAACTCATGGTCGCAAAGATACATTGCTGAATAAACCTCTTTTGCAAAGCCCTCTCAGTTCTGTATTCCTCAGTGGACAGGAGTCCTGCTCAGTGAGAGTGTGAAAGAATGTTCCAACCTATCTTCCCTAATTGAAAAAAACTCTGTTTGTGACTAGTACACAATGTTTTTCTGCCCAATTTTGCTACTTTTTGTACCATTTAAGTGGTCTCCACCTACCGCTCTACCGATGGACTATGAACCAAATGAATGTTCACTGTGCACTGTCCCTTTTCAAAAAAATAAACGTGCCTACAAAACTTACGCCTATATTCCAATAAATCTGTACCTCCCCTACAAATTCACTCCCGAGCTGAAAGTTAAAAACAAGGTTACTTTTATTACAACATGCTGGCTTTCATCATGTTTGATAAACAAAACTATAAGATGTTTATCTTTGCGGATCATCTCTTGGCTAATGACGTGATGGTGAAGTTAGGTAGAGGCTTCAAAGTAATGCTGGATGATTTTTATGTGCTTACAAAACAAGTGCAGGCAAGTTCATGAATGTACAAACCGCTAAGCTAAAACATTAGACAGAAACAAAGGGGACAAAAGCAATCTGAGGAGTATAAGCTAGGTTTAGACAGATCGGTATGTGAGTAAAAAAAAATATGATTTTGCCTTCTGAAGCAATTTTGAATTATGTCTTAATTAATAAAGTCTCTAAAAAGTGAGAAGGCGTCGTCTGAATACTTAACCTCTGCATCTCTGGAAGATCTTGTCAGCTCTCTTTTTATTTTTTTCCCCCATCACATCTGGGTGTATTTGTATTTCCACTCTATATTTGCATGTCCTGTCAATGCGGCCTCTTTCTCCTGGGTTTAGAACAAAGCCGTGCCCTCGCTGTCGTTTGCATCTAGCTGCCTGTTATTCCACAGATGCCGTCTGGTCGCTGATTAACTGATGGCCACTCCGGCATTCAGGGGACAACATTTGCATATCAGGCAGGTTGTCTGCTATGCACTGTATCGTGGCTGTAGTAAATGGCATGTGCCTATGCAGAGTAGAGGAAACCAGAGAGAGTACCCCTGTTGGTACTGGAGCGCACTCGTTTTTTTATTTGGATTTTTAAGTGTTTAATTAGGAGATTAATTTGAGCCATGGCTTTGCAGGTAAGAGTTTGTGGTCTGCAAATCATTAGTTCTTTTTTTTTTTTTTTTTATGTCATGCCACCCGGTGAAATTACGCTTAAATAGCCCAAATTGTGGAGTGGAGTAACAGGAGAAGAACTCACTCTGTCATCTGCTTCCTTGCTGATCTTCGCAGTGCTTCCTGGTTTAGACTTTGGCTGTTAAAGTTCTAGCGAGGTGAATGTTTTCCCGGCCTATTTAGAGCATTTAAAGCCAGCCAAGCGTTATCTTCTGCTTGGAGGAAGGTGAAAAATAGCATTATCAGACGATACTCTATGTTATTATCTCAGACATTAGAGTAAGTTCTTGGGAGTGTGGTATTTTTATTTTGAGTAGCCTAAAAAGGGTTGTTTGCCTTTCAGGGCCGTTGTGTGATGTGAAAGTGGCTCTTCACACTCCTTCTACATGCAAGGCCGAAGGCGCTTTCACCTTCAAAGCCTCTCTAAAGGCCAGGGGAAACCCGCGGCAATGACCGGCACAGGATCGTCCACAGGGACTCTTAAGTGAGAACAGACTGGAACTAGTGTGCAGTGCCGTGGCAAAGGAATAGCTCGAGAAAGTCTTTCTGGAAGTTTTTGGTAAACGCTGCTCAGTCCGTACCCATGTTTGTTGAATTGAAGAAGCAGCATTTATAAAATTCTAACAAATGGTTTTTCCCTGGGCACTTTCTTAGTGTTGAAGAACAAAACTGGCCCTCTTTTCCATCTGTAGCACTCAATAACATTATTTTGTATCTGTAATCTATTCAAAGCAACCAGACTCTTTTGACAAAAACATAAAATTGACCTCACAGAACACAGGAGATGCTGCCTTAATCGGTTAGTTTGTATGGTTATTGTGTGACTTTTTGGTAAATCAGAACTAAACCTTTAAAACACCAAACTAACACAAACAAACTAACTGATCAAGGCACTAATGTAAAAAAAACCCGATGTTTTCTCATACAGTCTGTCTTAATATACTGGTATTCATAATATGTCTGAAACTCTCCGATCTAGTGCCTGTCTCTTTAAGCCCTCATCCAGAACAACCCCAGTTTGCTCTGATTGGCTTGTGAGAAAAATATCTTGTATGACTTTGCAAAGGTAGTTTTCAGGCCGTGGGTGGAGATAATCTGATGGTGGTATATATTTTAATAAGCTTGCATCTGCCAAATCTGAATGGCTGATCTTATTTCACAGCTTGTGGGTTGGTAGGGACACCAGATACCTAAATGTTTGTGCACAAGCACTTTAAAAGTGAGTTTTTCATGATACACCCCCTTTAAGTTTTTGTTGTCCCTGCTTAGATCCTCATCTCCTGCCTGTGCAGAGGATGTTGCACATTCTAAGGCATGAGCGGGTTAATATGAGTAAAAAGTGATGATATGATATGTGCGCGTGAATTGGTGTGTATATAATGCAAACACTTGTCTGTCTGCGTGTGTGATTTGTGGACCCCGATTCTCCGTCTGTTTTCTGTGGACGTTGACATGAATGTGTAGTGTCTGTCAAAGCCAAGAGAACGACGGGCTTAATGCCAGAAGCCCTCGTACCGTACAAGGAAGGGAATCCTCGCTGTCCTGCTTGAGTGCTCTCTCTCTCTCTCTCTCTCTCTCTCTCTCTCTCTCTCTCTCTCTCTCTCTCTCTCTCTCTCTCTCTCTCTCTCTCTCTCTCTCTCTCTCTCGCTTCTTTTTCACACACACACACACACACACACACACACACACACACACACAAACACAGTTCCTTCTATTTTTCCCCCCCTCTAATAAGACATATTGCTAGCGAGCCAAAAGTAAAAAAAAAACTGAATTCTCTGTGTATATTATTATTAGTTTGAAGGGTATTTTAACAATGTGTGTTTTCTGTGTGTATCCGTTGTGTAGCCCCGTAGTGTGAGTGGAGTGGAGATGAGAAAAAGGCAGGCGGCGCACATCGAGGCCCCCCCCCAGGCCCCCGGACAACCCCGACCCAACACCTGCTGCCTCTGCTGGTGCGGCTGCTGCAAGTGTCTCTGGTAAGAAAATACTATACTATTATATACTACATTATAATGTCTGTTTCTGCAGAAGTATTTGGTATTTCAGGTAGACTTTGGCCAAGGATGAGAAAACTGTATTTAAAGCTGCTATAATCCAAAATGTTATAGAATATTTGCGTAAATTAATGTTTATTTTGCCCATTGATGACTGCAGTGTAGCCACTTGATGAAGAGTTTTACAAAAACAAGGGCTTGCAGGCTGTAAAAACTGTATGGTGTGATGTCATCTAGTGACTTTTAGCAAAGCATTTTTTATGGCCAGTAACTTTTCTTTAATTGAGAAGAATTGGCAATAATTATTTTGATGCAATAACTGCAGTTGGTCTGCAGCTGCCTTTAAAAAAAATAGAGTGGATGCTTAGAAGCAGGAGCATAAGTATACATTTAACCACCTGGCCAAAGCAACGTCTGAAATGAACTTATTTTATCATAAACATCATACAGATAGAGAGATTACCAGTTAACACCTTTAAGCATCAGCGTCAGTTGACCGGTACATTGCATTTATAGGTACTTTTTTTTTTTTTTTAAGTTTAAAAAAGGGAAATTGGATCTTTTTTCTACTTAACACAATTTTTTTTAATACAATGTTAGTTGCATTAGGATACAAAAAAATAAACCAAGTGCATGAAACAACAGCCAGTTGGTCCTGCAATTGATCCTGTTATCTAATCTGTGATGTTACGATGTTGAATTCTGTAGAATACAGACTTTATTCTGACACAGCACTGGAGCCTGATCTAGTGCTGGGAGGCCTGGGAGAATATATGACTTTCTACAAACCAACTATTATTCTAACAGTTTTCAGAGTTGAACAGTTTAATTAATAATTCTACAAGCCAAAAATAACAAATTTGGCTCAAGGGCTTCTTCTGTCTCAAGGAAAAAAGTCTCAAAATGACTGGGAAGTTGTCTCAACAAAACACAACACAAGCTGTGGTGGATCATGTAATTTTTTTTAAAAAAATCTAATAAAAAATGCCAAATTATACAGCAGTGAAAACTCACAGAGATCATCTGGAAATGTAATCAAGACCAGACACATCACCTGAATCCAGCCATTAAAATAAGCTTCATTCTTTGTATTCTACTTTTTGTTGTTTTAGTATGTTTTCCTGTCTCACCTTGGTTATTGGGAATGTTGGGGTCTTATACAATTTCCAGTCATGGATTCCCATCGGCCCTTCAGATTCAAACCCTGCAGGTTTAAAAAGGCCTTGCCAGATTTTGCAGTAACCAGGTTTTTGGCAGTTGAATGTAGGAAACAGCTCCTGCACGGTCAGCTTGTCTGTGGTAACGTGTCAGTGTTTGAAAGGTAATTATTGGAGTTTACAGGATGATTTTATTTTTTAGCTGTTGGTGGTTTTGTGTACTGGTTGCCGTTCTCCTTTACTGTATATAAACAATACTGCAGCACACAGGCTCTGTGATGTTAGTTTTTAAGTGACATGTTTCTTTGGTTTTTGGAGGAATAAAAATCAAATGCGGAATATATAAAATGTGGCAGCAGCAGCGGTTTGGTGTCTGATGATGTTTATTGGGGGTAAACTTCAGGCAGTCATCCTGAAGACCTCTCACCATTTGTCTCTTGTAGATGAATTAAATGGCCATCCGGCTTGTTTTGTTTCTGGTTTGCATACTCTTCTACTGGGTTTACTGGTGGATTACAGCCATACAAAGCATTAAGTGCCACGTTTTAAACAAACTAAGCTCTAGCTGAGTTTATTTTCTAGAAACCAGTTGATTGAAAGGAGCCTACTTTACATTTATTTTTCAAAAGTTTGTCTTAAATTTGTTTACCAATTGGATGGGTGGCTAAAAAAAGTGGACTATTCCTTCTAGAGATGAAAGAATTTGATAATTAATTGATTAGTGGATTAACAAAATATTGATCTGTAACAATTAGGCACAACTTTTCAAATGCCCAAAATGCTGTGGTTCCCGCTTCTATATTTGCTGTTTTTTCTTAATCCTCTGCCATTGTAAACTGAATATCTTTTGCTTCTGGAAGCGAAACAAGCAATTTAGATATGTCACCTTAGGCTTCAGGAGGTTATGGTTGGCATTTTGTAACATTTATAAAGCAAACTGTGCGGCTGTGGCGTAGTGGAGAGCAAGGTAGTTCTCCAATCAGAGGGTCGGTGGTTCGATACCCGGCTTCGGCAGTCGATGTGTCCTTGGGCAAGACACTTAACCCCAAGTTGCTCCCGAAGGCTTGCCATCGGTGTGGACTGGATGTTGCATGAATGTTAGTTAGAGTCTGATGGTGGCACCTTGCATGGTAGCCTGTCATCAGTGTGTGAATGGGTGAATGATATGTAATATACTACTGATTGTAAGTCGCTTTGGATAAAAGTGTCTGCTAAATGACTGTAATGTAATGTAATGTAAACTTGTTGATTAATCTAGAAAAAAGTGGGGCCGATGATTTATAATTAACTTAATCATTAGTTGCGTCTTACATTTTCAAATTAGAAAGAAAAAAAGGACACAACCAACACAACCAAAATGTCTCTCTGTGTGTTAATACTTACAGGTTACAAACTTTCACTTACTGCCCCTGAGCAAGGCACCGAAACCAGTTACTGCTGCGTAGCTCCTGCCGCTGCCTCTCTGTGGCTTCACTCTGGCCTGGAGAGGAGAGTGAATGAAACATTGTTTTCAGGCAGTGAATGGTGAATGTGCTGCTTCTTTCACACCACTTCATCTGAAGTGGTGGCAGCTTGTGGACGGGGCCTCCGTAGTGAGCGCTCTGTGACTCCGCTGGGTGTTTCTCAATCAAATGCTGGTGTCAGATTTCCAGAATGAGCCTGGAGATTTGTCTTCAGTACCCAAAGTTGTTTCTTTGTTTTAGCGTTAAAGGCTGGGAGTGACGATTTCCCTTTTTCAGTACAGGTTGGTGTGAGTTCCATGTAAATCAGTGAATACTCTCTGTGTCATCAGATTACCATCTGTGTGAGTGTGTTTGAATCACAGGACATGTTGTCTGCCGCTGTAGTAAAGTTTAGGGACTAAAGGAGAACAAAAGTGTTAATTGATCACTGGGCTGTCAAAATAAAGTTCAGATACGGTTCTTGGAAAAACACAGGGAAACACTCCTTTTTTTGTGCATTATGTCCATGGCAACGTGTCCTAATTGGCTGTGAGCAGCACTCCACAGTGAAATGGGCTGTCTTGAGCTTAACTTTCTGTCAGAAGCCTGTTTTCTATTTAGTTTTGTTGTGTTGGTCACTTTGAAATCGCCGCAGCGGACGAGGAACATCTCATTTGTGAAGTTAAAATAAGGAGTAACATATACGATATCTCCTCGTTTTACTAGAAAAACCTGAATAAAGAGGCAGCTAGCTGGAGGGAGATCGCCTCAAAGTTGCTGTCGGCTAAATTGTATTTAATTTCCAGTAAATATCAAAATATAAAACATTGTGTTTTCTGTCTAAAAGGTACAAATGTCAGAAGACAGCAATTATTACTCAACTTTCTTTTAAGTGGTTACGTCTCCAGTCTGATCTAGACATGTTTTATTTACATGACGTAACATAGCTCTAGCTGTTGGGACACGGTGTCTCACTCTCTGTGGGTGAGTTCTCTGCTATCATTACGTAATCATATCTATAATTATTGATCAAGGCTCCCAGTCTGTCCTTTAGCTCGCCTGTTTCAATTCAAGCAGATTCCCCCTCACTCCATTAATCAATACGTGGGCCTGCAACACTTTCCTTCCCCATTGGGCAGACGTTAAAACTATTTTGGTTCGGTAATTGTCTGCTGTCAGTCAGCCTGGTGAAGGAGTCAGTGTTAACGGGATGACAGAACGCTTACGGGCGGTTCACGTCTCTCTTCCAGCGGGGATTCCCAGTAAAACGGTACATTTCATTGACAATTAATGAGAGTGACATTGTTTGACTCCCATCATGCGGTGCATTCAGGGCGCGAGAGGCAGACAGCCGCAGTGGTGCTGTAATTCATTCATGATCACATTTAAAAAAAACTATTCTAATACATTAGTATGTTTGTGTTTGTGTATATATATATATATATATTTAGCATTATGCAACATGACTTTCAATATTAATGCCAATATTGCTCCCAATATCATGCCAAAAGTTTTCTATTTTAGTTTTTCTAATACACTTTATATTTTTACTCTTGTTCTTAATCTTATGTTATTCTATTTCAGTTGGATTTTTTTACTATATCTTCCTCACTCTTATTGTTACTCTATTTTGCAATGGTATCAGTATTACTTCTTATAATACTTATTACTCTTATTGTTCATATGTTTATATTTTGAATATATTGTTTCAATCTTCTCTGGCACAAGGATTTCCTTCTGAATTAATAAGTTTTAAAAGTTTTATTTTATCTTATCATATTTGAATTTAGAATATAAGTCGGCAGCCCTAATGGTTTCACAGCATACTGTTATATTTAGTGTTTTTATCCGTCCTCTTTTCTCTATTTTCTCTCTACTTTTCTAACCCCTCCTCATCCGCCCTCACACAAGGCCCTTATCTAGTTGGGGTGCCTTCTATTTCCATCCACACATCACATGCAAAACAGCTGTGAGGAACAGCCTGTATATTTCGCCGTATTGTGAGGGAGCCCACGGCGTCGGCTAGCTTAGCTTATTACTACGTACAATGGGGACTTTGACAAGAGACGGCAAGAGGAAGGAAAGATCCTCCATGGTGTGACAAAAATAGACAGCTCAGAGTGTGTTGCATTGTGGACTCAGCGTGTGTGACTGAGCTACGATAGACAGAGAGGCTACCGTGTGTGTTTCGAGTGTTTACATAAAGGTTTTCACTGTATGGACTTTGAACGGGTCGTTTCAAGCTCACACTGATGCTTCCGAGTGCAATTGATAGCTGGAAGAGATGAACATGTCTCAGTAGAACTGCATTTAACAGTTGCTTTCATTATTGATTTGTCTGCCCATCATTTTCTTGATCCATCGATTCATTGTTCGGGCTATGAAATGTCCAAAAATTGTAAAATGTGATCACTATCACACAAAATGCAGTCAATACATCCTCAAAAGTAAGTAGCTGTGACTAGGTAATATTTGCAAATTCGCTTGAAAATGACAATTATATAAATGGTTTCTGATAAATTTTCCATTGATCCAATAATTGATTAATCAATCAATAGTTTCATCTCTAGAACAGAGAGAATAGTGCACTCAGCTCTTTGGAATCTCTTATTGAATACCTAATATTAAATAGTGCTGACTCCAGCCCTCCATGACAGGCTGCATATGGTTCTCCAACAATTTAGTATTTCACTTTCATAAAGTTAAAAAAGTAAATAAAGTCCCAGATTGCAGAAATTGAAGGTCAAGATATCCTCATTTTTAGTCTTAAGGATGGGACAAACTCCAAAAACATGTGATCCTCCTTTTCACCCCCAATAGCATCTTTCATAAGTGCCCTGTCAAACTGCCCCAGTTTGCAATGCAGGGTTTGGTTTTTAAGTATTTCTCATGAAAAAGTAGAACATAAAAGAAAAAGAAAAAAAAATAATATATATATATACAGAAGAAACGTGTTTGAGACCAAAACCCAATTATTTCTACCATAGGAGATGTACATATGAACATTATTAATGGGTAACAGGCCATACCAAATAAATAATAATAAAGCAAAATTCCAATTGACACGTGTCTATAAAATGTTTGTTACTTCTATTTTAGAGGGAATTTCTTTGATCTCATGTTTGTTATTGTCATGTGAAAGCGTTTCTGTCCCTGAACCCTGATTCATGTCTGGATTATTGTGTCATTTTTTAACTGATCTGCTAATACTATATTTATATCACACAATTCATTTATCTACATTGTGCAGCTACACAATGGAAGTTAATCTTAGTAGTAGGAAGGTTTAGACAGCGTACAATGCTCAAACTTTATAAGATATAACTGTATTAACCCAAAGCAGGCATGTTGCTGCCAGGGTAGATATAATTAATCAAAACTCCTGGCTGACATCTATTTGCATTACATTACAGTCATTTAGCAGACGCTTTTATCCAAAGCGACTTACAGGAAGTATTTGCTTGTTGGCCTTGTGGTTCACCTGCTACAGATGCTGTGCATTTAAGGGATTTTAACAGAAATCATTTGGGCTGACGGTGTGTATAAATAGACAAACCTCTTTAGCCCTGATACTTACTGATAGTGATCCTGTTGATTGGCTCTGAATGTTCTTAGTGTGGAGAAAATAAGTTGATGCTCATTTATTTTAACTGGAACTCTCCCTCTGCAAGTGAATCTAATAATAACTCAAACTCATCCATTTCAAGTGCCAAAATCAAAGCTTGTCTCCCTTCCAGGAATGAAGACAGGTTGGAGAGGAGTGAACGACAGACCTGCACCAAGATGGACAGTATTGAAGCTGCGGATGAACAGTAAGTCCAGCGATCATCCCTCCTTTGTATGTTTGTGTCGGTATGATTGTGCGTCAATTTTCTTTTCTTTTTTACGTCCTACTGTAGACACCCCAGTCTAGACGAGGTGCTGTCGTGGGCACGGAGCTTTGAGATGATGCTGCGCTCGCTGGAGGGCCGGGAGGTCTTCCAGGAGTTCCTGCGCTCGGAGTACAGCGAGGACAACCTGCTTTTCTGGTTGGCCTGCGAGGAGCTGAAAAAGGAGACGGATCCCGTGGTGGTGGAGGACAAGTCCAGGATCATATACGAAGACTACGTGTCCATATTATCACCCAAAGAGGTACCGGCTGTATTTGTGTTGAATAAATAGAAGTTAGACACCACTGCCATGCTAGCGACATGGCTCCAATGATGGCAATGTCAGTATATTGTTCGGCCAGTCCACCACTTTGGTTGATAATGAAATATATGTTTGCTATGAAATATAATACAGACTTTATTTCTGACAGTAATGCTTTTCTATAACCTATGAAAGAGTGGTCTATTCTCATGCTCTGTTTGAGTATGACCTCCTGATATTTGGTTTTAGTGAGGCAAACGCTGCCTAACTTTACTTTTTACCCTTTCTCTAACTGGGAATGTTGGTCTTAGCAGTGGCAGAGGGAGTACTAAAACAAGTTTATTAAGTAAATCTATTTACCATGAAAAGTTTAACTATTAATACCACGCAGTAAAAGTCCAGAATTCAAATGTTTACTTTAAGTGAAGAGAGGCAACAGCAGCACAATGTGCTTACATTTCATTATCGTCTGTTCTAATATGATGATGGATAGACATATCCGATTGTTATATTTTGTAAGTAGAAGTCTCTACAGCTGAGTAGCATTTTTTTAAGTGCTTTGGGGCCTTTTATTTCGAGGTACAATGAGTTAGAATATTATACTACTATATTTTTCAAATCTAAACATCATAATAAATCTATAGCTGTTTGGGGCCCTTTTAGGAAACATGGAAGTGTGAAGTTGTATTTATGAGCGTTTCTTGACAAAGCTACAAGCAGCAACACCACAGGCCAAGCATGTCATTTACAGCATGTTAACATGCTAACATTAGCTGCACAAAGCTGTTAGCATGGCCGTGGACTCTTAGTCTTGATCTGCCAAGTTGTTGCCGGATAAATCTCATTTAACTGTTAATGTTTAGCACATCTTCATGTTGAGTCATCATTCATTTTAATGTATAACAACAACTTTATAGATCACTTAAAAAATCCACCATGGTTTTTGAATAGAATTTGCTTCTCCTCATCCCAGGTGAGTCTGGACTCGCGGGTCAGAGAAGGAATAAACCAGACCCTGACGGAGCCCAGCAACCTGATGTACGAGGAGGCCCAGTTCCAGATCTACACCCTCATGCACCGTGATTCCTACCCACGTTTCCTCAACTCCTCCGTTTACAGAGACCTCCTGGCCAACAGGAGGCGCACCTGCCTCGACCCCTAGACTCCTCCGCCCTCCCTCATCGCCATCGTACGCCAACGAGACTACTACTTAAACTTCAATTACTACTATGGTGCCAGAAGTCCGGGTTTGGAAAATCTCTCCCTCTTTTTTGATTGAAAAGACTGAATGACATCCAAGATAGCTGGTTGTTTTTTTATTTATATTTTTTAAGCAATTTATATCCAGTTCTCCACTGGAGCCAGGTCGGCCTTTGCTGGTTGGTTTATTGGTCAATTTAAGACCATTAATGCTGGCCAGTGATTGTTTTGCTAGCAATTTGTGCTGTTTGTTACGGTTGACTGGCCAACCCGCTTGTCAGCTGTCGGTTGAAACGGCCAACCCGATGGCCAGCTGCTGGTTAACTGTGGACAAGGACACCTCAGTCTGTGTGGACAGAAAAAGAGAGAGAGAGAGAGAGAGAGAGAGAAAGAAAGGACAAGCCAACTGTTCCTGTACTGTAATATTTAGACCTCATGCTTTCTTCTCTCACTTTGAATATTCTCTCTCTCTTACTCATGCTTTCATATTGTTTTGTTTTTTTTCCAATTCTGTCCCATTCCTCAGATGTGTACAATTTTTGTTTTTTTTTCTTTACCGTCCAAACGTGACACCTGGTTGTTGTTGGGAGTTGGGGCGTCTCTGCCCGTTTAACCAGTAGAAGCACTGGCTCTGCATGTAACTCTCTCTCTCAACAGTAGCTTGACGATGTAAGCCGCGGACTGCAACCGTTTTTTGAATATTGACATGTATTAAGGCAGGGGACCTGTCGCTCTGTTCGGGTGTCTTCATTCAGTGAAGGGAAAAAAAGTACACTTCTGCCAATTTTTGAGCTTACTGCAGTTTTTTATTGAGGAGATTTGATGGCTTCTGCAGCAAAGGCAGCATCACCTACTCAGTCATTCATCCATCCACCTGTCCATCCATCCGTCCGTCCGTCCGTCCAAGCACTGTCCTTCTTTAGGATTCTTTAACTGGGAGAAGTAAGGGCTAGAATTGTGGTTGGGCAGCTACATGTATTATTACTACCCATGAACTTTAGACAAAAAAATCTCACCACTGAGAAAATCACAATGCCTTTACATGTAAGAAAATGCAGCAAACAAGCGCTGCTGGAGTTTTTCTGGAAAGCAACCACAGTTTGTCCAACGATCCCTACCTCCCGCCTTTTATTTTTCCCCTCCCTCCCTCCCTCCGTCCTCCTCCTCCTCCCATCCAACTCAGACCATCGCAAGCACAGGTTCCCAATGTGGGGAAAGAAACCACCGGCTGGAGAAAACAAAAAGAAATTCGCACTTACTCCAAAATAGTCATCTACATTTTGAAATTCCTGCGCAGAAAAAGAGGGTTTACATTTTAGTGTTTTATGAGCATTATGGAAAGCTGGTTCTACTTTGGAGAACATAAGCAGATGCAGCAGGCACCGATCTAATTGAAAGGGTTTATAAAGCCCTGGCTTTTGTCTGTAAGGCCTTAGCTTTAGGAATGTAGGTAACATGACGGTCCCTGAAGTTGGACGTCCAGTATCACGCTGCAGCCACGTGACCCAGGTGCCAAACATGATGTCAAAGATGCTGTAAAGAGATATCGGATGTGACTTGTCACCAGGTGGTAGAGTCTTGGTTTTAACGGTGCATGTGTGTTTCTCCAGCAGATGGAGCTGGGATAGTGTACGGTAGTCCTTCAGTTAGCTACTGCCCATTAGAGACAGCCTTTTTTTAAACCAGAGCTAGTGAAGAGGGTTGGTATAATAATGCTAACCTGCTATCGTACTGGGCTAGCGGAGAAGTATGTATTGTCATGCAACATGCTAGTCCTCTCAACAAGGCTAACTAGGTCTCAGCATGCTGTAGACAAGCAGCCAGCATGCCTGTGCTAGCCATGCTAATCCTCCATCCCACTGCCAGCCCTCACACACTCTGCTTTGTTTTTTCTTAATCAGACGTTGACAGCATGCGATGATAACGGCTATGTGTGTGTAAGGTAGAGTTACACACTTAACAGAAAAATGTATTTAAAAAAAAAAAAAATTTAAGGGGGTCTTGCCAAATGTCCCATTAACCTTTTTAGTATATAAAAAAGACATTCTGTTTTTTGAAGATGTGAACATTTGAACTTTGTTCCTGGCCTGTGGATGTGCAGTAGAAAGTGCATGAGTGCAGTTTATGCTATTTTGTTTGATTAACTGGGCCTCGGAGTATAATCTTTGTGGATAGCTGACCTCTTGGTTTGGTGGCAGTCTAAAAGTGTCAATGAAACAGTGCCACTCCTCACTGATAAATGTAAGCATCCATGTTGCCATCTCCTTTAACTACCTGAAGTTCACGTGCCAAGTTTGGTCTAGATTAAATTCAAGAGTAGACGGTGAAAGATGACTAACATACTATTGAAATGCAATAGGATCTAGTTAGTGAGTATGGATCGGAAGCTTCTCTAAACTGTGTCCCGCCTTGTTAGATTGTTTTTTAATTGTCAGAAGTTTATCTTATACATTACTAAACACCACACCTTTCAGTGTCCTCAAAAGGTTTGAATGCCACTGTTGGTTTATTCTAGAGACTGGCTGCCTCTAGTTAGCATTTGCAAGTTTTACAAGAGATTTATACAAGAACACAGATAATTTGATTTATCTTTAAAAAAAAAAAGCAGATCCTCTGCTAGAGCTCAATGGGGAAAAAAAGAGTCCATGGAATCATGGGATTTGAGTTTTTCTCCGGACTTATATTCACTTACAGTATTAAAATGCTAACTTGATGAAAATGCCATTATATTACTAAAAGTGATTTCTGTCATAAAGTATTAGTTATAAATTTGTAAAATTGACACTGTAACGTCAAAAAGGCAAGTCTAAACCAATAATCACTAACAGTTTTGCAATGTTCCTTGGTGAAACTATACTATATTTAACCTTTGGCAATACAGTGCTCCCATACAGACTACACTAATACCCAAAAGGTCTTGTTTGAAAACGCTTATCTGCTGCAATGACGAGCTGTGCATGCATGCGCTCAGTTGATCAGAAGCATAAGAATGCAGAGTAATCAACCAACTCTCATTCTGAAGTATCAAACTTGTCAAACTTACTCTCTGGAGCAGTTTTCATTTCCAGGGATGTTTTATTTGGACAACTTTGTAACTTTTTTTGAAAGCCTGTCACTCGTAAGGCTCTCCCGCAGACAAATCCCTCTTCTGCACAGTACAGCTATGTTTCCTTGTTGCTGAGTCCACACAGTTATTAACACGAGAATGTTTCACCAAGAACCAGATCATGAAATCATGGTGCAATTAAACCAAGTTTACATTTATAAATTGTGAGATGCGTGTACCTTATTAAATACTCCGTAACCGTGGGGAGCTAACTGTCCCTAGAGTTAGCAGAGAAGCCAGCAGGTCTCTGCCCAGCGCTGACTCCAAGAGCACTTAACAGGGTTTACAGGGAGGACAGCAGAAACCCAGGTAACGGTGTTTTGCAGCGAGGACAGGCTTACGTCCTTTCCTCTTAATTTATTGTGACTTTTACACAGTGGGGAAAAGTACACGGTTGTTTATTTTTCAATAACTGCATTTCAAATGTAGATTTTACAAGCAATGATGATGATGTGAAGTGATATAGTGCCATCGCTGAGTTTAGAGTTTTGTCTTTAAATTTCCATGGGTTCCAAGTGAGCGTTTTTTTGTTTTTTTTTATGAAACGTGGCTGTGGTTTTATTGACTGCAAAAAAGGTTGAGAGCTGAAGTGTCCTAATGGGGTGGAGGAGGTTTGCGAAGCTTTGGCCTTACTGACACGTTTTATTTTTTTTTCTTTGTATAAAAAAACAACAACAACAACAACAACAAACGTCTCTGTAGGCTTTTCACTACCTCTCATGTTGGTTAATTTATTTCACATCTAGTTGTAAATGTACAAGTTGTTTTTAGATCTACTTGAAGCCTAACACTGTAAACAAAAAAATGTGCACAGAAAAATGACTATGTATATGACAGAGGGGTTAAAGAGAGCTTGGCTTAGTCAACATTTTTTTTTTGTTTGTATGTATGTTTGTTTTTAATTGTGCTGAGCTGAACTAGATTTTGCATCTCTATAAAGAATTCAGGAATCCACTGTCTAAGGGCTAATCCCATTTTTGCCTATGCAAATCTGTTACTGTGGGTGAGTTGGGAAAGGGCGAACTACCGTACCTTTCACCTGTTTAGATGGACCATGGTTTACAATGCCCTTTGCTGATATTCTTCAATCTTATTCAGCAAAAATGTACGCTTATTTTTGTTTCTATATAAATATTTTAGATATATATCTATATATAGAGAGAAATATATATATAGATATATATAGATACATATATAACAAGTAATATACAGAGAAAAATAGTATATGCCTTCGTGATGATAAAAAAGAAACCTTGCTGAAAACAAATAAATGTGTTGTTGTCTGACATTATGTGGCTGTGTGCTGGAGTCTTGGTAAGATGATATTATAGACGACTGGAACTCAACTGACTGTTAAGCGACTGACTAAAAAGTTGACTGACTTTCAGGAAAGACTTTCATTACTCAGGCTACAACACTTGTAGCTGACCCTGTGCAGTATTTCCTTAAGGGGGGGGTTATTTAAGGAGCAACTTCATCATGACTTTCTGTGACAGATATTGTTATCAAGCCCCAGCCTGTGAGGCAAATAAGGTAGTCGAGCCACCCAGGACTTGTCCTTGTCGTTTTTTCACTGTCACAGTTAGTCATTTTTAAAGCAAGACTATGTTACTTTTGCTAAACAAAGGTCATCATTGCAGCTAGTGACAGTGATTAAAACATTGTGTAAAAGTAGAACATTTAGAATGAAGTAATTTAGTCTGAAAACTGACCCAGTGATTTCATTTAAAAGCAAGATCTGAGCAAAGTTGGCTCGCATTAGCTCATATTAGCCACCAAAAGCAAATGGTCACACCCGGCCAAAGTAAAGCAAAGCAAAAACCTATGAGAGTATCAAATTGAGCAAAGGTGCTTTTTACTGCTTATGAATTCAATTTCTTACCTGGAAGAGTCAAGTTGTTTTAATTTGTCATTCAAAAGTTGCATAGTCTTACTTTGAAGGGCTGAGTTGGAGCATGTGCACTGTCCATATTGTACATAAGTCAAATTTTTAAATCAGTGATCCAATGATGAAATAAAAAACAAAAAACACTTTCCATGAAATAATTAACATTTTATCGTTTTTCAGTGGACACTGCACAGTTGTTGGTGTGGATTTGTAATTAAGTGTGTACAGCACCATGTCGTCAGCAAACAACAGCAACTTATTTTTCTATTCTTCAACTTCTTGTTCTTTTTGTAGCTACATCCGGTCAGACTGTCACTGTGCTAAAAGAGTAGCGTTGATGAGGAACACATCAGCAAAAGTGGGCTCACTGTTTTTTTTTTTTTATACTCAACTATTGATAGATGTAAGAAAAGTCAATAATACGTTACTTGCAAGACCATTCACTCAGCTCTTGAGGGCCACTTTAAGCTTTGAGTTGAGGGTTCATTTAGGTCCAAAAGAAAGTTTTTTAATTCTTTATAGAAAACTCAACTCATGAAACGAGACGGCAATGAGAATTGATGTTGTATAGATTTTGTCTCCACAATTCCTCACAGTGCATCGGGGCTAAAGAAACATAGGTTAATCAACTGATGTTGGTATGAAACTCAACCTGCTTTGTGTGTTCCCTCAGTTGGATTTGGTGCCTCTTTAAGCTTCACAACAGACCTCAAGATCTCTTTCTGTCTGTCTGTCTCTCTCTCCATGTACCTCAGTCTGTCTGATTTTCTCTCTCTGTAACATCACACATAAAACACTGTTAATAGCAGTTGGAGCAGAGACGTTCCCGTTTTACAGCAAAAATAACACAGATGTTTGTTCCTTACTGACACCCTCATATTGTCTCTTTTGTACCTCCTCCAGAGGTGTTTGTGCTACTTTAGGAAAGAGATTATATTTGTGCAGGTACCTGGTTGAAGTTGGTTTCAACAGTTTTAGGCAATCACTTTTCTCTTTATTGATTTAGATGCCTAAGCCTCTTGGTTCTTGTCATGCCGTTGTAGATATCACAGTCATCGAGAGATGATCGGCATGTGACAATATAAAGAATTTTACTGTCACTTTATGTGATTTAAAAAAGAAAAGTGACTTTTTTCTATTCAGCATGCTTTTTGCTAAATAAATGAAATAATTCAGTTATTTGCTATAAACGATACTGTATGAGTATGTTTTAAAGTACTGCAGTATGCAGACAATTAAAAATATCAGAAACTCTTTTGAGAGGTTCATATTTTTCTTCTAGTATGTTCACTAATATTGATGGTTATGGTTCTTAATTCTTGTTTCGAGTGTCTCATGAATTGCCAGAATGACAAAATGACCCTCTTTGTATTAACAAATATAGACCATGGTTGGTTGTTTCCACATACATAACTTGCAGAGCAATTTTACCAGGACAGTGATAGTGCAGCAGGCTTTTTTTTTCAAAGGTTTTGTCAGTTAAGCTCAACTTTTCACTGTTTTTCACTGGTTGCTTTACAATTCTTGATGACGACTGAGATCCTAATTGTTTTATTTACATCAAGGCAGGTTAAATAATATCCTTGTGCTCACTAAGGGTCAACAACGTTGTGGGGAGTAAAATGTATTACTTATTATTTTGCCACAAGAAGCAAATATGACCTCAAGGTTTCAGATTTTAAATGTTGGGATGAGAAAATGACAATGTGCTGCCAAAGGATCTGATTCGCTGTTTTAAAGCGCCCTGAGATGCAGTACTCCCTTAACTGTAGCATTGAAATTACTTTCTTATCTTATCAGTCCAACATCTAGCCTCATTTTACAGGGAAGTGACAGCACTGAGCATTAGGTCACTTGTTGGCTACATTGTGAGAAACATTTAATTATGTTGGTGTTGGCAATCTGTGCATGATAGTACAATACACGTGACTGTTGACTGTGAAGGCAGTAGAATCAAGATTAAAGAAATATTTACACCCAAGTCTTGTTGAGAAAATGTGGATTTATTTTTTCTTAAAGACTCATCTTACTTAAGAAATGTACAATAGCTATATACAATTGTAAAATACACTTTCCTTTGCAAGAGTATGATGAGAAGTTTGACACCATTCTCATATTTCTACGTTAACTATGAAGCTACAGCCAGCGGTCAGTTATCTTAGCTTAGCTTAGCTGGGACTAGCTAGTGAAGACTAATGGGGGGAACCACTAGTTTTGCTCTGACCATATCTAAAGTTTAATGAATTATTTCCTTTGTTTAATTCGTACAAAAACAAAGTGCAAGAACAGCTATTTATTGGTGTATGTTGGTTCATGCATCAGACTATCTCATAACGTTTCAAGAAATTGTTTTGCTAAGCTAAGCTAATTGGCTGCTGACTTCAGCTCCATATTTATTATACAGACTTGACAGTGGCTTCTTATCTAACTCTCTACAAGGGAAGTGAATAAGTATACTTCACAAATGTCAAGCTTTTCCTTTAAAAAAAAATTGATAAAAGAAAAAGTAAAATAAGACTATAAAATACAAAGAAGTGAAAACAAGGTTGAATTTGCTTGACACACTGATCAATGAAAGTGTCACAGGAAGAGCTTTGGTGGATAAAATGTGCCAAAATTGTCATCTACCTTCTGTTTCAATGTGAAGGAGTCAAAGGAGTGGCCTGAATATAAAATCACATGTTCTGTTGAACTCAAAATGTTCCTTACAAAACACGTTTTATTTGTCTCTTCACGTTGCTGTTGTGGGGTTTTTTGTCATCTCTCTGAATCATCCACATATAATCTACTTCATGGACATGTAACCCCACAGACCTGAAGACTTTGTAAACAGGCACTGAACATGTTGAGGTGTGACTGATGTGGATTACAAGCAACTATATCAGATCCAACTGAAATTGTAACAGTCACAAAAATCCCGCTGTTAACTATTTATTAACATGTTTTGTACTATTTTAATAACAGTTTTATATCAAGTCATTGTTTTCATTTTATTCCTTTATCTCAAAAGACACAAATATTGTTGTTCATCAGTCTCTAACGTCACATGAATCACCCTCACGTTTACAGCGTGTTAAGTTGTGGTACATTTTGATCTACGGTTCAGTCTCTCTTTGTTTACACAATGACATTTTGCATTTAGAGAAAACTCCAATCTATGGTAACTGCCCTTGAATATCTGTAATTTAAATAGTGCTGCTAGAGAAAGAAATCTTAATGTAACAACTTACAATAAATACTCAATAGATTTTTGCCAAATGTGACTGTGTCTTTCTTTGAATGGAGGTGTGGGAGATAATCCAAATATTTGTTAACATTGTACTGTGAGGGTGCATTTTTTAATTTTGGGTAACTTGCAACTCAACAAATAAAAAAGGTTTCTGCATTTCCTCACCCCTCATATCACTCGCTATGAAAAGGAGGTGGTGTAGCTCTATGGATGGCAGTGATGGTCTGTTGTCTGGTCATTCCTCCACTTTGGTCCAGCGTTAAGTATCTCCTCAACAATCTGATAATCTGGTAATTTTGTACAGACATTCATGGTCCCAAGAGGATGAATCTTGGTTACTTTGGTGATCCTTTCACTTTTCTTGAAGTGCCACCATGAGCTTGACATGTCTCAGGAAATATTGTATTAACTGACACAAAATTTGGTACAGACAATCACTTTCCCTTTAGGATGAATTGTAATAACTTTGGTGATCCCTTAACATCAGGTAAAACAATGTGTCCAACATACCAGACTGGTACATAGGCAATATCAAGGCTGCGCCCCTTTTTGGGAAATGTAAACCAAAGATTCCTATGCATTTCAATGGAATTGGACCTGTAATTGACCTTGTATTTGAAGTTTAAAAGCATTATTTCAAGTTAAACTATCGTTTGTTTTAAATACATGTCTTGGCATTATTTCTTTGGTCCAATGACCCAACTCAGTCGCTTTATATTTCTTATCTTACATCTAAACATATTTAATTGAATCACAAGTTATTGTCGGGCTAAATGTGTCTGTAAATAACCAGCATGTGAGTAGCCAACTGTTTTATCAAGGCTAGGATGAGATTAAGTATGATCCTGCTTTATTGTATGACTGCATACTGCAGTCGTGTCCCGATCATCTCCGTCGCCTTGTGGAGAAGTGAGTAGCTTAGATTTCTTAATAGAGGCCAAAATATCTCAGGGATCACACGGTGGTCAAGATGTCAGAAGATTCTGATGTACCATCTCCTTGCAGTTTTTCCCTGTCCATGTTCATATTCTCTTTAGCGTCTTCCTTTCAAAGAATAAGTAGCATATAGCAAGCCACACTTTCTTCAACTTTCTGGTTTCTTGTGTCTTTTTCTAGTGTTAGTCCACTCCCCTAGTTTATTGTCAAGGTAATAGATTACAGTCTCAAACCACATGGGACCAGACAGAGTTAAGCCTCGGTTATACTTTCCGTTTCGGCACACTGCTGCAGACATGTACAGGACATGCATTATACAATATACACATATACAGCATTGTTTCTTGGACATTGTCTGAAACTACATTGGAGGGTTTTTACTTTATATCCTTTGAAATGATACAGAAAGATTTAAGTGAAATATGGATGTTTGCCATTTGCAGGTAACACTTCTTCTATGGAGTCTTGAGAAATCAAGTAACAAAAAGTGATTGTCCTAAGTTTACCCTCCAATCATAACACACACATTTAAACAATATAGTTGACATGAGGCAGCCTCATTTAAAAACGTCTTTATTTCATCAACCGGATCCAAGATCATGTTTTCAGACTTGTTTACATTCAGACAACAAGGTGAGACCACATGCTGAGGACAGGAGAAGAGGCAGGTTCGTGTGCATGGGTGCTTTTCTCATACAATCCTCTGAATGTTTGTGTTTATGTGTAACTTTCCATACAGTCCTCTCTGTATATGGGCACGAGTATGGGCACTCTCATATGTGTATGTGTGTGTGTGTGTGTGTGTGTGTGTGTGTGTGTGTGTGTGTGTGTGTGTGTGTGTGTGTGTGTGTGTGTGTGTGTGTGTGTGTGTTGTCTCTCTCTCTCTCTCTCTCAGACAGTCTTTTGTTCAGTCGCCTCCGGAGCTGTTGAGACGGATGCTGAGTCCTCCTGGGTCTCGTCTAATCCCTGGCTGCAGCCTCGGTCACCTGACTGCACGCTATCTTTCACCGTGACGCCTGCGTTGGAGTAGGTTGCGTCTATACTCTCATATGGCTCTGATGTCCACTGAGGAGGTAGAAAGAGAGGAGGCAAGGAACAGCCACATTAGAGAAATATTCTTTGTTTATAGCCTTTACAGTTTTTACATCATTTTGCATCCCAAGTCAAAGTAAAAAAACATCCTAAATATGTGTTTTGATAAGATACTATCATAAGAATACTTTCGCCTTAATGGCTTTTAAAACTCACTGCAAGGTTTGTTTCACCTGCTAATCATAGACTGTATATAAAAAGTGGAGGGGGTCACCTTGAGGTCACCCATTGGTTTGTGGACGACTGTTTTAAAGTTTGGCATTTTGGCCGAAGCCATCTTGAAGCCAACTTTTAGCAAAGTTACAAAAGAGGGTGGAGCTAAGTACAACCGAACACTGAGTAAGGAATTTGTTAATCAATACTGAAAACTCACTGTCAAAGGGTTTCATGTTTTAAGATGTAAACACGGACAACTTCCAGTCAATCACAAGGCAGCCACACACTAAAGCATACCCTTCCATTAAAAAGAATGCAAGTTTAAGGCTCTTAACTTTTCATACCCGTTGGTTGCCGCCTGTTCCGAATTAAAAGTGTTGGATTCAACAAGAAACAGACTTCAGTAATATTTTGGAGCATTTTACGAGTAGTACAGGGTAGGAATGTACATTTCGTCCAGAGGGTTTGTCCCCTCTGGTAATGTGATTTTAAAATACAGGCCTCATTCTACCTGAAGTTCTTTGAATATGCTTATAATAAATGTAATGATGATCTGCCCATGATCTTGAAATACCTGTTCTCTTTTCTTCTTTTAATGCTGACAGTTAGATGTGACGATCAATACCACTCTCATGTCTGTACGCTAAATATGAAGCTACATGTTGTTCAGTATGCATTCCTGCAGGCTTGAGTGAATCTTGTAATGAGAGGACCACATTCTGTATAAAGAGGCAGGGACTTTGCCTTCGCTCCCTACCTGTGTGGCTCTGCTGCTGGACCTGTGCGACGGCCCCATGGCGATGTTGACGCTCGAGGAGGACTGCGTATCGGTGGTGTTGCCCCCTTCAGCAGCGGACAGCCCAGAGATAACCAGGCCGCTGGAGAAACTACGCTTCCCAAACAGCAAGCTGAGAGTGGACGAAGACGAGGAGACCTAGGGAAAGACAGCAGTGTTTAGAAATCACTGAGATGCGAGCGCAGAAAAACACAAACAAGCTCATGCACAAACAATTATCAGAGACAGCAGGCTGTGTCTGAGAATAACTTGTTGTCAATAATACACTATAATCACATGCTTTGGCCATCAGCTGTGGAATTGTTTCTTGGATTCATTTTTAAACTAACTAGTTGTAACAACATCAACTCAATTCATGAGTCACATGTAATCAGTAGTTTTACTGATAAACATAACACTACTAAAATAAAGTCGTTGCATGTCTCAGACAGGCACTTTATTAATAGTAACTTGGAAATTCAACTATTTGGCATGTTAGTATGTTTTTTCCCTAACTCTTGAATTTGAATATGTTGCATACAGTGTTTTAATTTAATGTGAATATTACCCTTTGTATGTGGCACCAGAAGTCTTTATATATTTGATTTCAGTCCAATACAATTTCTAACATGCCTTATTTGTGTATGTGAATCCAAGAATTGCAGTATGACCAGACTTCCCAGTTATGAGATCTTCATGTGCTGTAGTATGTTAGCTAACATTAGGTGTTAGATGTAGAGAAGGTGTGAGGAGATGGTACCTGGCTGGAGCGCTGCTGATGCTGCGCTGCCTGGAGCTGTGAGCTGATCCCACCTGCTCCTGAGAGACGAGGGACCTGACCAGAGAGAAACATCATTTAACATTCCCCAGTAAAGGCACACTAAAGCAAGGACGGAAGCTAAATATTATGTGTGTGTGTGTGAGTGTGAATACCTGGGAGAATATAGAGGCTATGGATGTGTTAAAGGACAGCTGACTGTTGGACAGACGCTGGACGAGCCCGTGGGTGGAGCCCGAGTCCAGAATAGGCCCTGATTGGCTGCTGACGGGGGGACGCTGACTCTGAGGCTGCACTGAGCGACTGCGGTACTCCCTCCTGGCTGCAGAGACACACAAAAACACAGAATTACATACTTTTAAAATCTGATATAAAAATAAAACAAAAACATAAAATAATGTAAAACCTGACTGAACTAACACAATGTTTTTGATGATATACAATCAAATAAATCATGTCTTTAGAGACAATAATATTATTATGTACTTAAAATAAACAACATTAAACAGATAAGGTCAGTTTAAGGTTGTCATAGTTTCTCTGAACTTAAGTTTCCACTTCCTGTTTTATTTTGGAATCCCTGCCTCACCTGTGATAATTTAGCTTCCTGTCTTTGTGGTTTTCCCCTCCTTTTTTCTGTGTATAATCTGTGTTGAAGCAGTCTGACCTAAGGTCTTTCCACCTGCTTGTTGTTGTCTGATTAGTTTCTTATTATTTACAGTCCTGTCTTTTTGCTGTTGGTTGTCGGTTTGTACTTACATGGAGTTGTGGCTGCTTGCTACCTTCCTACAGGTCCTGCCTGCTTTTTTGGACTCTCTGATTGTAAGTGTATTCTTTCATTAAATAATTTAACTGCACAAGTCTTTGCTTCCCATTGCTGCCTGCTCTCCAGATCGTGACAAAGGTAACCAACGTTTTAGAAGTGATAATGATTCATTGTTTGTATTACACAGTATCCAAAGCAAACATATTCAATACCGAACGGCCTTAAAAATACCACTTATACTTTAGGGTGCTGAATTGAGCAAAGTTCTTTTCAAACTTTTCATTTGAAAGAAGAAGCATGTGTCACTTAAACTAAAGTTTTTTTTAGTTTCATTTTGTAAATAAAGATGGAAAAGTATTTAAAAAGGAATAAAAACAACCGAAACTATAACTATCACTGTATATATTATCGTACCGGTTAGACTTGATTTTAGGATTATGGTTTGATTAAGGTTCTGGTTAAAGTTTCAGTAAGAGTCCCTGTAGTAAATGTGGTCAACATTTCAACACGCATAGTAAGTGTACCTGCGTTGTGGTGTCTGTGGCTGTGTGTGGTCCTGGCTCTGTGCTGGTAGAGGCTCAGGCTGTTGGACGTGACGGAGGAAGGGCGGTTGTGGCTCAGCGAGGACGAAACACCGGCTCCGCAGTCCACATCCTCCATGTTCACACCACTGTTGCAGCTGGTCAGGTTGTCCTTACGCACCCTGCAGAACACACACACACACACACACAGCTCTGATTTACTTATTCATGTCCACATCAGTGCAAGGGACACAAACTGGCAAAGGACCATCAAAAATTTAGCAAGCCTCGACTATTCCAGCTGGTTAACCACACATAAATAGAGAGATGTTACGTAACTGTGCTAGCATATGTGGCACACACTAGTGCAGCCGGCCTTCTTAAATTAGTTAAATGTGTTCTAGCTGGCGAGGCAAAGCCCATCTCCCCGGCTCCTCGGCTACTTACTGAAATTAAGACAACTTTAACTTAAGGACGATGAAACAGGATTTACAAACTAATCTAATCAAAGGAAAACTCTGCCTCTAAGAAGCTTAAGAGAGTCTCACACACACACATTAGCTGACCTGCAGAGGTTAATGCAGAGCCTGTACAATAAGCTATGCTGAAGGTAATGCGTAATAGAGAGACTGATAAACTAAAGAGAGGATGGAGGAAGAGAGGGAAGGAAGCAAGGAAGGAGTTAAAGCTTTTGGCCGCCCTCCCACTCTGCAGTCCTCTTTCTCTCAAGTTTGCACTCCCACTGGCACTCTGTCTGAATCTAAAACTACATTAAGTTTAAGGGGAAGTCTCTCCCCAGCACTGACTTGGACTAAGTCAATATCTGTAAATCCACAAAGAAGCTCTCACTCAACATTACGCTTCAGTTTGCACTTGATCCGAAATGATTTGCACCAAATACAACCAAATGAACAAAAGAACATTATGAGTTACTATCGTCTCGTGCGTCATCACAACGTTTCTCCTCTTGTAACATCATCTTAACTGGTGTCTTCGAGACTCTGGTGATTCTTTAACAGCTCAAAACACTTAACGTTGTTTTATCAGCTTGATCCTTAATGGCTTCCTAATTCTTGAGAATTTCTTACAAATGTGATGTTTTTTTAACTGAGCAGCAGTGACGAATTGAAACTTACCATTGCGGATGTGATGGACAAACAATACAGTACATTATGTGCTGGAAAATGCCGCAAGTAATAAGATGAATACAACCCACTTGCAGCAGTGATAGCAATATTTATTTATAGACTCCAAAATAACATCATATTTCATAAAATGATATGTCTACCCAATGCATCTTAGCTGCACAAGATAAAAGACTGAGCAATAACCCTCAGCTGAAAGTGGTTACACATGTGACCTGAGGCTGTAGGAAGCATGTGAGGTTTTTTTTTATCTTAAGTGTGTGCTCTAACTCCTGCCAAATAAAGTAAACTTATCCAGAGTATCTTATTCAAGGACCCTCAGAGGCCGATGGTTGTTCCAGGAACTGAACCTGGGACCTCTCGGTTACAGCGGCACTGTCTTTTCTCCCACCTGACAGAATTAAATAAAAAATGACGAGGTGGGATTGAGTCTGAGGAGGTAAGGACGAAAAGGCCGCACCCCTGACTGAGTAAGAAATAGTGTATGTTTTTATGTTTATTAAAAAACTGACCGTAACCATTTAGAGCAGAGCCAGGATCGAATGGCGTCCAGGCTTAAAGCACCTCCTCCGATGCTGCGGAGCGTCCGGTGGGTTCCTGCGTACGATGTGGTTAGTGGTGACACATACCTAGAAGACAATAAAATAAAAGTCATTCTATCAGCAGCAAGGGACCGTTGCACGTAGACAAAAGTTTAAAGATAGGAAGTTAAAGGTGCAGTGTGCTGGATTTAACAGCATCTAGGGATGTGGTTGCAGAATGCAAACAACTGAAACTTCTCTTGTGTGCCAAGCGTGTAGGAGTGCACCTGAAAAAGGCGAATGGCCATAGAGCAAGTGTTTGGTTTGTCCGTTCTGGGCTACTGTAGAAACAAATGGCAAGAACCTTCTTCATATGTAGATGAAGACAGCTCATTCCTAGGTAACCAAAACACAATGATTCTTATTTTTAGGTGATTATACACTAAAGAAAACATACTAATTACTATTCTTTCTTTTCTGCCAATAGACCCCCTAAATGCAACACACTGCTCCTTTTTTAATACAAAAAGTAAAAGATTTTGTTTCTCAGATTTCATAAACATGCATTCTGCAACAACATCTTTAGGCGCAGGCTGAAAACTCACCTCTTCAAGAAGTACTACCCTGAGCCTTCCTCGTAGCACTTATTGCACTCGTATTGTTGTTGCACTTACTGTATTCGTATCAGTTCGCTGCACTTATTGAATTTGTATTTGTTTACTGCACTTATCCTATTCGTAGTAGTTTGTAGCACTTACTATATTCGGATTAGTCTGTTGCAATTATTGTTTTCGTAGTAATTTGCCTCTGCACTATACTTTTGCTCTGGTTTATGCTTTAAGATGCTTGTTTAAGAAAGGAGATGCACTTATGACTTCTGGTGACTAGTAGTTCTCTTGAATACCTATGTTGAATACACTTCCTGTAAGTCGCTTTGGATAAAAGCGTCTGCTAAATGACTGTAATGTAATGTAATGTAATGTAACATAGAGACATTTTCATTAATGCAAACTCTAAATTCAATCGTAAACCCTTGTGATGTTATAGTGCCATGCTCTGCAGATCTTAGCATAGCTGTGGATGACACATACATGGGGTATCCCAGCGGCTGGTCACAGGACGAGTTCACCATGTTCCTCAGCGCCTGCTTCGAGTTCTGGATGCTGCCGCGTTCTGGGTTTCGGTTCCGTAGAAACACCAACTCCTGCTGCTGGCCCGCCCACAGACCTCGCACACACTCTTTATTTATCTACAGAAAGAGATCAGATCATATATTAATTATCCAAATTACTTTTTAAAGGACCATTAGGTTTTATCATCCTCTATTGGAAAACAAATAATTATGACAGATATTAAAATGAGTGAATGTATTAGTTTTAATGTCATCCTTCCATCACTAAACAGCTTAAACTGTATGTGGCAGCTAATTAAAAATAAAGAAGCGCACTAAACAAAGTAATTATGCAGAGTAAAAAAGATGAATCAATATTATTGAAACCCACACAGATAAGAAACTACTTAAAGGAACTTTTGGGGAATACACTTACTGGCTCTCTTTCTGAGAGTTAGAAGAGAAAATGGATACCCGGCTCATTTATTTATCTGTATGTGAAGCTACAGCTAGCTGGTGTTTCCCTCGTTTCCAATCTTTAAGCGAACCTGAGCAAATGGCCTCCAGTCAGAAGCTGCATATTTAAAGGATATAAAGGACATTTGGGCAGAATACTCTTATTTGCTTAAGCTTGCCCGGCCCTGTCTGATGGAGGCAGAGTCTGCACCTCTAACTAACACATAATATCTTGTTTGTTTGTAGCTGGATTTTAA
Source organism: Anoplopoma fimbria (assembly GCF_027596085.1). NCBI lineage: Eukaryota > Metazoa > Chordata > Actinopteri > Perciformes > Anoplopomatidae > Anoplopoma > Anoplopoma fimbria. Next base: position 8,645,673 of record NC_072454.1, on the reverse strand, counting down.
GCTGTTTCCATTCTCCGCGCTAACCTAATTGAGCTGGCAGTAGCTTCACATTGAGTGGGAAACATAAGTGGTATCAATTTCCCTAAATGTCGGACTCTTCCTTTAACATCATGCTATAATATTGGAGTTTAAACTTCAAGAGCTGCGGGTTAAGCCGAAATTTGAGCCCTTTGCACTTGGTCATTTTGTTATTATGTTTGTGCTCATATTTATGCTCATTCATACTCATAGAAAAGGTCATTGTGATGGTTGTTTGGTACCACACCTCTCTGATGAACTTTTAAACCTTGTCTCAGTTATTATAGGTAGGATGTTTTTCATACTTTATGCACACTACAAAGCTCTTTGGCATTTCTCAACATCTCACTTTATTCTTTCACTTTGGGTAACCACATTTTCTCACCCTGAAATGATGAATACTTCTCACACATCCAAACCACAGACACCCTCAGCCCTTTTACCTTGATGACCTTGAAGCTGAGGTGGCGTTTGTACAGCATGATGATCTTGTACTCGTCCGTGCCGTCGTCGATCATGTGCCTCAGTGTGAGCAGAGTGTCGCGGCTGGAAAGCACCGCCTTACGCCATGCGGGGTCACTCTCGTGGCAGATGACCAGGCTGCTGCGGTAGTTTGTGATGGCTTCGTACAAGATGGAGGCCTCCTCTGTCTCCTCCAGGCAGGTGAAGTGATCCTGGAAGGACAGGGAAGGCATGATGGAGGAAAGTGGAGTTGTGATCAGATATTAGGGAAAATGAGAAACGACCATCAGGAAGATATCTTTAGAAACTTGATAGGATGCACAAGTGTGTCAACAATTTGAGATAAAGTTTTACAATCCCAGAGTTACAGCAGCAGACATTTAAAAAGCACATCACACTTTACCTGATGCAGTTTGAGGCTCATTCTGACTGCAGGAGCCACAACCTTCTGCAGGAGGTCAAGATCAGAAAAAACCCACTCGTCTTTGGTGGCGATGCGGAAATCTCCTTTAAACAGGGTGTTGAAACCGTACAGAAAGGATTCCAGACTTTGTGATTGAAGGGAGAGATTTGTGGAGGAAAAATATATATAGAGAGAGGGGGAGGGGGGAGGGGAGGGGGAGAGATTATGAAACTATTGAATATTTATAGAATATAAACCACACAAAGTCAAAAAGTCACAGAGTGCAGTGACCAGTATCTGTTAGCTGCCGATGCCCCCCTCTGGTGTATCTGTCATACTGCAGGTCTATATCTACTGCTAATGGTAATATTAATGGTACTTTTTCAGCACATTTTCAACCACTTAACTTGGATAACTATGTGTCAAATTTGCATTTATCTAATAAACATGAAACCGAGACAAAAACTAATTTTCATCATTAATGCAGAAAACCACACTAATACAGTATAAAGTACTGCATTAACAGTGGTATATTGTTATTTTCCTGATGTGTTTTGACATTTTCTGTGGATGGTTTTAAGTTAATTTGTATTTCATTAATCAGTTACTTAATAAATTCAAGTCAAACTTTCTATAAATCCCTAAATCATAAATTTGTCTCAGAGGGCTTTACAGATTTGGGTACATTATGGTCAGTGTTGCTTTCATTGTCGCTTGAAAAGAAGAAGGAAATTGTTTTCAATCGAAGGAATTTCTGCATAAAAACATACATGTCAAGACCCAATTGGACCCCATTAAAAGCACAATCATTGTTAGTCCATAGTAAGAGTTTAACCCGTGAGTCAATGAAATCCTCATGGCCTACAGAATAACTGACTGTTGTCACATGACTCGATCCAGAGAATGATAACAGGGATTTTATTAATAGTTCTGTGTTGCTCTTTGGTTTAAACAAGGTTTACCTGTTGGACATGTTGTGTGATGCCGTGCCGAGGGATCTCCTCCCCAGGACGGAGAGAGCGTAAGACAGGGTCACCAAAGGAGAGTCCTCATCACTGTCCACCGGCTGGACACAAACACAAAGACAGGGAGACATGAAGCTACTGGCACATGGGACAAAGATACAAAAGTTAAGTACAGATTCTGCTAATTTGTTATCTTCTTCTTATTCTTTTTACTGTAATGCACTCATTCCACATTACTGAATAAAACGCTGAAACAATTAGTCAATCAACAGATAAAAAATTAGCAATGTTATGCGCTTTTTGATTTTAGAGGAGCATTTTATTGAAGTTTTCCACTCAAAGTGGACTTTTTCCTATTTCATTTTTTTATTAAAATATTTGATATACAAAGTGCAGCGCTGTATATGTTTAGTTGTTGCTGTAGGGCAATAAACCGTTTGCGGAAACAACTATTTAAATATGTCAACATGGGCTTTGGGAAATTTTTATGGGCTTTTTTTCCACTATTATCTTGTATTTTTAAGACGAAACAATTAATTAAAGTGAGAAAAATAAATACCATTAGTCGCTCTAACCCATAATGAAGTGTGATAGAATAATCGTTAAGGGATATACCGTCTCCATCTTCCCAGCACAGTGCTGGATCCACTCCAGGTAGACGTTGCAGAAGCTGGCCCGTGTCACGCCCTGCAGGCAGTGCACGTAGTCTTCATCGATCTTCACGCTAAAGACCTGAGGGTCGCGCTCGATGTGGTGCCACTTGGTGTACGACTGCAGCGCCTCCTGAGCGGTGACGTCCTTGAGCCAGGTGGACAGTTTGGGAGAGTGGATCAGGTAGTAGATAATACTCTGAGGGGAGAGGGGGAGGAAGGGAGGGAGGGAGGGAGGGAAGAGGAGGAAGGACCAGACGAAAGCAAAATACTAAACACAAGGAAAGAACAAGAGAGAGAATTTGACTTTGTAGCTGCTGACCACATCTGGAGTTACTTTTGGCAAGCTGCCATTTGTAATAATGATTAATGCATAAGACACTGGATCATCCATTTAATAGTTTAACCCTTTGGCCGGCAAATCTTTAAGAGCCAGCTGAGACAAGTGGAATATTACATTTCAGTCCGCCACTGTAGAAAGAGTGATTGAATATTACAAAGGCTGATGCCTTATCAAAGCTGTACAAGGAGTCTTTCAATACCACTGACTCGGTATAATCAGAATAATTAAATGACAGCTTAAATAAACCAAAAAAGAGATCCTGCAGTATGATTGTGTGTTCTAACATTCTTTAATCAGAAAAAAACAGAACAAACGACACATAAAATAATAATAGTTTTTCAGGTTTATCTGGAATGAGTGATTATTTATTGCTATTTAGTTTTGCTGTGAAAATGTTTTGGCATCTACATAAAACTGCTAGAAAGGAAGAACTCCTACCACATATTAATGAGCTAAATTCAGCATATATCTTGATCTAGGCTTTTGTTAAAATGAGTTCATAATTAAACACTTGACTCGCTGGCATAATCATGGGAAGTTTATCTCAAACATTAATGTCAAGCTGGAATCTTTAAGTAGTAATGTTTTGCGGGAAAGAACACACACACTAAAAAATGTTATATACAAAATAACACATTCTCCTGCACTTTAGATATTTTACTCAGATAAATCTGAGCAAGTTACTACTTTGCAGTGTTCATTTTGACACAAAGTTGTGTATCGAGAGACACAAAATTTAAAAAAGGCTACAGAACCTGACAGACAAATGATAAATATAAATAGGTTGCCCAGTAAAATAAGTTTGCCCTGTTAAAGGGGCAATACTTTTTTCCATACTGATTACTTTAATTATCTCTTATTTTATTCTTTCTGCAAGTCAAAGGCTAAATAATGAATAACTTTGTAATTTTAATGTGATATTCTGTTTTTAGGGTGACTTTGTAACATCTGTCAAGGGACTACAGATGAAAAATCTTGACTAACTCTGGTGCATTTACAGAAATAATTTATTTACGTTCACTGTCCCTACCAAATAAACCAATAAATTAAATTAAATAAGCTTCAGTCATATACGGTACCAGTCAAAAGTTTGGACTTCTCATGCAATGGTTTTTCTTTATTTTTTTTAATTATTTTTTTTCTACATTGTAGATTAATATTGAAGACATCCAAACTATGAAGGAACACATATGAAATGATGTGGTAAACAAACAAATGCTCAACAAACCAGAATATGTTTTTATATTTCAGATTCTTCAAAGTAGTTGAATGAGAAGGTGTGTCCAAACTTTTGACTGGTACTATAATAGTACGACATCTGTAGAATGCACGTACATAAACAGATACAAACGAAACGTACTTTCAGGTAGTAGGTGATGAGTAGCTTCCGGAGATCGTACACCTGCAGCATTGTGGCGGCGTTGTTCTCACTGATGCTGTAACCCTCCAGCAGGTACTTGGTGGCCATCACCTCCCAGGCCAGCCAGCGCAGGTTGAAGGCCGCATTGCACGACAGCATGTGGGGCAAGTGACCCGGCTCACAGCAGCAGCACGCGTCGTCTTCCTCCACTCCCTCTGTGATGGCCTCCACCTCTCGCTGCTGGCAGTATGTACCTGGGAAGGAGAGCGATGGAGATACTAAGTGAAATTTGCGAGTTAGTCTATCATTCATTCAGAGAGAAGGGTGGAGAATGGGAAGGAGGTGTGAAGGGGCTGTGGATGGATTAAACTTTACCTCTGAACTCCAAACCCCTCAGCTGGAATGTGACCAGCCCGTTGCCGATCTCGATGAGGTGGACCAGGGCGTTGAGGTAGTCAGACGCCAGGATGAAACAGTCTCCGGCGCTGTAGTTTCCCCATCGGCCCAGCGTGAGGTCACCACACAGTGAGTGCTGCAGCGAGCGGGTCAGATACTCGTAAAAGATGGAGTTTAGGTTGCTATCGTCACATCCTGCGAGAAAGAAACAGTCAGATGGATGAATGAGTTTGTAGAAAGGACAAAAAAAAAAGAAACTGGCTGATTCTAAACTACAAGAAGTTAATTCGTACCTTTTTCACAGTATTGACACAGTGAAGATATCCATCAAACAATGTATCTCAATTCAAAAGCTTCAAAAGCAATCTTTCATATGTAACTGAATGATTTAGGGAGGACATTTTAAAAAGTGCTGTTAGAAAGAGCTCACCTGTCTCTTTATCTACTTGGGACACCAATCTGCTGTTAGAGTTGTCAATACGCTTTGTGCTGTAATAGAAGGAAGACAAAAAACTGTTAAAACCATAGACTGTTGAGCCCAAGAAGAAGTCAAAAGGTACCATTTTTGCTATGGTGAAAATTGGTTTCATGTAGAATAGGGTGAATAAAATGTTTCAAGTGACGTGCGAATGGCTATACATATATCTTCTTGAAATTATTTAGTGGACTGTATTACCATTGTGAAGTTTCTGAAAAATAAATTTCAAGATTAAAGTATTTGTCCTCTTGAAGATCTTAAACTGCATGTTATTCGATGCTGTCTACTGATCACTGTAAAAAAAAAAAAACTCCACAGCCACCAGAAAAACTTGAAACCAGATATTTGAGACTAAACTACTCTGTAGTCTCAGTTGTTGTCCATGTGGTATTATTTGTTGACATGTTGTTTGGCTGAGGTTCACTTTGCCAAGCCTGCACAACTACTACTCCCTAATACACCAACATCTGACCCCAGCATAGATGTGAGATATTAATGTCGCTATTTCCAGACAGCAGTGTCTAAATATAATCACAGGCTGCTTCAGTGAAGAACACTGAAGTTTACACAACAAAGCTGCAGGAGTATTTTTGGAGTGCTCTCAGCGAGCTGAAGTACAAACACTCTCTCACATCAACAAGTAAAGAGGAACAGAGGGGTTAGGTTGTGTAAATGCGAGTGACACAGTAGGAGGGTGTCTATCTGCTAATCTGTTTAGCTCAGCTCTCAAGGATGGGATTGATTTCTCTTCCAGTGAATAAAAATGTTGATGTTATTATTAAAATTTGTGAATTATATGAAAGAAAACATTAGCCAATTTCCTAACACTTTCCGACTTCCCTACAGTGTTCGTGGCTAGTATCACAATGCCCTTCATTTCAACTGAAGCCTTAAATCTTTAAAAGCAGGACACAAATACATGCTTTTATTTTAATTTTTTTTAAAGGCTCAGTAAGATCCTGAAACAGCGAGGCACTCTAATCTTTTGAAAACGTCACTCAAACAGGATGAAATAGTGCATTTGTTTGTGACTATTTTCAGCTGCAGATTAATACACATTTGCTGTGATAATGAGTATTTATAGCAGCAGGATGATGTATGTGAGATTAACTCAAAATAGTAATCATCTAAAGAAGTGCATCAGTGTGGCTCGTTCAAGTTTTTTATATTTTTTGTCAATAGCACAGAGTAATAAGCAACTGTATATCAGACTGTCTAAAAGTAGTTGTTAGTACTATTAACTTTGCATTGTTGGTTTGAGTCTGATCATGGGATTTGTTGACAATTTGGCCAGTTATTTTCTTTAACTAGCAAGCTTTTCAAGATTTCCTCAATCTAGACTCAATCATTTTCACACACCAGGAGGCTGTTTGACAAACTCACTCCACACTCACTCGTCGGGACCTTACTTGTAGTTTCGTTCCCAGAACTTGATGGGCCTCGGATATGAGGAAATGAAGATTGCGCTGCCCAGGAAGGGAGCCAGCGGGGTGTAGAAAACGGTGGTGAGCAAAGTCTGGAGCAGCAGCATGGCTGAGTCTGTACACGCACACACACCAGTAAAGGAAAGAAAAGCAGGTACTGATGCACTCAGACACACACACACACACACACACACACACACACACACACACACACACACACACACACACACACACACACACACACACACACACACACATATACATATACAGGTCTTAGAGAAAGGATACGAGGCACTGCAAAAGGCTGAGCAAAGGCATGAAAAGCGCTGCCCCAGGCGATCTGCCAGGGAGCGATGTAAACCAAGATGAAATGGAGCTTCAGCAAAAGCTCACGCATCTGTACAGAAACAGAAACAACACAGTCAGTGGCCAACAAACAGAGCTCAACAGTTATTTAACTCAAACAACCGTTGTCACATAGCCAAATGTGACATATATTTCATCTCTCCACAACACCATAAAGGTTGATAAGACCTCTGTGATCAAACGCTGGCCTGTACAACTAATCTCCACCACTGAAAATGTCATATATTCATGGTTTCATACATTTTAAGTCAAGATCTTCAAAAAAGTCTTCAACAGAAAGTTGCGCGAAGGACAAAAAAAAAGAATTCAAAGAAAAAATATGGTTATGTTACTTTTAATCAGATCACAATACAGTCTTCATTACTGATTGTTTTTAAAGGAGTCGTCATTTGTGATTAGGTATCGCACTCCCATAAAGTTGAAGTACTCAGATGAGACAGAATTAGAAAAGATAAGATTTTAGTCCCCTACATCAGTCAAACTGCCAAAATACCTGATCCTACAATTCCCCTCATGCAACTCGGTAGCATCTTATTGTTAGACCCTCCATGACACGTGAACGCCCACGTCTTTGTAACAAAAACTTTCTGTCAAACGTGAACAGTTTCATGCCAGAGAAGAAGTAACCTTGATGACATCACTATGACATCATCGTTATGTTCCCAGACTTAATCAAGGACATCACAAGACTGGGTGGGACCCTCCATGATGAGTAAATGGATCTCTGTTTAAAAAAAGTGGGAGAAGAGTCCCTTTAATTTAAATTGTTTAATAATGACAAAGGTCAGGGAGAAATCTACAAATCAGGACTGAAAAAGAGGTAAAGATTTGATGATCAGAATGTTTGCCCTCATGTCTTTCTTTCTCTGTGAACTTCACTTGTTCCTATTTCTGAGTACCTTTTGGTTTCTGTTCACATTTATCACTGTTTGTGTGTGTTTGTAAGATTCTACCTTATGGAAAACAATAGACATGATGAAGAAGTCCAGCAGGAAGCTCTCGGAGGCGTGTGGACAGTCGAAGTGGAAAAAGACGAGTGTGAAGAGCAGAGTGAGGAACTGGAAGCTCGGGTCGCAGAACGATGTACGCAGGAGTTTCAGTCCAGCAACTGTTGTCAGGAGAACATCGCAGCTGCAGGCGGCACAAACAGGGGTTTAGACATCAGATTCACCAGGTGGTTCACCACACACACACACACACACACACACACACACACACACACACTGGATAGACAAGTAGACATATGTGTGTGTTATGTGATGCTGTGTGTTTGTGGCTGCGTGTGTCCACTCACTGGATTCCCAGCTTCTTGCGATGACTGAGGGCGAAGCCGTCGTTAGTGAGTGCGCTCAGCACGATGGCGGGGTACACCACGTACTTCTCAAAGCACAGGAGCCCCACGTACAGACGCTCGAACCACATCAGCACAGCGTCCTCTGCAACACAAGCAAGAATAACGAAATAACACAAGCAGATCAGAATCACAGCTTTATAGAGCAGAGAGAGACCTAGTTCAGGGTTTCCTTAAGCATATATTTGTTGTTAATTAATCATTACAATCATGATGACAAGAGATTTTGAAAAGGAAAGACCCTTAATTCTGCCAAGAAACCAACTTTTTTCCAATGAAAGTTCGCCCTGACCTCCCTCCAAAGCTACTCTTGTAGTACTACTTGTTATGATCATAAACATATCATATTTTATGTAAACAACAAACATGGCTATCCGGGACGAGTTAAATGATTGGACGGGCTTCTCACAGTCCTACACAGCCACAGATACCAGATTTTTTTTTGTCAGAGCATTTGATTCATTGATTGCTGTCAGTATATCTTTAACAGAATATCTCAATAACTACTGAAACATTTTTGTGAGATTTGACATTTTGAATTATGCAAAATTAGATGCCATTTCATCAGTTCGTGGTCAGGTAAAACATTTAGAGTACAGTGTGTGTGGCTTTGATTTTTGTGTGTGCCCTCTGTTGCTTTCTGAACGATCCAGGTAACTACATTCTTATTACTGTATTTACTCTGGACTCTTTACAGTAGGCATGCTGACCTCTGGGTTCAAACTGATGGTACTCCTTGGTCTTGAGAACCGGATGAGAAATCCACAACCAAGGGTGATGCTTCCTCAGCTGGGGGATCAGGTAGTGGGTTACAAACCCCACAGTCCCCGCCAGAGCGTACAGCACGATGGTCACAAAGGGCTGAGGACAAGTTGGTATGTAAGGAAAGAAACGTGATAAAAAATAGATAATTAGACAAAACACAAGAATTAGTATTCCTGCAAACAGCGACAGAGATCAAAATCGAGGATCTCACCTTGAGAGACAGAAACACAGTACTTGCAGTGATGGCGAAGGTTAGGATGTAAGCAACAGAGCACACGACTACGTCCGACAGCAGAATCTCCTTCTGCAAAGCACAATAGGGAGAGCAGCAATCATTAATAATCTACACTGGATGAAAACACATTCGTTTATCACCCTCATTAAGAGGTGAGATTATTTCTGTCTGATCGTTCTGAGCCTTCGATTTCTGGAGATCAAATAAGTAGCCGCTCGAGAAGATTTAAAGGCTTCAAAATCCCCATTAATACTGTAAAGGCTTGTTTTTCCTCTGATTCATAATTCCCTGTAATCACACACAATGATCGACAGGAAGAATTGTTTTATAATCTCGCCTGCACGCTGAGTTACAACACTCTGCCCTCTCATGCACTGTATTTATGAATTCCACAAATCAGGTGCATAGTGATAATTAGCAAACAATAAAAACTGTTTAATTACTGGTCAGAGGAGTAAAAATAACACTCATCATCATCTTATCTATGACACAGACACATTCAATCAGTTTATTTCTACATATTCCTCTTTAGTTACCATCGAGTTCTGCAGTTTCTCAGGCAGTGGGTCTTTACTCTCTGTGTCTTCCTCCTCCTCTTCCTCACTCTCCACCAAAACCGGCATTATCTTTGACTTAACCAGAGATCTGTAAATAAAAGAGTCACATGTGTAGGAATGAGAGGATGCTATTTGTTGAGTAACATACAGAGATTGCTGTTACAAACCTTAAATCAACTGACAGCAAAAATAAAAAGAGGAAAAACATTTGATTTTAATAAAAAACATAGTTTGTCTTCTTATTTTGTATTTCAAACATTTTTTTATTTGGCTTTTAACTGCTTAAAAACTTGCCTACTTGAGCAGAAGTCATGAAAGTATTCAATAAATGATAAAGAGTTTAGTATAAACATCAACCATCTGCCTTCGTTTCTTCGATTAATTCAGCTCTATTTTTTCCCATGCACCTCTCTAATCTTTACATAAAAGAACAACCGTAAGCCAGTGTGGGCATGCAAACACACACACACACACACACACACACACACACACACACACACACACACACACACACACACACACACACACACACACACACACACACACACACACACACACACACACACACACTGATACTCACAGTAGCACGGACGGATCGCTGCTTTGTCGACTTAGGTGGTAGGAGAAGACCACCAAAAGGCCACAGAAACCAGAGAACAGAGCTGGAGTGTGCTGCTCATCCCACGGCTCCTATAACCAGACACACACAGACACACACACACACACACACACACACACACACACACACACACACACACACACACACACACACACACACACACACACACACACACACACACACACACACAAACACACACACACATACCATACCGGTATGAATCACAACATCATGCACTTTTAAATCCAGAACTGCTGCTTTTAGATCTTCACACTTTAAGAGCTTCTTCCCTCCAGGTGCAATCGTGCAGTCACTTTTGAAGGATGACTAGCAACACTTTGTATGTTGCTGCAGCTCTATTTGGATACATGAGTAAAATTGCCTTGCTGCACGTAATTTATAACTGAACTCCCTGTCATCTTTTATTATTTGAAAAAAATGTCTCTTACCTATGCTCTGTTTTGTTTTTACATCCAGTTAATTTGTACCTTGAGAGCTCCGAAGCAGAAACCGTAGAGCAGAGACAGAGCCATCAGACTGCGTAGGATGCCATAAACTGCAGAGATGAGACTCGTAGCAGCTGAGACACACAAATGAGAGTGAAGATGAAAATACATGAAGTATTATTAAACAGTGATAAATATAGCATGTACTGTCGTCTTAGTTTTATGTTTTTTGAAAGCACTAAGAGGATTCCCCTTTACTTAGAGGCCCTGAAAATGTATTTTCTCTTTCACTAAGATTTACATTTTCAGGGGCTTTAAACATTGAATACATATTAAACCGGTTTAAGATAAAATAAAATAATCCTTTAGTCCTACAGTGGAGGAATTTGCATTGTTACAGCAGCAAAGGGAATAGTGCAATAACTAAAAACATCCTAAAAAACACACACACACACACACACACACACACACACACACACACACACACACACACACACACACACACACACACACACACACACACACACACACACACACACAGGCATCAAACCAGAGCCACAAATCCACAAATGCATCCAGCAATTACAGTTTACAGTAAAAACAGAAAATGTAATTGGTCCACCAAAGCAAGCATTACTGTAATACAAAGATTAGAAACAGTTTTACCAACCTGTCCCTCCAAAAAAGTGCATGTCAATCTGCTCCAGCAGGTAGATGGTGAAGGTGTTGATCTGAGGGAAAAGGCCCACCAGGAAGGTGATCGGGAAGCAGTAGGTAAAACCTGTTTAATGCATTAAACAAAAGACATTTCTTAGTATCTGCAAAAGGTAGAATCAAATGATGTTACTGTGTCTCTCCTGGCACATTTATCCTTACCCACTAGCAGATCTCGCAAGAAGCCCAGTGCGTCATGGCAGACGATGGTGACCCCGTACAGGGTGGAGACGGGCAGGTCCTTCCTCCTCAGCAGCTGCTCCAGCGTCCAGATCAGAGCACAGAAGATGCAGAAGTAAGCCGCTCGGCTGTAGGCCACCAGCTGGTTGTGACCCTGGAGACACACAGAGGAACACAAACAGGTTAGGATGCTTTTAAATGCAACTAATACAGAGTTTGGTCATGTTGGGTTGAATGCCTGTATGTCAGAAAAATGAGACAACAAAGAGGACTCCAGAGTGGGCATATGCTCTGTAGACACATTTAGGGCTGGGTAATAATTTAATTTGATAATGTATCGTTTATTAATGATATTGAATCATGATGGAATCATATATTGAGATATCATGATACACAATTACTTTGTCTAACTTGATAATAACAACCACATACTAATTCAAATGTTTCAGAAAATCTGATTAAACTCAGTTAAATCCCTAATCTGATTACTCTGTATTAGTGTCCATGCATGTAAATACAGTAAGTCTAAATCTAGAAAGACTTGTGTATCTTTAACTTCACTTGAACCTGTTACGTTCATTTTGCACTTAAGTTAATAAACAAAGGAGAAAATACTCAGCACTTTTCATTGGTCATATATTAAAATTCACACAGGAGTATACAACAATAGGCCTAATTCATGTGGTTATTCAATATGGAGAATTTATTGATTGAATTAGCAGGAAAAAATGCTATATTATGATATATATTGTTATGGAAATATGAATTGAAAAGATTTCGTCCATATCAACCAGCCTATGTCAATAAAACATAGCAAAAGTATAAAATTGAAAAGGGAACCATTTTCAAATTCACAACCTGATACGCCAACATGCATCAATGGAGAGGTCACAAATTGAAAATAACCACTGGAGGCATAATGGATATATGCATATAAGTTAAACAAATATTGGTAATTATTATTGCAACCCAATATGATTATTTCAAAGAAGTTTGCTTGGTCTTTATTCTGATAATATTTCCTCTCAGACTCACATGTGTCGGTGAAGCTGCATCTGGTTGAACACTCTGGAAAACAAAACAAAAGAAGCCAATCACCATTTGTATATTAACATAAAAAAAGAAATAAAACAGTATTGTTACATGTCGTGCGTGTTCAACAGAGAGGAAGTGAGGAGGAGCAAATAGGAACTGGCAACTCCATGGCCAGTTTTACTTTTCATCTACATCAGGTCACCATAAGCACATTTTGAACTCACAAATCATTCATTCCTCAACGCAAGATGGTTTAAGAAGTGAAATGGTGTTCCTTAAAAACACTCAAAATTCAGATAAATTGCTCAAAGCAATGGTTAAACAACCTTCTACTGAGATTTTGTATTTTTCTTACCTTCAGTAAGGAATACTGGCAGCTGGCGATGACCAGGCAGAACTGGAAGACCCAGAAGTCTTTGAAGCAGCCGTGGTTTAGAAGCACGAATCCCAAAAAGGAAACCAGAAAGGCCATGAAGACTGCAACTAGATTCTCCACAACTTCTTGGTTTCTATACAAAACCAGCACACACAAAGGCATACAGAGGTTAAACTGGTGCATTTAGTAGCTTATTGGACATCCGCTTTATAGCACATTCTTTAGCAAAATTGATGACAGGTAGACATTCGAAGATGGAATTACTGCTCAACTGCTGATTAAAGTGAAAAGACATGATGCTTATTTATCTAATTGGAAAGATATAAAACAAAAAATGACCTAAAAGGACGATGTTCTGAAGAGTTTCGAGTGTTTTAGAAATAAAGAGACAAGACAACAAATATCCGGTGACTGACCTTCTTGTGGGTGAAATCAGCTTATTCAACAGAATTTGCAATAGCTTCATCACAAATGTCTCCAAAATGCTGTTGTTTCTGAGCTGAATAACATGTATGATTTTATTTCTAGACTCTGGATTTCTAAACTTGTGGAAACAACGGTGGAAAGAGTTTGCAAGCAGTTTTTGAGTATTACCTGTCCAGGAGAGCAAGCAGGGTGAGTCGGTCATATAAAAGGTTGATCACTTTCCCAGGAAACACTTTGAGTTTGTAATAAATCTTCCTGGTCGGTTTCTCCTGAGTGGACGTCTCCGACGACTCGTCCAACGAGTCCTCTTCCTGACACACACAAAACACAGTCAATTCAAAACACAGTTAGGATTATTATAAGTAGACAGTAGAACAACGTATTTTTCACTATGTGCAATACCCACAGGGTGGTGCATTAATGATTCAGCAGAGAGTCTGTGTCTGCATCCAGCAGTGATGTAGACTGATTCAGGACGGTTTATTTGGTTACTGTTTCAAACAGCAGCAGGGTCTCGTATTTAAAACCTTAATCGTTTACATCCATGTGTCCTTGCTAACAACCTTCTTGTTCACTCACTTTGTTGGCACATTAATACATTGCTTGGCATGTTTTAACCACCAACTGTTGATTGGTGCAATAGCATGAAACAATCCAAAGCACTGTGTATCAAGTCAACCGCGTGCATTCACGTGCACGTTGATCCTTGTGTGCATGCACAAAATACAACAACAAAAAAGTGACCCACTTCTATGGACTACTAGTGGTCAAAAACCCACAGGGTACCTCTAAATAATATTGGAAGAGCCCTAACTATTGGTATGCAGAGCAAAAAAGAAAGCAGATGGACACCTGAAATATCTCGGGGTGCGTCCTTCGTGGCCGAAGCCTGTGTGCAGGGATGATGCGTCGCTGGAAAGGGCAGTCAGCATGACCGCCTACCAGGGCGTCCTGACACTCCGAGTTGGAAGAAGTTGACAGCAGGTCACTGAAGACACACACACACACACACACACACACACACACACACACACACACACACACACACACACACACACACACACACACACACACACACACACACACATGCTCATGTTAATCTGTGGAATAAACCTGATTACATAGGCAGTGATGATAGTTTAGGAGGAGATGGAAAAGGGCAATAAGGTAAGAGGAAGTTAAGAAAAGCATGTTGAAATAGTGGAGGAGAACATGCAGGTAGACAAAGCAGGAAAAGGAAAAATGGGGTGAATATACAGTATGGTATTATTTGTTACAGGTAAAGGAAGAGATGATGAAGAGGCAGAGGAGAAGATTAAACAGCAGTACCACATGTTGCCAGTGATGAGCTCTGCTCCTAGCGGGAGGTTGAGAGCTCTCTCTGCATACAGCTTACGAGGCCTGTCTCCTGGTGAGTCAAACACACACATTCAACTTGTCAGTGTATTTCTCTTTGGATGTGCGATAACTGACATCCAGCTGATGAGTGGCTTCATTTATTGTGTGGGATTTCATTTTTTGGGGGGGCGCTACAGACAGATATCTGAGAGACTGAACTATAACTGTAGCTGTAAAACTAAAAACTCAAAAGCTGAACATCTTGGAGCCTTTTCAGAAAAATGTAATTTAATCCACAAGCTTTTGAGCTGACTCAAAAGTGGAGCCATCAGCTACTGGCAGAGACTCACACACATACTGTGTATTTGTTCAAAAGATCAAAATACTATCAGACTGTCCAGCACAAATAGACTCCTAAATTATGGATGGAGTCTATTTGCTGCTGCTGTTGTTGTTGTTGTTTGGATGTCCAGGGCAAATGTATAGCTGGGACTCTCTTAAATCTTATTTTAAAGCTTATCATGGACCTGGATGACTGCTAGATGTGACTCATGAGTTTGCCTCCGGCACAAAAAAACCCATTTAATTTTTACCCTTAATAAGTCAAGGGTGTCTACTTACTGTGTACAGTATGGAAGGTGTAGGCATCTTCTTTGTTGGTGGCCTCTGGTCTGCAGATGACCTGCAGCATGGAGCTCTCTGACTGAGAGGTTTGTGAAGGCAGTGAGTCATAGTCTGGATCCTTCTCTCTGTCTGTTTGAGGACTGCAGACAGAAAAAAACACAATCAACTGGTCATCCTGGATGGACGAGTGAATTCAGCTATGTGCATATATATTTTGAAGCATGTGGGTGTGCAGGCATGTGTACCTGTCAGGGGAGACTATTGGGATCTGTGTGGGTGGTATGGCCTTTAGTGTGTCGGTAGGCAGACTGGTGGGTGGTTTCGGTCTCTCTGGTTTGTTTTCCGTGTTGGTCTCTGTTATCGTCTCATCTTGTCTGGAAGTCACGCTCAGATTCTCTGCAAGAAAATTGAAAGTTGATGTTTTTTTATTAAAATGACAAACTATTAGTTTTTATACCAGTAAATGTAAAGCCTAAATTCCTATTTCTTTAGCATTTGATGAATATCATTATGTTAATAATGAAGGAGTTGCTAACAGTGATCAACCCACAGACAGTTATCACCAAACTCTGCTGTTTCTCTCAGCTCTACGGAAATTTGACCTTCTCTCTCTCATCATCAGGCTGCTGTTTAAAGAGAAATAGCTCTGTATGCTACCTGCCCAGCACCAAAGCAGACAAAAGTTAGCGACGAGCTGGTGAACACAGTGCAGCATTTAGCACGCTAAGAGGTAAATGGAGTTGGTGGAGACCAAAAAAAGAGTTTAAAGGAGGGTAAAAATTGGACTCATCAGGTGACGAAAATGTTAATTGTGCTACATATCTGCTGGATCTGCAAATTGGCAACTGCTCTATAACATGTTCACCACATTATACAAGTAATAAGGCAATGCTGTGTTAACAGCTTGTTCAGCTGCCCTAGAGAAAAACTAAATCAATGCAGATTCAAGGAGTCACCAGTTAAACAAGATTAAGTCTACAAGCCCTCTAGCTGCTTCTACAATTTATGTTGCTTGATTTAACCCCTTTGACCAAAATGGTTTATGAGCAAATGAGTGACCTCCTGCCCAACATTACCATCCCTAGAGCCTACTGGGGGCAAAATCACCCTAGTAATTTGAATTAAACAGAACATGTTATTACAGTTAATGCATCATAATGACATATCTACATTAGTATAGTATTAGTCTGGAGCTTTAACCTTAAATTGCTGATGCCACTATGCTCCAACAGCAACAGTAGGAATCTATTTAAACTTGTAAAACAATGCTGACATTGCAGTCCTTTCTGCACTTATACAGTACCAGTCAAAAGTTTGGACACACCTTCTCATTCAACTACTTTGAAGAATCTAAAATATAAAACATATTCTGGTTTGTTGAGCATTTGTTTGTTTACCACATAATTCCATATGTGTTCCTTCATAGTTTGGATGTCTTCAATATCAATCTACAATGTAGAAAAAATAAAAAATAAAAATAAAGAAAAACCATTGAATGAGAAGGTGTGTCCAAACTTTTGACTGGTACTGTATATAAAAACATCTGCATTAACTCTGACCCTATGACTCAGGCAGATAAGGGACGTGGAGGTAAAGAAACCAACCCTCTTGCTGAGTTTCACCTTCCTCTGCAGCTCCCACTTCCTCTGGGCGTTCTGGCCTCTTGTCTTCCTGAGTGCTGGCTCCTCCCGCTCTGGTACTGAGAGACCCCAACAAGGAAACAAACTCCAAGAAGTTTGATTCGTTGGGAATCTGGCCCTCCTTCGCCTCCAGATCTGACTTGGAACTGGTCATGGTCTGACAAAGAGACAAATGTTTGGATGTATGAATGGACAGAAGGATGGAGATAACAAAAATAGAGACAGTGCTTAACTGCCAACATACTGTGTTATGTGAGCGGTCTGAAAGCAGCACGGCGTCTTTCCCACTGTCCATGCTCAGCCCGCGGATGTGAGTCCTTCCTCCAGGCCCGTAACGGCCCAAAGCCGGCGGCAGACGCAGGAAACCTTGTGAATCCACATTAGGATCCAGAGGGTCGGTGTCATCGTGGTGGGAGTGAATATCGATACCCGATGAGCTGTTATCGTTCGTCAGCTGCGGGCTCTGTGTGCTGTCATCAGTTATCTGAACACCAAGATGTTCCTGGTCTGGGTCTGGACACTCCAGTGTGGTGGACTCGGAGGTGGTTGTTTCTCTACACAGGTGAAACTCTTCACTTTGGCTGGCTGTCTGTTGCTGTTTCGGGGTGTTGTCATCTTCCGAGACGGCCGCTTCCTCTCTCTCTTTCCCCTCCTGCTTCTCCTTCTCGGGGGAGTCAAAGGTGATGACGGGGATCTTGATGTGACACTCTCCAGCATCCTTCTGAGCCTTGTAGGACACACAAACACACACAAACTGTATTCTCCAAATGTAACAACACCTCAGACATAAACCTGTTCATCATTTAGGGAACAATCATGAGCAGCAGTCATAGAGACATGAGCTTAAACTTCATGACAGGACATTAACATTTGGATTCAGCAGAAGATTTTAATGAATTGTTTTACCACAGGAGCTTTAGTCTGATAGCTCTACATAAATATAGGATAAATAAAGCCGTGTTAACAATCATCAATTGCTGTCACATAATCTTGCATTTTGCATAATTTCACTTAATTTTATATAATTTAAATAAACCTAGCATATGGCTGCATACATTTTAGGGGTAAAGGCAGGTTAATGAATAAAAACATTGCAAACATTACATGACTTCTTCAAAACAAACAATATAATACGTTGTTAACCCACAGAAATGTATTTCACATTATAGTGGAGCTCTTAAAGTTTCCAAAGATACCAAATATTACTGGGCAAATTTTGTGGAAATGGGTATGGTAACATTTGAAAAAAATGATTCAGCCATAAAATCAATGTAAAAATGATGTAACTTTAATAAAGTGCCGAAACAGGCTGATACAGAACACATATGTTTTACCTCTAGTAAAACGTGATCGTTAAGTGGGTTAAAAGTGTTTCATGTAGAAAATAAAACTACCTGTGCATTTTCCAGGAGGCTCTGCTTGACGCTCTCCTCCAGCTGAGCAGCAGTCTGCGGGTCACAGCTCATGGTGATGATGATCTTGACTGTGTCGCTGTCGTCCAGGTGAGCCGACACCGGCCTCGGTCCAGAGCTGTCTACCAGAACCACCTCAATCTCATCAGAACAGTACGTCTCCTCCACCAGCTCAGCCTGAGAAAACAAGAGGAAAGAGGTCGTACAAAGAAATCCCAATGCAATGATTTAATAATAACGATGATTCTAATAACAAACTCTTCAAATTTAGACATCTTAATGTAACGACTAACTTCTGGGAGGCCTACCTGTGCAGGAGAATCTGGGGTGTCGATGAAATCAATCTGGTGGTCTTGAGGAGTCCCCAGTGAGTTGTTGTTGGCATCTGAGGGTTCTTTTTGCCCGTCATTCTCCTCCTCGCTCTCATCTTCACTTCCCTTGGAGGGAGGCAGACCTTCATCAGCTGTTTCTCTGTCTGCGCTGTCTTTATCCTCACGGTCTTCTATTCTGTCTTTCTCCGCTGTTCTCTCCTGCTCTGATTGCTCTCTCTCAGCCAACGAGCTCTGAATGTCCACTCCTTCTTTCACAGCCGCAGTTTCAATTATTTCCGCGTCCAGTTTCCCCGTCGTACTCGCAGATCCAGGCCGCGACTCTCCCCTCTCAGCCCGGGACGGGGTCCTCTGCTGGGCCTGCAGCAGTGGGGCAGCCTGGTCCTGGTTGGGGCTGGAGAGGTCATCTGGAGATGGGCTTGGGTTCAGGCCTCCCTCCACAGGCCTCTCAGCTGCAGCACTCTCACCCTGTCCTGGAATGAAATGAAATGCCAATCCAAATAGTTGATTTTTTTAGTGTAATATTAATAAAACTTGTAATCCTGAAAATCCCTTCCCTTTGAAATAGTGTTTTCTCGTATTTGGCTGCAGTGACAACACACAAAATCCACACTATTGTCTACAGCAGTATTTGTCAGTGACAGTGAATATCTTCCAATTGCAATACAATGAAAAGCAGAAGGGTGGGGAAAGCCACCTGCTATTAAAAACGGATACATTTTGATACGTCTGATGCAACATACCACAGTGTTTATATCCCTTTTTTCAGTAAGCTGACATTGTTCTGTCCGTGCATTAGGCCGTACATTTACTGGAAGCAATCAGCTGGTTTTGTTGGCTGGCTGCTAGTTCTGTGCTCTTCTGAGCATATTTACAACAATGATGTGTTTGCAGAAAAGGAAGTTGTCAATCTGCACCGTCTAAGGAGGCATCGAGTGCATTAGGGAAGAGGAACAGAGTTAGCTTCCAGCACAGATTTATTCCGACTATACACAAAACACTTGTTCCCCTATAGGCTTATGACATGCAAGGCCTCGATAGTGACAACTAGAGATGTCTCTCTTTCTTCATGCTGTCTTTATTCTGAAGGTGTTTACTTATAACTTTGACATATTGTCGGCGTCATTTTTAGCATTTCACAGAATCACTAGGAAGTAATCTCTCTAGGAACTGATAAAGTCTTCTGTGTGTACCAATCATTGTACCTTGATGCCAGGCTGATGGAAATATTTCTGCAGGCAAACTGCTGGGAATGTCAGCAGCCAAACTGACTTTACAAATGTCAGTGAAAAATCAGCGTCATGTAATCTAACGTTTAAAAATACAAATGCAAATGAGAAGAACTTAGTTCCCTCTTTCTGTCGACTCCGCTATTTGTTCTTTTTCCCCCTCATCTCAGCAGAAAAACATTAATAAGCACGCATTTCAAGAAAACTACAGTGCCGGGCTTCAAATGTGGCCAGTTAATTAAAACCCTACATTCAGAGAAGATTTGTAATATTCCACAGAATTGTGCAAATATAATCAAAAGATATACAGGGGAATGGGCTTGGTTAGGGTGACACACATCTCTGCTCTTTTCCCCCCATATTCAGTTATCAAAGTTCCTGTCTTTTTGAAGGTGAATCATCATTTTTATCTGTATATGAAGCAAGCTGCATAACAATATGTAAATAAACCCTTTGCAAACATTCAGCCAAACTAACCCAGATTGAGTTTCCACAGGCAGTAAACAATGAATCAGATTGTGCAGATTTACCTAATTTCATTATAAAGTAACAAAACCTGCCGACTTCCAACAACGTTTCAAAGGAAATAAAATTGGCTCATTTAATTATTTTAAAATGGAGCATATACTCAATTGTGCAGAACAGCACCTACTTTACAGAATAACGAGAAACCAGAACAACTCCAGTGCTCCTTGTGAGCCTCTGAAGCACTATTCATTCAAGATATAATCCCTCCTTCGGTGTTTTGATGATGGCAGTAAACGACGCTGTCCAAAATCTCCCTTAGATGTTCAGTTGGGTTTCAAGGATATTTTAGACAGACCTGTCGTGTTAGGCCAGTCTTCATTTTGCTCTTGGATTAGTTTGATGCAAGTTAGACTGTGTCACAAAAAGACTTATTTTAAGACTATGCTCTGAGGTAAGTTTTCATGATCAAGGCTCTTAGCTCAGATCATTGAAACCTGCTTACCGGTTGCAGCAAATAGAGAAGAAAAGTGGAATTAATTTGCCAATTTCTTTTAGTAAATAATAAGAACGCAGGGAGTTTTAGACAAGGCAGTAACTTGTTGGAAATATGCAGCAGTCAGACATTTTAAACAAAGGAAACTGCCCTGAGCCTGACTGATGAATTAGCAGAAACACTAAGTACTGCCACATTAAGAAGCCACAACATCTTCTCTCTGCCACAGATTGCCTCGTGGCTTGTATGGAAGCATCTGCACTTGTCAGGCTTCTCCACTCATTTATTCAGGATTTCTTTCCTTTAAAAGCTACCTATCTGTATCTCAGTCGAACCCAGAGAAAGATCAGCTTTACCTTCCACTGTCTTCCCCTCCTCATCTGACTTCGAACAGTCCTGCATGAAAGACAATTCAGGGACAACATTAGGACATCATTTAGGTCAACACAGTGTTTTCTGTGTCGTACATCCATATTCTCAGGTGTCCGTCATTTAATCGTCACTCACCACCCCGATCAGTCCAGGGTCAGTTTCAGTCTGTTTCACCGTCACCTGTATCACCGGACTGGTACGTTTCAGAGCCAACATCGTCATGGCAACGCTGTCTGGAACTGTGCTGCTCTTCCTATTATACAAAAGATAAGAGACGGGGGGAGGAATTAGATGACGAGGCGATAGAGACAGAGAGATAGAGATACAATAACATGTCTCTTTCAGAAGAATCAGCCGCATTTCATTCCCACCCTCTGTTTTAAACTAAAATCAACATTTATAGGGATGAGGAAGCTGTAAAAAGGTCAATTGTGTCTGGACTTGCTGTTTCATCTCTCGGCAGGCACCGAAATAAAGAAAGAAATACAGTCTTACAGGGAACAGGAAGTGATGGGTTTTTCTTTCACGAGTCTCTGTGCAGATCAAGTGTGTCAGAGCGGAGTGGCCAACCCAAGATCGCTGACCCCCCTCATTAGATAGCTCAGTCATCGAATTCAAGTGGAAAGAGTCTACATCCCACTCTGAAGCACTTGATCACGAAACCAATCTGATCTCAAAGAAAGAGACGACTGAGAAAAATAGACTCATACGGAGAGAGAATTGGAGACACATTTTTGTTAGAAAGAGGACGTTCAGTTAAGTCCAAATGTACAATTTCACATTAAAAATTAAGTTGTATCATTAGTGATTTAGCCCTCTGGCCTAGAATAGAACATTTTCACACGCTGTATCTCTCTCTGAATGGCCTCCAATACATCCATAAAGGAGAGACCACTTTGGGATTTTTCCAGCTACTTCTGACTGTATTTTCAGGATTATAAACGTGTCTGTGTGGGTTTACCTGATGTTGGCGGGCAGGCAGGAGTCCGACGCATTACTTTTCTTCTCTGCAGCCTTGCTGAGGTCAGAGACGCTGCTGCGGACCACCGCCTCTCCCTCGTCGAACATCAGGTGCAGCCGATAGTTGGCCAGCTTGATGAAGATGAAGAAGACCGTGATGGAGGTGCAGTAGATGCTCAAAGCCATGGTGGTGGGGGGCAGGGCCTGTGGAGAGAAGAGGAGAGGAGGTTCATCATATTCAAAACAACATCTCTAGAGTCCTGACTCCACCAAAACAGGGTTTGATTGAATGCTTCACGCTGTGGTTTTTTCTTCTCATCTTATTATAAGTAGGTGAAACTCTGCTAAAGGTAAAGCTTATTTGCAGCCTCACACATCGGCGGGTGTATCGAAGGCTCAGTGAACCACATGATCTAATTAGATTAACTGGTGGATTGATGAAGATTATTGATCCCTGGGGGAGGAATGGCCCATAAAGAACAGAAAGATCAAAGACAAAGCATGAGCATCATGCTGATACACGAGTCATACTGATTCTTGCTGTGTTGAATATGGACACATATCCCTGTCTGCAGACACGGATGTATAGTCCGGTGTCGTTACACGCTTACATTTGATTGTTCTTCCACCTCCACTATCCGGTGCTGAGTGTCATCTGCGACTTTCAGATAAAATAGCTAAGAAACTTTTACATTTTAACATCTCTCCCGGAAAGCTTGTTATTTTTTGTTCAGGAAAAGAGTGGGTGTTTTCAAACAGACTATTAAAACTGTCAGCAACAGCTTTTTAATACAACTTTGCTGTCAAAGCTCTTGGTTGTCGGAGCCGTCGCTCTCCGACAACCTTTTTCACAACATTTCCTACAAATAAACCCTGATTTATGTACTGAGACGGGAAAGCAGGGGAGTGGGCAGCAATCACATCATATAATCTGCAATATATACAGTACCAGTCAAAAGTTTGGACACACCTCATTCAATGGTTTTTCTTTCTTTCTTTAATTTTTTTTTCTACATTGTAGATTAATATTGAAGACATCCAAACTATGAAGGAACACATATGGAATTATGTGGTAAACAAACAAATGCTCAACAAACCAGAATATGTTTTATATTTTAGATTCTTCAAAGTAGTTGAATGAGAAGGTGTGTCCAAACTTTTAACTGGTACTGTATATATTATCTAATCTAGATAAAACTGGTTACTGATAATCCTCTGTTCCATACAAATGTTGTCAAAGTTTTATTATTATATATTCCTTTATTGACCCCCATGGGGGAAATTCAAGTGTCAAAGTTATTTATTTACATGCAATAACTTCCAGAGATCTGCCATAAGATCATTTATTGATCACCCTTTCAGTATGGCTGTTGATGGCTGTTGTTGCCGTGGTACTTCATCACAGCTAAGGTCAAGGTGTTTGACCTATGGCAGCAATTATTTCCTTCATTCATACCACCATGTCCTGCTGTATGACTATGCCTGTATCGTCCTCTCTTCCTCCAGATCTACTGATCTCCACATATCCTACAAGGTAAACATCTGTAAACATATCCCAGATGGAAGTTCCTCAGTCAGGTTATCATCACTGGGAGTATGTCTCCTTTTGTTGCAGCTATTTTCAAAAAGGCCATGACACGAAAATATCATTGAACCGAGGTTTCACGCCTCCTGGCTCTCCCACTGCCACATCCAGGAGCAGCCATGCGTTCCGTCACCGCATGCAGGGTAAAATATACTGCGACAGTGTTGTTTCCTCTGGTATTGCCCTCAGTAGCAATCAGACAATCAAGGGGAAGTCAGTGTCCTCACAGAGCCAACGCACGTTTATCCATGAAAGGATAAAAAGCGCGCATGATAAATAATAATAATAATAATAAAAAAAAATAAAAAACGCTACCTATGGCACCGTGAGCATCTCACACCCCCTTCGCGGCCTTGGACGTCATGTCCCCCCCTCATACACACTCACCAGATGGAGAGACAAGGGTAACATCAGGAGAAATATCCACAGATAGAGGTGGCAGGAGTTGTTGAATTTGTTCTGGTCCGGGTCGTGGTACCAGCCCCCGGTCACAGATGCCCAGACTCCCTGACGCAGGGTCTGCACAACCTGGGAGACCATCTCTCCTCCTCCTCCTCCTCCTCCTCCTCCTCCTCTCCTCCTCTCCGCTCAGGTTGGACGGACGGATGGTGCTGATGGTGCTGATGCTGCTGCTGCTGCTAGGCTACAATGGGATGATCTCCTCTAATGCATGCTACTGTCGCTACGCCTCCATGTTGGGGCGATGCAGCACGTCTCCTGAGCCTTCTCTCTCATGCCGTGTTGCTCTCCATCGCTGCTGTCCTCTCGTCTGCCTTTTCCCATCCCGATGTCGTTTCGTCCATTGCTGCTGCCGCGGTCCTCATCTTGTCCTGTTCGTCTCTCTCCTTCTCCCTCTCCTCTATATGCACAGATGCGCAGCTCCGACCGCCTCCCCTCCCTTCCCTCTCCTCCTCTCCGCCTCCCTCCCTCTCTCCCTCCCTCCCTCTCCATCCTTTCCTATTATATGATTCGCACACACGCAGCCACAGCCACATTGTTTAAAGGAAAAATTCACTTAATTAACACTTAATCCACATTGTGCATAATATGTATGTGTTGGTGGCCATATGCAAGCCTATATATATATATACACGATCTATAGGTTATGCATGCTCAGAGGAATTATACGAGTCCATATTCATGTACGTTTCAATATGAATGTATATTGCAATACAAATACACTGTGCAATAATATTTATAATAGTTATTCTGTCTGTATATATAATATTTCACTTATTGTGGCTTCTTTACTGTTATTTTTTATTGCTCATTTGCTTTTGATCTTGTTTTTTTTTTTACTATGTCTCTTGTTTGCACTATCCTCTATGCTGCTGTAATCCTGTAAATGTCCCCGCTGCGGGACTAATAATAAAGGATTATCTTATTTTATCTTATCTTATCTTATCTTATAATCGAATCCATGAAGAAAATACACAATTTCTAAATAGGCAATTGCATTATTATTATTATTATTATTATTATTATTATTATTATTATTATTATTATTATTATTATTATTATTATTATTTTCATTATTATAGTTACTATGTTTATGTTTATCTGTGCATGTCTTCTTTTGTAAGTGACACCGAAGTTAAATTCCTTGTGTGCGTAAATACTAAATATAAGATAAGATAAGATAAGATAAGATAAAATAAGATAAGATAATCCTTTATTAGTCCCGCAGCAACATTTGCAGGTTTACAGCAGCGTAGAGTAAAGTGCACACAAGAGACATAGTAGAAGAAGACAAGATAAAAAAAAAAATGAAAAATAAAAAAATAAAAAGTATTATAAATAAGCAATAAAAAAAAGTAGAAAAACAACAATAACTGAAATATTATATTTACAGACAGAAAGAAAACTATTTTAACTATTTTAACTTTTTAACTATTATTGCACAGTCTAATGTGTAATGTTTTTATTGTCATGTTATTATTGTCATGTGGTCTGCTGGGAGCAGAGTTAATATAAAATAGCAGTAGTGTGCCAATTATCTATTTTTCTTTATTTTTTAACTAAAATGTATTTTCTAGTCCACACGTGTGTGTCCTGTTATGTGCTCCACTATTCCCATAATCTCCCTGAAGGCGCGCACTCCTCACACATTCCTATAGTAGCTCCTCCCCCTCCTCCCCCTCCCCCTCCACTGCCGCGTCGATCACGTGTCTCCCAATCCGCCAATCAGAGCGCAGCAGCAGCGGCGGCGGCGGCAGCGGCAGAGCGCAGCGCCCCGCAGGTCCTCACAGCCTCACTGCTGCGTCCGACTTCGACTGGAGAGAGGGGGGGGTTGTTTTGATTAAAGTTGCTGGATTTTTACATTTTTTAAATCCTTGCATTGCTACGTTTGAATCCAGGATGTGTGATGTGCTTTCAGAGTGTCACACCGCCGGCTTTTCGTTGCGTCCCCCGGAGGAGGACGCAGATTTATGAATGAGCAGAGAGTCCAGTACGCGCAGCGATGCTAAGCTAACCCGCTAGCTAATTCAGCCACAACTTTATAAAACTCCACAAATAAGAAAGTAAACTGTTATATTTGGTGACTATATGAGCTTCACTGGCGGAGACTCTGCCCTCCGGAGTGTAACTTCATAACTTTATAGCTTTATCCCGGGTTTTGGAGTGGACAGAGTGCAGGTGCACCTCTTGCGGCACCTGCGAACAAACTTCGCTTGGGAGCTAACCGTGGCTAGTTCGCGTTAGCATTTACGAAGCGGAGACAAGAGCCGTGGAGCCGCTTTCCCCTCTCGTGGCAGGGAGTATACGAGACTTTAAACTGCATAGTGATGTTTAAGCGTTACCCATAAAGAGGTGAGGTTAGTTTAAAAGCATTTAAAGGGACACACAGCCTCCATAGCTCGTATTTAACCCCTCCCCATCCACTTGTCCCGGAGTGGCGACGTGGATACCGCCGCCGCGCAGTGGACGCTCTTCTTGCGCAGGACTTTGGACACGGGACGCACGGACGCGCTGTGATCCTCCCCCTCTGCTCCCCGCGTTGGTGTGACAGCATGAGGATCCCAACAACTTACATTATACAGTTTTAAAGTTTATTCTTATATCTTGCAGCATATGGTGCCGCTACGGCCACCGAGAAATGGATGTCTCGCAGGCCGCTTTCCCAAACGGTGAAGCGCGGCCGGGCGGCGATGGGACCGGGGAGCATGGCTGGACGGACTCCCCCACGGCGCGGGCGTGGGCTCACTCCGCCCCGCTGTGTCCGACCAGGTCTCTCTGGACAGCCGCGTACGACTACGAGGCGAGCGGGGAGGACGAGCTCAGCCTCCGGCGCGGAGACGTGGTGGAGGTGCTCTCCAAAGACGCAGCCATCTCCGGGGATGAGGGCTGGTGGACCGGGAAGATCCACCACCGGGTCGGGATCTTCCCCTCCAATTATGTCACCTATCAGCCAGCTATTTACCGTCTCCCTGCAGCCGGTGGGGCCGTGGGGGAGCAGGAGCAAGCCCCCAGCTCCCCCATACGGATCCCCTTCAGCGAGCTGGTGCTGGAGGAGATCATAGGCGTGGGGGGGTTTGGGAAGGTGTACCGGGGTGCGTGGAAAGACCAGGAGGTGGCCGTGAAGGCGGCAAGGCAAGACCCAGATGAGGACATCACAGCCACTGCAGGAGGGGTGAAGCAGGAGGCGAAGCTGTTCTCCATGCTGCAGCACCCCAACATCATCAAGCTGGAGGGAGTGTGTCTGGAGGAGCCCAACCTGTGCCTGGTGATGGAGTACGCCCGAGGAGGGACGCTGAACCGGGCGTTGACCGGAAGGCGCATCCCTCCACACATCCTGGTCAACTGGGCCGTGCAGATTGCACGAGGGATGCTGTATCTGCACGAGGAGGCCGTGGTGCCCATTATCCACCGTGACCTGAAGTCTAGCAACAGTAAGCAAAAGATTGATCCATGTGTGTGTGTGTGTGTGTGTGTGTGTGTGTGTGTGTGTGTGTGTGAGAGAGAGATACATTAAGGCAATTAACCAAACTTTAGGAGAAAGTCCTCACTGGGGGAACATCCACCTGTTGCACAAAACACTAATACACTGTGCAATACAATAGTTATAATAGTGTCTGTCTGTGTATATGTAATATTTCAGTTACTGTGGATTCTTTACTGATTTTTACTGTGTTTTTATTGCTCATTTGCTTATTTATAATACTTATTTTGATCTTGTTTTTTTAAATTTACTATGTCTCTTGTTTGCACTATCCTCTCTGCTGCTGTAATCCTGTAAATTTCCCCGCTGTGGGTCTAAAAAAGGATTATTTTATCTTATCTTAATAATAATAATAATAATAACTTTATTTATATAGCACCTTTTAAAAAAACAAGGTTTACAAAGTGCTTTGACAGACAAGGCAGCAAAACAGTGCAATAGAAGAAACATTAGAACAATCATTAGGATAAAACTAAACTAAGAAACAAAATGAAATAACAAGTGACAATCAAATAAACGAACAAAATAAATAAAATCAAGTGAAATAGGTAAACATAAAATAGTAAACGAATATAAGATAAAATACTAAAACCAAATCCAAATGAAAACGACGACATCACATAAAAGCCATTCTGTAAAAATGTGTTTTAAGAAGTGATTTAAAAGAGATTACTGATTCATGCAGCCCATCCGCCTCTAGTTATTCATAGTTAAGTGTTGGACGCAGGGCTTCAGTAACTGTTGGTGAAGCTCTTTATCTTCTCCTAAAGCAACTATGTTAAGACCCATCTACACCAGACATATCCACACGTGGACCTGTTGCACATATAGTGATTGTTTTATGTCCTTAATGACATGGGGCGTTGGGGAGTGTTTATTACATGCGTATAGGTTTTAAGAAAACATAGTTTCGTCATTACAGCCTAAATTGAGGTTTGCTGAAAACTGATAATTCACTTATATTCTACCCACAACACCCCTGCTGCAGCGCTGCCCTTTTACTCTGGATGGATTTAAGGAGGTGTAAAAGGTCTGTGGGTGTATGAAGTGGTGGGGGATACCATCAAGAGGATGTGAAATAAAGAGTTTGCTCAGCTGGGCAGCCCCCACCCACCCAGCCCCACCTCCCCCTCCACTCACCCTCCTCATCCCTTAAAACACTCTCACACACACTTTCCCAGCCCCCTCTCCAATCCAAGCCGAAATGTTGTTCAAATAAAGTCAGTGATTTACCAAACACATAACCAGACACACTCAGTCCACACTGTCAGGCCATGTTCTTGACCAACCAGAGCTAATGCCAGAGGTCGTAGGGTAAAAAGAAGAACACCCTTCACTTCAGGGTTTCATGTAGTGCAGGAATGTTTGTTTATTCATCAGGGAATGTAGTAGTGAACTGGAGTAAATGTTGAGAAAAATAGTTTCAAAATTGCTGCAGGTGTAAAAATAGAACATCAGTATTCAGTATTAGCAGGTCTGACTTTTGAGTGGGGTCATGTTGTTAGAACCTGGTCCTGTGCTAGTGCCTTCATGGACTGGTAATAGACATTAAGCCGGCAAACTTTAGTTTCCCAGGACTGAATAATGAATGGGCCGGACTGGGTGAGAAAAAGCGTCTGAGTCATATACCCACTGACACAGGCTACCCACTTCATCTCAGGTGTGTTTATGTGAGTAATACGACTCCAAACACTATTTCCCCCTTTGTGATCAGAGACTTATCATCCTGGGGCCATGTAGGGAGCAGCTCTGGTCTGATGCCTGAATATCTCCCAACTGTGAGAATCAATGTGTGAATTTTGAGATTTACCATGGCAAATGCACACAGACAAGACCCTCCATCATCACCAGATGAAGACATTTCAACACCCAGTGATCACAACATTTTGCGCTACAAAGATTGACCTGTATACATTGTTGTAGTTATAATTAATAAAAGGCTAGGGACAGTGAAAGCATGACTCATTTTACGGTTCACTTACTGTATATTTACAAGAATTAGTCAAAGTAAATGGTGCATAAATCTCCTTCCAGACCCAACACAGATCATTTAAAACACGTTTGTAATTCAGTGAGTAAACATTTGAATAAAACAGACTCACTCTCTAAGATTAAACTATCACATCATTTTGAATGTGTCGACAATCAGCCATTGTTTTTGGAGAAGTTGATTTCTTTTTTTCAAACAATTTCTAAACACAACTTTGAAACAATGCATTGTATGTGCCTATGATTAACAGTGTAGACGAGCCCAACCCTGAAAGTAGTCTTATTCTAGTTGAAAGATGTGTGTTAATTACAGGGCAGATGGAGAGAAAGGATTTAACTGCCATCTAGACCATTTAAGCTAATCGGATGTTTGGTGAACATACACAAACAAACTCCCCCGAACAGGCACAGTGCTGCGAACACAAGTCTTTGTGTTTGTCCTGCCACTTCACTGTGACATAGAGACAGCATAAGCTTTAAGTAAAGAGGGGAAAGTTTAAATTAAACTCATGAAAGATCATTCATACTGTGCTTATTGCATTTCTAGGCTCAGGTGATGCCTGGGTTGTTGGATATTTGTACCTGAAGATTGTAGGCTAGTTGAATATATATATATATATATCAGTATTTCTGGATTCAGTCTTGATTTCCGCTGCACCAGAGCCCACCGCTAAGCTGTTAACCACAAGAATGACACCAAGAAAGACGATAAACTCAACAACACTGTTACTAGTTTCAGGTAGTTGCTCATCTCGGGGTCAGAAGTCTGAACATCTGTCGTCAATATACGGTCTTATCTAAATAAAGAGGGAATGAAAGAAGCTCTATGTGTTTGCTTTGAGGCAGTTCAGTGAGTTCACAAAAGACTCTCCTGCACATAAACACACGAATGGCATCCTGTGGTGTGTTGGGTTGTTTTCCCAGTAAAAACCCAGAACAATGCAGCTAAGAGAAAATGTTGCATCTGCTGCTGAGGGCCTGTTGTCTGTTTTATCTTGGCGTTGGGTGTGCATCTACTCGTCTATGAGGATAAAAGATGTGAGAATTATCCACACGGGGGGTAAAAACAAGGTTACAATCTGTCACTTTTTAAATAATTAATAAGCAAAATGTCTGTTGGCGTGGCTGTGTCTTTTCTATTTTGGTATATACTGCTAAATTGTTTCACATCAGTATTTTTCCCAAACAAGGGCACAGACAGGTACACAACTAAACTTTTTCCACCTTCACTCAACTACTCATACTGCCATTTATCAACTTGCAGTGTACACATGCTCCACACAGACAAACATACAGCTATTTGATCAATGATTAGCCTGTAAAGTAATATGTTGGAAGTCAGCAAGATTTGTCCAATCTCTTTTGTGTTTTTCAACCTAATCTGTAAAATCCCGGCCTGCAGGGAGGAATGTTGCTAATGAGGGATAAAAGCTTAACATACGTTTGCACAATGGACTGGTCAAGCAGCGGTTGCTAGGCTACTGTGGCCAGAAGAATGGCTAGGACTCGGAGGGTCTCAAAGCCCTCGTTTTGTTTTGTTCAGTTCATATTTAATCTCCCAGAGAGCAGCGGTACTCTTTTATTGCCACAAACTGAGGGGGTTTCTCTTCTTACTTCGTTATTTTTCTCCTTACTTACCTTCCCTCTCTTGTTCCTTTCTGCCCCCTCTTGCTCCTTGTTATTTTGCATGTCTACTTCTTAGCCGGCACAATTTTGAAACTTTAAATACTGGAGTTATTTTTTCTTTTAAAAAAATAAAAATATGAATCAAGAAAACGCATCAGAACCAACAATGAATTGTTTTCATACTGCTAAGTATTTATCTGTAGAGCTGCAGCCTTTGTGCCACAGAGATCCATTATCATCCATAAACTACTCTTTACTAATACTGCTGCATTGTTGTATAGATAAAGTCATTCATTAAAATAAGTATGGACAGTATTATTAATTCGGAAATTACTAACCTAGCATTTTAAATTTTCTGTGGCAGACTTCACTGTGCATTCTCAGAGTTGCGATTCTATGTTTTAAAAACGCTTTGCTAACTTGATAAGCTCAGAAAAATAAAACTACACACGCAATATTCTTACATTGTTATGAAGGGATATGCCCCCTAAATACAACAGCATATCAGCAGAGTCCTATGGTGTGTGGATGCATAATTCATGAGGGTATTAATATACAGGCTTTGTTGTTTACTCTCATCTCAATCTACACTTTTGATTTAAACACTGAAACCTGGCCCTGAGCCAGCATGCATAGCCTACATCAACTTTGGAGTTTCACGTCTTGGTGCGAGCGATAGTATGCCAGGAATGTGTGCTTGAACGCCACTGAAACTGATTGAGTTTAGTTTGGAGCGTGTGCAGCAGCATTCTCCCATCAATCCTGAGCTATTGTTAGACTTCATCATCACGCTGCATCCGTGTTCCCCTCCCTCCTCCCTGTGTCTTTATTCACTCACCCGCCGTACTGGAGAATTTTATGCCAAAACTCATAGAATAACAGAAAGGATTTCCTTTTATACACGGAAATAAGTACAGATGAAGAAGAATAATAAGTGTTGAGAGCTTGTGCAAACCATCGCACCGTTGAAGGATACTGTGACCTATTTGTTGCAGCTGCTTAGGCATGTGCAGATGACAATTACACCTGTTATTTCCATCTCTATATGTGTAGTACACTGCACAAAGTTAAGGTTTAATTTCAAATGTAAATAGGAGGGTTGTTGAAATGAATCAAAGTCTTTTAAACGAATCGCCTTCATTGTCAAATCGCGTTTAAGCAACAGTTATTTTAATTAGCTGATGAAAATGGGCCACATGAGAAGGACCGTCCAGACCGGATTATTCAAGTAGCTGAGTTATATTTTGGTTTGTCCGGTGCTTTTATTGTTTTCTTTCTTGCCATGGTTGACTTAACCGTCACACAGCCATGGTTTTGCTCCGTTTGCAATAAAAAAAATATGCATTTTAAAGATAGAAATTAGGGATACAACTATCACACATTTTCTTTCCACAAACCCAATTAAGAGAATAGCCAGACACTCACTACCAGTTCAATACCAGTGCCATCTTATTTCCATTCATATTTCATTTACTCTTGCCCGTCTTCCCACTGCTGCACCGTTGAGTATGGGAAGACTCGACATAGCTGTTGGTCTATAGGTTTGTTTGAACAACCTTACTGCTGTGGGAACGGCATTGCAAAAGACACCTCTTAAACCCTGTTTTTCATTACTGGGTCATAACAAGCTCACCACAGGAGAGTTAGTTAGTCTTGCTGTAGCTCAAAAAAGTATTTGTATAGACTCATTTTTTTAACTCCTGTAATTTTTCTGTAATAAGTAGAATCTAAGAGGAAAAGTTACCAGAGCTTGACTAGGTGTTGCAGGGCAACTTTTCTCAGGCTTCCCACAATTACCCCTGGTGACACACAGACAGTTACTGCCTGTCTTTTCTCTGACGAGAGAATGGGCAGAGGGGAGAGAGGAGGAGTGGAGATGCTTTCACTGTGTTTTTTATGACCTCTCCCTGACTGCACCTATTGTTGGAGGGCAGGGTGAAAAGGAAAAGGGCCCACAGCTGAGAAGAGCTGCCTTCCGAATAAACCAATCCCCTCCGTAGCTCCTTAGAACATTGATAGATGCAAATACGGCCGAAGGTACTGGTTGAACACCTTTTAACATTTGTCATGTTTTAATCAGCCTCGTTATGGGTTAATTCAAGCTTTAAACAGACACAGACGAGGAGAGGAAGAGGACAGACAAAGCGCAAGTGGCCCGGAGAGATGTGACCATGATAGATGGATTTACCCAGCCATTAGACCCTGATCCTTTTTCCCATCAACCAGAATGCCTGGGGGCACTCTCATTTCAGCCAGAAGAGACAGACCAGTCGGGGAATGTTTCGCAGCCTTGTTTCTGCTTACTACGGGAAGCCCTCTTACTCTCATGTTAAGTCTGTTGGCACAGTTATGAAAATACTGCCACTACAAGTTAGGAGGCTGCACTCCGAATCTTTACAGCAACCATGTTGCATCAACGCTTAGTTATGCCACAAAAAAAAAAAAAAAAAAAGAAGCTGAGGATTATGCTCAGATAATGTTTGATTTGAAACCCCTCTAGTAGTCGATGAATATACCATTTCATAGTTGTTTTTTTAATAAGTTGTATCATATTGGAGAACATTTTGAGACAGCACTATCTGTTGCTAGATAGACAAAGAGATTTACAAACCTAACAGGCTTTGTGGTGGTTTTCAAATTCATTGCTCAATCCTGATTCAAGACTCTTCTTGGCTGTGCATATTTGATCTATGTGTCATGCATGGAATACTTTAGGTGGGAATTTAGCTAAATTGTCTTTGATACAGGGAAAGTACTTAACACACAAATTAACCCAATTTAAGACATTTAATGTCTACTGCATGGGGATACTGCAAATATGCAGAGCATTCCAAAACTTTCTAAAAACTGGCTTTAAGTTTGACATTTTTTAATTAATCACTGGTTTGTGAAATTTCAACTGCTGCAGAGTTGCAGGGAGTTATAATTGAGGTAATTTTAGTTTACTGAAGAGATAATACATGGTTATGTTTGCCCCAGAAGTTTTTTTTTTTTTCTTTTTTACCTTGAGGGGGAAAAAGCAATGGGAAGAAGCGTGGGACCTGCTTTGAAGGCAGCAGCTCTGCTTCTGATCTGCCCACTGCTCCACCATGAACGATGGGTCTGCCTCAAGATCCACTGTTGGAAAGGGGAATTAAATGGGGGTTGGACTGAGGGTGGGGTCCGCCTTGGGGGCATATCCATCTCCAATTGCGTTACACTGTTGTCCACTTCTAAACATTTTCTTTTCAAAAGAGCAAGAAAATATAGACTGAAAGAAAGCACGGAAAACAACATACTGAGTGATAACCTTTTTCTGACATGTCAGGTTTATAGGAATGTGATGGCAAAGTATCACAAGGAATTCTGCGATAATTAGAGCAACTAATTAATTTACACCAAACGAGTTTCACACATCACCTGTAGATTATGCAACTGGCAAACCTAATAATCCAACAGTGATGATAACATAATAGACTACACAGCTACATTTACTTATGTGAACAAAAGTTTACTTCAAGCAGGGTATTTATACCTATCATAAGCATTGACCCTCTTCTGAGTACTTAAATCCTTTTATTCCATTTAGTAGCTTTTTCAAATATTTGGGCGAGTACATGTTACAAGCTTTTTTTGTGGATTGATTGGTGAGATTATTTGGCCCAAATAAATGTCTTTAGTATACCAGCTCATTTGAATAATGTAACCTTGTGAGTGTGCAGTTCTTAAAATGTAGTAACATGGTCTATATTTAGACATGAGATGCAGAAGCAATACTTAGGTTATAAAAGCCCCAACTCCACTTGCTCAACATGTCCTCTAACATTCAAAACAATACCCAGGACTACTTAGCCAAACCCTTTGTTTGTGCATTGTTACAGGTGTGACGTCTTTAATATGTGCCAACTTTAGGGTGGAGTTCCCCAAATAGCATTCAATCAGAACATCTTGTTCTAGTTAATTGAAAAAATTACACTTGAGTATTTAAATAGGAATCTGGTTAGGTGTAGACTAAATTCAAGTGTTTTGATACAGAAATATAATCTAAAAATTCTCTGAAACCGGTGACACGTTTAAAGATTAACTTAATAATAATAATAATTATGATTGCCTGCTCCATGCTGTTTCCACAGCTGTATCTGTCTGCCATGCTTCTGGGCAGCTGACCCACTGCAGGGACTCGTTGGCGACTCTCACTCATCTTTCGGAGGCAGAACATTTAATTAACCAAATACAATCACAGAAATCGCCTCAAAATCACCCTCTAGTCTCTGTTGTCTTTTCCTTTATTTTTGGGATCATGAAGAAGGTATCCAGAACACCACAGCCACCAAATATAAAGTAGCACTTTGTAGTTCTTCCTTGCCTCGAAAGACGTCACTGTCATGTCACTGGATGAAGGAGAAACAACATCGGCAACATTATTTTATGTCCAGAAAACATGAGCATAGATGCAGATTGTGAGAGTTACTTAAACATGTAAATAATAATAAACTTTATTTCTATAGCACAATTCATGCATATAATGAAACACTTATTAGCTCGGTCGAACACTTTAGTCTAGGACTTTGGGTTTTTTATAATCAATGATTAATTGAGAAAATAACTGTCATCAATATTGTACGTGATTTTCAGTTGCAGCCCCAATTGCCTATTTTATCTATTTAATTTAGTGAGAGTTTATTTCATTTGATATCTATTAATTTCATAGTTCATTCTTTGATAGAAGTACAGAGCAGAAACAATAGATTGGCATAGAGTCTAGATTTCCATGGACTGCACTGTATTCTTGCACACACAATGGAGAATCTCGCAAGCAGATTTTGCATTCATATGCGTCGGTAGTTAAGAGGACAAAATCCTATCATCAGAAGTGTTCTGGTTTCTGTTTGTTGTCCGGGTATAAGTGATTAATCGCCTTAGAGCAGTTTTTGGTTGAATACAATTAAATAGTCCGTCTGGAGAGCAAAAGAGGCGGAACAACACGTTGGCCGAAATGCAATCTCCAATGATTTAGCTTTTTATTGGTTTAAAATTAGCATGCAATCTGGCTACTCGTGAAACAATACGGTTGTACACGTTGTCTCTCAACTCGAACTAAGGTCTCGAATCTAAAGTAGCTAATAGTTAACGAGCAGTGCTCGGAAAAGAAAAGTCTTGATGCGGATATCTGCTGATCCGTCGTCAAACCAACAGCCGATGGGTTCAGAGAATGTTCAATGGATGATGATGTGTAACACAATAAATCACAAGCCGCCGGTTTACCAGCAGTGGCTATGTAGTGTGGTTGTTTTGTTAGCTTTGCTGCTAATACACTCTACTAGCCAAACAAAATGGCTGGCTGACCGCGGTGTAAAGGTGTTTTTGTAGCATCACGTCAGCTCGGAGTCATGTAGACAGGAGCTAGCTCTTTTATCATACATTTCTAGAGGGCTGACACTAAAGTATCATGGCGCTACAAAGAAAGTCTTTGGCATGATACTCTATAGGCCAATCAATGCAGACGGGGTTATCCCCAAACCACTGTTCTTCTAGGTTGTGTAACTAACCCATCATAAGTCATTATGAACCTACAGAGCTCGCTGGGAGGAATCCATGGAATCACTGAGAGAGCACTTGACAACAGGAAGTAGGAGTATATCATTGGTCCAGTGAAACCTGTTTGTAATGGAATTCCTATTGTTGCAGCCGCGGTAGAGGATCCCATCTGTGCCTACGGCTAGTAATGGCACCAATACCCGTGTTATTAGTGGAGACCCATAGGAGTCACACTACGGATAAAATACCAAATCATTTCACCCTCTGAAAATGACTTCAATAAGTGAAAAGAAAAATGCCCAACAATTTTCTGTTAATGCAGTAAAATGCAGTTGTGTTTGCAGTACACAGGACAAAGTGCAGTATGTGTAAATTATGACAAACTTGTGATGGAGGATAGCAGACTATAATAAGTATGAAAAAGAAATGCACATTCATGGACACATTTTACGTTTAACATTAATGTTTACAATGTGCTCTTTGAATCATACAAGAGTTCATTAAATAAAAAATCAAGCAGAATTTTGGGATCAGACTAGTCAATGATTTACAGTATAGTAAGGCAACATATGATATAGCTGTGTGAAATAGTAGGCTTGTGTTGTGTTGCATCTGGGGTTGCAAGTAACTGTTGACTATTTGTTAATTGGCAATCAATTGTTTGTCCTATAAGATGCCATACAATTGTGAAAGGTTCCTAAACCCAAGTTAACGTCATCAAATGGCTTGTTTTGTCTGACAATCATAAGACACCTAAAAGACTAACAACAAAAAACTCATAATTTAGAAGCTGGAGAAATTAAAGTTTAAAGGTGCAAAGTGTAATGCTTATCCAACGGCTCCAAAGATTTAGGGTGCATTGACCTCTTCTACTGGGCTTATTAAAAAAGAAAAGAATATGCAAAATAGGACCAAACTGGTGAAATTCTTAGAGCTGGTCAACATATTACTGCTATCTTATAATCATCATGTGTGGCGTCGGCCTTTTAGTTAATGTAAACCATCTTTGTGAACGGTCCTTGTATGCTTTGACAGTTTGATAGTTGAGCCCAGTCTGCGGCTGCAGCAACTCAAGCTCAGCCAGCACAAACGTTGGGTCTAACATCTGTATTGGCAGCAACAGAAGGTTTTCTTTCGGGGCTGGCTGCCAGGATCAGACCCTTTTGTGCTGGGGTTTGCATTGGCTGAATTCAAGTTAACTGCCAACTGTGGGTCGTTTTCTCATTTTTTCTACTTTGGATTTAATTTAATAAACAAACGTACACGGATCATGGATGTATTATTCTCTGGACTGATGGCAGACCAGCGCTACAGTGATTCCCTTTTGTGCTTTGAGGAACAAGTATCATAAGAGAGTACCGGCTTGCTGGTTTGCAGTACACAACTCTCTAGCACGAAACATTGACCTATTTGGAGTTAAGTCAAAACTGTTCCTTTTTGATAATATTAGTTAATTTTTAGTTACGTTCTGGCTAGATCTCACATGTTGCTCCTTCCATCCAAAATGAATCAACAAATCTTTTCAGCTCTGGTATCTTCCTAAACACTGACGAATTTTAACAGCACCATTTCATAAAACTTCTTGTGTAATCAATTTGATTACATTTACGTAAGCCTTGATAGAATGCTATATTTACCAATAACTTATACACAGTGGGAGTACGTTTAAAGTTGAAAAAAAGAGTAGTGATATGATATCAGTTCTGTATTTGGTATCAGTATCACACTGAAAAAGTGCACACTTTTTGTCCAGTTATGGGAGTAGGCATAGTGCTATATTATAAGGTAATTCTGCGTATGTTTCACTTTTCCTCATACACAGATTTTCAGTAGAGTATTTTGAGTTTTGTGGATCGGTGTCAAGGCCACAATATCTAAAAGTCAAAAGCCTCCCTCCTTTCTTCCCCTCCTACATCTTTCAGTAGATCTGTTCCAATCTTAACACATTTGTAATGTAATTAATCGCAGTATATTTTTAGCAAGAGTTGGAGATAACTATATGTATTGTAGGTAAACCATGCCACCTGGGTCTCAGAAGGTTAAAAGTACATTAAATGTAATATAGTTCCATGTTTGCCCATGACTGTGGTTGAGAATTGTGTGTGCAAATATGTATTGGCAGATTTTAGTTTGGCGCTGTTGGACTGAGGAAGTCCAAGGTCAGTGTGTGATAATACAGCAAACACAGTGCAGCTACTCCGTTCAAGTGATACTTGCACACAGGGATCTCAGAGCCTCTGTTGAAAACGTTTAACAAGTAGCCTTCAAACTTAATACATTGTGTACATTGTGATACAGTAGGTGCAGAAACTCAAACACTTCCACTCTGTTATCTTCTCGTGGGAATATTACCACAGAGTTTATGTGTCAGCAGTACACTCAAGTGTTTTTTTATTTGTTTATTTTATCCTAACACCTAAGAGGTCGAACCTTTTTAAGTGACATTTAGACTCAAGTTGAAGTTTCTTTGCTGGCTTTGGCATTCTGTAAGATCAACACAGCTGATAGGACATGTTCACATTGACCTGCAGCGTTGGGACTGCATGCAAATGATGAAATGGGACAGTTTGTAATGTGAGGAGATCTTGGCAGAGGCAAAAACACATTTTGAAGATAATACCAAGAGGATCAAAAGGATCAGAGAGTCTTGGCTTTTTGCTGTTGATACACACCACTTCATGGAAAAGGCTGCTTCTTCTAGTCAAAGAGAAGACAGGAATATTCGTTAGTTGTTGTGTCAGCACATAGAGAGTTGTTTTTATTGAAAGTAAACATTAGACAGCAGGAAACTGTTTCTACTCCCCCAGTTGTCTCCTGGTCATGGGTGGCACAGGTTCAAAAAGCTTAAATGTTCAAAGTCTTGTTGACTCCTTGTGTATATTAATAATATTTGGACAAGTGTTAATCCCTGTTTGCTCTACTGAACTGAAAATGACTTACCTCCCACTTTATTTAATTGTTTAATGCTATTATTGTGCATTCTACTTAAGAATGTTTAACTCTTAATTTCTTTTTCGTAACATTTCTATATTTTTCACTCAGATGTGTTCAAACAATTGATAAGTCGATGAACAGAAAATCTATCTGAATTTAATAATCGATTGTTTTTCTTTCTTTTCTTTTTTTAAGGAAAAATAAGCATTCCTTGGTGTCTTCTTCCCTATATTGACAATTTTCTGTTTACTGTTGTTAGTCATTTTTAATCTGGGTGTTCTAAGTTTTGGACTGTTGGTCGGACAAAACAAGACACTCGAAAACGTCAAAATGGAATTGGAGTTACATGTATCATACCGAGTTTAAACTTGTTCAAAATGATATACATCCGTTTACATAAGAGCATAAAGGCGGTAAATAATAGGGGCACTAATAATAAATGGGGGAATAAACATGACTTTGCACGTCAGTGGGTTGTGGCTTCACTGTTGCGAGGCTCTCAGGCCAGGTATAGTGTTACCGGCGGGTCTGGAGGGTTCCGGCTGTCTTTAATGTGTTAAACAGCTTTAGGACTTGAGGACAGGTGCTTTGTGGCGCTGTCAACCTTCTGTTCCTACACTAATAAATGACCTGCATACCTCCGTTGGCCCTGTCGAATATCGACTATCATCCACTCACATGCACGGCCGTCTTTCTCTCTGTCCCCCACTCTTTGTGTCTCCCTTTCTCTTTCTCTCGTCGTCTTTCTCCTTCCTCCTCTATTCCCACCTCCCATCTGTCACTTTCATCCCAATCCTGTCCTTCCACTTTCCCCCTTTCTCTCAATCACTCAGCGCTTGTTGTGCCCTTTCCCTCATGTATCTATTTTCCTTCATTCCACCCCCAGTCTCTTCTGTGGCACCCTCTCTAATGTTTCTTCTCTCTCTTCTCAGTTTTATTACTTGAAACCATTGAGAATGACGACATCGGGAGGAAGACCTTGAAGATCACAGATTTCGGCCTGGCCAGGGAGTGGCACAAAACCACAAAAATGTCAGCTGCAGGCACCTACTCCTGGATGGCCCCCGAGGTGATCAAGTCCTCTCTCTTCTCCAAAGGCAGTGACGTCTGGAGGTAAGACAAATTACACACCAGACAAAGACCCAATGATAAAATATTATCGACTCTTACTCATTTGTCTAACATAATTACTCATCCCTTTGTTAACTATTCTTCCCTCTCTCCTTTACTTTCCATTTCCTTTCCTTTTATTTTCTTTGTATGTGCGTCAAACACCAGCTATGGCGTCTTGCTGTGGGAGCTGTTAACAGGGGAGGTGCCATATCGTGGGATAGACGGCCTGGCTGTTGCCTACGGCGTGGCGGTCAATAAATTAACTCTACCGATCCCCTCCACCTGCCCCGAACCCTTCGCCAAGCTCATGGAAGGTAAATGTGTAACATAATAATAATAATAATACTGCAGGATGTAGGAACGCATTTCAAGAATAGCAAGTCATTTCTTTTTCATTATTTGTTTCATTTGACCTTTACAATATGACAAAAATCCTTGGGGAGTTAAATGCATTTTATTGTTATAAAATAATGACAATATAGGAGTTGTAAGTTACTTAAAGTTCCATAATGAAATCTTAGTACAGTGAAGCCACAGTGCTATAGACAAAACAGTTTACACTCAATAATAACATTTATCACAGAAAAGGTTCTCACCCTTAGAGACAACTCAAGTTTTTTATAGTCATTCATTCAGAGCAATTCATCAGACATTGTGTTCATTGTACTAAACAAGTTTAACCCTTAAATAACCATATCATTTCCAATGAAACATAAGATGGAATTAGTCTTCAGTCTAAATAATATAGGACTACCATTAAACTTGCCTGTTCTATAACTAGACTAACTCTAAACACAGGGATCTTTGTGTTTCAGTTACAATACATGTGCGGTGGTGGATGTATCTGTAATCTTTGCCTTGTCATGTGTGTGTGTGTCCAGAGTGCTGGGACCAGGACCCCCACGTGCGTCCCTCCTTCTCCTGCATCCTGGAGCAGCTGTCGGCCATCGAGGAGGCGGTGATGGCCACCATGCCCCAGGACTCTTTCCACAGCATGCAGGACGACTGGCGTGTGGAGATCCAGGAGATGTTTGATGAGCTCAGGACCAAAGAGAAGGTAGGGCAGAGTGACGAAACACAAGCATCGATATGTGGAGCCGCTGACACAACAACAACAACCT
Source organism: Anoplopoma fimbria (assembly GCF_027596085.1). Taxonomy (NCBI): domain Eukaryota; kingdom Metazoa; phylum Chordata; class Actinopteri; order Perciformes; family Anoplopomatidae; genus Anoplopoma; species Anoplopoma fimbria. The sequence continues at coordinate 8,603,414 of NC_072454.1, read as the reverse complement.
CACAATATGAGGGCTGGCAGGGGAGAAGTTAGAAACCTGACATACAGTTTATGAAGCAGACCTTCTATCCTTCTTGTACTATTCTCGTATTTTCTCCCCCAGTAATGATACGTGTTGACTGAACTATTATTGAGATTAATCTAACCATGCTGAATCGCTTGGGGCAGCGTTTTATGGACTAAAAGGCTTAATTGGTCACTTTCAGTGGAAAAACGATTCGCACGTTAGACAATAAGTGTCATTAATGCCGAGGTGCTTTAGCGTACTTCCCCTTGTTAAGACCTTAATCTGCTTCCTGTTTAAGTCTCCCACTGGTGGCTTAAAGAGGGGGGTTAATTAGTGTTTGTAGAAACAGCAGGATCAGCACAAAGAGCTGAGTCAACGAATGGTGAACTGAACGACACAGATACTGAAACGTTTTAAGATACTTCATTTGTGGCTTTTATTTGATAACAATATATATTTTTTATTGTATATATGAATGTAATATAACCGTTAAGTTATGTTAAACCACATTTTTAACATGTACCCCTGTGTTATGTAACTTCCAATGATCCCAATCAATCACTTAAACACTCAGCTGATACAACCTTCACCGACTCACCGTGACATTAAAGCCCTATTAAGATTGTTTGGTGTGTAAAGTTTTCATAAATCACATAAAGAAAGAAAGAAATAGCTTTGACCTTTATCCAACATTTTCCCATCGCAAATTTCACAAGATTTCCTGTAAACGTCCCACAGTAATCTGTGTCTAGGTGGGTGGCTGAAGTGGCTTGACTGTAAAGCTGCTTTATGTAAGTCATCCAGTAAGGATTATTATTATTCAGCTGAGAGCAATTAAAGAGAAAATAGGGGGGGGATGACTGGTTAGCTTTGTAATACGGCCTGAAACAGCAGGCAGTAATCTCCTGATACCAACTTGTTATTTAATAGACGGCTAACACTCCCGTCTCCTTATTTTTGTCTGTCTGCAAGAGCTTTTCAGAGATTCCTTGTGTTTTAATGACGCTGTCTGCTATAACCTGTCTTTCTCTGCTTGGCTAAAGTAGGTGTTCAATTAAAGATAAAACTGCTGCTCATCATCTCTGAGCTAAAAAAAAAAAAAAAAAAAAAAAAACAGTCTTCAGTCTAGCCTTGACGGTGTGTCAGCGTTCCCAGGACATTATGGCGACAGAAATCTGTCTGCCAATTTAACCACATATGTTTCTTTATACCTGGTTCCTCCAGGAGCTACGTTCCAGAGAAGAGGAGCTGACACGGGCCGCCCTCCAGCAGAAGTCTCAGGAGGAGCTGCTGAAGCGCCGGGAGCAGCAGCTGGCCGAGCGGGAGATCAACGTGCTGGAGAGAGAGCTCAACATCCTCATTTTCCAGCTCAACAAAGACAAGCCCAACGTGAAGAAGAGGAAAGGCAAATTCAAACGCTCCCGCCTTAAACTGAAGGATGGAAACCGCATCAGCCTGCCCTCAGGTGAGTGAACATACGGAACAGTTGTCTTGACTTGGTTTAATATTTAAACTGGTTGTTACTGCAACCAACTTTGGGTTATTGAGATCTTCAAAGACAAAGCAATATCTGCAAAAAGGGGTGTCCGGTTTCTCCAAATCCACAATTTAATTTGATTTAAACCGATTTTTTTCATCACTGACGGCTATGACATTGTGATGCTTTTATGCTTTACCGTACAAAGCGATGTAGACCTGCAATCAATTTTAAGTTGATATAGTGTGTCTACAGCTAAGATCGCCAAACAGTTTGCTGAAGCTGTTTTTTTCTTCTGCTTGGGGATGGGGCTCCACTGTTTGCCCCAGTCTGTAAATCTTCTGCAGCCTACAAACAGTAGTGAATTCAGGGAAACAGGAGATTTTACAGTTCTGTTGTTCCTCTGTTACCTCCGGCTTTGGCAGTGGCCATGGTGTCAGAAAAAGTGCCGCCTTTTCTGACTACCGGTAGGCTGCGTTGTGTTGTCTTTGAAGTGTTTTTCTTTCCTCTCTTTGGACGCGTGCAATAGGGCAAAAAAAATATATAAAGATATTTTTCTATTTAAAATCTAAATTTGTGACACCCCTACTATTATCAGACTGTAATGACTGTATCTGCATGTTGCATTTTGTAGATTTCCAGCATAAGATCACCGTGCAGGCGTCACCCTCCATGGACAAGAGGCGGAGCCTTCATAGCACTAGCTCCTCCCCTCCCAGCAGCCCCACACCCATCCCCCGGCTACGAGCCATTCAGCGTAAGTTCTGTCTGTTTTTGTTTTTCAAGTTTTCCTTAGTGGGAAGTCTGACCGTCTCCTCCACCTCTGTGTCAGTGTTCTTGTAGTTGTGGTTCTGAAATGACATCAAATGTCTGAGTATTTCATGGGAGGGGGAACATGGGAAGAGTGTTGCAATGACAAGAGCCGTATGAACGAGCGCTCCAGAGCCACAAGCAGTCAGACAGTTGTTTGAACAGTTTGATGATGTTGTTAGCCACGCACTAACGCCCTCGCAATAACTGGAACAAATTCCTCCAGAGCATTAACGGTAAATGCTGATATTCAAACATAGAGCGCAGATTGTTGCTCAGAATCACTGGGTTTGTTATGATTAACCCAAATGGAGATGATTAATAAGGATCAGTATTCTGCAAAATGGCCCATTTATATATGGACCCAACTGTCTTCGTCTTGCTCTGATTTACAATTTAAGATTGATGGGGTTTATTGTCCAAGAGGAAGATTTCATGACATGTATGGTTTTTTTCCAAACAGAAACATGCAGATATACACAAAACATTACATTAAATGAAAGGAAAATATCTGCACTAAATACGAAAAAAAATGCACTCCGACGTTCTTGGATAGAGAACGCCAGGAAAACATTTAGTTTCCCCAGCCTGCACATTGAAGTGTCTAACTTGAAATGGATAGATGCAATGTATTATAAGACAAATGTTATAGTGTAGTATATCATAAAATAAACTTATAGTATGTCATAAAAAAGTCGTAAAAACGTCTTATTATAGCATGACAAAAAGTCCCAAAAATGTCATAGCATAGTATGTCATAAAAAGAAAAGTCAAAATAAAGTTGCTTTGTTGTCCACGTGTTGTATTCATTTTATCATTTGTATACTGACGTGTCTCAGATAAAGTTGAGTGGAATATAAGATAGGAGCAAGTCAACGTAACGTGTGTCATAAAGCTGGTGTTGGTCAGAGGTAACGTGTATGTTTCCCTCCTCAGTGACGTCCCACATGCCGAGGGACAGTTTGTATGTTTACCAACAGGATGTTGATCTGACCAGCGAGCTCACAACCTCATATGGGCTCAAGAAGAAAGGCAAGCTATTGGCTTCCTACGTGCAGCGTGTGTTGCTAACAGCACCAAGCGCTGCATGGGATGTTTGGATACTTTTGACAAATTAAAAAAGGGGTTTGATACCTAACAGCTTCCCATCAAGGGGGATAATATTTGATGATTTACAAGGTGTGGATTTTAACAAGACTTTGGTGTTTGCTGGTTTGCTGGTTGTTTCACAGGTAATCTTGATAACGATTCTGAGGTTTATGTCACAGACCTGGGCCAGTCCTCTGTTCATATTTCTATTTTCAATCATCATATTATTATCATATTATCTGGTTTGAATTAAGTAATTAAAAAAAAGAAAAAAAATGGTACTGCTTCTAATGAGCACTTTTTACGAGTTTGGCCCTCGTCTGTTGCCCTGACAACTTCACAATGACCTTACAATGACTAACCTACAGCTATAAGAAGCTTTTATAACAGCTTCTAAATTTCTGCTTTCTGGCTCTTTGATTTCACTTTCAGAAATAAATTTACGTTGGTGGTATTTTCTAGTATTTAAAAAAAAAAAAAGGCACTTTGAATCTTCCTCAATCAAATGCAGTTATTAAAGTAATTAAAGTTTTATATCAATCTGATGTATAATGGCCTTGAAATATTTTTTTAAGACTGAACACCCATGAGTTATTCTTTGGTTATTTAGACTTTTTAAACTACTCTTTGTCTACATAGTTGGAGACAGAGACATCAGAGAACATTTCTAGACAAAGATAATTACTGGGATTCTACAGATGGCATAATACCTTTTTAAATAATCTTACTAACATGTCTACACCAGATTCCCCGTCGTGGTTGTGGTTTCGCTGACAACACCCTCTTGCAGTTGTTATCAGTCTTTGGTGACACTTATTGGTCGATGTCTTAACAGTTACCCAAGACGAGAGCAACCGTACATGGGGCCGTAGCACCCCCTTCAGGCCAGAAGAGTTCGATGATGTGAAAAAGGGAATCAAGAAGAAAGGAAGAACGTGGGGTCCCAGTTCAGTACAGGGCAAAGAGAGGCCTGCTGCTGCTGAGAGGTAGATTGTGTACATACACACACACACACACACAAAAACACACAAAAGAAAGTATTTTAGAGACCATTCGGTTCCTGTTCCTAATCCACATAACCACATCCTCATATCTAAGTGTTCATGATGTTCTTGACTCGTCTCTATGTTTTATACAGTACTATTCAACATAAATTAAATTACTACAAAAAATACCACACTATTTCTACTTGAAATAACAATGTTTTCTTTTCTATTGCCTCTGTTCCTGTGCATCGTTTTCAGAGTGCGTCCTCTGTCAGACGGCAGTAACCCCTGGTCCACCAGCCTGGTCAAATCCCAGAAGTCTGTCCCCCTGTCCTCCCTGTTTGTTGAACAAAGTGAGCTGAAAATCCTGTGCATTTAACATTTGAATAAACATAAAGATCTTTTGAATTTGTATATTTTAGTCATTATTTAACTGAGCAGTTTTTGTTTACTTTTTGTCAGTTTTTATAATTTTCTTTGACTAGAAATGTTGTTTTGCTAAGCAGATTTTAAAATGTTTTGACTGCTTGTTTACGTGTCAGATCTGAAATAGGTTTTAATACCCCTAATTTTCCTTTCATGTCTATCAGACGAACACAATTAAGTACATTTTTGTCAAGTGGCAGGTACTTTTAAATATCTAGTGATGCTAATAATAGGCAGGGTAAAGGCTGCTTGTTTGGTTCATTTATTTTATTTCCGCTTCTGTGTTTTTCCAGCGGGGTCCGGTAAAGATGAAACATTCTCCCATGAATGTCCTGACAGCAGCTCCAAGCCAAAGCAGCTCAAGTTCCCCAACCAGGTGTACATCGATCTACCTCTGTGGAGGGACGAGCAGCAGCCTCAGAGCCCCGGTGGGCATTGTGGGTCTGGAGATGGCGGGGTTGGGGCAGCAGGTCAGGGTGGCCAACCAGAGACCCCAGAAGACCCCTACACCACCACATCCACCTCGTCCACCTCCACCACCCCACAGGTCACCCCCACCAACAGCCTGAAGCGGACGTCAGCTCGCCGAAAGACCGACTCCGTGCTGTACGGCTGCGGCTCGCTGCTGGCTTCAGTTGTGCTCGGGTATGACATTAGGGAGGCTCTCAAAAACTCAGCGCCTGGGGAGGATTGCGAGCCCCAGCGTGAGGAGAAAGAAAAGAAGAAGAAGGAGGGCCTCTTTCAGCGCGCGACCCGATTCCGCCGAAGCACCTCGCCACCGAGTGGTGGTCGCCCCCGTAAAGAGGAGGCATCAACAAACCCCACCGCTACCCAGCCTGTCAATCTCATCTCCATGTCAGCTATTATGGAATGCAACTCCACCAAGTGCCTCATACAGTCTGAGGCGGATGTGTTACACTCTAGGCCTGGGAAGGTGGAGCTTTCGGCAGCCAATCATCACACAGAGTCATCCAGGCCCGGCCAAGCAGCTTCTACAGAAGTCCAGAATAACAGGACTGCAGCAAACACACAGACGCCGCTGCAAACCCAAAGTGAGCCCCCTGAGCAGAGCAACACAGGAACACGTCTACGCAGGAAGAAATACACCACCAACCACAATAGTGAGTAACTCAAGCAAAAGGCTTAAAGGGTGTAAACATATGTTTGGTCTAAAAAAATGTATCTTCCCCATCTGTTTCCAGCCAACGGCCCAACCACTCTGCCTCCTCCGGCCTCACAGAAGAAGCAAGAAAAGGAGCAGGACGGACTGTCAGAGAAGCCTCCTGGTGGGGAGGCCTTCTCCAGACCACGGCCAGTGTCGTTCCGGAACAAGCCGCACACCTGGGCCCTGCTGCGAGGACGCAACAAGAGCTACTCCCTGGGCCACTACTCCGGAGAGAAGACGGCCCAGAACCTCAGCGTGGTTCTGTCCTCGGAGGTGGGGATGGGCTGCTCCCTGCTGGACATGGACACAGAGGGACAAAAACGAGACTGCACTGTGCCGCTCTGCCGCATTCAGAGTTCCCCGGGACGGACCTCCGTCTTTGAGCTGGAGAAAGAGTTTCTCTCTTAGGAGCCTTAAAAAGTGATCTGCTGAGGTCATAGTTCATCCCATACAACCTAGAGTGCTTCAGAACATTCAGACAGAATATTTGGCCTAAAACTCCTGGAGGGTTTAGAACAAGGCTGCCTTTCTTTCCCCATTTAAAGTTCTAGAACATAGAATCCAGCATTGCCTTAGTTCTAGAACATAGTGATGTCAGTGTTCTGAGACGTCTACCAGACACCTGTGTCACAGGAGTTGTAGAATGTGCACCCTCATCTCAATTCGAGGGCAGTCATAAGCTCAGTTCAGACCAAAGATTTGCAATAATGTGAAACTCGCAACTACTTGCAATGCGCCAGTCTGCAATATTCTAAAAACCTGCCAGTTTAGACCAATGCGACTAAACAGGACTGCTCTTTTCTGATCCCACCTCGTGCCCAAGTGCACCAGAGAGTGGGAAGCAAAGGAAATACCAAAAGCGTGTTCGGCACCTTGGTAGGACTTTGATCTGGTTGCGCTGCTGCGTTCACGAGCCTGCGATTTCCTTTTGGGCATGACGGCAGAAACTAATTTCTTGTTGAGGTAAAGAGATAAAAAAAATAAACGTTCTGTGCAGAGAAGATACTGACAGCTGCTGATTCAGACAGGATACACCACAATTTAGCCTAGTAACCAGCCTGTAGTTGTCTCTATGTTCAAAAATATGTTTTCTTTTTAGTTTTACAGTGTTACAGGTTTAAATATCCTCGATCATTGGATCATATTGTTTATCCTGCTGTCATAATATTCCCACGCAAGTTTCAGATTTGCCTGCTGAGGGCGTCTGAAATGGTAAATGTATGAGAGTTGGCAGACAGAATGGATATGATGGAACCGACACGGCCGTTTCTCAAACAGATTTGAAAAACAACTGATGAGGATATCCGCTCTTTCCTCTGTCCCGAAACTCGGCCATTTTGACAAACTGAGCGTTTTTAACCGTCTTGACCAGCTGAGTAGCAGACGACACTATCGGCCGGCTTGAATCGCGCTGAGATGTCAAGTTCTCACCGCTGCAACTTCTCCTCGCAACAGTTTTGTCTCCTTGCAAATCTTTGGTCTAGACTGTGATTTCCACACTGCCTCGACTCATACTAGAACCCACATTTACAAACGGTTCTGAAACCTGAGCAGAACCCATTGAATCAGCAGCCTCTTCTCTGGTCTCTCAATGCTCATCTCCCCCTCCCCTTTTTGTTACCTTCTTCCTTTCTCGTTCTGTCGGTGCAGCTAAACGTTGACCGCTGCTGCAGCTTTTCGCAACACAATACCCTCACCTTTTTATTTATATATATATTTTTATAGGTAATTTAATATGAAGAGACTTGACCTTACCTTAGCAACCAGCAGGACATACATTCCATGTCAGTTTCAAAGTTGTGCGATCACGCTTTTAGATTTTTTGACTTGAGAATCATGCATGCATGTACCCTTAAAATGTTGAACAAAAAAAAAAATCCCTATGTCTTGTTTGTAAATATTTCTTTTTATCCCATTATCAGCCTAATGCTGACGGCAGTTTTTTATTGCATATATGCTGATTTGTGACTGTTTTAAAAGTCAGCGATGCTGCTGTACCGTTTGTGTTCCAGAGACAGGTTACATACTGGATCGTAGCAGGGATGCAACTATGTATTCTCCCAGAATGTCATTATGATTTTAGACAAGCAAGTACAAAAAGACCTACAAAGCAAACATTGATTGGTTTCACTTGTTGAAATGTAGTCATGTGTTGAACATATTTATAGAATTTCTTTTTTTCCGGTTAATCTTTCCTGTACTGCAGCAGGATGGAGGAACACTTCAGCCACGAATGTTCATGTCAGAAAAAACCTGCCCCAAATGAATGAATTTATAATCTAATCCCTGAGATGATATCTGATTGCCCGCAAATGCAATGACAAGGCAGAATCTTAAGATTTAAACTGGTGAAAGATTATTTACACAGCTGGGAGTGGCCACATGGGAGAATCTTGTTTAGAACATTTGAGTGAAGAAAATAGCAATTCTTACTCCAAAACAGACCCTGTGCCTTCAATACTAAAGTTTCTCACTTTTTAGAATTCATATACTCCTCTTTATCATGTGCACACAAGTTTGTAATTAATTCGAAACAAATTAGAGTTTTTCTCCCTTTTTTGTTTGTTTAAAGCTCCACTTTGACATGAGTACTCTACATCTCAGATTTCACCCCTCATGGCCATTATTAGTTTACCTAATTGCACACCTAATTGAATTGGTTTTGATGAGTAAGGTTTTTCAGTTTTGGTTTATTTCTAAGCTAAACTTTTTATGTAGCATAAAGCAAACAGTTTCCCGGCATAGCCAATTTCCACCTGGTAAAGGTCAGGAAGGTCTAGAGACATTATAGGACAGAATTTAGTTAAATAGAGTGAAGACACAGTTTCAATATCAGAATGTAAAATTTGAGCCAGGTGAATGGCTTCCTTTAAATTGAAAAAGTTTGTTAACCTGATTTTATTTTTTTCTCCGGATCTCTGTGAACTTGACAGTATGGAGGTCTGACTATGCAGGATATATATATATATACACACACATACATATATATATACACACACACATACAGTACCTAGTGCCGTGGTCACTCCCAGGCCTTCTCTAAAAGTTGAAAAAAAATAACTTCATTTTGTTATTTTTGACTGATTTTATTCCCCCAACTCTTTATCGCTGTGTCACTTCAGTTTGTTTTTGAGAAGTTCGTTAGAAATTGTGTCCCACTTTTGAGGGACAAAACAAAGCTCATTTACAGTGAGATGTGAATTCTCAAATGGTGTAAATATAATTGTAATTCCTGATGTGTGCATCACTGTGGCATTTTCTGAAGATTTAGAATGGGAAGTATCCTATGTTCTGTATTTTATGACCACTGACTGTCAAACAACACTGCAAAAGCCTTACTAATAATCAAACTGTTAAAGGGGCAGTTTACAAGCCAAGATATCACTGGATTTACTCTTTTTTTTTTTTTTTTTTTTTTTTGAATTAAGGTTATCTGTAAATACCATAATGCACTGGTGCTGTATATTCCCCTTTAAAATATTGTATTTTGTTCGAAGTTGAAGTCTGCAATTTGTCTTCCACAGTTACAAAACTTTGTTCGCTAGCAGCTGACAAAAAGGTTTTGTCTTTCAAGGTTAACAATGACTCGACATACCCCAAAACATTCCACTATGTTTGAGAAAATGGAATATTGGTGATACTGGTTATCAATAAGGTGCATTCAGGCTTCGGACCAAATTCAACTCTACCAGCACTAAGGCCTCTATGTCCTCAGGACCAAAACCACTCAATGAACTAGCTGCTAGTGAGGAGCTCTTACAAAATAAAGCTATTCCGTACGAACACTTCACAAACGACCTCAGAGGCGCAGTGCAGCGCTGTTGCTGAGAGACCCGTCACCCTCTGTTAGATGCAACCCTTCCTTTAAATCACTGGATGTCTCCGTCACACTGAATGTGTCAGAATTTGACCTGTTTCAGTGAACGTTTTTGTTATCATTACAGTATTGGTTATTTCACGCCTAATTGATCAAGAGTATCAAGTTTATCAACATTTTGAATAAAGTCTAAATCAAGACTTATGTTGACTTTTTGTTTTTCTTTTGATATAATAAGGTCTTTTGTAGAGTTACTACAATTATTTGACGCTGTTTTCTTAAATTTCAAGCTAGCGCAGCAAATGTGTTTTAATCCACTGCTAAAAATAATGCCTGATTGAGTAAGGTTTGTTGGCACGCCCAGCTGTCTTAGGAAAATATTGATCCTTTTATCATTAAAAAGTAATAAAACAAGTCACAATACATCATGACATGGAAAAAAAGTAATAAAAAGTATGTCGTAAAACCAAAAGTGTAGTATATTAAAAAAATCATATTATTGAATGTCATAAAACAGTCCTAGGGTAATATGCCATAAAAGGTAGTACTGTAAAATGTAGTAACTTTAAAAAAGCAATAGTGTAGTAAGTTGTTTAAAGTAATAAAACGTTATAGTACAGTATGATACAAAAAAGCATTGTATAGCATGTTGTGAAAAAGTCATAGTATGGCATGTTGAAAAAAAGTCACAAGAGTTGTTTTATAATATGTCGAAAAAGTAATGAAAAGTTAACAGTAGAATATGTTTAAGTAAGTCATCTTAGAGCATGTTAAAGAGTCATAAACAAGTCATAGTATAAAATATCAAAAAAATCATAGTGTATGATATCAAAAAAAAACACATGAAAACAGAATGATAGTGATAAATGTCCAAAAAGTGGTTAGGATTTCTGTCTATCACCCAGTAGGCCCGGGTTCGAATCCCAATAAGCAACTAATTGTTCAATTGTAAAAAATCTCAAAAAAGTTTGAAAATTGTCATATTCAATTTTTACAAAAGCCACGGTTTCAAAGAAAGTCGTAAAAAAAGTAATGTATGTCGAAAAATGTCTAGAAAAAGTCGTAGTATAGTACGTCTGAAAAGGTTTTGAAAACTTATCGTTTTCAAAAAAGTCATGAAAACATCATAGCAAAATATGTCAAAGAAAGTAATGAAAAAAGTCATAGTATAGTATGTTGTTGAAAGTCATAAAATTATGAAAATACATAATTAATAAAAAGTCATGGCATAGTAAGTCCAGAAAAGTCATGGTATATAATGTCGAAAACATTCATAGTATAGTATAGTATGTTGAAAAAGTTAAAAAAGAAAGTCATAGTAAAGCATTTGGAAAAAAATCATAAAAAAAGTCATGGAAATTTATGTTAAAAAATAAGGCATAGTATAGCATGTCAGAGAAAATCATGAAAAGTCATAGTATAAAATGTTGAAAAAGGTCATAGTATAGTATGTGAGATATATAGTATCATGAAAACATCATAGCAAAGTATGTCAAAGAAAGTCATGAAAAAAGTCATAGTATAGTATTTAAAAAAAAAAACAACATAGTATAGTATGTTGTTGAAAGTCATAATAGAATTATGCAGAACACAGTCTGTCATAAAAACGTCCACACCCTGCTCTAGTTCCCATGATTTAAAAAGGTTATATCACACACAGGGGGTAAAGCAGAGTGATTAGGGACTAGTAGTAGCTATTGTAGAAAGAGATTTAAGTTTACACAAACCTACAAACATTTTAAAATATCTGGTAAAGTAAACTTGAATATATAAATGTTGCCAAGGACCAAAGTTTTGAGATTAATTAATCACATTTGGAACATTTAAGTGTTTGGAACCGCTAAAAAATATTTTCATAATCGATTAATCTGTAGATTGTATTTTCTCATTTGTTTTGTCTTTAAAACGTCAGGTAATAGTAAAAAATGGCTGTCATAATTTTCTGAAGCACAGTTCTACATGCTCTTGAATGAAGATATAAAAAAAGCAACATTCAAAAGAAGGTTGTAAATAATTCATTTGTGAAAAAGGCAAAATAATAAAAAATTGGGTTCTGTAGATTTTAACAAATGTTACTCAAACAGGAGTAAATGGGGCATTTGTTTGGGGAAAGTTTCAGCCGGGGATTGATACACATTTGGAATTTTAGTAACAGATGTGTGGTGTGTGTGCAATTGACTCAAACAAACTTCAGTGTGTGCGTGTATGTGTTCACTCATATGTGTTTCTCCTTAAAAAGAATCACACAAAAGCGAACTAATTAGTCGACTTATCGACTAAGAGGGGGCAGCACTGCATATTTCCTAGTGAAAAAGTAATAACGTTACTTTACTAATAACTCAACAGCAAAATAAATAAGTTACACAATTTGTTAGTTTACTTTGTTATACAGCACAAATTCTAATCTGTTTATATCCTTGACAATAAGAAAAATATAACCAGATTATCCTTTAAATGTCTGCACAGAGAAAAGAAGTGTGTAATCCATGATCCACGCCTCTTGTTGTGAAAGTGGTCAAATTTTCCAGTTGGATTTTAATTCATCAGTCAGTCTCTCTCTCAATGTTTCTATTTTCACTCTCCAGCTCCTTCTTCACCACCGTGTTGCCTTGTCATGACCTTTGCAGATTGACACTCAGCAGTCCCAGATGACCAGAGGACTGCGGGACAATCCCAGTAGGTTAATAATTACTCCCAGTCCACAGCGAGGGAAGCCTGACCCCAAGCACGGCACAGCAAGGCACTGGGCAGCCCACGGCACGGCTGATAAATGAACGACAGCTACCGTGGCTTCTCTCGTTTGTGTGTTTTGAAAGGAGAGTGGGCAACATACCTTCACTGTGTCCCCATTTTTGCACAATTGTAGGAGTACAAAGACGTTGTGGGAATGAGTGGGCATGTCTGAATGAAGGTTCGTAAGCAAAGGTACATTGGGAAGGAATTTAAAGAAAACTGTACTTCTCTGCAGCATCACAGTTCTACAAGTTATTGTTGATATCAGTGTCCGTCTTATTTCCCTTATAACAACTGATGAATGTGGCTTGGAAAAAGGGGTTATTTTTCCAGGAACTGACCCTGATAGAGAATTAAATTTCCTTTTTTGATCTGTGTGCGTGCATGTGTGTTTGATAGACAGAATACCGCATGGAGATGGCCGAGCTGCATGGAGATAAAAGTACGACAGAGAGAAGAGAGACAGAGCGAGGCAGAAGCAGCGAGGCAGAGGCCGTGGCTTCAAAAAAGTCATAGTATAGTATGTCGAAAAAGTCCTGAAAAAAGACATACTATAGTATTTTTTAAAAAGTCATAGTATAGTATGTTGAAAAAAGTCATACAAAAAGTCATAGAAAAGTATTTTAGAAACCAAGGCATAGTATAATATGTTGAAAAAGTCATGTTATAGAATGTCCAAAAAAGTCATGAAAAAAGTCATAATATAGCATGTCGAAAAAAGTCATAGTATAGCATGTTGAAAAAAGTCATGAGAAAAAAGTCATGAAAGAAGTCATAGTGTAGAAAGTTGAAAAAAGTTATGAATAAAGTCATAGTATAGCATGTCGAAAAAAGTCATAAAAAGTCATAATATAAAATGCTGAAAAAAGTTATAGTGTAGAAAGTTAAAAAAGGTCATGAAAAAAGTCATAGTATAGCATGTTGAAAAAGTGAATAAAAAGTCATAATATAAAATGCTGAACAAAGTCATGAACAAAGTCATGAAAAAAGTCATAGTGTAGAAAGTTAAAAAAGGTCATAAAAAAGTCATAAAAAGTCATAGTGTGATTATATAGTGTGATAGGAAAAAGTCATAGTAAAGTATCTCGAAAAAGTTTTATGATGTAGTATATGTCCACCATGGTCTAGTGGTTAGGAGATCAGTCTGTCACCCAGAAAACCTGGTTTCAAATCCTGTTATGTGACCCGTTTAATTGTCAAAATAAATTTCAGTATGTGTTCTCTTAAATTGTCAAATCGTCTCAAAGAAAGTCATGTAAATGTACAGTGTGTCGAAAAAGGTGTTAGTATCTCTAAAAAAGTATGTTTAAAGAATGTTCAAAAAAGTCATAATATAGCATGTCAAAAAAGTCATAAAAAGTCAAAGTATGGTATGTAAAAAAAGTTAAAAAGTACGTAAAAACAATGATGAAAAAACCCATTAAATGTCATAGTATAGAATGTGTTGAAAAAAGGGTCATAGTATAGTATGATGACAAAGTAAAAAAAAAAGTCATAGTAAAGTATATTTAAAAAACTCATAGTATAGTATAACGAAAATGAGACAAAAAAAGTCAAAGTTTAGTATGTTTAAAAAAGTCTTAAAAATTCTTAGTATAGTATGTACAAAGAGCCCAGAGTAAAATATGTTGAAAAAATTCAAAGTATAATTTGTTTACAAAAGTCATAGTATAGTATGTCGAAAAAATGTAAATAAAAAGTTGTTGTACAGGGTGTAAAAACAATAAATAAAATCATAGTATGGTATGTCCAAAACCTTTTTCAACATATTACACTTTACCGTTTTTTGGACTTATTTTCGACATACTATTGTATTACTTTTTTTAATACACTATACTATGACTTTTTTTTGATTTCTTAGTCATAGTATTGAATGTTGAAAAAAGATGCATAAAAACTAATATAATAGTACAAACAATAGTTATTAAATTCATAGCATAGCATGTCACAAAAAATGCATAGAATAGTATGTTGAAAAAAGTGATGATATATTATGTCGAAAATAGTCAATAAACGCAGAGTATAGTATGACAGTATAATCAATTATTGTGGCTTTTATTTGTAACATGATACATACAACGAACACACAACACATCTCAAAGTTTTGCGTCTGAATCGAGTTGAAGTGTAAAGTCATTAAAGTCATTGCTACATAGTAAAGCTCCCGTGATATTTTGGCACAGGTCTCTGCTAAAAGTTTAGATGACATTCATTGAGCATTGCTGTACAGAGGGCAAACAAGTTGAAATTGTGGTCACAGTATAGAGAAAGTATAAACTTCATCCTTCCCATCCCTGAACAATTTTTTTTTCTCCATTCAAAGGAAAAATAAAGAAATCTTAAGACAAAAAAAACCACACAAATTTGCTAAATTTGGGATTCACTGATGTCATGTCATATCATTTCAGGTTACTGAAGTCACTGGAAAGAATGGGTTTACATAAATGGATCTACTTTATTGTGCTTGTAGTGTGTCTATAGTGAAAGATAAGCTGGCCTTCATTAAAACAACAAATATTAACATGTATTATATCTTAATATCAACAAAATGATCTTAACTCACGGTCTACTTTCTCGCTTTTTCCAGAGCTTTGAACCACAATTCACATCACCTGAGTGATTCACTGAGGAAAATAAACTGGAAAGTAGACCTTGAGTTTACCTACACAATTCAACATGTCAGATCCTTTATGCTTTTTTGAGAATAAAGTGCAGCACTTTTAATGGCACGGTTATTTGTGGCTGAAGCCGTCGAGGTAGCAAAGGATAATGAAAGCTGAACTGATGGATGAAAAGTCCAGCTTGTCCCGTTTGTCTAGAGAAAAAAAAAGACAACGAGAAGAGGGGAAGAAAAGATGAATGAATCACACAAAGGAATAACTGTCAATAATTACATTTTCAGTCGTTATACATGTACATCAGTTGCAAATCTAAAAATAGTGCAAAGGGTGGGGTGAGCAGAGGTAATTATAGACATTATGGGGAAACTCTCCTCCAGGAGTTTCATTTTCCCTCCCTCTCTCCGTCTCACCGCCTCAGGCCAATGTTGTGCGACAGCTGATACTTGACTTCTCATTCGGTACTCTTTTATTACAGCGGAGAGGTTACCTTTCACTCTCAAACAATGCTGTCCAGCTCAGACACAATCACACCACGCAGACACTTTTAGCACATTCTCACGGATCAAATAACCTTTTACTACTGACAACTGCACTGCTGTGATCCTGACTAAATTTATATTGAAAAAAAAACTGATAATGTGTAGAAATAATGAGAAAGATGAGTTTCTGTAGGGGATCTTAACACTACCAGGTGTGGATTTGAGAGTGTGTGTGTGTGTGTGTGTGTGTGTGTGTGTGTGTGTGTGTGTGTGTGTGTGTGTGTGTGTGTGTGTGTGTGTGTGTGTGTGTGTGTGTGTGTGTGTGTGTCATACCTTTGTGATCAGAGCGTAGTGACACATTCCACAGCACTTCGAGGGCTACTCTTGGCCTGCTGGGGGATTATGGTCTGGGCTTGGAGGCAGTACTTCGTCTTGGGCTTCAGCTTTCTCAGAGTCAGCTTGTTTGAGCAGCAGTTCATCTCAAACATCTCCTGAAGAGGAGAGAATAAGAGAGGAGACAGTGAGGGAGACTGCGTGTTTTTCTTTATGCTGTACTTTCTAATTTATTGTTGTTATTGTTCTTGTTTTTGTTGTTCTTCTTCTGCTCTTCCTCTACCTCCTACTCTGCCTCTTCTACTTCCTCTTCTATTTTGTTAGAGTAGTATGTGGTAGTTTAAATGTAATATGTTCATAGTGTACACATTTAATTATGACGTTTTATTAGTTTCAGGCTCATTTACCATGCTGATGATTCTTTTAGCGCTGAGACTTGACTCGGTCGAGTAAATCCATTAACTGATAATTAAAGTAATTGCTTGTTGCAGCCCTTTATTTTACATACTCATCTATAGCATTATATTACAGTACATTTATTTTGCTGAAGTTATTGTCCAAAGTGTGTGTTTACGTGTGTGTGTGTGTGTGTGTGTGTGTGTGTGTGTGTGTGTGTGTGTGTGTGTGTGTGTGTGTGTGTGTGTGTGTGTGTGTGTGTGTGTGTGTGTGTGTGTACCTCCTGTCCATTGCTGTGTATGAGGTAGATCTTGTAGTTCAGACTGCTGTGCATCTTACGGACCAGCTGCCTGGGCGTCTTCACACGGACCACAATGCCTTGCTCTGTGGGGTTCAGCCTCAAGACAGGATAGCTGATTTTAGCTGCAGATGCAACATAAGAATTTCGATGATTTAATTTTTTTTCCCCACAATGATGACACAACAAATCAAAGAGTACAACATAAAAGAAGAAGGAGAAGCCATTTCTTGTTGTTGTTGTTGTTGTTGTTGTTTTAGTGTTTTGTTTTGTAAGAAAGCAACTTGACATCTTTCACTTTAAACACATTTTGAACAGAACACCTTGTATGTGACTTTGTCTTGCGGGTTAGGGTACCAGCAACTTCATAGAATTATCAAAGATTTTTTTCACCCTTTAAAAATGTCTTGAATTTTACTGGAAAAGGGTAAATAAAAACAGTTAATATACCGTAGCCTGGGACCAGGATCGATTGAGTTTATAATGACTGTATTGTATGTATAGTTAAGCAAATTGTACTTTTTTTAGTTAGTAAATTACATTTCTTCATTTAAAAAAAGTGTATTTATTAAGTCACTCTCTATGCAGATCTAATACCTGAACTCTTGTGTATTTTTTTTTACTAATAGCTCTCCTTGAATGAAATACTCTACTATGTCTCCACTCCTGGTAGTTCTTATTAAAGCACTACGCCAGCGTCTGTTTCAGGTTTTATCGGTCGTGGCATCAGAGCGACAGAGAAGAAGAAGATGCAGACGATGCGGAGGAGGAGGAGGAGAGTAAACACTCACTGTCCCAGCGTGGGCTGAACCTCGGGGAGAGAGTCCAGGCCGATTTCCTGGAGGGCAGGGAGGAAGCGTGCACTCTGGCGTAATACCACTCTCTGAGGTCAGAGGTCACGACGCTGAGGTCACACTGAGGCTTCTTGATACCCTGACAGCCGTTCACGTCCAACCACTCAGGCTCGCCATAACTGAGGAGCAGATGGCTTATTTCACTCTGTGCATCATGGATCATAGTAACATGTCTTACTGGCAGTGGTGGAGGAAATACTCAGGCTTCTACTTAATGAATAGCAGCAAAACCTCAATGTAGGAATACTCTGTAACAAGTAAAAGCCATGCATTCAAAAGGATTATATATATAAAGATATATGTAGAGATGAATTAGCAAAGTAACTTAAGTACATGTAGTGGAGTAAAAAGTATACGTTAGAAGTATGAATGAGAATACATACAACTCCACTGGAGGATGAGCTAAGGATTCAAAAATAGACTTATTTACTAATCTAAAGGTTTTTATTTTTGTTTGTTTTTGCAGTGGTAACATTGTTGATGAAGAAAAAACTTTCTCACATTTTTTTTATTTGTTTGATATATTCTTCTTTGGATGAACAACTAAAATCTTCTCTCAAAATGTAATACAATAATGTGTTTGAGTGTGTGTGTCTGTATGTCTGTGTGTGTGTGTGTGTGTGTGTGTGTGTGTGTGTGTGTGTGTGTGTGTGTGTGTGTGTGTGTGTGTGTGTGTGTGTGTGTGTGTGATGGCTCACATCTTCCACTGGACGTAGAACTGCAGTGGGCTGCTGTTGGTCGGTGGAGTCCAGTGCACAATGTTTTTATAGTCCACAGAGTCAAACATCACCTTGGTGGGTGGAGCGAGCATCACTGGACCTGAGGAAGTTATTGATGACATGATGGTTTATGAGGAGATGGGACCATCAATTACATTATTTATTTTTTTAAAGATGACTGGACTGACTGACTGACTGACTGATTGATTGATTGATTGATTGATTGATTGATTGATTGATTGATCGATCGATCAGTTGGTTAGTAAAACCACAATGGCAGCAGTTTTTAAGTAAAGGACAAAAACTGATTTACTTAATTATCATTAGTAGTATTAGTATACAGGAGTAGTAGTACATTAATGAGGGGGGTTGCATGACAGTTACTCAGGAAGCTGCATTCATTCCAAATAGCTTCTGTATGGACTCTGAAATAATGTAAAAAATGAAATGTTTGGTTGGACAAAAGAGATTTCCTGAGCCTTGTTATGATTCTTGAAAGATTTGTTTTAAAAAGATGCCTTTCACCTTTTTAGCAAAAAACTAACAGTGGTCCTGGTCATTAAAACAATAAAGCAGATTTGAGGAAGAATAAAACAGTTTTGTCCACATTAAAATACTTCAGTTTCAAGTTACTTAAAGTCAAATTTCTATCTTTTTAGTTATTTGTTCTTGTCTTGTTGGCGGTTGATAATTACTGACATTCTTTCTAAATTCTAACTGATTTCTTAGAAAGAAAACTTACTTTTTGTTTTAACCCTCATAATATCTTACATAATTTGTGATCAATTTAATTCAGTGTTAATAAAGTCTTATTCTGTTGCTTCTCACATTGTTCTGTGGCCTTATTATACTTTATGAGATTGTGTAGAATTTAGGGTTCACAAATTTTGTTCTGAACAATACATTTAAAGTTCCTCTCAGCTGAGGGCTGATGTTTTAAAGAAATCTGTGTCAGGTTGAAATCAAATCAGTCAGACAAGAACAATCCATATGTCATAAAACATAAAAAAAAAATATATAAAATAAAATGATATATATATATATATATATATATCTGAGGTTACCTTGAGCTGTGACACAGATGCCCAGGTTCCCCAGCAGCACGGCTCTGAGCAGCAGATCAGTCATGGTGTTGAGGCAGTTTGAAGACTACGGACTCACTGGACTGATGCTGCTGACGACACAGCTGCCCTTTAACATGCCGTCAACTTCCCGTTTTCTAAATTCCATTATGCATGGACCATTTATGGCACATCTGACATAACGACGATGTTACATAGTTCGACACAGAAGTACATTTTTGTGCAATACACGTGACAGGTTTCATTACAGAACAGTGACGGATCGCTTACCAATGTTCTAGCCTTATCAGTGCTGAGATTTTGTTTGTCTATAAGTAACTCAGTGAACCTAAAACCATAAACGGTAATGATGCATTCACTGACTGAATAGAAGACCCCACCTCAGTTTTCTTGGAATCACTCTCAATGAGATGGTTTAGAGGTCTGGGAGCTGAATGTTTGTTTCTGCTCGGCATCAGGTGTTTGAATCCTCAGGCTGTGGACATTATCTTTGTAGAAAATAAAGAGCACTGACACGTGACACACAATGGCATAGCTAAAAAAGAAATTGGCAAGTAAAAAATGTTCCAATTCATTGCTCAACACAGTGGTTCTTCTCTTCTGTTCTGTCAGCCCTATCTAAAGGCTGAAATAAATGCATTTCTCCCACCGCCACCACTACTGACAAAACAATACCATTTGAACAATTTATCAGTAAAACTACTAACAAAACAAGCCCACTTGTTATCCTGTTAAAATAAAATATGCATGTTTCTTTTCATGCATATATCTCATATTTTTCTGTAATGTGCAAATGAAAATTGTTTAAATTTGCCCCAAATTGCAAGAATTTTTGCACACAATAGACACAAAGCTGTACTGCTTCGCTGATATTACACCAGAGAGCAAAATATGCGTCTTAAAATTTCGGATTTGACTGACATCTTTTCTCAAGTTTACATTTAAAAAAATGTAAAATCAGGCATGAATGTTCCACTTTAATAGTCCTTTTTCAAAGCAAACATTTTGACTTGTTATAGTAGAAAAAGTATTCATTTTAAACTATTCAAATGTCCATTAAGTCATGGCAGTTCGACAGTGAGCCACCTGCACAATACCAGGACCCTGAAACTGAAGCAGCTAAATGGAATTCAGCCATAATTCTTTTTATTTCATGAAAAAATCCCATTAATACATTCTTCAAATGAAGCTCTGTGAGTTCTGGGAGGAAGTATTCCTCTTAACAGTCATTTGTTTGTTCTCTGCAGATTAGAAGAAATGCCACACTGTCCTATTTGAGGTTGACACAAGTATGTGCTGGTTGAACGATAACCATCAACTGTCCAAATTTTTTACTGGAAACACTAGCAGTTTACTGGAAATGCGTTGCATAATGTTTATCAGTGGCAACAGAGAGAGGAGAGAAAGGAGGCGGGCTGACATTTAATCTACTTCTTTTCTCGCGCATCATGCTTCCGCTTCATGTTAATTATTATTTATCTTGTTAATGGGTTTTAAATATCTACGGAAGAGGATGAGATTATATAATCATTGTCCTGTAAATCATGACTGAGCAAATAAAAAATCTGATTTTTTTTTCATTACAGTTTGACAGATTTATTTCTATTCTTGTCTAGAATGTTAATTTAGCGTAACTTTGCAAAACTTTTATACCGTGTTAGTAAAACTTCTATGTCCTTGTCCTACAGCTTCGGTGACTTTTGATCACCCAAAGAATCAGCACAACACTATGATAAGTGATTCCTAGCCAGAGGCAACGCAGTAGAGCAGCCAAAGGGTACTTGGAAAGATTACTTAAACATATTTTCAAAAAATAGAAATTACAATTGGATTAAGAAATATATCCACATATTGAAGTTCAACTCTCGGCCCGATTGGACCTTTATTGCACATTATGCACCTCTCTTCTCACCAACTTTTTAGAATAAAGGCAAAATTCCAAAACATAGTCTTAAAAAAAGAATTGAGCGTGCAAGTGAGCAGGGACATCGAAACAGCTAAAAGTGGTGAAACTGCTAGCTTGTATAATGGATAAATAATTTTAAATGTTGGTTGTACACATGAAGAGTAAAGCTAAAAAAAAAGCTAAACATAACAGCTGAACTGACCTGAACATTACAGTTCAACTGTGTAAATATGTATTTTAATAATATCCACCTTTTTATAATTATAATGTTAAATCACGTCCAGGTTAAATTCAGTTCTGTTGAACACATGTTGAACATGAGGAGTGGTGTTGATGGTGTTGTTCTTGATGTGACAAAGCTGTGGGAGTATATTGGACAAAACTTTGAAAGTATGTATATATACATGTATATATATATATATAATTAAAAATATATATAATAAAACAAATCATGGCTAAATTCCATTTATATATATATATATAAATGACAACTGTAATAAAGTTTACCTGGTGTAGATTACCAGAAACCCTTCTATCTGCAAACCAGAAAGCAAGAAAGATTTGAGGATTTACACACCTAATAGAAGTCTGTTACTGGAAACAAAATAGGTCTCCCTACTCCCACACACACACACACACACACACACACACACACACACACACACACACACACACACACACACACACACACAGCAAAAGCGGAAGGAAACATTTCTAACACACACACACACACACACACACACACACACACACACACACATCACACACAACACACACACACACACACACACACACACACACAAAGAGGTCTCCCCTGTCACTCACATTACTGCTTTCAGAAGAAGGAACAACGTGGTTTCGCAAATGTCATGAAACGTCATGACATACGTGCTTCTTCCTTTACATAGAAACATGACAGCATCCGATGTAGTGATTTACATGGTAACAGCAATAGCTCAGCTGTAATTTGGCTGCTTCACTGAGCGTAAATACTAACTTCCCTTCCTTTATGGTTTGCATTTCACATAGTCATTTGGAGATGACAGCATAAGATTTAAGATATAGATGTAAACTGAAGTTTGCGTACAACATCCAACACCAGCGGGGGGGGAGAAGTTTTCAGTTCCTGCACTTAAGAAAAAGTATTAACACCACATTGTGAAAAAACTACACTGAAAGTAGAAGTCCTTCATTTAAAAACTTACTTTAGTAAAACTATTATGAGCTAGATTTACTATTATTCAATCAAATGGTTCCTGTCAGTAATTTAAGATTATATAGTTAATAATGCTGTTGCATTTTATTGCTGTATATGTTAACAGCGGGGCTAATTTGAACTCCTTTATATAATGTTGGGTAGTTCAATCTACAGCTCACGCTCTGGCGCGAGCACGCACACCCCAAAAATTTCTAGTACAATATTGTCCTCTAGTAAAAAGTACAATACTTTGCCTCTTAGAGGTAATGGAGAAGTATAAAGCTGCCTAAAATGAAAATACTTAAGTAAAGTTCAATAACCTGGAATTTGTACTCAAGTGCAGTGCTTGAGTAGATGTACTAAGTTCCATTATACCACTGCCTTTCACGTCATTAGAACAGGATACAAAAAGAAAAGGGCTCAAAAAATAGATTTATGTTCATTTTTATTGAAAGTATGTAATGCTAAAAAAAATGACAGAAGATAAACAAATAAAAACAGTAGTTTACAGTCAAAAAGGAAACATTATTTGGACAGATGCAGAGACAGACCAGATAGATACCGAGGATAACGAGCAGCTAGATAAATTAGACAATAATTTGCTCAAATTGAACCAGTCTGCCATTTTTCCCCAAATACAAAACTCATCACGCCCGGTCAATCACTCTGATTGGAAATTAAATCCGTCCTTTCCAATTTGAAATTGTTGAATGGAAAAATGTACAAATAAAAGCACCAATTCCCTTTTTCAGTCAGTGTCACTTAAAATGTGTTGCTAGTTCACTTCAGCCAGACTCGGTATTCATGTATTCGGCACTGAGTTTAAACCGATCCGCCCTGCAACTTAGCATATGTAGGTTAAGTTTCAAAACACAAAGAAAGTTACAAACAAAACAACAAGTGACTCAAAAACTGAATAAAAGCACGGACATAAAAAAGGCACAAAACAAAGTCTTACAGGTTGTGTAATGTAACTTTCATCACTTCACTAGTGCAATCGTTTTCAAACTGCATAAATTGAGTGACAAAATAAAAAAATAAAAATTCTTCCCTCTGTCCCTCTTTATTATTCACAAAATATTTTGTTCAATTTTTTTTGACCACTTATCTTCCACTGCAGGGTTTCTTCTTACATTCATATAAGGACATGTACTTTAGGACAAAAGTTGAACCTTTCAAACAGCACTTGACTGTTAGCTTGTGGGTCATGGCAGCTAGCAGAGCGATACCCAACGGGAGTTTACATGTTTGGCTTTTAGTGATCTTGTTATTTATTAATTTCTCCCTCGTTCTCCTCTTCCTGATCTACCAGCAGGAAAAGGAGGTGTAAAACGAGGCAAACGATCTCCTACAGATCTGTATTTCTCTGTATCTGCTCAGCCACACTCACTTTTTTTGAGCGATCAATTCACACCTGAAACACTGTATCAACTACATCCACACAAATATTAAATTTCACTCAGAAAAAAAGTCACATTATAGAAGTTAAAGATGATTTAACTTGTAGGGTTCAGTGTCACTTTAAGGTGCTACGAGCCTAATGACAAACAAAAGGATTCGATTTAGGTGGAAAAAGCAAAAGTGCAAACAAGCATAAAGGAAATTCTCAGTATTCATATATGTACTATTCCACAGAGATAACAGTATTGTATAGTAATGCTTATGTGCATTCATCAAAGGCATCCATCCATCCATAACCGCTTATCCAGTTAAGGGTCGCGGGGGTGCTGGAGCCGATTTCAGCTGTCAATGGGCGAAGGCAGAGTACGATACACCCTGGACAGGTCGCCAGCCTATCACAGGGCAGACATATAGAGACAGACAACCACTCACACTCACATTCACACATACTGGCAATTTTAGAGTCTTCAATGCACCTAAGCTGCATGTCTTTGGACTGTGGGAGGAAGCCGGAGAACCCGGAGAGAACCCACACTGACACGGGGAGAAGGAGCCATAATGAGAGACCCTTTATATCATTGGGTGGGATTCTGTACATGATAAAGCTGATGTATAAACATTGAAGTTGTAGTTTTTTTGTTTAAAAATCCTGTAATAACTGGAACTAACCATGAGTACTTGCTGATGTGTCCGCCACATGAATGTTTTGTATAGTATCGTGATCAATCACTTTAATAGGAGGGGCTTTCTCAGCTCCTAGCGCTAATAGGAACGCACGGATTGTGATGGCAGCAGAATCGATCAAATATCACATATTAAAAAGATAATAAACGGACAACATAACTGTCTATTGTTATACTGCTGACATTTTGGTGAGTGATCCAATTTGGGAATTATTTGATCTATTGTATCTTACAACCTCAAGAATATCCAGAAATTGATAGAAATTGCTTTGCAGGAATATATTTCACATAGGCTTACTGTTGCGCTGCTTTGACATGTTAACGTAAATGCGAAGCAATATGTAACCGATGTTAAGCTGAACTGACAAGAGGGACATCTCTTATTCTCCTTTCACTTGGCATTCACAAACACAAACCAAACCACCTGAAATTTGTAACCAAGTCTGCAAGGCGCTGTTCAGTTTTGAATTGACCTAACGCTGAACAGTCAATGTGGCAAAACGTTCAGAGGTTCCACCTGTAGCCACGGTAACCCTCAGTCAGTTCATCTTGTGCTCACTAATCCAACACGGGACGTTTCTCATAACCAGTGTCGTCTTTGAAGTATAGCACCTCATCTCGATCCAGGTCTTTGCCTTGGGTGTACCCGGCTTCCTCATCAATCCCTCCCTCCACGTGGTCAGACACACCTTCATCCTCTCTTAACAGCCCGATGGCCATACGGAGCTCGGGCTCAGTAGAGGGAGGAGCAAAAGTTGTCGATTCTGTCTCCTCTTCCGGCAGCAGAGGCGTGGGTGAGCTAGGTTCTTCTGGCACAAAGATCCGCTCTTGAACCGTTTCCGCAAAAACATGCTTCAGTTTCCATGGGAACATCTTTAAGACACAAAGAGGAATTCTTAGAGAAGGGTTGAAATTATAAAAAAAAAAAAAAAAAAAAAAAAAAACAACTGTTCCTTCAGCAGGGATAAATTCTTCTAGCATATTTAAAACAGAAATGTTTCCACTTAAATGATCACATCAAAGCAGAAATGGGAAGATGAACTTACCACAGAGTTTGGCAAGGCAGCATTGGGTGCGGTCCATTTTCGGTACAACATGACGAGAACTAAAACAACAACTACAGCAAGGGTAATCAGGATCCCGGCGGTGATGTAGAGGACATCTAGATGAAACGGATGTTAAGTTTATACATTAACAGAAGGACTCATAGTCACACACACACACACACACACACACACACACACACACACACACACACACACACACACACACACACACACACACACACACACACACACACACACACACACACACACACACACACACACACACACACACACACACACACACACACAACCACACAGAGACCAGCCGTAGCTCTGACCCACAGTGGTTTACCCAAGAGGTGCTTTGTTATTATATGAAAATAAAAGCATTAACGAGTTTGTGAAAGGACTGTGAGTTAAACCGACAAGTAATGAGGCTCGATACGGACTATGTAGAATAAAAAAAAAAGCGGTGCAGCTTTTAAAGATCGAACCTTTAGCCTGGTCTCGGAGTTTGAGTCTGAGATCACACTTTCAAAAAAAGTAACTGCTTTTTTTCCATACCGCCCTTTACGTGCGTGCAATGGCTGCCTTAGTGATTCATTCATTGGGTAGCTATTTGGTTTTCAATTTTGCCAATCGGATTTTCTAGTTTTTTTTGTTTAACTCCTCTGGATGACAAACGTAATGCGTCACGCCCGGAGACAGCAGCTTCAAAAAGTTTAGGGGGGAAAAAGCCTGCAAACATGACTTTAATGTACGATTATCCAGAGCCCAGAAGATGGTATTCGGCATGCCCTAGTTTTAGGTCATCAAAAATAAAGTCATCATTTAAGGTTTTGGTATCCCTTGACCTCAAAAAGCAGTACTGTTCTTCTAAACTAATGTTTTTTGACGTCACACTGACCTTCTATTACTTCTACATCTATTTATTTTGACCTTGAGTCCAACTGGGCATGTGTGACAAGTTTTAAAAAATCTGCTAAAGGCGTTACCAGGATATCACGAGAACAGGATGCATGCAAGGTCACAGTTTGTGCCAAATTTCCATCCAGACATTCCTTAGATACCGCATTCTTGGAATAAAAACCAGACTGACCGACAACCAGAAAACACGATGCTTCCGCAGGAGGAATAAAAATGTTACTCAACAGTTCGGTGGTGGTGCTTCTGGTGACAAGCAGTAGTCTTGTTTGGCTTGAACTGATATTTTCTCCAGCTCTCCCTTCATCTTCAGACAGTGTTTCTTCTGTGCAGGATCCACTGACAGCCTTTCCTCACAAACACTCTTCTCACAGTAAAAGCTGTGGTGTTCTTCCCCCTGCACAAATAACAAACAGTGACCTTTTCAAAAAAATACTACACAGTGATACAGAGAGGTCATTGAGTACCACCCATATACCGGTAAGCAGTTGACCTACTATTAATAAATACACTACTACAACAATAGAAATATTCAAAGGTATTTCCAGCTTCCCCCACTGCTAAACTAACTATCATTGTTTGACTAGTTATCATTAAATGACGGTGGAGAAGTGGAGAAGATGTTTAAACTGTGTGCAGTCTGACCTGGCTGATGATCACAACGTCGTATTTAAAAATCAATGGTTTAGGGCTTTTCTTTCTCCCGTTTTCTGTATTTGGACTGCTTGGCAACTTCTGGAGGTACACCACCCAGGGATGCTCGAAGCGTAACAGGAGGGTGTCATCATGGGCAGAGATGCTAACTGATGGGAAATCCAAATTACCTGGAAACAAGAAAATGTCATAATCGTAATCTCAACTTCATGTTACAGACTGACATTTTAGTGTGAAACTGTCAACAGGAATGTATATCATGTTGTTTGTTTGCTGAAGAACTATTTGTTTACAACAAAGAAAATATGTTTTAATAGAATTTTTTTAATCTGTGAAGAAATTAATGGGATATTGTTTCGATTTTTATATATATATATTCATTAAAATACTGTATTTAACACGAAAATGATGGTCATTCGGGTATAAATTTCAGAGTTTGCGTGGTGCACCTGAATGCACCATGAAGTCCCTGATGGTTCCTTTACGCTTTGGGTATTGCATTCTTGCATTAAAATCAAAAAACAAATAAGCTCTTCTTCAAAAAGGTGTTTCATGCGCATTTTTGACAATAATTTCCGCACTATTTTTGGGACACTGGAATAAATATGTATGAACAAATTCGGGTTGGGTTGTTTTAAAAACACAAAGGCACACCAGTCTTTGTAATTATTCCACCATGAATCCATTGTTTATAAGACAAATGTAGAGAAGGAGGCCACATAAATCCTAGAAGAAATAAGTTTAACGGATTCCTTACTTTATTTGATCTCTGTGTCATCTTAGCACTAACATCAGCGCCGGCATGTGTCAAATTTGTGTCACGCATCCCAAGGTATAAGAATTCTTTCTACAAGGATGTATTCATGTTTATAAATGCTACTGACAGCACCTTTAATTAAACAGTTATTTGCGATAGAGATGTTGGTGGATGTAAAACTGTGTTCAGATTGTAACTGTGGCGGTACCGAGGAGTGTGCGACCTCTACCACCTTTTCCTTCACACATCAGTGTCCGTCTGTGTATGACATGCCATGTGGCTAATTTGCATAGTTTTATGTTGTTTTACCATCACAAGGCCAAAGTGTTACGGGATGGCTAAATGCAGAGGCTAAAAGGAGAAGTTAAACGGCACAGCACATCCAATAGCTAGCAGGTAAAGTAAAGCAGGGAAATTCACATGAATATGGGAAGGGAAGTTATAAGCTATATTTTAAATTCAATATTTGAATCCAGTTATTTAATTATTTTTGTTTATAAAAAACAATTATTTTCCAACAGATTATTTTTAATTTAACTTTAAATTATGTACTTAGTGACTGTTTTATGGCGTTTTTCTGTGTCCCGTTTTAATCTGAACTATTTATTGGTGAACATAAACATTGGATCGTTTATATTATATTTGCAAATTCTTTTTAAAGCTCCTCTTTTTTTTTAATGTCAAATATTTAATTACTTCGTCGATTCATTCATAGATTTAAAAATGATATTGCAAACAAATGCGTCAATGCCTATTTCTATAGTAAAATTTGGGATTAATAAATTAAATCCTTTACTACTATTTCAGTAACTCTTCCCAGATAATGCATCTTGAATAACTTTAGTGATCACATATTTTTTCTCCAGCGACACCATGAGGTTGACATTTGTGGTTTTGAGTGAAATGTCTCAGTCGCTATTGGATGGATTGCCTGAAATTTGGTACACAAATTCATGTTATTCTTGTATTGACTCCAAAAGTAACTGGTATTGTTGTCATGAATTTTTACCATCATTTTCTAGCCCTAGCTATTTTCTGTTTTCAGGAGAAGCATTGAATCATTATTTCAGGTTTATCATACTAAAAAGTTAAATATTTATTGCAAGCTCAGTGAATACTGACATTAATACTCACACTTCCTCCCCAATGGATTGTCCCAGAAATAGGTGAAAATGATTCCATCAGGAGGTGCACGAACAGACTCATTCTGGCCATTCACGGCAAATATGTGAAGTAAGTATGCATTATTGTAATCAGAGAGAAATGACACGTCTGCTTGTCGTGCTGATGAGTTCACCCAAATCTCTTTAGGATAACTGGGGAAACAAATAAGACAAAGGTGACATTGTCAAGAGAAAATAATGAGCAAATAACTGAAAGAGTAAAAAGCACTAACTATAATCATACTGTATGTCTTTTTAAGACGCATCTAAAATAGTTATCTGCCTGCTGTACATGTATGTAAACAGTCAATATATGCTTAATAACACACTGTAAATTGTTGGGGTCTGTTAATAAATATCTTGTTAAATATCAGTTATTTCTATGTTCAAGCCCTAACCTTAAAAATAGTACATGGACATGATCAACATTGTGATAAGCTAATGTAAGGATACCTTTAGTATGCAGAGTACTGATTGTCCACCTCCTGCAACTATGATCTACATTCCAGTACAACGGTGTTTAACATCCAGTTATCTATACAACAAAGTCAGTGTATATTTCCTGGCGAGCATAATGTGTTTATTTAGAAACATGGCCTGAGCCAGTATTAGGCTACGGAGTTATCTAGATAAAAGTTTTTAAAATAAATGGTTACACTGTTTGTTGGTGCGGTTTAAAGCAGAAATCATCTTGAAAAAATTACTTCTAACAGGAAACTGAGTTTTAGCAAGTTATGTGTAAAAAAAAAAAAAAAAAAAAAAGAAAAAAAGGAAAACACAAACCTGTTTTTACCGGTTACGCCGATGGTGATTTTGAATCTAAGATCTGGTGAGAGTTGTTCGTAAGTCCACGTTAGAACATTGCTCATATTGTGGCAGTTCAGCTCCACGTTGGTCGGCGGCGCCACTGTGGAAACAGAGAGACAAAATGTCAGACTGCAGAATCACAAGGCATTTCAGTCTTCAAAACCCCAAAACAAAACCAGTCATAACTGTAGATCACTTTCACTTAAAGAACTCTTTGGTACGAGGCCTTTAAATGAGTAGAGACAGAAAATCTGCCTCTTTACAGAAACACTTTAACAACATTTAAGTCACTTACAGACTCTCAGCTCAACCCTTCCACCTCCCTTCTTCTCCATTAGTCTGTAAGAGTCGGGGAGGCTTGGTATCTCTTAGAACTTCCCACTAGAGGGCGCTGCATGAATACTGCCACACAATACAGTCCTGGTGAACCTCTTTTGAGGGTCTACATGTTCCAAACTTAGACAGACACAGAAGCCTACATACCATTCTAAAATACAGCATGGCTTTCAGTGACAGACAAATTGCAGATGGCCTACATATATTTCTTGGTGGTAGAACTACAACTTCACTCAATATACAGGGTTCTTTCAAACTACTCTACCAGAAACATTGTGCAATGATCCTTCTGACATCGAGGAACCCAGAAAAAGGACACTTCCAAAAATCCTGCACATACTTCTCAAATTCAAAATAGCAATAGCAGAGTACAAACAAAACAGACAGTGTTTTTCCACTTTTTCTCAAGAGAACTAAATGATTTCAATAGCAGTAATCAGTTCTGGAAACCCGTTTTATTTGCATCCAGAGCATGTTTACACAAGCCTGACGATTTACGTCATGCTACAGGAAGCAGCCATGCCTTGTAGCATCTCTCTCTCTCTCTCTGAAATACTTGTTTTCATGCTGGGACATGCTCTTTTCAAACATCTGTCAACATAAATGGTTGGTTTAAAAAAAAAATCAATAAATTTATTAAAAAAAAATCACACTGGACATGTTTCAAGTTAACACTCTCCAAGTGCATGCAGGGAAAGAAAGAAAGAGAGAGAGAAGGGGAGAAATGAAGACACTAAAATGAACGTAAAAATAACGTGTTTTGGATTTTCTTTCTGTGAAGGTTTCAATCAAACTTTTTGGACAATTTAGTGAACACCTTTATGAGTCACCTGTTATCATACAGAGTACGGGATTAAAAAAAAAGTTTAATTTCAGTTTCATTTCCTCTGTGAACTAACATTTACATGCATGCACGTGATAACATGCAGCCGCACAAATTGAGACGTGACAAGAGTGAAAGACAAATCACAGATGAAGGCATGTGCACTGTAGAAGAAGCGTTAACCGCAACTGTCACGTTGGTTGCTGAGGGCGGTCGCCACAACGGAGCGTGAGACCCACAGCAGCGAAACCACAGCGTTTCAGTTCATAAATTGAACTTCCGTTTTACCTTCTTGCAGTTTGACTAAGCAAATGAATCACTCTGAACTTCAAGTATTATTTTAACAAATACGTTTTACCTGTTAAATCCCATTGGATTTATCAATACTAGAGAAAACAGTTACAGGCATGGTCAAAATTAGATTTGGGAAACAGATTTCAATGAACCAAATACAAAAAGGTCAGAATGTTAACTTTGGGAATGACAACCCCGAGCTGAGGAAAAGTAGAAATGATTTACTAAACACTGAGCATGTTTATAGTATATAGGAGTTAAACAGTAAGTAAGAGTCACCTAACGAGGACAGAAAACAGAAGCAACAGTAACAGACATGGCTGATAGGTTTTTGCTTTGTGTGCGCAAACCTTTTTCAGAAGCAGGAAGAGGGAGCAAATGCTATCGGATGTTAAAAAGGAGGTCACTGGTGATGGAGGAAGTCAAACAATGTGAAACGAATTATGTGCAACAATTGCAAAAATATGAGCATTCAATTAAAATATGTTACTTCTTGATATTGAAACTTAATAATAATTGTAATATTTCCTTGTTTTTAAATCATGCTTCATTGTTACATTTGTTGTTGCAAAATATACATATGATATCTTCATATACAGTACCAGTCAAAAGTTTGGACACACCTTTTATTTTTTCTACATTGTAGATTAATATTGAAGACATCCAAACTATGAAGGAACACATATGGAATTATGTGGTAAACAAACAAATGCTCAACAAACCAGAATATGTTTTAGATTTTAGATTCTTCAAAGTAGTTGAATGAGAAGGTGTGTCCAAACTTTTGACTGGTACTGTATATTAAAATTCTATTACTGCATATTTTGGTGTTTTTTTTATTGTTATCTTTATATTGCTTACTGATTTTGCAACTAATTGGGGGTTTTGGTGAGATGACAGTAAAGCTCTCTTGCTGCTTGCAGTCAGAATAAGCATTCAGTTTAACCACACTGGCATCAAACATATGCAGAAGTACTGAAGAAAAACAGCTGAGGTGGACAGGGAAAAATAGAGAAGGACACAAATAGCACAAATATAATCACATGCATCAAGAAAACGTCAAAACATCACTGACAAAGTACATCCATGCATCAATTATTTACACCATAAATAAGCTAAAGGGTTAGGGCGGAAATTTGAACATATCGCTTGATGATAGTGATCTGCACAACCGACATGGCTTCCTGCAGTGTCTCATTAAACGAGAGAGACAAGGATAGGTCTCCCTGCAGACATTTGGACTTAAGAAAAGCACAAGTGTAACTACTAACATCAATAATGGCTGCATTCCATTTAAGTGTATAAATACTAGACTGGTTGGGCTGATGAGGGCAAAGATTCAACAAGCAACTCCACCACTGCTCAGATTTGAATGCAATGTTAAGTAACAAGGCGTGTATTGACATGTTTAGGCGGACTTGTTAGTAATTGATCTTCTTCCATTTTGTCTTATTGTCTGCAAATGACAACAGACTACCCAATGTACATAGCGTCAGCAGGAGTCACCTGGTGGGTGTGAGCAAAGCTATCCTCAACTGAAAGCTGTTAAATAAAGTATATGGTGTTTTTCGATAAAAACTCTATACTTGTTTTGTTTTAGTTTTTTTCATGTAACAGATGAAGCCCAAAGTTCTCGAAGACAGATTTACATTTTTATTTAAATCAGGAACTCTGTTATCAAAGAGTCGGAGCAGCAACGAGATTATGAACCCAGTCATTTACACGAGGGCTGCAACTACCGTTCATTTTTTCTAATCAGTCAATTTGACGAATATTTTCCAGATAATCTTTGGTCTAGAAATGCAAAAAATAAAAGTGTCCATCACCTTTTCCTAACACCCAAGCTGACATCTTATTTCTTGTTTAATACTATTCTAAATCAAATGATAGAGGAGAGAGGCACATCAATTAATCAGTTATCATTAAAGTTGCCGTTTAATTTTCTGTCAATCGACTTATGTTTTCAGCTCCACTTAACCATTTCCATTTTCTACTCTGTGTCTTTACTAAAAACATATAGATGTTTGATACCGAGCCTTAATAATAATAATAATAATTAAAGTTTGATCAGGCTGATGAACTGATTACTTCTCAATAAGTTGTTAGTTCTTTTTTCATTGTCCACACACTTTAATGGGAAAATATATTCCAAGGTATCAATGAAAGCACCGACTCAAAAAACAGAAATGTAAGCTTTCTGGAAAAGCCCCACTCATAGTGCGAGAAGTTGTGCTGTTGTTTTCGGTGACTCATCACGAGCAACAATCTCTCTCACACATAATACATGTATATACTGTTACCACACTTACACACACAAATAGGAAAAGAGAGTCGCCTCTAACCTTTCATGCATTCAGTCAGTCAGTACGAGAAACAGATTTCAGTCACATATACAGCTGCTAGAAGACTTATTTTCTCTTGTGCCAATTTTTTGTCGGAGTAAGTCTTACTTCATTATAGACCGCTGTTGTACACCATGACCTCAATACACAGCCTAATGTCTCCGAATGACAGGATGTAAATGAACTCTCACTGACGTAAACAGTTTGTAGTTTCAAACAATGTAGCCTCACCAGTTATGTACAGCGGGTAAAATAAGTATTGAACACGTCACCATTTCTCTCAGTAAATATATTTCTAAAAAGGTGCTATTGAAATATATTTCTAAAAAGGTGCTATTGACATGAAATTTTCACCAGATGTCGGTGACAACCCAAGTAATTCATACATGCAAAGAAAACAAAACAAATAAGTTCAGAAATGAAGTTATGTGTAATAAAATGGAATGACACAGGGAAAAAGTATTGAACACGCTTACTGAAATGTATTTAATACTTCGTACAAAAGCCTTTGTTGGTAATGACAGCTTCAAGACGCCTCCTGTATGGAGAAACTAGTCGCATGCATTGCTCAGGTGTGATTTTGGCCCATTCTTCCACACAAACAGTCTTCAAATCTTGAAGGTTCCGTGGGCCTCTTCTATGAACTCTGATCTTTAGTTCTTTCCATAGATTTTCTATTGGATTCAAGTCAGGTGATTGGCTGGGCCATTCTAGCAGCTTTATTTTCCTTCTCTGAAACCAATTGAGAGTTTCCTTGGCTGTGTGTTTGGGATCATTGTCTTGCTGAAATGTCCACCCTCGTTTCATCTTCATCATCCTGGTAGATGGCAGCAGATTTTTATCAAGAATGTCTCGGTACATTTTTCCATTCATCCTTCCTTCAATTATATGAAGTTTGCCAGTGCTGTATGCTGCAAAACAGCCCCACACCATGATGTTCCCACCTCCAACTTTCACTGTTGGTATGGTGTTTTTGGGGTGATGTGCAGTGCCATTTGACCTCCAAACATGGTGTGTATTATGGCATCCAAAGATGTCTCATCTGACCAGACTATATCCTCCCAGTATTTCACAGGCTTGTCTAAATGTTGTGCAGCAAACTTTAAACAAGCTTCAACATGCTTTTTCTTCAGCAATGGAGTCTTGTGTGGTGAGCGTGCATACAGGCTACGGCGTTTGAGTGCATTACTTATCGTTTTCTTTGGAAACAATTGTACCTGCTAATTCCAGGTCTTTCTGAAGCTCTCCTTGGCGGTCCTTGGCTCTTGGACAACTCTTCTGATAATTCTTTTCACTCCTCTGTCAGAAATCTTGCGAGGAGCACCTTGTCGTGGCCGGTTTATGGTGAAATTATGTTCTTTCCACTTCCGGATTATGGCCCCAACAGTGCTAGAACATTCATAAATTTAGAAATCCTTCTGTAACCAATGCCATCAGTATGTTTTTCAACAATAAGGTTGCGAAGGTCTTGAGAGAGCTCTTTGCTTTTACCCATCATGAGATGCTTCTTGTGTGACACCTTGGTAATGAGACACCTTTTTACAGGCCATCAGTTGGGATTGAACCAGCTGATATTATTTTCACTGACAAGGGGCAGGATTGCTTTCAAATTACTGAGAGATTTCAGCTAGTGTCTTGGCTTTCCACGCCTTTTTGCACCTCCCTTTCTTCATGTGTTCAATACTTTTTCCCTGTGTCATTCCATTTTATTACACATAACTTAATTTCTAAATTTATTTGTTTGGATTTCTTTGTATGTATGGATTACTTGGGTTGTTACCGACATCTGGTGAACATTTCATGTCAATAGCACCTTTAGAAATATATTTACTGAGAAAAATGGTGACGTGTTCAAGACTTATTTTACCCAATGTATGCAAGAATATGTAGCTTTCAGAGCAGGAAATCACTTATAAACGGCCAAAAATTGTGAAACATTTTGTTCATATTTCTAAGATTATGTTGAGTAAAAGCAATGTATATTTTTCACTCCTATCCAAGCAAAACTTTAGGAGAGCTCCAGAGGTGTCCTAACCTGTCCTAATGCCTCACCGTAATTACTACAGGTAACATTTACAGTGTAAAGGGCATAGTCGTAAATTGCAATTCATTTTTGGTAATATTATTTTTGCATAACCATGGTAAGTTATTTGCCTGTACACATGCAATCTACACAGTGGTGCCATTTTCTGCACTACGAATGTGACCACTGTTTAATAAATCCTACATGATAATACAAAATACAAGTTGGTGTAGGAGACTTCATAAATCACTCTCAAGTCATAATTTGAGTTTGTTTAGTCACATGTTAACCTGATTCACGGCACTTCAAAGCGGGCAAAATAATTAAAATGCTTTCTGAGTGGCTACTTTTTAAACGATTTAATTTCCCCTCGCAAGTTGTGTCTGACCGCTTCGATGGTAAACTGGAAAAATAGTAATAATAGATAGTAAGTGATTTGGATAACAGAAATGTACAGAGACAGATATACGTTAGTAGAAAAATACATGATTGTTGTTGAATGGAGAAAAGTATGTGTCAACACAATCATGTTCTATTAAAAAAGTGTTGTCATTATTGCCTGTGCTATTAAAAGGGCTGCAAGTACTGACGTCAGGACAGCAGAGTCGCTGCCCATCTTTAGGCGCAGGCTGAAAACTCACCTCTTCAAGAAGCACTACCCTGAGCCTTCCTCGTAGCACTTATTGCACTCGTATTAGTTGCTGCACTTACTGTATTCGTATCAGTTCGCTGCACTTATTGAATTTG
Source organism: Anoplopoma fimbria (assembly GCF_027596085.1). Taxonomy (NCBI): domain Eukaryota; kingdom Metazoa; phylum Chordata; class Actinopteri; order Perciformes; family Anoplopomatidae; genus Anoplopoma; species Anoplopoma fimbria. The sequence goes on along the minus strand of NC_072454.1, from coordinate 8,567,019 downwards.
TATTTGTTTACTGCACTTATCCTATTCGTAGTAGTTTGTAGCACTTACTATATTCGGATTAGTCTGTTGCAATTATTGTTTTCGTAGTAATCTCCCTCTGCACTATACTTTTGCTCTGGTTTATGCTTTGAGATGCTTGTTTAAGAAAGGAGATGCACTTATGACTTCTGGTGACTAGTAGTTCTCTTGAATACCTATGTTGAATACACTTCCTGTAAGTCGCTTTGGATAAAAGCGTCTGCTAAATGACTGTAATGTAATGTAATGTAAGTAATAGTTATTCATATTCATTAATAAGACATAGACAAGCAGAAAATACAGACAACTGAGAAGCTGGAATAAGGGAGTGTTTGGATAGTTGAAGATTAACTTTACTGCTTAACAAATGACCTAAATAGTTATTGTTACAAAGATGGCAAGCGGCCCTTCCTGGAAGTCAAGAAAAAACCAAATGTGTGATCCGCATATCAATGTATCTTAATGCAGTCAGGGTGTAGTAACGTTTGTATTTAGAGCCGTTTGCTGCTGATAGCATCACCAGAAATGCATTTAAGAGTCAAGTGTGTTCAATTCCCACAGACTTCAGAGGATCGATGCAAATGTACTTGATGCCTCTTTTAATGGTGTTTGGTAATGGTGAAATGGCCATAAGAGGTTTTCCCACCTTATCTCCATCAGCAATGACCATAATTAGAGGCATTAGTACACTAGCCTGTGCACAACATCATGTAATGGGAGGAAAGAGCAGATGTAAGGTGAAATCAAAAGATACTGACTGAACATCTTGCAGCACAATCTATGTGAACCTTCAGCAGCCCAAGTTTCAAATCCTGTTTCTAAACTTCAGCATTTTTAGAGACTTCTCCTGTGTTACTTAAATGGCAAATGAAGCCCAATAATTGCATACTTCTTCATAAATGTGGAACCTGAGTGTGTGTATGTATGATTATTCAGTGACAACATCTTGACAACTGTGCAGAAATACATTACACAAACAAAGAGTCTTTGGTAATACGGAAAAGCACAAAGAGGAAATAAAGAAAACCCCCAAAAGACAAGAACTACGCAGTCCTCCTTTGTTCAAACAATATATATATGTGAACACACAAAGACCCAACCCATGTGTGTGTGTGTGTGTGTGTGTGTGTGTGTGTGTTTTACAGGAATAAACATCAGGCGAGTTCAGGGACTTCCCGTGTTTTGCAGTGATACCAGCGTTACGTCCCAGATTCAACCTATTCACACAAAACAGCCATAACATGCCCCATAAAGAAAGCCTTTCAAATTGAATAGCACTTTCCTGAATTAAGTGAACATGTCGTGTTAATTCGGCTCCACATTGGTGCTCACATAAAGTGTTTAAACACATCCCACGTGAGGTAGATAATAGGTGATGCGGCAGAGCAGTGAACGCAACTTACCGCCCATTAACGCAGCGTGTAAAGAGCCGAAGAGAAGGACCGCGGCTGCAGGAAAACACATCAACATGCTCGTTGTTTGACGTCTTCAAAGTATATGCAATAGAGACATTAACTATCTAATCTATCGTTTCATTAGGACGCTGCAGAGGAACACGTCTCCCACGTTCAACCAGCCTCGCTGAGATCCTGAGGCTGAATCCATAACCGGAAGCGACGTCCCATTTCGCCCCTTATTGCTGCCTTTCCGAACCTCGGAAATCAAAGCTTCCTTTTTTTTTTTGTTGTTGTTGTTTTTTTTGCTTTCAGTTTTTTGTTACCTTAAATAATATTTAAACATATGTATACGTTTATTATTAAATGAACCCCTCCCTCAAATATATTTATACATATACATATATATATCCGCGAAATCCAACTTAAAAGAGAGTAAAACTAGTTAACTTTGAAGGAGAAAAAACTTATACTTTGGCATAGGATACAAAGTAAAAAAAATAAAAAACACATACAGAAATGACAAGATATAGCATAGCACAACATAGGGTTTGACATCAATTACGGTCAACGTTGCTCTAACAAATCTTAAATTCCCCCAAAAATGTTTTTCAATTTATAATTGTGCTATTTCCGACTGATTTGAATGCAGCAAAAAATTGGCTGGTGTTTTTTGTCACATTACTGGGAAATGACCTGTTTTCTAGAGTACCTCCTTATTTCCTGTTGGGAAAGACCATTCTTTATGGCAGAAGATGAAGTTTACTGATAAATAAATCAGATTTTCTCATAGTCCTACAGAACTTTTTTAAAGTTTTAAAAAAAACGCTATTAAAAGCCTACTTCTGGCTGTGAGACTGATCATATCTATATGAGATTAAAAAATATATATATATATTAGTATACCTCTAAGTGTGCCTTTATTGCAATAGAACAAGATATGTAAAAAATGGCCTGACAAAAAAATGATCTGTGGTATTATCTTTGGTTCAAGTCTGTTGTAATGAAACATTTGCCTGCAGTACTTAAGGTTGAACTCAGCCTGCACTTTAAGTGAGTTACAGCTTCCTCTGTAAGGATACTTCCCCCACCCTGACGTAAGCTGGATGTGTGATTTTTCCTCCCCATCCTAGCCTCAAACTGACGCATTCACATAGCAGCTCTTCAGCAGCAACTCGAGGTAAGTCACACATCTAAAAAAAATGGGAACTTTACTATGCATGTATAGCACTGCTGACCATTTAGTGTGGGCTTCTGTAACAGCTGTTACATTGTATGTTTGTGTCCTGTAGTTAGTCCGTAAAAGGAACCCGAAAGCCGAGCCTTTCTTAACAGTATATTCTCATGTTACATTACATTCCTGTGTCTGTGTTATGCAACAGAAACATTCTCTGGAATCTGTTAAATGTTTCACAGATAAAAACTGAAATTGCAAAAGATGATGGATGTTGCCCGCATCCTGTGAACATGTTTTCTTCTGAGAATAAAAAGAAAGTGGACTTTTTAACCCCTGACCTACAAAACTGATTCTTAAGCCGAATGTTTGAGGGTTCAGTCACCTCAGGTTCAAGTCAGTGGTTCATAGCCAGATATGTGGTCAGACACTCGTACATTTTTATCTTACAGCCAGGACACAGAAAGTATGTACTCGTGACAAAAGGAAATGTGGCGTTAACAATTTTTGGGTCCTGAGGGAAAAGCAAAAAGCGGCACTCTGAAATTCCATCTTCATACAATTTCCTCCAAGCTGGGCTGAGCAATATGGTTGTGACAGAAAGACTGGACTATTGTACTGGATGTTGTCACTCACTGTGTTTTGACGCTGGACATCATCTTCCTCATCTTCCTGTCCACCCTTTGATATATATATATATATATATATATCAGTATTCATCTTGGATTTCTTTCTACTTTATTTGTCATCATGTCTTTCCTCTTACAGCCAATACTACGGTGTGAAGAAAAAGTGTGATCAGTAAGCTTCGGTTTGTTTGAGGTTAAGTGCATAATCCAACTGAGTATGAGGAGGCGGTGGTTAAAGTAGGCTACATAGTAAAAACACATATGTTTTTAAAGGAAAAGCCAGACATTGGGGGAAATATGCTCATTTGCGTTCTTGCCAGGATGAGAGAAGATCGATTCCACTCTCAGAGCTGTCTTTTGTATCCACAGGCAGCAGCCAGTTATCTTAGCTTAGCATTACTGGGTTTCGTGTGCCAGACTGTTTTTTTTTTGTCTGGTAGCGGTAACTTCAGGAATTCTCTTTACATTTTCTACACTTTGTTTACAGATTAAATATCTGTTATTAGTGAGCTTCAGAGGTGATGGTAGGACAGAGGACAGAGTCAGGCTAGCAGTTTCCCCCTGCTTCCAGTCTTTGTGCTAAGCTAAGCCCCATTTAACTTGTAGGACAAGTCTTCTGACAACAAAAATATGCAGTTTGTTCATGCCCACGACACATTATTCAGCGTTGAAAAACATGTTTTGGGGTTTGACAATATGGTTGAAAGTGAGATTATGTTTGAGTAAAAATGAATACCTCGTTATAGACGCAGGAAACACGCATGGTTAAGGTCAAGGGACGGCCGTGGTCATGCTTTTCAAAACATTGACTTGTGAACCTCCCGTCATAATTACTACGGCTACTAGAGGGCGTTTTCTCCTCTGCTTAAACTCATGTTGTTTTTGATCCACTGAAACATCTGATGTTGCTGTTCTTCTTGTGTGGAAGGCCTCAACTAGTACTGTACATTGAATTTAAAAGGGTTTGCCACCAAAAATGTATCTTTTGAGAATGAAACGCTTCCTGTCTATACGCCTGGAAGGTGTCACTTTTTTTTCCACAGTGGATTGCAACTGGAGTGCAATTAATTCACACAAAGAGGGAAAAACAACATGTTAGGCACTTTGACTCAAGCCTATTCATTCCTGGTAAAGATCTTTAAATATGGGTCACAAATGTTACTCAAACAATAGTGAATATTTAATTTGTATTCATATTTGTTAATCTAGTGAGTATTTAAGCAGCATTCTGGTGGATGTGGCATTTACTCAAAATAAACAACAGTGTTCATCGTATTAAATAACGTGTCATGGTTTAAACCTTTTGGGAACAATGGAGGTCTATGGCACAGAGATTAGCTTTGGCTACACAGACAGTATTTGTTAGTAAGATCAATTCATTGATGATTTGGTGTTTTCATAGAATTGTTACTAACTAGCGGGGGTGCGCTCGCATGCACTGAAAGTCACGCAGGGCCGGCCCGGCTATGTAAACAAATCACAGAGAAGCTCAGACTTCAACACACACACAGAGGGAGAGCGACTTCCCTTTCTACTCAGGTAAACATTACTCCACTATATCTTTACATAGAAAATACTTACGCATTAATTTAAGCACAGCTGATCACCGAATGCACATAACACTGCCATCATCAAATGTTATTAGCTTAACAGCCTCTTTTTCATCATTAAAAACAAATTTGCAATTTTTTGGTAGCAAGCAGAACTCAGAAAAGTTAAGAAACTTAAAAAGCCAACATAAACGTCAGTGACCTGTCGGTGGGTCAGTAAGTACAAACTCATGTTGTACAGCCAAACAATGTTCAAACCCACAAAACTGTGTTTTAAATTGGAAATCCCAAAGTTTCCAAATATTTTATGCCGAATTTCGTGCAAAAAAACGATGCACAAACCATTGACAATATTTCCATTATATTAAATAGTGCTGCCGTATTGGTTTTAAATATTTCACTCAGTGTTAACATTATATAGCTTCAATGATGAGCTGAAACAAACAGATACTTAATATATATATTACTTTCAGTGTGGAATAAGAGGATTATTTTTTTCTACTTAAAGGTGAAATAAAAGGGGGGGGTTATCTTGATGTGAAATATATTGTAGATGATAATTCACAAATATTGAATGTCACAAAAGGCCAAAGGAAGAATGTAGCGGTCAAGTCTGCGCTGGCTTCAAAGTGAGGCCGAAAGTCTTATTCCTGCCCCGATGTTATTATTGCCAAACCAGAAAACCTACCCAGACCTTTGTAAAGGCCAAGATTTCAAAACAATGTTTTCCCTGGAACCTCGAAGCGACCTCCACAGTTATAATTTTCTAAATGTGTGTCTGCGTGTTATGTGAAATTCAATGTGGGGCTCAAGTGTGTTAATGTGTGTGTGTGACAAAGTACTGATCCAAACCAGCTGTCGGTATGTCCACACCCCCGCTCGTCACGTGTTAGTAAGACAATACTTAAATGATTAGCAACACACAGGGTTGTGACCTCAGAACATTTCACTCTAGTATCCAATAACAAGCATCTCCTTTATGAAAGTTGACCTGGACTGAAAGAGGGCTAGGTTTGTCTAGATGGCCCAAGAATTTTATTTTCATGAAAACATTTCCCTCAGTCGTGCTTGAATTAAGCGGCAAATGGACTTTTGCCTCAACAATGTCAATAATATGAACTAATGTCATAGTTAATTTTCTTGTCTGTTGATGTACAAACAACCCTCAGCAAAATGGATAACGTTCATATCCGCTCTGTGAGGTTGGTCAGAAGTTGTATTGGGGTTTACTGAAGTAGAGAAGCTGAGACATGGAGAGGACAAATGTGTTACCGGATGATAAATTACATAAAATCACTAATAGAATGCAATAAACAATGGAAAACATATTAAGATCCTTAACTTGAAGGGGAACTCCACCGATTTTACCCTTCAAAGTCTGTTTACAGTTCATTGGAAGCAGACAGCATATGTGAAAAAAGTTGTGTAAAGCCTTTTGGGACTCCAAAGCGAGTTGTGCGTCATCTGATATTTAGCCTTAAGTGATGTCATTCAAATCAGCGGTGGCTGGGGCTGAGGATTACAAGTTTGGAAATTAAAAAACAAAATAGGGGTTGTAGAGTTGGAAAGATGTGATGGTTGACATGCTTTGTGGGTAATGTAGGCGGCAGGTTTAGACGCGGACTGAAGAATGCATGGAACAAAAAAAGCAATATCTTTGATTCTGCAGGATTGATTTTGATCCTTGCTTTTTATCTGTGAGTTCCACCATGTTATAGGAGTGAAATGCTAACATATAAAATATGATAATCTAAAGAAATCTCATGCATAGTAATAGAATAAACAACCCAACTGGATATAAAGTATGTAAAATCAGTTCCACCTCTATGACATTCAAATGCCACTAACACATGAATGAAGTATAATCTAATAATAAATCTTAGAGCTACTTCCTTCGTGACAGAAGAAGTTTCGGCAGACCCGGATGTCTTAAGCAATAACATTTATTGTTTCTCGATCGAGGAGAACAGGGAAACACCACGTGTGAATCACAATTCACTACTACTACCCAATCCTGAAGATGGTGTCCTTGAGCACAGTATTTAACCTTCCCCAGACCAGCTAAGTTCCGCTATATCCAAATAGGGTTAGTTCTTCATCAGCCTGGCATGTGTGAGGATTCTAAGGATTCATGTGTTGGATATAAGATCTAAACAAGGAAATACGTCTACCGTTGCTGTGCTAGCAACAACATAGCCTCTGTACAGTCTCTCTTATCCAGCGTCTCCAAGCAGCCTGTTGAGTCTTAACCGAATACTAAAGGTTTCTAGCTGACCGTGGCCTACCAGCTGCCCTAGTCAGCTCGGCCTTATCAGGCACATAGAGTGAGACAGGCGAAGAGAGACAGACAGTTGACCTGTCCTACAGACAGTTACCTTTAACCTACAAGAGGGAAGTTTAACATACAATAAGGAAAATTCCTTCACAATATATATTTTTATTCTTATTTATTTATATGGGACAGTGCACATTAATCCACATTGGCGTCAACAACATCAATCTTAATGTGCCGACACAACAAAAAATGACAAATGATAAAAGTAGTCTCCTATATAATAAAGTTACAGTGAAAATAAGAGTGATGGAGAACTGAAGATGTAACTCAACACATTTTTACTTTTAACTAAGTATAAATCTAAATGCAGGACTTTTAGTTGAAACAGAGTATGTTTACATTGTGGCATTACTTTTACTTATGTAGAAGGTCTGAGTACTTCTTCCACCACTCGTTTCATTTTCACAACTTAATATGCCGTACACACAGTGTGATAAAAGTCAGTTGTAGATTGTGTGTGTGTGTGTGTGTGTGTGTGTGTGTGTGTGTGTGTGTGTGTGTGTGTGTGTGTGTGTGTGTGTGTGTGTGTGTGTGTGTGTGTGTGTGTGTGTTGTTTTTCTTAACTATACTTTTTTCTAATATTGAATGTTTTCTTTCCTTTAGGCTCAGGTTTATGTATCTGAACACTTCATATCTTCGTATCATCGCATGAACACCAATCAACATGCTTCCTGAGACTCTCCTCCAGCAGTGATGCCTGCCGTCAGCCCCCCCGCCCCTCTCCTCTGTGTGCTGCTCTGTGTGTCGGTGGCTCTGCAGCGCTCTGACCTGCGTCTCGCCTACGTGACCCACAACAGCTTCTTTTACTACTCCTGCAGCCAGGAGCCGCAGCCCTGCAGCGTCTCATCACTCACAGACTGCAGATGCAAGGACATCCAGCTTTCCGCACTGCACCACCCGCAGTCGCACTCGTCCCCCGTCTTCCGGATGAGACGTTTGACTGTTTGGTTCACGTCGCCATTAAACACGGCTCGTCTGCTCAACAACTCGGAGGTCAGACACCTCACTCTGATTCACTGTGGCCCTGGAGGATCTAGAGAGACGCCTTCTTCTTCTTCTTCTTCTTCTTCTTCTTCTTCTTCTTCTTCTTCTTCTTCTTCTTCTTCCCTGGAGGGACATTTTGCTGTGCAGCACCTTGAGAGGCTGACGGTGGTGAACTTGGAGAAGTGGCCGGTTAACAACTATCCGGAGGCGAACAGAGCCAAGAACACAGACTCAAACAGCGACCCTGACAGAGATAACGGTGCTCACTTTGACACAAATAGATACAAGAAGGATAAAGACACAAACTTGGACATGAGAGATTCTTCGGCTTTGTACTCAACCCAGAGCCAGACCCAAGACATCTTCCTGGGCAGGGAGCTGGGAGCGGAGTTTTATGAACAGGCCAGACTGGGAATCATCCACAGCTCTGTGCTGGAGTGGGGAGCAGTGGTCAAAGCCTACACGGTTCAGACGCACATAGACAATGACGGCGTGCTGCCATTCCCTGATCTCCACCTGCCAAAATTACCGGAGACATCTGTCATATATGTCAGCTTTGTGTACTGATGCTTTACTTTTATAGGAGGAAGATGATCTAGTGTTCAGGAACCTGCAAATAATCACTTTCATGCTCACCAGGGATCCTCAATTTTGGATAATCATTGGGTCTTTTTTGTTGCAGGCCTCCGTTTTTTGCATTTTTGGACACTCACGTAAACCCAAGCAAAACTAATTTCGATTTTTCTCATCCAATAGCTTCAATCTTAATTTTCCCAAGTGGCCTTAAAACTTTGCACAGCTGTTTATCAGCATGTGAAATCAAAATATGTCTGTTAATATGAGACCCTCTGAGGGACCAGAATAGCCTGCCAACCCTCTCCAGCTGACCTGTCCTTTTTTTTAAAATTCGCCCCTTGTTTTTCTGCTCCACTACAAAGACAGAAAATGTGAACTTCCACCATGATGTGCATCCCACTGAAGCACTGACCGGTTGCTGAATTCACAATGAATATAAAGCTGCTGTCTGTTTTTTTCAGCTTTTCATAATGTGCTTGTCAAATGTTGTGACGAGTTAACTTGAAGGCCAAAATGACATCACTAGAGGGAGGACATTGAGCTATTATGGACTTTGTGCAGCATAAATCCCACTGAGCTCTGCCCTGGCATTCCTACAGCTGACCTCTGACCTCTGTGTGAAAGAAAAGAAAGACTTTCTCCTCTGGGATCAATGAATCATCTTAAATGTGAAATTACATGTTTGGTTCCAGGATTAAACCACAAGATGGCAGCAGATACATTTAAATCAAATAGGAAGACAAACTGAAGTGATAAGGACAGACTGAGCTGAATGACAGCAGGAGGAAAAACATAGTTTTCTTTATTTTGTTTTTAAAGTCTACAACTCTTAAAGAATCCAGCAAACCTTAAATTCAGCTAATGTGTCATGACGTATCTCAGCACTTTAAAAGCCTGTGAGGAATACTGTTGTCAGAATAGAGGTTTACAAGGTTATAAATTATGGCATGATATTTATTTGTTTACAAAAAAAAATGAACTGAACAATGTCATCACTTGCATTTGTTTAAAACAGAAATAAATGATTTACTCATCGCTCATCGGAATATAACATGATGGATATTGTCCAAAATTTGATTAGTCCAAAGTTGCAAGTTAAACCCATATCTTAGAATGGATTTAATGTTTACAATATGAGGTATAAATGCTTTGCATAATAGAGGGACATCCACCTAAAAATCACATTTTATAAGTGTGACCAGAAACAATTTGAATTGTTTTTTTTTTTACAATCACTGACCATTGTGAGGTACAGCTGCATTTGTCAGGTTAAAGCCTCGTGTGTCTCTTCAGTCTGATAATGAGTCCTGTTTATGTGTGTGTGTGTGTGTGTGTGTGTGTGTGTGTGTGTGTGTGTGTGTGTGTGTGTGTGTGTGTGTGTGTGTGTGTGTGTGCTGACACCTGCTAGAGGGCCGCTTATTTGCATGATAAACGGCGCTGCGCATCTTGTTAAGCGCCCCGTGAATGCACAACTGATGTCGCCTGTTGATCCTGCACCTGAGAGGTCACTGCACCCAGCCCGACGCACACTGACGGGGGGGGGTGGTGGTGGTGGGGCAATTACCGGAGGAATCAGCACCGCCGGCCGCTCTCCTTATGGAAACCCTGAAGGTCGGGCTTGAACCGTGACCTCTACTTTGGATCTGATCGGAAGACAGAACTACCAGCTGTAAAAAACAAATCAATTACATCATGTCCAGTGTGATCCTCCTGATGTACTGATGCACACTGTTAATGCTGGTGTCAGTGCAGGGGGAGGTAAATGGGATTGATTGTAAAGGTGCGCTCTCCCTCCATCGCTCCCCTTTACACCACGCTGCCGCCGTCTCCTCACCGGCAGTTCAGCAGTAAAACATTTTTATAATCAGACGTTATTGTTCGCCGCCTCCTTGTGGGAGATGCGCCCATGTTCATTTTTTAAAAGGGCAAATCAGCCATAATTCAGTTTATAAACTGCGGCGCGCAGGGGAGAAATGCCGGGATGAATATTCATTAGAGAGCGCCCACTGCCAGGCTGGGTGATTCACGGGGCATATGTAAATATCACTCACTTTAATTGCCCCTAAACTGACTCAACATAATGTTGTCATTAGCAAATTATTACTTATTTGTGATACTAATGGTACGGTATGGCGCCTCGTGCTGAAGCTCCACATATATGATTGCAATTACAGCTCTTTTTTATTCACAGGGTGACTGCGGGGTCTGATGGATCTGCTGCGTGTGCGTGTGCGTGTGTGTGTGTGTGTGCGTGTGTGTGTGTGTGTGGCTAAGGTGACAACAATTCATTTCACTGACACATGCACGGACGATTTCAGTCGATCCAGTCATTAGACACAAACACAACACACGCACATCACACACAAACTGAACTCAGGACGGTTTATGGACAATTTTATGTATTTTTTTTTTTATTTTTTTTTATGTAGGCTCTCTGTATCATCTGGACTGACTTCTGAATAAACAGGATTTTTTTTTTTTATTCCTCCCTTGGAACTTCTTGAACCTAAATTTTGTTTGTTATTCAGTAATTATATCACCTATGAAATGAATAGAACAAAAACAAAAATAAAGTTATCTGAACAATTAGAATAGACATGTATTTGTGTGTAGGCCTATATGCCATGATAACACATTTTGTATGGTTAATTTAGTGTAATTTTATTAATATTTAATTAATAGTATGAGAAAATTTAATGATGTTCTCAAAGATGTGTGCAAAAAGAATGGACGATCAAAATGCCTTTTCTTTCTTCATAAATGACCATGACTGAAATTACAGGTTTTGATATGTCATTTTGAATACTTTTGAATTTCCGTATCTAAGTTATTCACAAAAGTGTGTTAACTGGATGCCTTTAAAAGTATAGTTCAATATCATTTAGCTGGAATCTGCAATAAAAAACCCTGTGAATTAAATTACTTCCAAAGAGGGAAAATCAACATTTTGATCATGCAGATAATTAATTGATGGTTTGATATTTGCAGTTCAATTTTGATCTTCAATGTTGGCTTTCGAGTACTGTTGATACAATAAAATCTAAAAATCTCACAAAAAGTACTTTAGCCAGTCCTGATATTCCTGCTCTGAAATGGCCAAATTCAAACATATCTTTTTTCCGTAGTTTTATCCAGTTTTGAAGAAAAGTTTACAAATATTAATGGAGAAAACCCTAAATACTCTGCTGTTTAAAAAATGCATTTGTCTTAAATCTCCTCAAATGATCCCCTAAAAAGAAAAGTGAGTCATTTTATGTTAATCTTAACAAAAACGCTCAGGGATTAATGATACTTTGCAGATTTACAGATGGGAGATTTATTCATTTAAACACAAAGAAAGTAAAGTTTCAGAAAACAAAGCTCGGCATCAGTTTGACATTTTTTTAAATAAATTGTTGTATTTAAAAAAAAAAAAAAAAAAAAAAACTCCCTGCTTGTCACCGTCTGCACAACCCGACACGGTGTGGAGTCGTTTTATAGAGGCAGCAGCAGTTTGAAACAACAACCATGACAAAACAGGCCCCCAAAACAGAGGGAGAGAGAGAGGGACAGGCACGGACAAATAATGATGTGTGCGTGTGTGTGTGTGTGTGTGTGTGTGTGTGTGTGTGTGTGTGTGTGTGTGTGTGTGTGTGTGTGTGTGTGTGTGTGCGAGCGCCTATGTGTGCATCTGTGAAAGAGTGTGAGGGAGCTAATAAAGTAATGTGATGGATGATCTCCTTTCTCCCAGAGGGACCAGCACCATGTAAATTGGCCCACACAATGCATTATGGATAAGGCAGTTGAGATTATAGCTTGTTAATGGTCTCCTCCCTCGTCCCCTCCCTCTCCTCTCTCCCCTCTCTTCTTGCATCCCCCCTCTCCCCTCCCATCCCTCTGCTTCGGCTCAGGCGCTGACATGGTCACCTCATTGTCGGGGCGCGTGGGTCTTTTAGGTGCAGATGGAGACGAGCTGTGCTGCAGCGACCTGCCAGGCTTAGTGGAGTAAATCTGTGTATCTGTGTGTGTGACTTGTATTACTGACAACATTGGGACGCAGTCACATCATTAGGACTCAAAGAGCTGGTCCCCACAACGAAAATTGAGGGCTAAGATTTGGTTTTATCTTACAATAAAGATTAGGTTTAATATGTTGTCTTGTGTTATTGTGTGGTTTTGTATGTGTGTGTGTGTGTGTGTGTGAGACAGACAGCGAGCCAGGCAGCCAGCAGAGACCGTCCGTCGGCAGGGACCAGGGCTGTGGACATATGTCTCCTCCCTCCCTCCCTCCAAAACCCCCACTAGTTCTCACAACGGGGTGCGAGCCCCCCGCAACCTCCCTCGTCCCCCTTTAACTCCCCCATCCTCCCACACTCCCCTCCCTCCACCTTGCAGGCCTGTCCAGGGACCAGTCGGGCCATCTGTTGAAGCAGGACCAGAGGAGCTGGTCCAGAGTGATACTGTAGCACGGCTATGTGGCTAGCCTGGCTGTCGCTAACTAGCAGGGGTATTGTATGTGTGTGTGTGTGTGTGTGCATGCTTGTATGCATGAGATGGAACATGTGCTGGTTGCAGGAAGTGTGTCAAGGCATCCCAGGGTAGATGTTCACTCGCATATTTGTCCAACAAAAACAAATTGGTGTGTATTTTTGGGGGGACTTTCATCTTTTATGTTCGGTCATAAAGCACCATACCATTAAAAACTGGGCCTTCATAAGTTATTAATGAGAAAACAGCACATTATATGTCTGTATATATGTACAGTCTAATTTATAAGCAATTAAGGACCAATCTTAATGAACTACCCTGAGAATTTAGTTGTCTCTTTCAGGCATGCAGCTTGTGACGTTAATCCGACGGAAATTTTACATGATAAGCAAGTCTGAAGAATTGAATGCCGTCACATTAACGTAAAGGCCGCTGCAGAACAAGGTTAAATATGCAAATGCAAATCAGTGCACGCATGGGAAAATCTGTTGCAGATACCTGAAACTTGCTTGTGCTAATATATCACAGTGAGTTTTAGTAATCTTTACATTTTTCATACTTGTTTTTCACACATTTAAGGACGGTCTGAGCAAAACTGTCACATGCTGAAAAAGAAGCACGATCACAAGCTTTGTTCTCAGTAAAAGAAACATTTTAGACAAAGAACAGGCAAATCTGGGCATTGTGAAAAAGAATTTAGTGATCACTTGCATCAAAAATGTTCAAATCTGACATACTGAAGCATCCCGTAGCTGCATTACCATGTGACCACAAGTAAGAGGACACCAACATTTGCAATCTGAACTCAACATTCAAAACCAGCTGCATTGTCCTTTAAGCAGCCTAATAAACAAGTGCACAGGAACCAGCAGGAAAACGGCTGAACGATCCCACTGAGAGCTCAACACCTGCACACACTCAGCTCACCGAAACAGCTGCTCTGATACGCTGTGGTGTTTTGGAGATCTGCTGGTCTTTGTTTACTCCATGTGACTTCATTAATCCGTAGGGCTCAGAAACCTGATACATTTGAATGCCTTTGCATGGAAACATGTGAGTATAGCTGTTGCATTGAACAGACTATCCATCTCAAGAAATTTCATGATTTTATTTCTGTTAAAAACATACAAAAACTTTCTCAAATGGCATAAAATGCAACGGGAATATATAGATTTAAACCCTTGCACACTAGAGTTGCAACAATAACCCTTACTACCGATGAATCTGTCAGTCATTTTCCATCTGTAATATGTCAGAAAATAATCAAAAGAATATTCAAATTGCATGTTTTCTGTCAAAAATTCAAAGACATTTAATTTGCATGCTGTGAATCAGAGCAAGACTGCAAATCCTCACATTTTAGAAGCTGGAACCAGAGAACTTTATGCATTTCTGCTTGAAAATCAACTTAACAACTGAATTGTCAATTGACTCATCAATTAATCAACTAACTGTTTCAGCACCAGACAAGTGTTTTGACGGTCCACGCTGACAATGCAGGGCAGAGTCTCCACAACCTTGAAATGGGTTATAATGGGGGTTTGAATCATGTAACGTGTTCCCGGCTCAGTGCGTCTTATTCAGTCTGTCTAGGCTAAGCCAAGCGAGCTTAGCGAGGTCTAGTGTGTGTGTGTGTGTGTCTGTGTGTGTGTGTGTGTGTGTGTGTGGACCCTCCACGGCTGTGTGTGTGGGTGGTTGCCTCCACCCATTAGAACGGGTCATCTCTCTCTCATGGAGAGTTTTCACGGCTGTGGAGCGGATTAGGAGCCGGGGAGAGAGGAGGAGGAGAGAGAGGAGGAGAGATTATTGGGCAGGCTGGAAGGAGGAAGAAGAGAATGACACAAAAAAGAGAGGGAATTAGCATCTACACTTCAGCATTTGTTTGTGGTATGTAGCGGACACTCATCCGGAGTGCCCGGGATTTACAGTGAGTACAAATGGAGGAACAAGTGAATGCTGGCATCTCATCACAAGTGGCCTTTTGACAAAGAAGAGAGGAGGTCTGAAGAGAAGAGAGAGGAGTGAAAGGGTTAAAGAGAGACTATACTAACGCAGCTATAATTACATATTTATACCACAACTCTTAAAAAAGAGGAAATACGATTGTTTCCATCCAACTGTCAGCTTAACTCTATGCAAACATAAGTTTATGTACAAAAGCTGGGCTTAAGTTGTGCATGTTGTTGATGTTTTATGCTTTGATTCTACATTCAAAGCCACAGAAATGCTGCAAACAATCATCTACTGGTCACACCGTTAGCTGTGTGTGCATCTGTGCAGGCAGAGTTGGACATTAATTGCACACATTGCACATATTTTTCAACCTTTGAACAATTGCACATTTTCTAGTCAATGCTTTTAATATTCCCAATTCTTGGTTTTAAACAATGTACAGTGCTGTTCATTTTAAAACAGATATATTTTACATATTTTTACTGTAAATTTCATATTTATGATTCTTGACTTTTGCTGTACTATTTGTATTTATTTTCTCTGACAATATTAACTATAGTAACTACTAACTGTTATGCACCAAAATACCCAGTAAAATCGCTTGCATGTAGTGAACTTTATTTAGAAATACAACTGGTTTACCTGGTGTCTGTCTTAAGACAGAAACATAATTCCAAACAAAGTTCATTGCAAGTACAAAACTGTAATGAACTAAAAAATTCAAAATAAACCTCTAGTGTCTTGTGTAGTTTAATGCTTCTCATATCTGAGTGAGTTGTAGAGTTATAACCTTCAGCTGTATATTAATAAATTTCCTCAGTATGTGAAACACATCAGAAAACACCTGTCAACATTTCACATCACACGGTTGCTGTAAAAATAAATAAAAAAGAACACCCTAAAGTGTCATCATGTCCCATCTCATTTTCATAATGAATTGCTGCTTTGATAGTCGGAGATGCTTTAATGAGAAAATATGAACTTTCTTTATGGAATGTTTACTTCACATCTTAGTGGCTTTCTGAATGGAGCCTGAAGGTGATTAAGACTTAAAGTGAACCAAACATTAAACCAGACAAAGTTTCTCATTTACAATTAGTGTTTCTTAACTGCTGTCTTCCTCATTCACACACACACACACACACACACACACACACACACACACACACACACACACACACACACACACACACACACACATGAGGAACACCAGTCGCCAGTTGGTCTTAAAGAGGCAAATTCCTCCGCAGCATTTTCTCAACATCGTAAAGCGTCTGCTGTTAAAGCGATGTTTTTTCAATCCGTCTGCTCTCCCTGACACTTCCAGATAACGTTGGCGTTAGGTTGATTTGGGGGAATTTGCACACCATATGCTGCTGTGTCAAACACCTTCATTTAAGCGGGCTACGGCTCTGCATTCCCTAATAGCAGCATTATTGGAGCTTGTTTATCTAATGCGCCTGTTAATGTTATTTATTGAGAGTCTGCCCGCTATCCAGTTCCTCCATGCATGCTAAGGAGACAGACATAAGATATGTAAATGCTAATGTCGGCCCAACTTCGCGGTAGTAAAACAGAGCATTTGCATTTGATGTAGCACATAATAAACTGGTTATTAGCATTTTAAATGCGTCAAACAAACTTGAAAAATGTGGCCTGTGCTGATGTGGTTTTTATTATTGCTGCGTGCAGTCAAAACACACATACACATGCCACACATGCCTTCAAACACGTACAAAAAAAAAAAGTGTGCATGAGCAGACACATAAATATAAAACTGCTGTACACAGGAGCAAACTGGTGTCACGAAGCAAAGCGTCACAGGACAGATGATGCGTTTGATGAAGTTGTTTCTCTGTTCTCTTTTTCTCTCATGCCATAAAGTTTCTCAGAGCATTAAAATATGCAGACGATTCATTTCATCGACGATTCATCCTCCAGGCCCCGGAAAAAAGGAGGTCTGGTTTCAGCTTTGATGACCAGCGCAATGAACAATCTGACTTACACGGCTAACTCCTGTAGTCTCTGCACCAGGCCTGCATCGATTAAGAAAGATGTTGACCTTTGAACGTATCAAAACACAAGGTCAACCCCTGAAAAACTGATTCAAGAAAGTATGACACATCATTTAAATGGTACCATAGAAAAGCAGAGCAAATATACTTTTTCACATTTGATTTAAAAGTCAAATCAATTACATTTTTATTCATAAAACCCAGTATCACAAACCACAAATTTGCATCAAGAGGCTTTACAATCTGTACAGAATCCGACACCCTCTGTCCTTAGACCCCTGATTCAAATAAGGCAAAACTTTCAAAGGGGAAAATTGAAGACATGCAATAGATGTCATGTGTACGAAAAAGACTAACAGTAAAATTACAGCATGGATACTTTCTGAAAAATTACAGATGTTTAATTATGTTTGTATTTAATACACGTAGTATCTACGAGCTTCTAATCATGCATTCTCATAATCCGGTCCTTACCCCACAAATAAGGCAAAACTTTCAAAGGGGAAAATTGAAGACATGGAATTGTCATGTAAGTTGGTTGTGGACAAAAATTACAGATGTTTAAGATGTTTGTATTTAATACACATAGTATCAAAATCATGCATTCTCATAATGGCTGAGAAGTTGGTTGTGGACAACTTTAGAGACGAAAGCAAATGAACGGTGAGAAAATGTGAGCGAGGGAGAGCGAGCACAGAGCGCAGGAGAGCTGCCTCAATTGGTTTTTCATTAGCAGTTAATGATGTGATAATCTCTCTAACAGTAAGCAGGCCTCACACCCTGCAGGCTGAAACACTCCTCTAATGGAGTGTGTGTGTGTGTGTGTGTTTTTTATTTTTTTCCTGTAGCGAGTCTGCAGTCACACATACATTGCTTGTTTTGCATGAGAGCACTGTATTTGTGAATGTGTGCTTGGTTACAGCCCTGTGTGTGTGATGTTTTTACATTAAGATTGAGATGGACGACACACACACACGTGCACAAGCCAGACCTGATCCGAACTTTCCTCTCTACATGTAACCTCGCTCACACACACCCTCACCCCATCACCCCGTCCTAAATCCTACATGTTAATCTCTCTCCTTCTCTCTCTCTCTTTCTCTCAAACGCACACAAACATACTCGCTTTCGTTCTCCGCTTGCAGAGACCCCTGCTTCATTTTCTGGTCATGTGCACCCATTGCGAGGGGGCGAAGCGGACACAAAGTGACACAGGGAGCAGCATGGGGAGGAGAGTTGGGGGGGAGGCCGGAGCTGCAGCCTGAAAGGAGGCGATGGGAGGTGTCCGATTGTCCCGTTCTGAATGGGACAGTTAAAAGGAGAACCTTGTTGCAAAAGCTGGTGGGCCGGGCTGGAGGCTAGTTAAGTGCTGGTGGTGTGTGTAACTGTGTGTGTGCGTCTTTGTCTGCTTGTGTCTGAGTGAGTCCGATGAGGAGGAGGAGGGTGACTGATGACCGAGGTGAGAGTGATACTGAAGGTGATGATTATAAATGCTAAAGGAATAGTTTGACACTTTGCGAAAATATTGATACCACTCTCATATCTGTCCGTTTAATGTGATAATAATCAGCTGGTTAGCTTAGCTTAGCATAAAGACTGGAAACATGGTGGAAACAGCTATTCTGGCCGAAAGATAACAAAATCTGTCTCTAAACTGCACTTATCCTATTCGTAGTAGTTTGTAGCACTTATTATATTCGTATTAGTCTGTTGCAATTATTGTTTTCGTAGTAATTTGCCTCTGCACTATACTTTTGCTCTGGTTTATGCTTTAAGATGCTTGTTTAAGAAAGGAGATGCACTTATGACTTCTGGTGACTAGTAGTTCTCTTGAATACCTTTGTTGAATACACTTCCTGTAAGTCGCTTTGGATAAAAGCGTCTGCTAAATGACTGTAATGTAATGTAATGTAATGTAATGTAAAGCTCAGTGACCTAAACATTATTATAACCTATGTGTTTAATTCGCATATAAACGACAACAAAAGTGTAAAAACATCAATAAGCCGTTTTACAGGGTTTAAGTTCAGAACTATTTCGAGGCTCCGAGCAGTTGCCGGGCAACCAGTTTAGAATCCAGGAAGTTACGAGTCGTGGCCGAGACATAACCTCCTGTAAAATGGTGAAAGAACGTTTTTACACTCAAGTTATTGTACAGATTAAACAAACATGACACCAGCTAGCTATTTCCTTTTGTTTTCCAGTGTTTGTGCTAAGCTAAGCTAACCAACTGCTGGCAGTGGCGTCATATTTAACAGTCAAGAGTGGTGTCAATCTTACTCTCCACCAGAAAATCAATAAGCGTGCTTGAAACATTTCACATCATGAAAAGTGGAAAAACTATTTTAGCTGAAGAGTGACTTTATTTTGGTGTAAATGTGTAAAATCCAACGTGATCGAATTACGTAAAATGACCAAAACCTCTTAACAGGTTTTCGCGTATTTCTGTGAGGTCAGGCAGGTAAAATCTGACCTTGAATCTGGATCTAAGAGCTCTTGAATCTAAAGGTGACAAAGAAAAGATTCAAAACTAAATTAAAAACAAAGTATTTCTAATTTCAAAAGAGATATTTAAGAAATCGTGCATCCAGATGAAAAGAAAAACAAGACAGAAAACTCATTTCTGTTTGATAAAACTCATCATCAACATGCTTCAGAAAGCTTTGAGACGCCAAATTTGTCTCAGAGCGTATTCAGACAGAGAGCGATAAGAACATGAAGGTATGTTTCTTCATTACAGAAATGTTAATTTGACTTGTTTTTGCCTAATTAACGCCAATGTCTTCCAAGAACAAAACAGCCCCACAAATATTAATTAGCACCTCAATATTCATGTTGGTGGAGACGGTTGTGAAGTCTGTAATTAATGAGCTTTTAATTGTTTGATCGTCTCCTTAATTAAAGGCTTGCTATAATTTGAAGGTTTGTTTACTTTTCACAAAACAAAAAGAATAAGAAAGACAGAAATCTTATTGATATTCTCCTTTACGCAGAATTTACCCGATGAAGGAAAAATAAGGCTTTTAAAAGTTACCCAAACATTTGTAAGAGGTGCAGTACATCTTTTTACATTTTTATTGCTTTAATTGAAAATAAATTAATCTCAGAGCTTTGACGAAGGCTGGAGGGTTTCACTCTTAGATCTCAATACTCGTGTTTCTGTCTTCCATCTGCCGTCAGAATGCATCAACCTTTGTGAAATCTCTTTTTGTGAAACTTCAAACTGTGGTTTGATGGCATCTTTGACGGGGAAAATGAAAAGAGTACAGATCAATGGTTACACATGCTTTTGGCTAAATATACTGCAGACCTGATCAGAAAAAAAAAGCTTCATATTCATATTTTATATAATGTTAAAATAAACAACAGAACTTCCATCCAAATGAAAGTCAAATATTCCTACTGGACAGTCCAGACAAAGTAATTTATGACAAAACAAACAAAAAACTGTTTTTCTTCTTTCCTTGGATAATATACAGTAAGTCAATCCCGACAAAGCGAAACAGATAATTCCCTTTGAAGTCCCTCAGGAGTTTTTTGTCCTCAAGAACTTTTTTTCATATATTGAATTGACAGATTTGTAAAACTTTAAGTGTTTTTTTATATATATGCATATTTCTGAGCTGGGATTTTTTTATTTATTCCATAATGACTAATACGAATAGAAAGAACAAAACAAACTGAAATTAAATACTTTGACAGCAACACTTGCTGTCCAACAATGGACAAATACAATACAATAAAGAAATATTAGAATAAATAAACAGCATTTTGTCTTCTCAAATCCTCATATGTAACACAATTTTTCTGTTTCTCTGCTTTTACGATCATGACACCAACTTGTTTTTATTCATAAGTTAATGAGATCATCTTTACAATACTGATGTCATTAAAATACATTTTATCAATCTGAATTGAATATATATGTATATATGGACCCTATTGTCTCTAAAACACCCTGCAATTTTCTGAATGTCAAAACAGATGAAAACATGTCTCATTGCCTTTTTATATGATTTATATGTACTTTTAACAAAACTGCCTGCAGGTGATTTAGAAGCAAGACTGACCGTTCTGTCTGTTTGCATTTACACTGTTAGAGCATTAGTTTGTGTAGCCTAATATAACATTTCTCTCCTCTTTTAGGGGGAGACAACATGACACATTCTTGGCTTTCAGCCCACTGGTTTGATTCAGGTGAAGCTTTGCTGCCTCAAGCTTTTTTGAAGCTGGAACAAAATGTTTCTCATAACTGAACAGGTTTCTTTTAAATGTTACTATTTATATTTCAGTTCGACATTCCCTAAAGCAAAACATCTTGATTGACATCTTGATGTGATAACAGCAAACTCACAAGACCAGGTGAGCACAACTTCAAACACAAAAGATGACAAATGAAGTCCATGAAATACTGAGCAGCAGCTGGTTATTAAGAAGGTGTCTGCATGTTTTCGACGGAGCTACAAACCGGAGCTACTTTCAGTGAGACATCACAAATGTGATAAAGGCAAATCGCTAACGTAATCAAATCCAATAGGATGACCAAAACAGAGATAAGATGTTTAAATTAAAGGCTTTCAGAACATTAAGAACAGTTATTTTTAAAATAGTATTTAAATGGCTCCTTATTGCCAAAGATAATCAAAAAGAGTAACTGAAACTAACCTAATTTCCTCAAGATTTTACAATCATAATATGCATAAATGCAACCAATATTATTTTACCTTAAAAGCAAACTTGACACCTTCAGCAGCGACCTTGACCTTGTGTCTCCCCCTGAGTGACGGCGAGACAACCGCCTACTGTCGTCCCATACTGCTGGAGGGACGCCTCCATTGACTGTTTACTGCTCAGAGCTTGTTAGAGGGGGTCTAGCGGCCCACCCAGGAGACAGAGACGGAGAGGAGATTGGCTGTTCCTGGAGAGGTCGGTTCACTTCTCTGATGTATTTAAACAATAAATATTGTTCAAATATATGTTTTGCTAAAAGTGTATACTTTTTTAGAGTCCTGTTACTTAAGTGATATGGACTAAGCTAGAAATTATATTAAGTCAGAGTGACATTGGGACTTGTGTTTTTCCGGCTCTAATATTCAACCTTGTTTAGCTCAATTTTTGGTCTCCACCAACTCCTGATGGAAATATCTGTCTCTTTACCTGCTAAATGCTTCGCTGTGTTCACCAGCTAATCACTAATACCAGTCAGGACACACAGGAGATTTTATTAGGCTCGACAATTAAATATTTATGAATTTAAAACTGCAGTTCACCTTTGAGCTACGTGTGTGTGTGTGTGTGTGTGTGTGTGTGTGTGTGTGTGTGTGTGTGTGTGTGTGTGTGTGTGTGTGTGTGTGTGTGTGTGTGTGTGTGTGTGTGTATATGTATCTCTTCAAAATGTCTGGTTTACCTATTCAAGATAATATAATATATGCTTATATGGCAGTAAAAATGGTCAGGAACGTTCATTCAACCAGAAATTATTGTCTTCCCACCATAGAAAGGCCTATTGTAAATTGAGTTGTGATGGTTTGCCTTTTTTTAAAACGTGAGTTGCCAGAAAAAAAGTTGAACACTGACTTATGCTATGTGCCTACACTACGAGTGACAAGAGCAACAAAACTGAGTAGGTAAAGTTGTTTTTTAGAGCTTTTTCACTGACAAAAGCTGGCTGCGGCCAGAGAGCGCTGAAGTTGTGCGTCGGTCAGCTAAACAACTTCACGCCGCTTTAAGTGTTAGCATCAGTCAAACCAACGCCCTCTGTACCTCAAGAAGTCGGGACCTCCCGAAGGGTCACTAGTTAAATCTGAGGGCTTGTGAGATGATAAACAGGTTAGGAAAGTGGTGAAAAACACAGATTTTTGTCCCAAATACAATTTATTTGGCCTATAATCTTTGCCTATTCAACTGAATAGGGCATGATGCCTGATAAAACAAGAAACATGACTCCCTCTCTGATGAGTTGCAAGTAGACATTGCTTTAAGTGGGTCAAAAAGTTCAAAATGCTTGTAACCAATGGTATAAATTACAGTATTTGGCCTGAACTAATATAAAGTATTAAGCCTTTAAGAGTTGATTACATCTTGGGAAAAGCACATCACTCAATAAATGCTCACTCTGACACTTCAGTGTTCACACAGAATGAGAGATGCTCTTCATCCGCATAGCTACATGCTATATTATCACTTGGTGAAAATAGCACCAGTGCAAGACTTTACCTAGTGCCATTATTTTATATTACTGTTGGGTTATTTACCCAAACTAACAATGTGGTTATTTTGATCCAATTTTAGACACAACAAGCTCCATTTTTACCATAAAACTGTAAAGAATATCCGGTTAGTTGTACAAAACCATGTGCACGAGACACCCAAACATATAATCAGCAATCAGTAACAAAGAGTGACATGTAAGTCTTAAAAACGCTTGATTATAACAGTGAACTGAGTCAAAACAACCCATTGTATTGGGAGGTTTTCTTCCCATGGGTAGGTTAACCCAGTTTTGGCTCAAATTTTGTCCCATTTACTAGCTGTCCTTTTGCTGCCCAGGAAACTGATGTGAGAGGGCAGCGAGCCACTTATGAAAGAGAGAAAGATTAAAAGAGAGAAGAGAAGAAGCGAGCAGAAACTGGAGAGAAGAGACAGTAAACCAGAAAGAGTGTGAGAGGACGAGAGAGGGGAAGATGGGAAGAGGGGAAGAGGTAAAAAAAAGATACGAATAGAGGAATAAAAGGAAAGCGAGGAGCTTACGCAGTGAAAAGAGCACATTAGGGGCGACCTGCTGCGACAGTAGTGTGGGGAACGGTGAATAACTGCCTCCACTTAGACCAGTGTCCTGGTGGTGTGGAGCCAGGGGCCTCAGATGGACTCACACACTCGGAAAAAAACAGCAGAAATAAATAAATAAAGCAAAAGAAACTCGTTCAAAGGCATGTGTTCCTGCACAAACTGATACCTGACACACACACACACACACACACACACACACACACACACACACACACACACACACACACACACACACACACACACACACACACACACACACACACACACACACACACATGCACACATACCTCCTGTGTGAGATCCCCTCTGTACCTCTCATTCTCACATTTCTCCACATTGGCCGGATTAGGAACACTTTCTCTTGGGTGTGCGAGGCTGCCCCCGAACACAAAGAAACACTTGGGGACAGGATTAGTAGGCTTACAGCGGATTCACATATGTCCAGTTCAAGCAATTGGTATTCAAAGCTTTACACTTTCAAATGCCACCAGGAGAGAGCAAAGCCGACCGGCGCTTTTCTTTGCATTGGCAGCACCTTTATGAGAAGGGCTCTTTTGCTGGGCCAACAATGAGGCCATGAATACACATTTTTACTGTTCTACCAGGGGGATCTCATTGGCGAAGGATATTGAGCAGCGAGCAGAGTTTGAGTCCGACTTTATTATCCGAGTTTGAAGTACTGTGTGTGTGTGTGTGTGTGTGTGTGTGTGTGTGTGTGTGTGTGTGTGTGTGTGTGTGTGTGTGTGTGTGTGTGTGTGTGTGTGTGTGTGTGTGTGTGCAGGCTGGATGGGTGGAAGCATAGACAGATGGATGGATGGATGGAGGGATGCTGAGGTGCTGGTCAGAGGAAGAGTGCTTCAGTTACTTCCACATGTTATTGTTTGGCGGCCCGTTCCTCCACTCCACCTCCACAAAACAGATCTGGAAGAGACTCTTCAGAGTGGAGAGAGCGCACTCAGCAGCTTAATATAGACAATACTGACCGAATCAAATGTATTCTCCTAATATTTAAACACAAAAAAAACCCTTCTGAGATCTGTCTGTTCACATAATGGATGAATAATACATGTTTTATGATAGCTACATTTTTGTAAATTGGTTTATTGCATTGTGAAAATGCAGAAAATGGCTGATTTAATTTTAGTTTCTCAAGTTTAAATACATAATACTCCTTATTTTCACATTAAGTTTATGAGTGTGAATAAAAGGGTTTGTATTTGTGTTTACCCCAAATTTCCTCTTGTGGTACAAATGAAGTATTTAGTTTTTAATTCTTGAAATGATATGAATGTTTTGTGAGTCGTTTTGTTTGTTATCTACATTTGTAAATAATAAAGTTTTGAATGTTATTAATCAGAATATAGTGTGTTTAGGCTTGACTATATTTATTTCCTAATAAGGGATACAATACAAGTTATAGGCTGACATATAAAATATTAATAATAACGAAAGAAATGAAATGAATCCTAATAAATAAATAAATAAATAAATCCTTCTGTAAGACACGGAGGCGATGAGAAGTTGTGTGGAGGTCCAGACATGAGGTCCAGACATGAGGTCCAGACATGAGGCCCGCATGCCGCCATATGGGCAGCAGAGTGCGGAGAGCTGGAGCGGGCATGTTACCTCTGGGGGAGGAAAGCAATCTCCCTTCCCATTCCTCCCCATCCCCTCAGGCAACCACGGGCCGGAGAGAGACTGTGGTTAAAGATTCATCCGATAAACACTCAACTGTGAGAGACTGGACGTGTTTAGAGATCACAGTCCATCCTCCTAATACTCATGGTGCATTTAATCAACACATTTATGTCAAAAACATGTGAAATAAAAACATATTTCGCAATGTTATCATAAATTATTTTGTGCGTAAAATTGCGCAGCTCGAAAAAAAATCTCAGCAGACAAGGCAGGACACAACCGATATAATGTTTCACTTATTAAATATAAACTGCACAGGAGGCTCTCGAGACAACTTCTATGACATGAATAAGTTTTTAAAAAAAAATAGTATAAAAGAAGAAAGCAATTTTAAAACTGACCAGTTTGTCCAAGGAAGAGCAACTTTCTGATCCACGAGAGGAGAAGAGAGAAGAAGAGGAGAGAAGAAGAGAGAGAGAAGAGAGAGAAGAAGAGGAGAGAAGAGAGAGAGAAGAGGAGGAGAGAAGGAAGAAAAAAGAAGAAGAAGAAGAAGAAGAAGAAGAAGAAGAAGAAGAAGAAGAAGAAGAAGAAGAAGAAGAAGAAGAAGAGGCACTGTGCCCCCCAGCAGCGTCCTGACAATGGCAGTGAATGGTTGCGCACCGCGGTCACCGGGACAGTCAAAGCACACCGCCCCTTTCTACCGGGCACGTCATCCTCCTAACGAGGCGTTATGAAGAGGAGAGCCGCTTTTGTTCCCCCCGCATGTATAAATAGCCTCCATCAGTGTCCTCCTCACCGCAGAGACACCGAGAGGAGAGACAGAGACACACAGAGAGAGAGAGAGAGAGAAGAAAGGAGAGCAAGTCTGCAGAGGCAAAGTGGACACCGATGTGATAAGAGAGGGACAGGAGGGATACAGACAACACCAGGTGACCAGAGAGAGAGAGAGAGAGAGAGAGAGAAAAGAGGGAGTGAGAGAGAGAGAGAGAGAGAGAGAGAGAGAGAGAGAGAGAGAGAGAGAGAGGGAGGAAGCCAGCAGCGACCTCCTACCCAACAACCTCGGAAGCGAACCCATAAAATGAATTCAGACTCCAGCCAGAGCAGCAGAGCCTCTTCCCCGGACATGGACGTCATGTCACTCCGAGACCTCCAACAGCACCACCACCACCACCACCACCACCTCGTAGGCTCCTCCGTGTCCTCCTCCACGCAGAGCGCAGAGCTGCGTCAGAAGCTGAGCGCCAGCGAGCTCCTGAGGTCCGGAGACCCCAAGTCAGTAGGAAGCAGCAGCAGCAGCAGCAGCAGCAGCAGCAGCAGCAACAAGTTCAAGCTGAAGAAGCAAGTCAGCGAGGAGGACATGTACCACCTCCGCCTCAAGATCAACGGCCGGGAGCGCAAGCGCATGCACGACCTCAACCTGGCCATGGATGGTTTGCGCGAGGTGATGCCCTATGCGCACGGGCCCTCGGTGCGCAAGTTGTCCAAAATCGCCACCCTGCTTCTGGCCAGGAACTACATCCTGATGCTCAACAGCTCCTTGGATGAGATGAAGCGGCTGGTCGGGGACATTTACGGAGGGCACAACTCAGCTTTCCACTGCGGCACCATGGCGCACGGAGCCGGGGGAGGAGGTCACTCCGGGGGCCCCATCGCCGCAGCAGCAGCAGCAGCAGCCGCAGCGCACCAGGTGCATCCTCTCCTCGGCAG
Source organism: Anoplopoma fimbria (assembly GCF_027596085.1). NCBI lineage: Eukaryota > Metazoa > Chordata > Actinopteri > Perciformes > Anoplopomatidae > Anoplopoma > Anoplopoma fimbria. The sequence goes on along the minus strand of NC_072454.1, from coordinate 8,539,790 downwards.
CGCACTGACGACCTCCACCTCCTCCACCCTGTCGAGCGCACTGCCGGGGCTCACCTCCATCCGGGCTCCCCACGCCCTGATGAAGGGCCCCTCGGCTGCTCCCCAGCACCTGCAGCTGGGCCCCGGCTTCCAGCATTGGGCCGGACTGCCGTGTCCATGCACCATCTGCCAGGTGCCTCCTCCTCCTCCACACATCCCCATCAGCACCGCCGGCCTCACGAGACTCACAGTGGAGGGCAAAGACCTGATGAAATGATGTCAGAGAGACACGAGCAGACTGAGAGATGTGACGGTGGTTGTAAATAGAGAGTTCAGGGCATGAGGGTGGATTTGGCCTCACTTGTGCATGTTGTTGTTTAGTCTGTTTTCTTTTTTTTTTTGCCTTGTAACAAGGACTTATAAAGACTGATTCATTTGCCAGTTAAAGGTTAAAAATTAAAAGTTGTGTGTCATGCAACAAGATGATCCACGATCCTCCAGAGACTGAGTTGTAGTTTGACACCGCAGTGTGAAGGTGGAGGAGGCTGCATGGACATGGAGGTTTCGTTTGACTTTTTTTCTTTTGTATCAGGCGTAATTTTGTGAAAACGAAGAATGCTCTCTGTGCCTTGTACCAAGGATTTAAAAAAACTTTAGTTTGAAAATGAAAATAATGACATTCATGTGTCTGACTTAAATGACTCTGCCACCGCGGAAATTTGTTTTAAAATTCTTTAGATTTATTTTTATTTCGTGGCTCACTGTATGTCCATTTGTTGTTGTTTTTTATTCCTTGTCTTTTTTTTTTTTTTTTTTTTTTTTTGCATGATGGTAAAATTATCACAGCATGATTGTTTTTGCTGAACTGAATTTGTTATGCCCAGAGACCCCGTGTCTTTATTTTTGTACATTGTGGATGATTGATGAAATATTTATTATCGCCCAGCGTCCCTGGATGAAATTTCAATAAAACTGAAATTATTGATCTTATCTCACTGTCTTCTCCTCTTTTCTTAAAAACTCACTCTGAATCACCCACTAACCACATATTTCATATCGATCATTCACATTTCCTAAAGTCTAGTGAAGATAAATTGTACTTATTTTTTTAATAGATGCACACTGCATGCTTATAGCTTCCACACATATACAAACTTGGTTTATTTTAAGATAAATCGTTTTATCCCAAAAATGGATTCCTTTATTTCAGCCAAAACATAATAAATTCCATCACATTTTTCATTAGTACAAATAATTGAAAATATATATTTTGTAGTATTTCAAACTATAGCAAGGCCTCAAAAAAAAAAAGCAACGATGTGTTAACTTTCACACACTCTATATTTCTACTGAATGCTTATTTGAATAAACGAAGATAATTCAATTTAGCACAATATAATATCAGTTTGCAAGAAATCTGTCAAATATGGTGATTATTGACAAAATATGTAAAAGGAAAACTACAAGCGAATGGACCGAATTGACCCTTGTTTCTTTCCTCCTTTAAAGCATTCTCATCGAAATATAATTTGTCCTGGGTATAAATGAAAATAGCAGAATTGTAAAAGATGTTTGGCTTGTCTGTTAGGATTAACATTTTGGACACAGTTCTAAAAAATTAAGAGAGGGAAGGAATAGAGGTCAATTCCCTGCAACCATATATGCCACTTAAAAACAATTTTAAAATCTGATATTATATCAACTTGTAATTCTATTTCTCCTCTGTGCACCTGAAGGCCCCACGTTGCACAAAAACACCAGCTGATGAATGAAAACACAGACATGTCCAGGCTGCATTTATTCAACATTTCCTTAGCAGCTATAGCACGAATGTTAAAGAGAGAGGGGGGAATGAGGATGAAATGAGGATGAAATGAAATGAGGATGAAATGAGGGGGACATGGCTGCAGCCTAATGGAGCCCGCTGGAAAGTGATCGGCCTCGGGGAGCGCAGAGCAGTTTGTCCGCCGGGTCCCTTGGGTGTTTCTGCGTCTCATCTCTGCAGCGACAGAATGTATGTTTGTGGAGATTACAAGTTAATTGTTCATGGGGGACCAAGAGGAGAAAATCACATCACAGAAAGGCGTCGGGATTACAGGCTACTAAATGCAAGAAGATTATACATTCAGACGACCCCCCTCCTCCTCCTCCTCCTCCTCCTCCTCCTCCTCCTCCTCCTCCTCCTCATGCAAATGAGTGTGTGGATTAAAAAAAATAAAATAAAGAAAGAGAGAGAGAGAGAGAGACGAAGCCCCCCTTTTGTAACTTATTTTGGAGGGAAGAAAAAACACAAGTTCTGTGAAAGAGTGAAAGAGTTTTACATTTTGCAGGTCTCGGTTTTGTCCTGAGGAATGAGTGTGCTGCCTGTCTGTCCGCTGCAGGCTGCCAGATGGGATGTAAATAGCCGGGTAGCTGCAATGGCCTTTTAACCACACAACACTGAGGAGGATGTTGTCAAGGGAAGCCGGCGGTTTGCGAGTTAATAGTCATGAGTTGGGGTAATTACTTAAGGTTTATTATGCTCTGATTTCAAAGGAAATGGACCCTTCAATGGGCCGAGAAATACTTCTTAATTCTGGCTAATTAGGAGCTGAGCGAAGCAGAGACAACTGCTGCTGCTGCTGCTGCTGCTGCTGCCATCCAGCACAGATACATTCATGGTGGTGGGGGGGGGGCATTTGTAAGTAAACCACACAACATAATGCACAAAACACTCATGCACATGCAAATAACATGCACAAGACAAATGGCAATTGAATGTTTAAGAGACAAATGTAAATCACTGCCTTTTCTTTTCTGTTTTTATTCTGGGAGTGTAAATCTTCCAGTTTGGTCGATGATCATATGGTAACAGGAGTATTTGTTGCTACTGAACTGCACTCTGCTCTGAAATGTAAGATTGTTCTACTCTAATTAAGCTAAAAGCCTACAAGTGAATGAAGAAGTTATCAAAGTCTTGCAAACAATGATTAGATTTTTTGTTTTCTGCCACTGTGTTTATTATAATGACGGGGATTATCTTCCAGGCAGGGTTCACAGATTGTATACTCATTAGTCTCTTATTTACTTTTACCTAATCCCACTGAGATTCAGATTATTCTTTTTCAAAAGGGATGCCAAGCAAAGACAGAAAGTTGATCGTAATGACGCAACATAACAAATTAAACCAAGTATAAAAACAGCCTCTATTTCCCTTTTTTTATATATTCTAAGAGCTGTGAAAAATAACTATTAAATAGAGGAATATGTTGTTGTTTGACAGGTATTTCAGCAACCTTTTATTACCAGTGGCAGTTTAACAGAAGAAGCATTTCACCACGTACTTTGGCACTTCTAGATTTTTCTCTGTCTTCTTTTTTCTTCTTATTCTGCTTTGTAAAAGTCTGCAGCGAGCATCAAAACCTCAAAGATGGATCACGAGTGAATACATGAATAAATAAGCCAAAATAAATGAGTTGAGTTAACTTTTATTGCCATTGCAACACCTGCCTCGGTGAGCTCATTCTGCAAATAGACAACACAGCATACTGATAACAAAACCAGCACAGACATGAGAACATATTGAAATACATACAGTAGCATATGTTGAAAACAATATACCTAAGAGTGTGAAGGGTCTGCAATTAAGAAGTAAAATATGCAAAAGACCATAAATAATTACAAAGAGAACCATAAACTAAAAATACAATACTTTAAAGTGTCAGTGGTTTGACATTCAAGAGTTTTTTGCCTCAGGGAATGTGCTTCTTTCAAATTGAGATTCAGATTTATCTGTCTATACTCCATCTATAAATAATACTGACAGACAGATTTCATTTCTCCAGAGATTCAGTGTGTTTTTGGTTTTTCAGACTGGTCAGCGATGACTGAATGGACTCGTCGCCGTCAGCTCCTCTTTTCATGAGGTTTGACAAACGACCGGTCCTCTAACAGAGCACACACCTGTTACTGGGAGCCACTCGAGGTTCATCACTTAGAGCAACACACACACACACACACACACACACACACACACACACACACACACACACACACACACACACACACACACACACACACACACACACACACACACACACACACACACACACACTAACAGGCCTTTGGACACAGATGCTAACAAGGCATCGAATGCTGTCAGCCTCGCTCGGTGTCCTTCTGACCGAGCTGTCTTTTTCCAAAAAATCTGACCTCAAAAACTGAGAAGTCATTTATAATTAAAACACACTAATATGTTTGCAGCTCCATTGCACATTACAAAGCTGCAAACATAAGATTTTCAGTCAGGTATATGTACAAACAGAAGGGGACATTTGATGCTTTTATAACGCCAGAGGTTCGATAAACATCCCATTTGGCACTCGCAGACTGCGTTCAATCTGAACAGTCCTGCCTGAAGTGTGTATCGGTGAACTGCTGGTTTGTTTATTTGCTCGGTCAAAGTGCTTCAGCAGGGTCCGGAGCCCGAGGGCGGCAATTGAAAATCAATTTCAGTTGAATAAGGGGCAGCGGCCGCGTCAGCCGAGCTGCTGCTAGAACAAAAGCAGTTGAGGGGATAAGTTATTGACCGGGCTGACAGCCTGAACGAGGCTGATTATAGCTGCCTGCTCGTGCTCTGTGTGTGTGTGTTGTGGCTTCATAGTCAGTGAAGCAGGTGCAGAGGCCGTTCCCTCTCTGTGTGCAGCTCTCTCTATCACTCTCTCTCTCCCTTCCTGCCCTCGGGGAAGCCTCGGGGCCCTCTGCCCTCCTGTCCTCAGCTGATTCCACAGACTAATGTTTAACCCATACTGCCAAAACAGAAAGCATATTTCCATCATAAGAGCGCTTTTGCCATCGCCATTAGCGACCGAGCTCATTTGCATGTTAATTGTGCATTTAGAGAGGTGGTGTTGACACTTCCCTTTGGGGAGGATGGGGCTGCAGAATGACGTCCATGTGCGTTATTGTTTCAGGCTGGTTGCATCATCTGTCATGATGGGACTTTCAAACACAATGGAGAAAAAAAAATTAAGTTGATTTAATAAGGTGTTATTCTGACCATAAAATTAAAATAAGATCCCATCTGTAAAAGTTTTTTTATGAAACAATAAGTCATTTTAGACAAAAAAAAAATCAAGTATGTTTACTCAGGTTCTGTATTTAAGTTCAATTCTGAGGTACTTTAGTTGAGTATTTTATATTTGATTACTATTAACACTTGTTTCAGCTTCTTATTTGAGAGTCTGGTGCTTTATGAATTTTAAACATTCACATTCATGTATTTTTTCAGAATGTTTGCATTTTGCAACATTTTTACGTACTAAAAAAAAGAACCAACTAATTGAGAAATAAAGAAGATTTATCAAAAAATATATATTAATTAGTTGCATCCCTACATCTCGTACTTTTAATCATTTATTATCGTGCTGATAATACTTTTTGAATGCAGGACTTTTACTTGTAATAAAATAAAGTAAACTTTTCCAAGTAAAACATCTGAGTTCTTCCTCCGGTGAAAAACACGTAAGCACAATAACTGTCAATATTATTAATTATGGGCCTGTAAAATAAAGAAAATACGACACACAGACAACCTCACTGACAAAATGGACATGCTGTGTTTACGCAGCAGGCAAAATATGCACAAGAAGACAAATACACACAAATACACACACACACGCACTTTCATTTGTCAACACACACACACACACACAAGTCAGTTTTTGGTGTAAAATATGTGTAATAAACACCGATTCAGCCAGACAGAAAGTGCCTGCGTGTGTGTGTGTGAGCAGTAATGTCCTCCTACGGTGACTGACAGATGGCGTTCAGTGTTTGGCCATAAATGTGCTCTCTGAGTGTTTGTCTGTCTGCCAGTCGCCTGTAGTTTGGAGACTCCCCGTGAGAGTCTAACTGTCCTGACACTGCTCAAAACCAACTGTCCTTGATTGTCAACCATGGATGAACCGCAGCTTGTGTGTGTGTTTGTGTGTATGTATATGTATATGTGTGTGTGTGCGGTGGCCTTCTGGAAGGAACGGAGCAGGGCCAGGGGAGCAGATGTTAATGGAAGAGATATATCTCTCTAAATCTCTGGCCACCACATGCTTCAAATCTGCCGAGGATCTCAGCAAGATGACACGGAAAAAAACTGAGCAGGAGAACTTTTAAATAAGGGAGACGGAGAGAAAATTGTGTGTGTATGTGTGTGTGTTTGCGTGTGTGTGAGAGAGCCAGCTCAGGGCCTGGCACAGCGCTGGGTGACAGTCCCCTCTCAGCGGGGGAGAGTCGGGGCGACAAAGTGAAACATGGTCGTGAGGAGAGAGAGAGCAATGACTGAAGCCAAGAACAGACAACACAAATAGAGAGATCAGACCACCTCTTTGTGCGGTCCAGTCCAGAATGAAATAAATAAACGTGTTTGATTATGTTCCCTTCACTGACGAGGAAATTAAAACAGGGGACAAGGAACATTTCTGAAATGAAGGAGAGTTTGAATGTGGACCAAGTTGTTTTGGCTTTGAAGGCAGCGTGACGTCCTTCTGTGGTCGATGCACTAAATGTTTTTTTAGAGGTTGATGGTCATTAAAGCAGACGAATCTCACTCTGCCTTTGCCCGCCGTCAAAATGCTTTAATAGTCGACACTTTCAAACAACTTGAGAATGAATTTATCCATCTGGGTTTCACATAAGTGATAATATGTGATGAGCTGGAGGAAGTAAAGAGGAGAAGAGTCCATTATTTTCTATATCAGGACATTTAAGAGAGTGTGTTATCAGGATTATATCACAGCCAAGGCAAAAAGGAAAGCTGTGATCAAATCTCTTTAAAGTTTGTCTGTAGTCAGTTCTACCACTGAGAGTTTAATTATGAATCTGCTTATTTACAGCTCAGCTGCTTCTCTTTTTTGTAGTTTTTGTCATCATTTCTTTCTGTTTTAATAATAGTGTACATACAAACAATTAAAACAGATTATATACAGTACACTAAACCACTTTAGGTCATATTTGTCACTATATATATGAAAAAACAAGTTCCTCTGGGTCCTTCTAGACAATTGGAAGAATCCAATCAGAGCCAGGAGGAGCGTTAATGACCTTTCACACAGGACGTCGTTTGCGCTCGCCGCTGGGGCCAGGCAACGTATGCTCGTCTCAACGGTTTGTATGATATCTTACAAGAAGTTATTCATCGTTCTCCATTATGAATGTCATTTATTTTTTATTTCAGACAAAAAATAAGTTAATAAGCCTGTGCTCATTTGTAAACAACAATCCACAATTAAAATCCTGTGCTCTATTAATTTAAAGAGCCGAGCAGGTCACAGATTTTTCCTCAAAACTGTTCAGATTAAAAGTATTTTGTCAACAAATGAAGGGAAAGAAGCCAGAGGGATTTTATTTTGAAACGGAAAGAGCAAGTAGTCAAAATAAATATTATGTCTGTGACATGTTCTGCACATATAGACATTGAAACTGTAGTAATGTTGCTGGTATGATGTCAATAAACTGTCAAATGTAATTTTGAAAGGATGTGTCTATTTGTGGCAGTGAACAGTGCGCACGTCGCTAATGCAGACGGTGTGGCTGCTCTAACCTGTTAACATGGGCACCCAAATGACAAGCAAGAGATTCACTGATGCACGCTTTACCAGCAGATCATACAGACAGTGTGGCCGGGAGTTAGCTGGTAAAGCAGTGGAGGCACGATTGTTGCTATGGCAGTACAATTAAATATATACCTGCAAGACAATCATGTAATCAAGAAAATGTTGTGAATATAAATTTCAGCATATAAAGCACCAACACGTTTCTTCTTTGACTTCAAATCGTCTCGCACTTGTAGCAAAAGAGAACATTGTATTAAAAGTGAAAGACTGGCTGACGTGACCTTTCATTTTAGCTTTTTCTTTCTTTTGTAACTGAACTGAAAAGAAGAGGGATTCAAACAGGCCTTTGGGAATTGCACTCACACATCTCTGTTGGCAGCAGTGTAAAAACAGACATTACACCCCTCCAACCGGAGCTACGTGGTTTGGCATCGGCCCACGTTTCCCCCCCTACAGCCGGTCTAACCTTCCTGTCTATCGTGCATCGGTTGGCAGCAGAAGTAACGTATAGATCACTCTCTCTGTCCAGATGTTACACTTCCACCTGCCAGCTGACCCGATAAAAAGTATAACTGCAAAGGTCTTCAACAAAGAAACTCAATCACCTTTAAGGGTTTCTCGGAGGATTTCAAACCTTTTCATGACACTTCCTCAGGTCTGCCTCTGAGCGTGTGATCCGGCGGTGCTGTTAACCCAGGCGTTAGCCCGCTACCTAACCCTCCCTGTGAGCTGGCGGTGATGTTAAAGCAGACATTAGCCTCCTCCCTCTGGCCGTGATTCAGCTGGCACGTTGGGACCTCATTGATGGAGCTGCCAGGCGGACTCCATCGCAGTTGGTGATTTTGATCAATATCAATGTTAACAACACCCAGACAGCTTGTCGGAGAACAAACAAACATGTAACTAATGCGTCAACACGTTCTGACGTTCTGGATGCGGTCGTTTTTGTCAAAGAGGGCAAAGAGAGACACACATTATTTCACCTCAGAGATGTGCGTGTGTGTGTGTGCAACATGTACATCACCATACTCTTCTGATTAAAATAGTGTCAGTTCACTTCATGTTATAGTCTCTCTAAATGAAACTCACCTTTTAGTAGCCCATAAAAAAACCACTAAGAGACATTTAATATTGTATATGAATGCAAAAAATACAAATAAACACAAAGGCCATGAAAAAAAAACAAGCCAGAACTATAGAGACTAAAAAACCTGATAAAATCGATGATTTTATTTTCCATTTTCTTCCCAGTATTTCTTAGGTCAGACAGGGAAATAATCAATTTCCAAAATTGTCGTCCCCAATAGTCACTTAGACACAAAAAAACATGAGAATAAAGGGTCCAGCTTCAAAAATACTGAATTCACCGTTTAATAAAGGTTGACGGACTGTGAAAACACCAGGGGGACAACAATGAAGATAGGTCCAGGCCTTAATTTTTCTACTGACATAATAGTTTCCCCTGCTTCCAGTGTTTATGCTCAGCTAATCATCTCCTGAACTACTCAAAGGACTAGTTGGCGAACTAGTTCAGCTGCTTTTCTGAGTCATGTTTATGAAACGTCCTTCTGGTTTCTTTCAATCTGGAAACTGCCGTTGGGTTTAGAGCTGACTGTCTCCTCTACTACACATCATCTACATATACCATACAGTTTTTTCACATTTTAATTGTAATAAGCACGTTTCTTGCTGCTGCCAGAGAGTCAGTGAGCGGGATCAATCAAAGAACAGAAGCCCTGCAGCTGGAAAGGCATCTGTGCTACAAGATGCAAAGCAAAAACAGAAATTTAGGTTCACCAAAAAGCATCTCGGCACAAAGATCATTGGCAAAAAACAATGATCTCACCATGTTGCCGTGAAGACGGCCAGCCCCGGCCGCTTGGCAAGGCTAAGTGGTGTGAACGCAGCAGCATCGTGGAGACGGAAACACACGAGGAAAGCACAGCTCTAATTATAAACAGGCATTATCATGGGTGTGAAACCAGAAGTGACAGCAGCAGTGGGCAACCAGGCACACACACACACACACACACACACACACACACACACACACACACACACACACACACACACACACACACACACACACACACACACACACACAAATGTCTGTATGGGCCAGAGTCATCATATGGACAAATCAAAACTGCTCTGGCTCAGTAATGTCTGGCAGATGTTAACGCTTTGTACTTAATGACTCCTCGAGACCTCACCCAATCAGACAGGACACAGTGATAGTCATGGGGATGTGTGTGTGTGTGTGTGTGAATGTGTGTGTGTGTGTGTGTGTGTGTGTGTGTGTGTGTGTGTGTGTGTGTGTGTGTGTGTGTGTGTGTGTGTGTGTGTGTGTGTGTGTGTGTGTGTGTGTGTGCTGCAGTAGGTAGTTGTTTGTTAGAAACAATGATCTTCAAATTCATACATGTCATTAAACCTTGTTGAACATCTGCAATATTTTAATCTTTTGTGTTTCAGTTTAATCGGAGGTTTCAGATAAACCATTTAAAATGTGGGATGGTGTATGTTGTGCGTTTTTGTGTGTGTGTGTGTGTGTGTGTGTGTGTGTGTGTGTGTGTGTGTGTGTGTGTGTGTGTGTGTGTGTGTGTGGGTGCGTGCGACAGAGAGAGAGAGAGAGGAACCCTTCTGTTACCCGAGAGTAATTTCATGCTTGACTACAGCATATTTCAAACAATAACTAGATTTTTACTGCACATCACAGTAAAAGTTCTGTAAAATAAAAGCAAACCAAACAAGGCGGGACACAAACACATTTACAAATCTACTCACAGATGATTAAAGCGACGACAAGCTCGATTATTTTATAGAGGGGCGAAAAAAAAAAGGTTTTCTGTTGTTTCTTGAAGAACATTTTTTGAGTGAGCTCTCCCTGAACGAAGTTTCATTCTAATTTTAAAGACATTTTTAATTTAGATTTTAAATTACCAGACGTAGGACATACAAATAAAACAATTCCACAATAAAAAAAGTATCAATAAAACCTATTCTTGGTGAAACCGAAAGTAACTGTTATTTGGGTGTGAAATGTTTCTACATGTGGATCTAAATAATGAAGTTTACATAATTGTTTAACAGAACAGTCAGTGTGAAGATATGGTAAACAAAGACAAACACAGCTTTTTGCAGATATCTTTCTCTCTAGTACAGAGTGTCATAAAGAAGCACTGCTCTGATTTGCTATATTGAAAATGTCAGCAGCAGCAGATGCTGTGCTAATAGCCACTGGATGCTGCACTGGAATCTAGCAGCTGGTAACCATGACACTAACTACCACCAGGGAGGATGGCCAAGCTATCCACAACCCTGTTGCAGTCGAGGAGCAGTACACAACACTTCATCACAGTTTTTCGGGATAATGCAACACATAGGCAAAGTCTCAGTTTATACTTGCTGAACAAAAAGGCTTAATGGAAAGCAGAAAAACAGGGTTTGTTGTACAGCTGCCAACACATTTTCTTAATTCAAATATATATATATATTCAAAACAAATATTAAAATAAAAAAAACAATGAAAACTAAAAAACTTGGCCTTTTAAACCAAAGAAAACAGTCATCATGAGTATTTGCCCTTATGTGGGAGTTCTCCACAGTTTGAAATAACTATTAAGTCAGCGTCTGATGACCATATATGTCAGTCGACTTTGTTTGCGTTCAGATCAGATCGAGGTTTGATGAGTTAGACTCTCTAAGTATGTTGTATGTTTGAGTAGGTGTATGGCAGGATCCTACCACAAAGCAGATGGTGTTTCAGTGGTAATGTAGATCCTGGTTCCTGGAACTCAAGCTGAGAGGCTCCCCATCTTCAGGGATCGTCGGATCTAAGCAATAAAACATATAGTTCACACATTAAACGTACTAAACCTACACACTTCCTGTTTCGCCAATGGAGTAATCACAATCATTTTGACAGATATTCTTACTTAGCAGTAACAGTTTCCATTTATTATCAAAACACTGCTTGACAAAATCCACTAATCATCTCTAGCAACATGTAGATTAACATTAAGCGATTGAGAAATCCTCATGAGAAGAAATTCCCTTTTCCTTTTTCTCTTTTAATGGTATATATCACTAAGAAATTTACACTTTAAACATCAAATATGTTTCCCTTTTAGACACTTCATATTCACAATCCACTGTAAAATGCTCTAATAGGCTTTATATGGACAAAACTAGTTTCTAATTCACAGCACAACTAGTCAAATAGAAAATAGCAAATATTTGAGCCAGGTGAACTGAAACTTATTCAGATTAATCAGGCTCTTCAGTCTAGTGGATTCCTGGTCACGGCTCAACTTCTGTAACTGTTTTGACCTAATTGCTCTTTCGTGAAACCAACTTTGTTACATGGTGCAAACTACTTGTTGCTCAACATGGCAACTTGGAGGGACCGACATCGCGGTCTTTTCCTGCGTGCTCGCAAACGGCACTGCAGAACTTCCGGTTGATTTTAGTATGCTGAATCAAAAGGTTTAACAAAGTTATCACAACTGTAGTGTCTTATAACAGAAATAAAAGCATTAAGTAAAAACCCAAGTCAATAGTTAAATAGTTAATAACTTCAATTCAATTTTCAACTCAATTTTATTTGTAAAGCCCAAATATAAAAAATCATGAAATTGTCCTTAGTGGGCTTTACAATCTGTACAACATACGGCATCTTCTATTCTTTGACCCTCACGTGGGATGAGAAGAAACTCCCCCAAAAAACATTAATCTTTTCTATTTTAACCTGTTTTGTTAAGTTTGGTTACATAACTAAGACCTGCAAACAGACTTTGATGTCAGTGGAGATCTGCTTTCGCTCTGTCTTGATCTAGTTGGGAAAAATCACATTTAAAAAAAAGAAAAAGGGGCCTAAAGAGATCAAACGAAAACACAAGCAGTAAACACTGGCATAATAAGTGTATTTTCCCCATTTGCAGCAGAACCAGCATGCAAACCTTTCAAAAGTCTGAAATCTAACTTCAACTTGTCAAAATATTTCCCAACACATGTATTCAAACTCTTTCAACAGGTGCCACAGAAAGGAAAAGTTTCCCTCAGCAAAAACACCAAAACAAGAGCACTGTCGCTTTCTGACGCCCCACCAGGACCTGTCACTCACCCCCAATGAACCCCCAGTTCATCACCACCTTTCTCCGTCTGTCCGTCAAACAGGAGGAGCGCCTTTCACCCCCCCTCTCCATCTGTTATCATCTCCCCTTCTCCACAAGTGCTGGGGGGTCGGAGGGGGCCGTCCACGCGCTGGTCATCCCGTTAGAGGCCCATTAACAGTCCCTGGGCTCTCCGCTGGGGCCTACTGGAGGGAAATCCATATCAATACCTATCTGTTATGCCTCCCACCGCCAGACACAGCCAGGCTGCCTGCCTGGCACAGACAGCACTGCATGGGCCTCCTGTCGAGGCAGAGAGGGGATGGGGCTTCAATGCGAGCGTGGCACTTCACCGCGGACCTCCTGTCAGTCCTCCTGTTGCACTGATGGACCTCAGTAGACAATGCAGAGTTTGAAAAGGCACACTTCCTAGTTCTGTTGGTGTCTTTAACACCATCAGTTGTCTCTTTGGATCACATCTGGCCTGCAGAGTTTTACAGCATGCCACTTCCTCCAACACGCTGAGAGAAAGGAGGCTACACAGAGGTGAAGAGAAAGTGTGTGAGGGCAAAGACACACATGGAAACAAACTGTATTGTTGAAGAGTTTGTAAAGTATGCAGTGATTCACAATATGCTTTCTGGAAACAATTATTCACGTACCAATTTTTGTCTGAATATCTATTCAGCCTTTTCTTAATTAAATCTTGAAACGGGTCTTGTTTCAGAGTCACACTGCCACCTACATCTATCCATGTTGTTTCCTGCTACGGCTTCGCTGGTCTTTATCTATACTGGCTGATGGTATAAAAAAGAAATGTGTGTAAGGTGGTAACAAAAACTTTCTCCCAGTTTCTCCTGGAGCAACAGTAGCCCTGAGTTCTAAATTATTTAACACAGCTAGAGAAATTAGAAAACAGTCACAAAAAACACACAATAACATTGCTTTTATACTTTACTTTATTAAAATTAAAGTTACTTTAATTATTGATAATAGTGCACTCAAAATCCTCCAGATCCAGCCACTTGGCCCAATCAGAGCCTCTCTGCCGTCTAATCCATCATATCAGTAGGAAGTTTAAAACCAACATGTCGTGTGTGTCCATCTGTCTTGATGTTAGCAGAGAATGGAGGTCTGTTTCCTCATTAGCAGCTTATTAACAGCCCCAGCCCAGCGGAGAGCACTCTCCCTGGAGGACAGGGGCCCTGGGGGGGGGGCATTCGAATGGCAGAGAGTGCTTTGTTTTTTTGGGTCTGGCCTCCCAGACCGGCCCCCTGTCCGAGGCCTGCCCAGGGGACGCTGTGTTATGCATGGAGAGGATAAGGAGAGCCAGAGGAGAGCGACGGAGAGAGGAGGAGAAGGGAAGGACGGAGAGCAGAGGAGATGGAGAAGGAGAGTTAGCTGGAGGTCATCCATCAAACCTGCTGTCAATTTTCTCCCCTCCTGCGGAGACACAGGGAGAAGGACAGAGAGAGATTTAATAAAGCTGGAAATAAAAAACAGACAGTAACAGTTTAGATTCAAACTAGAAAAAAATTAAAAACAGTTTTCATTGGTAATAGAAATCTGCACACAATCCTTTGTGTTTATTTTGACCAATTTCGACCAAAAAGAAGATATTTAATTTATTTTATGGTGCTCCCTGCATTTGTTGTTAAATAAACCCCCTGTTTGTTATTTTTTAGGGCACTGTATCATGGATTCATTTACCAATTAAAATTTATAAAATGAAATAAATAAAATATATTGTGAATGGGAAATTATTGAATTATGAATTATATATGATTGTGTGAGGGCTGCCGATGACAAAGCAGGTGTAGAAAGTCGATTGAACCAGAAGTAACTATATAAGTATCAGTGATAATGTAATGGATTTCATCCTCTTCTGATAAATGATAATTATGCACATGAGCTGCATTAGGTTGCTATTTAAGTTTTCTTACTCTAAAGGGAGGAGAATTCAAATTTCAGTTTGCCTTGAAGGATTTAATAATCAAACCCGAATAGCTGCGACGCCGCTTTAAAACAGAGAACGAGGCATTTTTCTCTGAGCTGCTATGTTTCCCCAGATTTGCATAACACATCTGTTCAGTGCGTGTTTGTGCCAGCACAGACATGTGTTGACCTCAGACCAAAGCCGGACCCTGCAGGTCTCATGGTATTTGTTGGGTTTGTACTGGAGATCAGGACAACAGGGTTCAGGTCTCCGTTGATCACACCCATGCAGAGCCCATCTGTCCGGCGTGCGATTCGAGCTGTACATGTAAGGACACTGATGAATACATAAAGTATGACTACAGACACACAGACAAAAGCAAATTAACATATTCTCGCACAAGTTTAGGAACACAAACGTGGCAAGCTTCCCAAGACGCACACACCATAACAAGGAAAACACCATATTCCACTAATTAACCGTCTAATTATACAGTCGCCCGCGTATTTACAGTATTGTAGAAGTGAAAAGCAGATGACACAAGCTGGCAGTTCCTCACAATGCTTTACCGAGCTCTGCAGGGCAGCTGGTTAGCAGAGGGCCTGAGTAGGAGGAGGGAACCGGCAACAGCTGTTGGAATGAATGCGAGTAGTTAAACACAAGTCCTCCAGAGGCTCGGTGTTCGGGAGCAATCACCTGAAGCTTTATATTCCTTCACGAGGAAGAAACTAACATGGAAATGAGAGCCGTGGGAGGAAAAGAGTTTCTAAAACAAATTCAAATAAAATACATTGGTTGTAACTGTTTGAAGTTACAAACAAAACCATTTTTTAAATTATCTGACAGCATTTAAAATTACTTTTTGGGATTTGGGGAAAGGTTTTGGATCAAATAAATACTTAGGGAACCTTCGTCGTCATGGATACAGTACATACAAAGATTTAAATCTGCCTTTAACCTGTGCTGCGAGTTACTCTATGTATGTCTTTTTTCTTGTTGTTGTTTGGTTTATTTCTGTTATAATGTCAACTTTCTGCATTGTTTACATTGTTATTTATTTTATTGTTTCTGTCTTTACCATGTAAAGTGCCTTTGAGTTCCTTTTAAAGCGCTATACAATAAAATGTATTATTATTAATACTATTAATAATAACTAAAACAATAGCGTTCTCCCATGTTCAGGGTTTTGTTGAGCCATCCGTCCCTCTTACAAAGACTTTGTCGCCATATAAAAAAGTCACCTGACCTCCTTCTTTTGCTTCCCTCATCATGACTTAAACTTCAACGGATGCTCTTGTGAAATAAAAAAGTTTATAAGAAACATAGTCTCGGATTATCTTTATTTATGTTCCTGCTCTACTGATTCTTCATCCTGGCTGCTTCTATTCCAGCCCTATCTCTAACCGCTCTCCTCCTCCTTTTCCTCCCTCCCTCCTCCTCCTCCTCCCCCACTCTCCTGCAGGCCTTCCCTTCCCTTCCCAGCCTGCTTTGCAGTCCCGGAGGCGCCAGCCGCACCCTGTCCCGTGCAGGCTCCTGCCGTCCCGCTGAAGACCGTGAAATTGGCATGATTAATAATTATAATTATTGGCAAACGTGCCAGCTGCTCTGTGGCAATGGGCACCTCTGATTTATGGTTCTGTAAACGCAAACAGTCATTGTCCATATTCAGAGAAGAAAGGAGGGAAGGCAGGAGGGCGGACGAAGGCAGACGGGGAGTTTTGGACGCCTGCCCTGGAAATATGATTTTATCTTCGGAAGTCGGCAGCCCTGTCCTCCAGGCATTGTCCTCCGTCCCTCCCTCTTTGCTCCCAACCATTGGTCTCTTGTTCTGCCCATACTCCTCACCTACTCTGTGCTCCATGGAGCATTGCTTTTTGATCTCAGTGGGCTTCAAAGGAGTCGGAGGCCACAGGGTTTCAAGCATTGTGCACAGACTGCTGGCTTTATGAACGGCCTATCGTTAGCATTGTATTACTGCGGTCTTAGCTGTTAGTGTTGAGGTGTACGTCCACAAAGTTGCGTGAAAGGGTTAAAGACAATTAATGCTTCAGAAGAAAAGTAAAACTAGCTGTCTGTTTAAGATTAATCATCAATTATCTGGGCATAATTTGATTTTTCTGATCCAATAATAAACTGGAGAACAACCAGGAGTCTGTCACAAACACTGACATGGAGTGAGCACTTCATATTTGTGTTACCTGCATGTGTGTGTGTGTGTGTGTGTGTGTGTGTGTGTGTGTGTGTGTGTGTGTGTGTGTGTGTGTGTGTGTGTGTGTGTGTGTGTGTGTGTGTGTGTGTGTGTGTGTGTGTGTGTGCGCGTGTGTGCGCTGACTGATGGAGCTGCACAGTCTGTTCATCAGGCTCTGGGGGTCTGCTGATGTGTCTATCACTGACAGAACGAGACTATGGATTACCTCGCTCATTAATCACCATCAACGTGGCAGCCTGCGTGCACTTGCTCACACAGGCTTGTGTATCGCATACGTGCACTAATGTGAGCTCGCACAAGTATGCAAACACACACACACACACACACACTAATCGCTCCATACACAGACAGAGCAGTTGTGACAGCTACTGGCCACCAACCTGTCCGCGGACTAATCTCATTAGGGTCCTTCTGGCATCTGGGCCGGTTCTGCTGAGGGATGGTCTATGATGGAGTGAAGAAGACAAGGCGTTCAAGCGTATAATAGATGTCTAAATCATCTGGCCTCAGCCAGCGGGTCCACTTGCTCTTTCATGAGATGCTCTGGAAGTATGCATGGGAAACTATCTGAAAAACACACAAGATAAAGGGAGATGGAGGGAGAAATGGAGATGGAATTTGTGTAATTCTGCTAAGTTTAGCAGGTTAAACAAGGCAGCAACCACTTGGCAACAGCAATAAACCGTAACCGTGGTCGGTGGTGGCACAGTGACACTCGTCACACCTGTCCGCCACTCTCCAGTCTGCTGCAGGCCTGTCCTGTCCTGTCTGGTCCTGGAGTGCAGCGTTGTACCTGTCAGTGTTGTGCAGATGGGCTCCAGCTCCCCCAGGTACCTGGGCTAAATACCCGTCATTAATCACCGCATAAAGCCTCCCCAGCGGGAGATGCCCCAGGTTAGACCACATCAAGAAATAAATTGGCTGAAAAATGGCTCTGGACGAAAGCTCCGTCCCTGGAGAGGAGAGGAGAGTGTGAAGGCAGCCTTCTGAAGCTCACTAAGTGATCTGTCAGCGAGCTAAGCGACATCATCATTCACTTGGCCCCGTATCGTGTTCCCGCGGTGCTGACAATCTCGGCTGTTTGCTTTCAGATTTGTACACATTCATCTTCTTTATTTTTCCAAAGTGGCTATGCTTAGACGGAAGGCTGAGCTTTGAGTGTGCAAGGCTTTAAGGTCCATCACGCGTTGAATAAACACTCGTGAAAGATAGGAAGATGAACATGAAAGCATCAGGAGAGGAAACACGGCTGGAAGAAAGATGACAGAGAAAAGTAATGGGGCAGGAAGTTCCTATCACGTTTAAGCTCCAAACTCTGTGGTCTAAATGGTTTTCTTTGCTTTTTAAACTTTCTTTTCACAAATGGGCATCTTTTGACAAGATAGCAAATGTTGTTATGTTACAGCTTCAGATAGGAACCCCTCTAAAATAATCTATAATAATCTTCCTGTGACCCACCTTGAGGTCACGACCCAATCTTAGAGCAACTTTGCTTTAGGGCTCACACTGATTTAGCAGCCAATAACATCAGAAAAGCTAAATTGGGACGCTGCCCTCTGTGATACGGGGGTCCTATCAACAGAAGACATACCTTTCTTCATTTTAGCAGTTAATCAATCAATCAAAATGTATCCACACGACATGTTTCAGCCATGAAGATGCAAGAAAACGACCAAGAAAATGCTAAAATCACGTAACAAATAAAGTCTAAAAACAAATCACGAAAATATAAAGAAGATAAAAGCATGGATAAGGGTCAAGGACGTGTTGTCGTCCAGCGGCCCGGACCTGTCCACCTGTGTCTGATGCTGTCCGGTCCGATGATTAATGACCACTGAACCTCTGCTCTATTGACACTGGTCCACCTCTCACTAGTGATATTCTGCAGCACCTCAGGGCCTCACTGAGACTTCAATAGTGTACAGATCCCCATGGACATCCTACAAATTAAACATGTTACGATAGGCATCAGAGCTAAAGTGTTACCTTTTATTTATTTAACTAATGGTTTCAGATGTTTTATTATGGGTTTACATGTATGTTTTTGTTGTGATGACACTTTATAAAAGCTAATTCTACTTTCTGCTGATTCAAATCATCTACGTGGCTGTAGTGGGAAGTTCTTTAGTACCATACATAAGTACAGTTTTTAGGTACTTTACTTGAGTATTATCATATTATACTCGTACTCCACCACATTTCTAAAGGTGATATTACACTTTTTATAGCACTATATTTATCTGACAGCTATCTATTGGAATATTTTGCAGATTTTACAGATTCTGTTAAATTCATTTCAGCTTCTGAAACATGATGCATTGTTCAGAGATTTAAAAAGATGTTGAGTCTTTAACACTTAAATCAAAGTTTTATTTTCTTAAAAGATGCAGTGTGATAGTTTTAAGAAAATTGGTGTATATAAACTTTTTCATAATTGTAGTGCAGTTACCACCTATGTAATCGCTTGTTTCAAGATACAGACACTTTTTTAAAACATCTTAATTTAAATTTAAAAAATGATTCAAAATATTCTCACAAAATCGTGGTTGATGAGTGCCAAGGGCTCAAATGCAGACAAAAGGAGTCAGGTGACTAGATCAGGTGGAGAACGGCAATGAACAGGCTTGGAGAACGTGGCTGGAGGCAGAGTCTACTATCAGTGATTGAATAGTAAAGGTACCTCATTGAGGATGTGTTAAAGCAGGTGTACTGCTGACACTTTACACATTTCTACAACTTATTGCAGTTTGGGTTGCTGATTAAAAAAATGACAAGCTTTCAAACTGGTCATGCATGAGAAACTTCAATGTTTCATGGTCCGAGTTAAATTAAATCATTCTCAGAATCAGGATTTTATTCCCTGAACTCCATAAATACACTATATTTGGATTCTCAAAATGCTTATTGTATTTGATTTGATTTAGCAGATGTTTGAGAAGCTCATTGGTTTGTTTGTCACCGTTAATGTTGCATGTTTTCTTCAAGTACATTTTTTGAGTGTTGTAGAAGAGTGGCATGCATATGTGCAAATAAACTGAACATAAAAATAAATTAAAGCACTACTCTCTGAATGTTTCAGACTCTACAGAGGGAGATCACAGTAAAGTCTGTGCTGACTTTGAGCTGAAACATGGCCTATACCTCCACATCTCTGCACATCACTCCTTAACCCAACACTATCTTAAAAGCAATAGCAGAGGACCACAGGCCATTATGTATCTTAAAGAGAGGGGCATGCTGAGCGGCCAGGTTATGCTCCTCTATTCTTCTTATTCTTCCCTCACCAGAGCGGTGGCTGTCAGTAGGAGATGGCAGGACAATGGAGGTGATCTCTCTGATCTCAGTGCTTCCATTGTGGCCCGTCATATTATTAATGTTCATCTCTGAGAAAAGCCACGGCCTCTGCCTCGCTGCTTCTGCCTCGCTCTGTCATTTTCTCTCTGCTGGACTTTCTCTCTTCTCTCTGTCGGACTTTTATCTCCATGCAACTTGGCCATCTCCATGCGGTATTCTGTCTATCAAACACACATGCACGCACACAAATCACCAAACAAAATTTAAGTCTCTATAAGGGTCAGTTCCTGGAAAAATATCCCTTTTTCCAAGCTACAATTATCAGCTCTACAGACATATCAGATGGACACTGATATCAACAATAACTTGTAGAACTGTGATGCTGCAGAGAAGTACAGTTTTCTTTAAATTCCTTCCCAATGTACCTTTGCTTACGAACCTTCATTCAGACATGCCCACTCATTCCCACAACGTCTTTGTACTCCTACAATTGTGCAAAAATGGGGACACAGTGAAGGTATGTTGCCCACTCTCCTTTCAAAACACACAAACGAGAGAAGCCACGGTAGCTGTCGTTCATTTATCAGCCGTGCCGTGGGCTGCCCAGTGCCTTGCTGTGCCGTGCTTGGGGTCAGGCTTCCCTCGCTGTGGACTGGGAGTAATTATTAACCTACTGGGATTGTCCCGCAGTCCTCTGGTCATCTGGGACTGCTGAGTGTCAATCTGCAAAGGTCATGACAAGGCAACACGGTGGTGAAGAAGGAGCTATAGAGTGAAAATAGAAACATTGAGAGAGAGACTGACTGATGAATTAAAATCCAACTGGAAAATCTGACCACTTTCACAACAAGAGGCGTGGATCATGGATTACACACTTCTTTTCTCTGTGCAGACATTTAAAGGATAATCTGGTTATATTTTTCTTATTGTCAAGGATATAAACAGATTAGAATTAGACTAGAATTTGTGCTGTATAACAAAGAAAATTAACAAATTGTGCAACTTATTTATTTTGCTGTTGAGTTATTAGTAAAGTAACGTTATTACTTTTTTACTAGTAAATACGTAGTGCTGCCCCCTCTTAGTCGATAAGTCGACTTATTAGTTTGCTTTTGTGTGATTTTTTGAGGAGAACACACACTGTGGTTTGTTTTGAGTCAATTGCACACACACCACACATCTGTTGTAAATACTCACTAAAATTCCAAATGTGTATCAATCCCCGGCTGAGAGTTTACCCCAAATAATGCCCCATTTACTCCTGTTTGAGTAACGTTTGTTAAAATCTACAGAACCCATTTTTTTATTACTTATCCTTTTTCACAAATGAATTATTTACTACCTTTTTTTGAATATTGCTTTTTTCCTATCTTCATTTAAGAGCATGTTGAACTGGGCTTCAGAAAATGATGACGGGCATTTTATTTCCTATTACCTGACATTTTAAAGACAAAACAAATGAGAAAATACAATCTGCAGATTAATCGATTATGAAAATATTTTTTAGCGGTTCCAAACACTTAAATGTTCCAAATGTGATTAATTAATCTCAAAACTTTGGTCCTTGGCAACATTTATATATTCAAGTTTACTTTACCAGATATTTTAAAATGTTTGTAGGTTTGTGTAAACTTAAATCTCTTTCTACAATAGCTACTACTAGTCCCTAATCACTCTGCTTTACCCCCTGTGTGTGATATAACCTGGGAAAAAGTGGGGGTTTTTTTAAATCATGGGAACTAGAGCAGGGTGTGGACGTCCTCTACATAAAACCCACCACCTCAAACTGAAGGTAATTTATGCTGCTGCTGTGACATTGTGGCCTACGGAGCCATTGTGAGGCAGCGCACAACACATCTTCTAAAGATGTTTGCGTTTCGTGGGGAATAAATTGTGCCGTCCGTCCAGCGGTCCGGCTCTATATCATATTCGGCTAGCTTGTCGGTGCCAGTGGGGGGGTGAATGGGCCGCCAGAGGCCCAGCCACTAGCGGGTGGTCTGACACAGAAAGGTTAAATATGGTTCAGCCACGGACGCTCTCAAAGAGCCTTGCTGTTAAAAAAATAAGTTATGTGGGTTGTATGTCTTCATGCAGTCAGGAAATTGACAATACTGGTGCAGTGAGGCACAAGGCTGTCCCAGGGCTGAACTTCATGCTTGACCGTCCAATTGAAAAAAAGAGTCACAACATCACTTGTTTCTGGTGGATTTATTGACGGCTCATCAAAGCCCCGGCTAGACGAGAGGTGTGAAGTCAACACAATGACCAAGCCAATATAATACTTATATTCATCTTCAAGTTCTTTGAACTCAAAACTATAGTGATAACTTGACCTTTCTGTGACAATAAAATAAGAAAAGATGTTGCTCTAAAAGAAACTCAATGGTTAAAACATTAACATAGTTCAAGCATTACATGGCTTAGATAGAAGGAGAAACACAGGATTATGGCCCTGCACACACACTACTATAGTGATCTATTGTACTGCTTGTATGGATAATTCATCATTATTTTGCACTTACCCTTTGTGTTAAAGGGTAAGTGCACACAAATTTCAGAAAAGCAATTTTGCATGATTTCACAGGGGCGTTTTCTTTTAGCTTAATCCTTTCAACTAATCACACTGATCAGCACGGAGAGAATTGAACTGAAAAATATGTAAAATTAAGTATTTCTGGCAAGTTTCCACCAGTCCCTGCATATAAAGGTTCAAGTATGTAGAAAGAATAACTTAGGGAGTGATTCACATTCACTTTCACTTCCAGACACATATCGAGAGAGACTCTCTCCAATTGGGGACAGATCTGTTTTTCGGAGCTGGGAGCTATTCTTTAATCTCCCAGATGCAGTTCAGCGGCATGTTGCTCATCTTCTCCCTGAACACGCTGTCAAAATGTTCATTCTGGGCCACTGTGAAGACATTTTTCCAGTCACCTGCTATACCTGTTCAGACACGGAAAAACAAATCTGAGATGTACCTGTCTGTATATGGTATAATAGTAAGTCATTTCCTACCAATACAAGGCATTTTCTAATCTGTAAAAGTAGTGTAAACAAACCTTTACGCATGGTTTCCGTCTTGTAGCGGTTGGTTTCAACCAAGTCCTTGTAGTTTGCTTTGGGGTTGGTCTTCATGTTTTTGAAGGTGGACGTGTCCACAACATGATCGATGGCTTCATCTGTCAAATGTCTTCCCAGGAAAGCACACAGCTTCACAACTTCCCCTCTGAGGTCCTGTCAATCACAGATGTGTAAACAATATGTGTATATTATTTAACATTGTGTCCAGAACAGAAAGGCCCTGAAATCCAGAATATGCAGGAATCATCTAAGTGTTTGAACGTCACTGGTTCTCAGTAGAGTTTCCTCATGGCTGTTACATCCATGCCCATTAGTTAATCATTGCTACAGTACTCAACTAATTTATATATATGTTTATCATGGTCAAATGTTCTATTAGAAACTAGAATAGAAAAAGAAGATTGCCAACCTTCAACATGTCCTCATATTGCACAAAATGGATGTTCAGTTGATCTCGTACTTTGTGATAATCTTGGATGTGATCAAACCATGATCCCATGTAAACTGTTGGAGAAATGATTTGTGTCAGCGGTGAAAATAAAAACAAAGGGTGAGTGTTACTGCTGGTATTGCATCAGGGTTGAAGTTTGTTTACTAACATTTAACTAAATATACCAACCTTACAAAACTAAAGTGAGATACATAAGCAGATGTTTTATTTGAAAAGTGAAATACCTCATTTCAAATATAATATATATAACTCTTTGTTGTATCCTGCAATAAAATCGGACGATCCTACACAAATAGATGCAAAACCAGAGTTGTGAAACGGTGATTCTGTTTTCTGTTCTGTATTCTTACTATGATATATTTAACTAACTCCGTTATACTGAACTTGCCATTGCCATCCAGGAACTGCTGAAAGAAATCCTCAAAGCTCTTAGGTGTTTCCAGTAACATCCAACTGTTGGAAAAGTGATAGAGGGACACCAGGATGTCCTTGGGATTCCTCCAAACATACACAACCTAAAGCAAAAAAAACGAGTTTATTTGTGAATTCGGCAACAACTGAATATTGCATATAGTGAATTACCTTGATTTGTTTGTCTTTCACTCCCTGAGGTAACATGTCGGGGGGGAGATGCGAGCCATAGATTTGAGGATCTGCTCTTTCTCTGGTAGGGTTGTCCACAGATCTCTCCTCCAGCCAAGGAACTCTGGTCCTGTTGGTAGCATCTTCTGCCCAGTCAGGGTGTGCAGCATCCATGATCTGGACCAGGATCTGCTGCATCCAGACTGTGCCTGCAGGGTCAAATAAAGTATAGGATGTTTCAAATACAACAGAGGAGTAAGTTGTGTTTATGTCATTCAGTCTACCATCATTGATAGAAATGTGATGGAAACAATGAATAACACAAACACCTGTCAGTTGCAAAATCCCAAAAAACAGTTTGAAATAAAAAGATAAAAAAATCTGAAACAACAGCATGAGAGTCTA
Organism: Anoplopoma fimbria; assembly: GCF_027596085.1. Lineage (NCBI taxonomy): Eukaryota > Metazoa > Chordata > Actinopteri > Perciformes > Anoplopomatidae > Anoplopoma > Anoplopoma fimbria. The sequence goes on along the minus strand of NC_072454.1, from coordinate 8,515,153 downwards.
TGGAGCAGAGCTGTTGCTACGCTATGATTGACCAGTCTGTGTTTGAGGGCAGGGCTTAGCGATGTTGACTTGAGAAAACATGCTTGCCACGCTTGAAGGCTCAAGAAACCAGAGATCAACTAGAGGAAACCAACTCATAACTTTTATTCTTTAACAATTCTTCACAACATGTTTGGAAAGTCCCGACAGAAGATGTCATCCTGCAGATAAACACGTTTGTAAGTGTCATTCTGTTGCACTGCAATAAAATACTAGATGCTCTGTAACCTGTTTATAGTTTACACGTATAATGTAATAAAGACACAGTTTGGATGTGCGTGGTTTATCTAGCGTTAACTTTGTTCATCTTAAAAGCTTTTGCTGCATGTTGTAGTCAACTTAACTTTATCCAAAGGCATCATTTGCACCAAGGAAAGAGGTAACATATTTGTTTGAATGACTCACTGAAACCTGTCTTCTGAAGTTTCATCTGAGCTGCCATGATTTACATTTATTGGATTCTTTCCTTCATGCGCTCTCACAGCAATGAGCTTTACAAGCAGCAGAAAAATGCTCATTGCAAGTTTTTAGCCCTGAGCATTGCCTCTGAAGATTGGTACAAGTTGACCTAGCCTGACGGAAAAAAACAGCAGACTTTACTCAGGGCTGAAAAAAGTACTACTGTACCACTGCATAGCATTGAATATATATTGTGAATTACTGTTACTAGCTCATAAAAGGACAATAGAATTGAGTAAAAAAATTGAAACTGGGAGAGTGGAATACCTACATAGAATTTTAACATATTATTTAAAGTTTATTTGCTATATTTAAATAATTTGTTAGATATAAATGTATATATTTTATTTTACTATTGACCACTTTTCAAAGCATGCATGCTTTACAGCGTTTTCATTCACCTTATCCACTAATGTATATATAAATATATGCTTGTAATCAGTTGTGTGACACAGAAGCTGTAAAAGTTTCAATCTTAGCTCAAATTTATAGCAAACCACTGACCTGACTTGGGGTACGTGACAAGGAAGATATCAGTAGGACGGATCTCAAAATGCCTCAGAGCATCGAGGTCGGTGGGTCGCATTTTTTCCTTGACCAGAAAGTTCCTCCTTTTGTGCTTGAACAGGTAAGGGCTCACCAAGTCCAGAGAATCCATGGGCGCTAAACTTAAACGTAAATGAGAGTGAATTCATCAAAATAAAAGTATTCTCGTATAAAATTGGGTATTCAGTTGGAAATATTTTACTACTTACGCCTCTACAGCAGGTGAACACGTCAAGAGAAGCAATTGAAGGGATCCACTGCTGCCTTTCTTCCACTGCTGAATGAAGTCGTGAGCTTGACATGAAACTATTTATTGGGACATTGTGGGTTGATCAAAGTGTCACTTATGTATGTTACTGTATGTGACGCAAGATGAACACGTTCTGGTTTACCAGGTACTTGACATGTGGTGGGAAACCGGTTCAAACTGTCAAATGTCTTCCCAGGATAGCACACAGCTTCACAACTTCCCCTCTGAGGTCCTGTCAATCACAGATGTGTAAACAATATGTGTATATTATTTAACATTGTGTCCAGAACAGAAAGGCCCTGAAATCCAGAATATGCAGGAATCATCTAAGTGTTTGAACGTCACTGGTTCTCAGTAGAGTTTCCTCATGGCTGTTACATCCATGCCCATTAGTTAATATTTTACTACTTATGCCTCTACAGCAGGTGAACACGTCAAGAGAAGCAATTGAAGGGATCCACTGCTGCCTTTCTTCCACTGCTGAATGAAGTCGTGAGCTTGACATGAAACTATTTATTGAAGGGGACATTGTGGGTTGAACAATGTTTTACAATGTAACTCAGATTTCCAGTTTTTCCTGCTACCTGCCCAATAAAGCTGCTGGCTGTAGACTGTCAGATAATTGCACATGCAATTATTGTAGGTGTGTGCATGTGCAAGCTGATGATAGGCAAGTTTTTTCTGTTTGCCTCTGAAATGGCAAAGTAAAAGACAATGTGTTTCCACAGTGGACTGGGTTAGGAGTGGGAAGAGGGTGTGTGTGTGTCGGGATTGGGGGGGTCCACAGGATGGGAAGGAGCTTCAAAGACCGGGGAAGAGGTCCCTGGCCCCCCACTGCAGCCTTGTTCACATGAGAATCAATCTGGTGCCAGTGTTTGATGTGAACCGCAGATAAAAGAAAAGAAACAAAGAAGGACAGCGGCCAGAAATGGAAAGATGGGGCACAAACGGACAAGGATATTAATGGATAAGACCGATAAAAAAAAATATATATATATATATATATATAGAGGTATTTAGAGTTGCGAGAGAGCGCTACGTTTAGGATACGCTATCGGAACCAGAGCAGACAGGCAAGACTTAAAGATGACACATAATTCTATGGAAACACGCGAGTGAGGAGAGAGGCTGAAAGGCAGACAAACAAAAATCAAACCATCTGATTGACAGAAACATGCACGTAGGAGGACAAAGTGATAGACGGACACAGAGTGTTTCAGTCAGACACGATCATCCATCAGTCAGTCACACATCGAGGGCTCAAAGCCATGCACGGTGGACACAAGTGCGGCGTCTCCTCGAACATTCTCCCTGTGACGCCAGGAGCTTGCATTAGCATCACAATGCAAACTGCATTATCATCATCGCCATCGCCATTGTCATGAAAAATGAAAATGATATTGAGTTTCCAGCAAAAGCACTCAGACGGACAGCTCAAGATGAAGGAGTCACCCCTCTGGAATGTGAAGGTGATCTCTTTCACCTCTCAAAGAGTTGCAAACTCACGGGAAAACACACTATTTTCATATTAACACTTAATCCTAACATACTGCGTCAAAGTAAATCCGAAACATCCTTTTTAATTCACACGATCAGAGCCGAGACCCCCCCCCATTTGCTGGACCATCAGTCGGTCGTCATGCTCCTCATGGAACAGTGCAGGAATGTTGTTTCATTTGTACTAAGTTGAACAGAAAAGTCAGAGCTCTGTTATCGCAGGCCGCAAGGGGACAATGAGAGGCGGATCAAGCAGCTTTCGGGTCTTTTCTTGTTTTTATTTCAGTCGAAACAGGCTCCGACATTGTTGTTCTTTCTGCTAATTAAGCTGTTAGAGAGATGGGCTGGTCTGACAGGGCCCTGCTTGGCGGGGAGGCAAAGAGTCAATGGGCCGAAGCCGAACAGGAGACATTTATGGGCTGCCTTAAGCCATTTCTTCCCCCCACCGAGGATCTTTTCAGGCCGGCCCGCCTCTGTCTCGGTGACCTGTACAATGAGAAGAATGCCGCTCCGAGAAACCCAGAGCCGGCCACAAAGAGCAGCCCCGCCAAATGAGGATTTCACGGCACTGGGCCGAATCCGGACGCTGCCAAGATTCCACGGATAGTTCTCGCTTCTTCTGATCATCAGACGATCTGAGTAAATGTGTGTGTGTGTGTGTGTGTGTGTGTATGTGCGTGTGTTTGTTTATCTTACGAAGAAGGAGAAATGCTTTAAATGTATAGGTTTTAAGGTCAACAAATGGACAGTGTGGCTGATGCACAAGCTCACTCAAATCCCAGTTCGTAAACGTATTCCACAACAATGAAACCGAGACAAACTTCCAATTAAATAACTTAGAAGCGCAAGAAGTTTCTTGCCCATCAAAGTATTTCTCCTCAAGATTATAAAAGTATAAATTTCCAATTAAAATCGTAAAAAGAAATCAGATCCGGGCTTTAATCAATGTTTTCCAGAACGGGCTCTCTAAGTTTGTCCGGCAGCAGTTGTTTGAGCCACCTGTTCCTGCTACAGAAGCTGTCACACAACCTTGCAGATTAAACAGGTGAGATTAAGGCAAAGCTCTGGGCAGCTTGCAGAACATCCCCTAACAAGGGCTACAAACACCCCTTCTGTGAATGTGTACGTGTGTGTGTGTGTGTGTGTGTGTGTGTGTGTGTGTGTGTGTGTGTGTGTGTGTGTGTGTGTGTGTGTGTGTGTGTGTGTGTGTCTGTGCACGCTCTGGTCCATTTGATGGTCATCCAAGCGTCTCCGTGTGTTTACTTGGACTGCAGATCCTTCCTCTCTTGCAGAGTCACACAGCTCTGTCGCTGGCCTGGAGATGAATTTGTGATCTGCTAAACTGTCTCAGAAAACTATTTTTTTTAAATTGTGGTTTTTCTAGTGACTTAAAACAAACCATTTCTGTGTCAACACCACCTGCTTATGTCTTATCAGTGTGCCAGTTTCTACTCCTTTAGCAACTGCCATGTGTTGTCATAATGTAACTCCGTTTACCACAAAGTGTTGAGCGGCACTTTCAGGCGAGCCAGCACCTCGCACAACAAAGCGGCCCAATTATAGAGCCATTTATGTATTTGTCAGGGGCTTCAAATGGGCACTGGTTTCTCGGGGTAGCCATATTGGCGAGGTCAGGCACAGCATCTGAATAAGCCAGCTTTATTACAGAACAAGCCATCCCTCTCTTAGATGAACACCCAAGAAGAAGAAAAAGACAAAAAAAGGGAAGATATAAAAAATGACAACTTTGTTCTTTACAACAGTTTGGCTGAGGCTGCCTGTCTGGCTGCTCTGCGGAGCGCAGCAGCATGTGTTTCAGGGATTGTTCTGGAAGCGGGAGTGCAGAAACAGCAGGGAGCAGAAGACAAACAGGCAATTCGTGACTCATTAAACACGGCGACGGTGGCCAGCACAGTGGAGGGGTGTGAGGACCCGCGATCCAACCGGGCGATAAACCCCCCCTGTACCAGCTGGAGCAGGCATCTGTCAGCCGCACGCCGCACCACGCCACGCCGCCGATTATCAGCAACAAGCCATATACGACTGGCCGGCCGCAGCCATTTTCAAACACCCTGCACTTACATAACAGCCCTGATTGGCTCACATGGGACCCGTAGGTCCGCCGACGGGGCCTCACGTCGGAAAGTTGTTGCAGGCCGAACCGTGTAGCGAGGCAACGCATGTCTCTCTCTCTCTCTCTCTCTCTCTTGCTATACCAGAGGTCAACACATGTCATTTTTTCTCATTTCGTTTTGAGCAGCAGGTTGGCAGTTTGGTTTGGAAGTCCATCTGCTAACAGTGGCCCAGAACACCGAGGCAAAGAAAGGACACCAAACCCAAAATAACTACCTGCTCCCACGACAAGAGTTGAAGTCCAGGTAATTATCAACTTCAAACTTATGGCACATTCAACTGAGAGCTACTCGGTCCTTTGCTTGTATCTGACCTTGAAAAACTACAAGAATTGCATATACATATTTTTATGTGAGGGCAAAACATCTTTAAAGCAGCTATAATTAATATATTTACCTCTACAGTGTTTTAGCATCTTTAAGCTGATTTTCATTTACCAGGCCGCAATTTTACTGTTTTTGTTCACTCTCAATGTTCTCATTGTGCTGTTCTTGGCAACAGCAGCTGTTTTTCGTGAAAAACTTATGATAAAACCAGTAGACAAACTCTGCCCAGAACCAAACTGCAGGTACATTTAGCTACTAACTTGCATGGTTCAACGTTTCATGTTTTGTTTTACTTGCCTGGTTGGGCAAGTTGGTCAGAAATCAACTTGCCATTTTTAGTCCCTCAAACCTACTCCGCCCATTTTTACTTGCCTTTATATAAGTTGTTTTATTCATTAGGGGTTATCAAATAACAATAAAGGTTCATTATCAAGCTTTCGTCTCGCCTTGTTCTCATATTTGCAGCAAACTGGACAATACATCGCACACGTTGGAGTTTCCAGGATAATAAAAATGCACTCCACATCATAAACTTTGTCTTTACCCATCGCTATATTTTCACCAGTGGAAAGTAGCGAGATGGCTCGAGTTTCAACTTAATATTCGCTTGTAGAGCATTTTTAAAAACAACAAAAGTCGAACAAAGTGTTGTCAAGTGGTAAAACAACAATGCTATACAAAGAAGGCTGCTCACTCGTTAGCTTCTTCCATCATCAGCTGCGGAATTTTTTTTTGTCTAATTCGTTTTTGCTAGATTTAACAGCCCAACGTGACATTTCACGGGCAAGCCTTTTTGCTGAGCCCTGGTTGGTGAACATAGCAGAGTATTTAGCTGCTAATGAGCCGGTTATTTCCCACAAGAGTTGGTGGAGACCAAAAGCGGAGCTAGAAGGAGAATGAATATTGTGGGTACATTTATCAGGTGGACACAACCACGCTAATGCTAACGCTAACGCTGTTCCCTTGTTTGGTGTAAAGAGACAACTGCTCACAATTTTGCCATAAACTTAAAAGATAATAATACGTCAGTTTTGTGTTCACAGCATATTTCCGCTGGCCCCCAAGTGGCCAAACAATCCGTTACAGCTGATTTGATAATTGCTAAATTCCTGCTTGCTGTATTAGAGACTCCAGTTTAATACATATTTATTCCTCCATCTGTCTCAATAAGAAGCAAAAAAAATGTCAGAGGAGAATATTCTCCCTTAAAAAAAATGAGGTGATAAAACAACAAAGATGGCATAACTCACTAATAACTTATTATCCACACTGTGGATGCAAGGTAATCAAAATCCTCCAATCGCCTGGAAAAGCTCAACATCAGCACAACTTTGCAACGAGGTAAAAGTTTGCTCTCCATAGAATTTAACGAGCAGCTAACTGCCTAATTAAACGCTGAGAGCAGATAAAGGCATGAAATATAGATAAGCTGGAAGCGCTGCCTATAGCTCCACGGCCCGTGCTGAGGAAGACAGTGATGTCTCCTAAAGCCACAATCAGCAGAGCGGCTTAAACCGAGCCTCGTCCTCCGCCCGGTTGTGAATGTTTAATAAGAACGAGAAGCTAAACATGTTGCCTCACGAGCCGTGAATCAGACTGAATCACCTGCCGATGAAGCAATGTAAAAACACGTCTAAGTTTCGGTGAAAAGCGAGTGTTAATGTGGTACTTCAGAAGCCCATAGTACTTTCTGGGACTGAGGGATTGGGGCTTTAACAGCGCTCGAGGTGTGACAGAAGGGGCCTCTCCCTCTCCTCACCAGTGGCAGCCAGGGTTGTAATTCTGACTTTAGCAGTCTTTACGACTCCCCCTCCTCATTTCTCTGGAATATGAAAACATCAGCATATGGCCGCCGACAGCATCGAGGCTAAGGAGTCAATTTCCCCCAAGTAACATTGGGAGAGGGGTGACATTCGTTTCGATACTGCCCCCCTGGCTACAAAAAGGAGGACGGAGGACAGACAGAAAGAGAGACAGAAAGAGAGACGGAGCTACAGAGAGCGAGAGGGGACAGATGGTGAGACGGACAAGGATGGAGAAATTCAAAGGGAGAGAAGGAGAAAGATGGTTTTGATTCTCATTTTCTTGCACCAGCAGGTCTTCATCGCCTCCCGGTCTCAGTGTGTTCAGTGTGCAGTTCACAGAGTTTCATGTGGCTACCAGGAACAAAAAATCTGTCCGTCAGCTGCCAAAAGGTTCCAGCTCCGCTCCGTTCCTCTGAGCGCTCTTAAAAACCCGCTGCTTCACACCCATGAATTACGCTATTTATGGCCCCGGTTAAAATGGGCAGTTTCTGGGCATGCTGCACGTGTGTGCCTCTGTTTCTGTGTGTGTGTGTGTGTGTGTGTGTGTGTGTGTGTGTGTGTGTGTGTGTGTGTGTGTGTGTGTGTGTGTGTGTGTGTGTGTGTGTTGCCGTGGGTGTGCCATGTGGCAGATGGGAAGCAATATGGCACACCTCTGCCCGGACAGATGTGACACAGCACATCACAGCGAGCCGGGAGAGGGATCGGAAAACCTCAGGAACATCTGGACCTGTGGCAACCTTCACCCCTCAGCCAACAAGCTAACTTTACCTAGCTGCTAAGGACCTGGGAGGAGGAAGTGAGGAGAGGAGACGAGAGGAGTAAACACTGACTCGTAACATCGCATCTTCATTTCCAGCGGCATTTTGACAGACAGATGAGGAATCCCACCTCCCTCAGTGAGGGCTGTCAATCATTTGCTCTGTGGAGTGGAGCGCTGAGGCCTGTCCCAACATGGGCCTGTCATGGCCTGCTGCACAGGAGCACATTCCCACCACTCAGGGGTTCAGTCCGGCTGGGACACACTGGGGCGTCTACGAGGGCCGGGGTAGTGAGAAATGGGGTAGAGTTACTCAGGAGAGACAGTTGTATTAGACGAGTGTAAGATAAGATAAGATAAAATAAGATAATCCTGTATTAGTCCCACAGCAGGGAAATTTGCACAGCAGAGTGGACAGTGCGAACAAACAAATAAGAGCCATAGTAGAAACGAGATCAAAACAAGTATAATAAATAAGTAATCACAAAGTAAAGAATAATAAATAAGTAAAAAATCCTAAGAAACAACAATAACTAAAATATTATATAATCGGACAGAATGATTGATGATATTGCACAGTGGATTTCACAGATCATTTTTTATTGCATGGTGGATATATGGATTTATAAGTCTACTTGAGTGTATGCCTGCTGATGCTTGTGTGTAGTGGTGTAACGGACCGTTGTCGATCAGAGATACTTTTGTGGTTCCCAAAGGGTTATTACACAGTTTAAACATCATAGTGTGAAAATAAGTTTTATTGACTATTGTTATCAGCCGATATCCAGTAAAAAATGTGAAATCAGCACATCAGCATTTATGCTTTCTATTTGAAGATCCCTGATAATGTTACACGGAACCACAGGAGAGCTAGTAAGCTTCATTATGTTGCGTTCAGGCTCTGTTCAGTGAAAATGAGCATTGGGTGATTGTAAATTAAAAAGTTTACAATGATGTGTTCAAATGTAAAATTGTAAAATTAGGTTTTGGTGAGAAACTTGAATAAATCTAGTTGTTTTAGGAAATGTTTTCACAGTAATACAAATGCAAACTTATAATGTATACCAATAACAATATTTATATATTTAGCAATAAAACACAAATCATAACGCAGCACGCCGGAGACCACTGGGTTTATTTTCCATTGTGTCTGTGTGTAAATGTCTATATTAGGGCTGGGAGTAAAGATTTTGCATTACGGACCCAGAGTTTGAGGTACGTCTCCTTCTGAATCTGGAATAAAACAAACTTCCCTCATAACAGTTTGAATTAACTTCGTTTCGACAAACCTGCTTTCTGAAACAGAGTCGAAGACACGAGTCTGTCATAACAGCAGCGACTTAGAATCCAAGCGTGTTTGAGGTTGAGTGTCTATATTAGGGTTAGGAGTAAAGATTTTGCATTGGCCGGGAATCGAACCCCGCTGCCATTTCATTGGCTGTCAGTGGCTTCCACCTATACGCAACTGGCCTCTTATCAAATGGCATGAATTCTCACCAAGACAAATTCGTACTCTGTGTGAATGACTTAGCGATGTTGGCTATGTTAGCTAGCACAGAATGATAAATACGCAACAAACACAGTGAAATACCTCGGCAGAACTTTGACCAGTTACTCCTTGTAACCCATTTGGGGATGATATTTGTTCAGAAGAACCTTCAAACTTACTTTTATGTCGCGTTAATAATTACAACACTCTGTGGTTAGTTTCCTTGCTGCTGTGTAACACGTAACAGATAATAGAATAGTAAAAATGTTGTAAAGACATTCATGGTTCCCTAGATGATGTATCCTCGAGACATTGGTGATCCACTGACGTTTCGTCTCACCAAGCGGTTGACATTTTGGGGTTTTTTTTATCAAAGAGTACAAGACACAGGTCTGTCATCACAGCAGCAGCTTTGAATCCAAGCGTGTTTGTGTGTGAGTGTTTATATTAGGGTTGGGAGTAAAGATTTTGCATTGGTGGGGGCATGCCACAAGAAATGTAGTTCTGGCTTCAGAACACCTGATTAGATTTTGTTCACTCAAATCCGAGGTTGTTCACTCTAAGAAAAAAGCAATATGCAATGGCGCTCCACGATTCAACGATCCATCATGGCACCAGGTAAACTAAAGGCAGAGGTTCCATTTTAATCAACTGGACGTACAGATATTAATACCTGTGGAAGATATATGGACTGTACACATTTATCTTTGAAAAAAGGGCCTGAGTCAGACCGGAAGAAAGTTTCAATAAGTTAACACAGTTAAGTTTCAAATTTCCATATTGACACTTCTGTGCTGCCTCAGCATGACTGTTCATTACGGACGGTTTACAATGTCTCGTAAACACAACATGCATGCTGATTTCATAATTCTGACAATGAATACATTTAAAGACAACCACCCCGACAGGTGATGGTTTAAGGATGGCAACAATAGCTGCCTAGCAGGTACAGAAACAACCTTAGATGTACATTTTGTTTGAAAGATAGCAAGTGCAGTTTGTTGACAGTGGGCTATATGCATCTAAACATAACACATTACTATATTGTATAGTCTTTTTACATTGCAGTTTAATTACCCTAAAATGTGGAAATGCAAAGTTTGTCAAATCTACTGGATCTGAAACTAATTCTAATATTTGAATACAAGAATAAATGGTTAAGCCTTTTCGGAAACAAGTTCCCCTCCTGCCAAGGCTGTGTTGAAAAAAGAAGACTTTAGCGCAGTGTGTTTCACAGATTATATTCAACATTAGGTAGATCATAATAACACACTGAAGCTCAATTAAACAATCAGAGAACAATTTCACACTAGAGCAGACAACAGGTAATTATAATAAACTGACTTTCCAGGAAAAAAAGCAAACAGTTGTGTTTTGTCTATTGTTTGCTGAAACACAACAGGACTCAGAGACGGGACAGAAGAGTGAGAACGTCAGAACGAGTCCTTATGTTACATTACATTAATTGAAAAACTGTTGCATTAATTATGTTGGTTTTATTGCATGTTATGTACTACTAAACACATTTAGGTGGTATGATGTGTGTCATTAGCATTTTGTTCAACTTAATTCTTGATTGTTGGGGATGCAGTTTGGGAGTATTATGTTGTGGTTGACAACTTATTAATTAACTAAGTAACTAATTGTCAAACCAACTAACTAACAGTACATTTTTCGAGTAGCAGTGCTATTTTTTACAGATAATGAATGAATGAATGAACGGTTAGAAGAGACATTGAGGAATCTAAAAATTCCTTCCGAGTAACAGTTGTTCAAATGTCCTGCTTTTGTTTTCGTTCTAGATGACGGCAGCGGTCAGAAGTCACATCACTTATATTATTTCCTGCTCCATTAGGAAGCTCCGGTGGGAATAAGAACAGGCATATGTTGGACAGAGGTGTGCTGGATGCCTCTAGACTGCAGCACAGATGTCCTCCGGTTCACACAAAGCACCGTCAATATGGATCACATCCTCTCTGTTCTCTTCAAAACAAAAACATCCCAAACCTCAAGGACGATTTCTCTGTTACTTTAAAACATCCAAAAAAAACAGTTCTGGCAGTTTGGAAACAAGAAATCTTTTCATAAACAATCTTTTTATTTTTTTAGATAGATATGATATCAATTTATGACCTTCTGTGCTCCTTCTATTCATTAGTGAGCATGTTTTATTTACAGTATCAAAACTTTATTGATACATCATTCTAGAGACAATTATGTTATATTTTTAATATTTTCAGGGATTTACAGGGGTTTTAGACTCTTTCATTAAAAAGGAAACAACAATGACTTGAAATTAAATCACTTAACTTTTAAATAGACTGTATTATAGCTTAATTTGTGCTGTATTTGCGTATTTAAATAGTGAAACCATATTTTTAACAAGCCACAACTGTTCTATGATAACAATTTGATTGACTTGTAAAGTTTCTATAGACGCCTGTGTGTTTTTTTTAATGTATTTTGGGGTTCCTGGTCACTTTATACTTTGTTAAATTGACAAAATGAGAAGTCAGACTTATAGCTGAGTTTGTGCTAAAAGAAAGGATGCCATGTATGTGGGGTAAGGACGGTTTAAAAGGTACTAAACAAAGTGACAAATGAATGAAGCTGAAATCAACCTGGACTAGTCCCGTTCCTCCCGGTCTCACATCTCGCGTCACATCACAGAGAAACCAAACCGGCAAGACTCCTTCCTCAGCTCCCTCTCCCTCTCAGCTCTTTGAATAATTAGTGATGTGTGTCAATATTGTGGCCCATAGTAACCATATGGTGGGTGCAGGCAGACAGGCCATTGTTTGGAGCTGTGAAATATTGTGTATCCCTGCGAGGGCTGGAGCCAGCAGAGGCAGGAAGTGTTGTCGGGACTGACAGGGACATTGTGCCCCTGAATGGGCGAGTCCTCGGTGGCAGGGAGCACCGCGGACCCAGACAGAAAGTCTTGACCCTGGCGAGAAAGGCCGATTAGGCATGGTGCTGCAGGCCTCTCCTTCATCCAACCCCCGCCACCACCACCACCACCACCACTCTCATCCACACACCACCCCCCCCTACTGGAAGCCGTTAGAGCCCGAGCAGAATACAACAAGGCCACTTAACTCAGCGGCGCCTTTTCACTGCACACATAAAAACACTCATATATTCATGTCAGGGGGTGGAGAGGAAAGGTGAGGGGTGGGGGCTCGGGGCTGCACCGTCAGTGTGTGAACCCAGGAGTGATTAGATAGCGTGTGTTTGTGTGTGTGCGTGTTTGATTTGTGGGAATGACAGTGTGACATAAGAGTGTGAACCCAACAACTGATCTAATGCCTCTAAGGTTGGAATAGAAAAGGAATGACGTTTTTTAACATGCATCAAAACTAAATGATGTCGTTAGCGTGTTGTGCAGAGGACAGATTGGAAATGATGCTCAGCTTTTTGTTTTACAGTCCTCGTATTGCCGCAGTATAATCACACAAACACATTAGTTCAGATGTGAGCGAAGGAGGCCAACATTATCCTGCCACATTAACAAGCTGTGGCGCGCAGGAAAACTCAGCAGCTCAGTGCATCCTGACACTTACACAAAGCCTTAAAATACACATATAACACCCCAACAAGCATCCCACTCTTAACTCTGCAAACATTTAAAAATTCAGGAAATCCTTCACAATGTCGAGGAGAGACATTTAATTGCGATGCTTCTTGGGTAAACATCTGAGCTTCGTGGCAAACATTTTATCTGTTAATGAAGCATTTAACAAATTGAATATTAGAACTTTATGCTGCTCTGGAAAAAAAAACATCACTCACAATATGACTGAATAAATCAATGTAGTGAACTATAATTTTAGAGTGATGTGATACGCTTTAAAGGATCCAGCGATTTGAAAAACTGAGCACTGAACTTTTGTTTCCACAAAATTGATAATATATCCTTTCTGCAAAACAATCTGTGCAGCTTCAACCCGGAGAAGCCGACTCATCTGGTTCAGTTTCATTTCACCGTCCTCCAAGTCTTCTGCTCCTCTCTGCTCCATAACCGCCTGATCAAATACGCCTCCATCCACATCCCCTCTCCTCCTCGTCTCTCCATCCTTCTCCTTTCTTTTCATCCCGTCCTCCTTTCCCCTCTCTGCCAATTATCTCTCCGTCAGTCTGTCACACTTTGTAGTCTCATAAAGGCGTCCTAAATTGATGCCCATCCCGCCTTTATCCCCCTGATAAAGCACAACAATTAAGGCTCATGTCTCTTTGCTCAGGGCCTTTTGATGGCACACAAAGCTGCACCCAGAAAGAGGGAGAGCTGGTGGAGCTGCAGCTCTCTCTCTCTCTCTTTTTATCTCTATCTCCCTCTCTCTCTCTCTCTCTAAACCAATGCTTGCCACATAATGCAGGTATGAAACCAGAACAATCTGTGCACAACAATGCATCTCATAGGGACTGGTGAATACTGATGAAAATTACAACACCTCTTGACTTTAACAGCCATGACTCCAGGTTTCACTTGAACTTTAGCCCTTTGATTTAGAATAACTTGTCAATCCTAAATGGGCTCCTCCTTCTGCCAGCACTCTCAGGGAACAGATTAGACCAGGACTAAACCATGATAAGGTTTTTTGGGGGGTTTCTGGTCTCAAGCACTGGCCCACTACTCTGGAACGAATACCTGTTATGAGAAAAGCACCACAGGTGTGACACCAGCCAAGAGCATGAAGATAAATAAACAAAAACATATGTAATTTGTCTATGTGAACAAAAAGACAAAAAAAAAAAAGATTCAGTCACAAGAATAACACCTAAACATTTTGTTTAAATTTGAAAAAATAAACAATTTCTTCTGAGGGCAGAACAAAAGTTTCTCTTCTTGAAGAAAAGAGAAAATTGTTTGGAAATGATTGATAAGAGTCTTGAAACAGCAAAATGTGGTAAACAATCATCAGGGCATGATGATTAAAGCATAGATAATTACTGAGTAAATGCCAAAACATTTAGAAACAAAACAAGAACATTTAAAAAACACAGCGTGATTCCTGCAAGAATGTTCAACATGTTACCTCTTTGTTTATTGAGTTGTTGTTGTTGTTTTTTTTGCTATACGCCACGACACCAGGGGGTAGGCAGAGGATTTGAGTTGTCAGTGGAAGTAAATGGAAAGGTGTGAATGAAAGCAGAAGACACAGCGTTGTTAAAATCCATCTTCGCTCTGTTAAGGATTCAGATACACAAGAGTGATGTTGTGATGGAGCACAATCTGCACCCTGTTATTAAAACAGAGACGGATCTGAAGGGAAGTGAACACAAACCTGTCTACTCAAAGACAAAATGATGTTTCTCTGAGTTATTCACATGTTGTATTACCTGTTACCTTTTCTGTTGATGGCTTATATAATTTATTTTACACTATTCTGAGTCATTATTATGCTTTTCTCTGTTTAATGCACTGCCAGTATATAATGAAATATCTCATTGTTTTGTTATGTTGAGTGTAAAAGGGTTAAGTCTTCTTTTTGCTGATACTCGTGTTCAATCTCACGTGTCTCTTGATTTGATGTTATTGTAACATTACACAGACCATTTCCTTATTTATATTATTAATAAGACAGCACAGGGCTGCAACTTCTCCTTAAAGGTACAATTTAACTTGTTTAGCAATTAGCATTTTTTTGTTCAAACTTGTCTGAACCTTTAGCTTCAAACTGAATGTATTTAGATTATTTGCAGACAAGTCAAAAGGTCAGTGACCTGACCAAATGAGGCTGCAGCAATTGCTTTCGATTTCCCAAAAATGTGTAAATTCTTAATTAATTAATTATCAAATGCAAAATGGATTGTGTAACGATTATTGTCACTCAGCAGCATTTGTCAGTAAAAAACAAGGTTTATGTGAATATAAGAGATTTCAAAGGCCAAACTGTCCAAACTGCAGGAGTATTGGTAAAATAAAGAAAACTCTTTCTCTTTAACAGGATTTACAAGTTGACACTGAACAAATAAGGCTATTGACATACTGTAAACATGTTTGCTGCAAGTCAACACTGTGGCACACACTGAAGTAATCGATCGAACCGCCGACCCTGTAGTTAAAAGACGACGGGTTGTGGGTAATAAGCTACTTTTTTTATATATAGTAGGTGGTTCATGTACAATATGTATGCACATATATAAGTGTTAGTTTTTCTTCTGACTGATTTAACTCTTCAGATGGCATTTGGGAAGGAAAAAAAAGTGTTGTTGTGTGGTTGTGTTGGTGAGGAGAGGAGAAGAGAGTGATGGGTCTGTTTCTTGACTCTGGAGGTGTTCAGTCCTTAAAGGTGGGCAAGTTGTTTTATTTTGAAAATATTTTGAATATTTGCTATTGAAACCTTATTTTGGTAAAGAACCTGCAGTCCAGAAGGATTTCTCCCTCTGCTTCCTAAAGCAGTTGATGCGTTTTTCTTCTTCTCTGGCTATCGTTTGGCTGATCCACATTTGCTGCAGACTGTGCTGAGGCTGCATGTGTACCGTCCCTCCCACCAGCAGCACCAGCTCAGCAGCGTAGTTACCTGGGAGGCCGGCCCTCGAGAGTGAGCAATGCTGCTGAAACAAAAGCCCTGACAGCAGAAGTGTGGAGAGAGTGATGAGACCCCCTGCTGGCGTGTTAGCTGGCCTGGCCTCGGAGTCTCCTCCCTGGCTTTCCCTTTCAGAGATCCTGCCCCCGAGGGCTCGGAGCCCCGGAGACACCAAGATCCTGGAGAGGCCCGGGTCCTGGTTTACCATTGGTCAGCTCTTATTCAAATGGTGTAGCCTTCTTGTGCTCAAATCCAAAATAACAACTTTTACAACTACAGTATGTAGGTAGTGAGGAGTTTGAAAGCTGCTGCAGAGGCATTTCAGTGCTCAAGCCCTCAGAAGCTGTTTTACTTTGATAAAAGGAGGTTAGTTTCAAAAAGTACATGTGCATTTGTATTTACATACTATTAAGTACAGTTTGAGGTACTTGTACTTAAGGGTTTAAATTTTCTGCTATTTTATTCTTCTATTCCACTACATTTAAAAGGGAATTATAGGATGTTTTGCTCCAGTACAATCATTTGACATCTTTATTTACGAGTTATATACAACAGATTAAGATTTTACAGACAAAACGATAATGATCTTCTTTAAAAACTATGCAGTATAGATTTAACTACCCCAAAGTATATAAAATAGTAATGATCTCCACCTTAACATAAACATTTTAATTAAATACATAACAAATATATAATTATAACACTTGAAAAAGGAACTCCTCCATGGCAGTACTTTTGATACTTGTTTTTGTACATAATGAACATTTACTCAAGCAACATTTAAATGCAGGACAACAGAGTATTTTCAGTGGGATACTTCTACTTTTACTCATACCACGAAATATGCACCTGATTTAGAGGTGTAAATTAATTAAGATTAAAAACAAATTATGTTAAGCTTCACAGTGATAAATACTTTATACAATGGTGGTGGCTTTGTATCATCAATAGTGTTGCCATCATCAACTCACTGTCAAAACATGCCAAGAGAACAGATTTAACAGTATTTTAAATGTATGTTTATGCCTTGTTCGATGAGCATGAGAAGATTTGAATAAACTCAGCAAGTTTACTCTGATGATAAAACATGACATGATGTGTTTTTAGACTTATAAAGAAACTAAGAAATGCTTAACAATTACCTCCAAATACTGAACTCAATGAGAATGTCATCAAGATAACTTTTAGTGTTCGTGTTTGGAGACTTATGGTGACACAACACCGCAAACTTCTCCTGGCTCCCCCCCACCGTGTCTGCCAGCCTCTTGTGGTTGCCAAGGTAAACGTCATGGCGACCATGGGATGGGCTGCAGGCTCGGAGGAACGTCTGGCTGTGATGGGGTGCGTGACATGATACTCGACAATCAGACACCATGACAACCTGGCAGCAATGCTGTTGATTCAGCGACCAAACTGTATGAGGAGTTGGAGCGAGGGGACGATAAACATGTTGCAGACCGGAGGAAACACAGATAGGTGTTCAAAAGGATGCAGAGGGATAACAGGAGCTTAATGAGTGAAGATGTGCTTTCTGTCCTTTTGCTGTTTCACTCTCTTGCATAAGTAGGCTTTTATATTTAGCGAGAGAAAATCATTATATAAAGCTTTTTAATAAATTAGCTTTTGTCTTTGCAGCATTTTTACTAACATCAATAATAAACAGCCATCCTGGAGGTGGAAACAAAATGGAAAATCTCCGTTAGTTTTATAGATTGACATGTTGTCTCCCTTCCATTATATTATATTTATTTAGCTGATGATGTATCCAAAGCGACTTAAAATAACCCCAAAAACTGCAAGAATCATGCAAGTAGGCCTACATCAACTTCCTCAAATACTCAAATCTACTTCAAGTTCTCCATTTATAGACAACAGGAGATAAAGAAACGGTATTTGTTGTTTTGTGCAGTCTGAACAGATGAGTTTTAAGTCTACGGCAGAAGAAGTGTAGAGTTTCTGCTGTCGTGATGTCAATGGGGAGTTCGTTCCACCATTGTGGTCCCAGGACAGCAAACAGTCGTGATTTTAAATGATCTTTAAACGACATAATAGAGAAACAAATCAATTATTTGCTGAAGTTCTCTCAATGGCTTATGAAAAGGGAACCTCTACTCACATGCACCTAGATCAGGTGAACTTCAATCCTGGAAGAGTTTCCTCCAATAACATGAGAAGATCTACATGTGATGGTCAGAGACAGCTAAAAAGCTTTTGATAGGATAGCGGCCATATTTGTTTAATGTTTTATCTAAATCTGACTTTATGAAATGGATTGAAGCACTTTATCATAAACCAGTAGCCTCTGTTCATCAGATAAGAGTCTATAAGGCAAAAGTCGAAAGTGTTGCATGACTTCAAAATAAACCTTTATGCTGATGATATGTTGCTAACATCAAGATCAAGTGCTCTCAACGTCATTAAAGAATTTGGAAAGTTTTCTGGGAATAAAGTAAACTACAACGAGAATAAAGCTTAACTATGGGAAAACATAAGGTATGAGGTAACGTTGGAATTAATATTACATCACCGATATCCAAGAAGTAAAAAAATATCACTGCAGGCTTTTTAAAAACAACAAGAGAAGACCCCCTTTTGTCATTGCAGAAATATTGTGTGTGTTTGAATGAAATGTCATGTCACTTATTGTCTGTAAAAGTCAGAGCATATAAATAAGAATATACAGTGATAAAGCTAATGTTTATTGTAATTTTTTTTTACATCAAATGCATCACATCAGATTGAAAGTCATTATAGTGAGAAATAAATAGCTGAAATATTTCCACAAGCTGTGCTGTAATCAGTCAAACACAAGTGTATGAGTACGTAAACACAAATGCTATCTTCTATTTATCAAAATCTTCTTACATGCATGTTCTAAAATGACTCATTGAAGTTGATTCCTGTTTTTTTAAGCCAAGGCAACTTCATTTAAAGCACCCTCTCAAACACAGAGGTAATTCAAAGTGCTTCACATGAAGTAAATCAACAACATTAAAAGAAACAATAGAAAGGAAAATAAAATAGAAATAGACAAAATGTTAAAATGTTCTGACTGAGCTGGAGTTGTGTTCTGACTGAGCTGTTATTTATTATATATTATATGAGGAGACCAGACCCCCCATCTGTACCAGACAGGAGGCCTTTCCAGTAGTCCACACTGCTGGAGATAAAGTCATAATTGAGTTCCTCTACATCTTGTCTGGACATGAAAGCTCCGATTCCTTCTATGTTTGTGATGATAAAATGCTGATTTTGTTTCGTCAAAACAGATAAAAATAAATATAAGTGTGCCAGATCAAAAATAATAACGATCTGTACCCTCTACTAGCTAAGAGCAACTCTGATCTGCCTCTCAATTCAAACTGACACTAAACTCAACCAGACCTACACTGCCACCGTGTGGTAGCAGTTGAAACCAGATGGTTCGTATTACCTATGCATTATCTACAATGTCCTGGATGTATTCTTCCTCATGAGGCATACTACAAAGTAACTCTCACGTTTAGTTTTACCTAGTTCACGTAGTTTAGAGTCCTTTAAGCCTCTCATAGAAACAGATGGATTATTTAATTATATCGAATAATGTAAGATACTGGTGTTAAACATTTAGATTTGTTTCTTTATTTTGGAAAGAGGTGGGAAGCCTTCATCCACAAACCCAGATATGTCAGATGGGGGAGCGTAAAGGTTTCTGCGACCAACGGTCCCATAGCCTTGATGCACATAGGGGTCAAGGAAGCTGGAGCTGAAAGTGACCTGATGCAGATTCCTCAACATCTGGCTGCTTTCTGTGACCTCTGTGCAAGAAGACGCCTCAACGTCACTCCTCCGACCATGTGAGACCTCCACCAGGGGAGAAAAGTCTTCCTCTGAGGGAGGACAGTCATTACTCATGCTGACTGGCTCCCACATGTGGAGACATTCAGGTCCTGGTGTGGATTTAGAGAGTCCAGGTTCAGATGGCGAGGAGGGGAAACAGTCCAGCTCGGAGCTGTTGCAGGCTGGATAGTAAAGGTGTTGCTTTTCCCCAAGGACTTTTCTTAGATTACATGCACTGTAATCATCATCGTCATAACTTTTTAAAGCATTGAGGAGAGAGACTGTTCGCATCAATGCTGAGAAGAAAGGAGATGCAGGAAAGCTGACAAATTAGCGATTAACTGTTAAAAAATACATTTCCTGATTTTGCTAATGCTCCTTACAGCACCTTCATTTCCCCAAAATGTTCTCCAATGCAAAATGCAAAAAATGCTCCATAACAAGTCAAAGTTTTCTGTTGTACACTGTTGGATATTTCATTTAAGCTCATGTATTGTTTTTTGTGTAAAATCTGAATCTGCAAAGTTTAATATTTGCAACTGAATATTGGAATAAAATTGAAATACTCATGTAAAATACAGTCCCATTAAATTTAGTTGGACAGTGCAAAAATCAGAGATGCTATTTGTAAGATATATAAAATATCTATAAGTAAAACAAATAAGGTTACATCAAACAAAAAACCTACAAAAAGACCCATAGCCTGGTATTAAAACATATAAAATACCTCATTTTTAAATGTGGCTATATTTAACAAATTTGCCAGCTGGCATCCTTAAATATTATACTCAACAAATATAATTACGGATCCAGTATAGATGTTCTAAAATGCCTTACTTGTTTGGAAGTATTTATCCATAGTTGACTTTTGAATCTGCATTTTTTTTTCTGTCAGGACCGATGTTGCTGCTCACGCGGCTAGTAAATGTCAACTGAACAAAAAAGTGAATTGTTTTCTGCATCTAAGTTCTGTTCATAGAACTGAACTGAACATTGTGACATCATTCATAGAACTGAATCATTCTGGAACTCTTGTTGTATTATGTTGTATTATTTTAAATAAAAATGAAAACACTGACACTAAAGGCCACATGTTCCCAAAAATATAGTCACAAAACTAAATTACCCACTTTATTTTCTTTCTATTGTTACTTTATTTTGAAATACATCATGAAACACTAATGAACTATACAGGGAACAGGCTAGTATTACGTTTTCTGTTTGTTTTTATATGGATGTATCTGTTTTCTGTCCTTATTTTTTAATGGGGATATAAATCATAACCTGCAGGCCTGCTGCAACATGTGCTTTAAATGTTCTTTGCCGCTTTCGATAAGTAGGGTCCTGGTGATTGTGTTTTACTTTGCTGCACTAGAGGGAGCCCTTTACTCAGTCTCCACCATCTCCTGAGCTCAAATAAATGTTTATGTAAAGCCCATCATAACTGACTGGTAATCAAATAAGACATGTGTTGTGATAGGAAGGGGAAAAAAACAGTAAATTTAGAATAATCCCTCATAAAGTGTCCCAGGTAGAGTACAGCTCCTCCATACCATGCGAAACACGTACTGTTCGGTCCAAACATCTGGAGTTCGGTACTGCTCTGTGGGGTTCTGTCACTGTTCTGTGACCCTCTCTCTAAATTTATCAGGACTTGTGTCATCACGTGTGTCTCTCATATTTCTGCTGCCCGATGGGACCGACCGGCTAAGAATAGAAGAGCACTGACACAGATTAACACGGCTGGTCTCTCACTCTCACTCTTTCTAAAAAACAATTATTTTCCATCCGTCGCTCTTGCAACCACGAACCTTCTCCTTCTACGCATGTCTTGACCTTTTCGTATGTTTGACTAGTGAGCTCATTCATTGTAGTGTGTGGAAGAGGGGGGACCTGAAGTTCAAATAAAGAGTAAGGACCACAGACAAGAGAGTTTACAATCAGTAATATTCCTTAACAACAACTTTTAGCTATGACTTTTATCAATGACATGAGAGGCAAGAGAGTCCTTCAGAGACTCCTAAATGTCACATCTAATCCCAGGATGGAGCAGGATCTCCAGGATATGTGGGGTTGTTCCTCTGAGAGAAAAAGAGAGAGAGAGAGCGTTGATCCAGCGCTCGACAGACAGCCAATCACAGCCAGCCAACTAAACCCTGAATGGTGCAGGGTTACTTAAGGTTGGCCTCAAATATAAATATAAATCGACCGTGTTGATGTGTTTGTATCCAGATCAGATCAGTTGGAGTTTAGAGTTGGAAAGTTTCTTTGATTACTTTCTCCAATCAGCAGCTTTAGGTTAGGTAGCATTTAGATTAGCTTAATGCCAACGCAAACACAGCTCACTGATGCAGCTAATGCGAACAGACCAAACCGAGGCTGCTGACTGAAATACACTTGCTGAAGTCAGGTGTATTTCAGTCAGCAGAATTACTATACAAAGATTTGGATTCGTAGTAGATCAAATTTACATTTTTTTCCTGAGCAATAAATTACTTCTTGTGTAGGGCTGCTGGAAGGTAAGAGAATCAATTATAATTTCCTGAAAACTAGTCTTTTAAGTCCTCTTTTGAGAAACATGTTGGATCTAGAAACTGCACCGAAATACCGAACTAATAAGATCAGAAACTCTATAATAATACACAGGAATAAGACTCTTTCCAGTTTACCGTCTGAGTATAATGAAATGAAACCTCTTCAAAGATACCAATTGATATCAAATGATACCAATAGATACCAATTGTCAGGAAACTTTGTCCAGAGAAGTCATGGTCCCAAGAGGCTAAAGTCTAATCTAAATTTAGCATGTTAACACGCTAAACTAAGATGTTTATTATGGTAAGATTTGGCCTGCTTAAACATCAGCATCTCATTGTCATCGTGGCCTGTTAGCATGACGTTAACATTTAGCTCACAGCGCCATCGTTAACATTGCTGGAGTCTTTTGTCTTGTTCATATCAAAATCTACATCCACTTACTTCATTGTAAATAGTCTGTTAAAGCATATTTATTGGTTTTAAACCCATTTCTTCCCCTGCAACAAACTGAGCACCAGGCCGCAGGAGCTAACTGTAATCTGTCATAGGATTACAAGGCCTGAAGTAAAAAGCTGCCCACCTATTTAGGCATCTCTGACAGCAGATAATCTTTTCAGAATGTCAGAACACAATGCTGGTCATGAACAGCTGCGTAAACACATGAAGTCAGTTTACCCACTGAGGTGAAGAGCTTTTACGGCCTTTTCTGTTTAGCAGACATCATCATCACCGAGAGTAGTTGAAACACCATAAAGTTAGCAAGCGAGAACAACATATCTGCACTTCATCACAGATATCTGGCTAAACACAGGAGATAAGTCTTATCTCGGGCAGTCCGCCTGTGAAAGCAAAATTAACCTTCATTCAGCCATATTTAAACAAGCTAGCCATGCAAGTGAGTCTGTGAGACTTTGCTAAGTGCACAGTGGTGTTACGACAAAGCTGACCTATGACCATTTAGCAGGTATAATATTGCCCTGTTGACCATTGTATTGTAAGCATGCTAACATCAGCTAACTAGCACTTAACATAAAGTACAGCTGAGGCTGTATGTATGCAGTATCAGTTTTGCAGGTATTTGATTATATACAAAAGTAATGGACAACTAAAAATGTGGACCTGATGATAGTTACAATTCATAGTAATCCATACGGTAGTTGTTGAGATATCTCACTCAAAATATAGCCACAAATGTCAACCAAAAGGTATTTGAAAAGTCAACGCCATCCTCAGGAGACCATGAATGTCTGTAATGAATGTAATAATTTGACATGCATGCTTATGTGTCTTATGCCAGAACCAAAACAAAACAGAACAAAGTGAGTGTAGCCTGCTGTTTGCAGTCCAGAGACATGTTGAGGAAATTAATCCAATATCCTCCAAGATTCCTATCTCACATTCTTGGGATGCAAAACAAAATTGTTGATATTGATGTCATTGGTGGATGACAAAAGAAACAAACACCATGGTCGTACGGCCTGGTAGTATTAACAACAGGAAAAGAAGACTTGTTCCACCTTGTCTGTGACTAAATCAGGCTGTCAGTCATCTTATATAGTGTAAATAGAAAGAAAGGCGATCATTAAATAACATCAACACCACCTAAGATTAATAGATAACTCATCAGATAAATCAAATGACAGCCACATTGTTGTTGACATGTGGTGTTTGTGTCACCAGGGAGACACAACTAACAATAAAGCTGTATCAAGCCACACACCCACAGCCCTGTTGATGACACACTGCGTTTGGAGTCTGAATCTTTGATTACTGTATGGCTCATTATTTCCTTTAACTTGTAAAATATGAATTTGTTAAGATTTGAAGTAACACTATTAAAAAACAAACATACCTACCTAAATATTCTCTTTGTTCCACAGGTATTGAAGGCATTCAATATTTATTGATGAGAAGAAATGTGGCATTTATTCTGCATCTTTGTAAACACTGCGATCTTGAGGATTATTGAACATAGTTTAGTTAAATTTAAGTTCTGTGGGTCTGAACAGCAGAATCAGGGCTATAAATTAGTTTTAGCTAAACACAACAACTAGTAACAATGTTAATCAGTATATGATCCCTGGTAAATAAATAAAACTTACATACAACATTACATTATTACATTACAGTCATTTGGCAGACGCTTTTATCCAAAGCGACTTACAATAAGTGTATTCAACATAGGTATTCAAGAGAACTACTAGTCACCAGAAGTCATAAGTGCATCTCCTTTCTTAAACAAAAAAAAATTACTTTTGTAAATTGTATGAATGAATGAAAAACAACATACAATGTCTATAAGTCAGGTTTCTATACATTGTAAACAAGAATAAAAAAGTGCAGGAATATTGATTGATTGAAGTAAGAGATTACTTTATATACAGTACCAATCAAAAGTTTGGACACACCTTCTCATTCAACTACTTTGAAGAATCTAAAATATAAAAATATATTCTGGTTTGTTGAGCATTTGTTTGTTTACCACATAATTCCATATGTGTTTCTTCATAGTTTGGATGTCTTCAATATTAATCTACAATGTAGATAAAATAAAAATAAAGAAAAACCATTGAATGAGAAGGTGTGTCCAAACTTTTGACTGGTACTGTACCTGAAGATGGTGGCTGCTTAAAAACAGAGTGTATGATAGTGTGTGTAACAATTAAAATAAACTTTGTTTAGCCTATAATTTAAAAGGCACCAGATTAGTGACAAGGAAATTAAATATATGCAATGGCTGCACACTTATACAGTACCAGTCAAAAGCTTGGACACACCTTCTCATTCAATGTTTTTTCTTTCTTTTTATTTTTTTTCTACATTGTAGATTAATATTGAAGACATCCAAACTATGAAGGAACACATATTATGGAATTATGTGGTAAACAAACAAATGCTCAACAAACCAGAATATGTTTTATATTTTAGATTATTCAAAGTAGTTGAATGAGAAGGTGTGTCCAAAACTTTTGAATGGTACTATATATATATATATATATATATATATATATATATATATATATATATATATATATATATATACAGTACCAGTCAAAAATACTGTTGAGCATTTGTTTGTTTACCACATAATTCCTTATTAATGTTCCTTCATAGTTTGGATGTCTTCAATATTTATCTACAATGTAGAAAAAATTAAAAAAATAAAAAAAAAGTTTGGACACATTGAATGAGAAGGTGTGTCCAAACTTTTACTGGTACTATATATATATATATACAGTACCAGTCAAAGTTTATATATATATATATATACAGTACCAGTCAAAAGTTTGGACACACCTTCTCAAGACATCCAAACTATGAAGGAACACATATGGAATTATGTGGTAAACAAACAAATGCTCAACAAACCAGAATATGTTTCATATTTTTCTTCAAAGTAGTTGAAAGAGAAGGTGTGTCCAAACTTTTGACTGGTACTATATATATATATATATACAGTACCAGTCAAAAGTTTGGACATTATGAAGGAACACATGGGGGAAACATAACTGTTATAGTTTTATGAGTAACCATAACTTCATGATGTGACTTTGAAGATGTAAAATGTAACGTACTGTTGCGTGTTGTTTCTTTTTTTTTTGCTGTTGCTCGTCTTGATGCTTCATCACAAAAAAAAAAAGACACTCCAGATTGTTTTTGCTGGCTTTTGTAGCTGCCAACAGTTCTGAAAAGAGGAAAAAAATGAACATAGTTATTATTTGTATGCCTCATAATCTGAAGAAAGCATGTGAAGAAACAAGAATATTCATTTTGACATTTTTATATATATATATATATATATATATATAATATATATATATATATATATATATAACTACAGTTCCAGTCAAAAGTTTGGACATCCAAACTATGATGAACACATATGGAATTATGTGGTAAACAACAAAATGCTCAACAAACCAGAATATGTTTTATATTTTAGATTCTTCAAAGTAGTTGAATGAGAAGGTGTGTCCAAATATTGGCGGGCGATATATATATATATATATATATATATATATATATATATATATATATATATATATATATATATATACAGTACCAGTCAAAAGTACTGTTGAGCATTTGTTTGTTTACCACAAATAAATGTGTTCCTTCATAAAAACATTTGGATGTCTTCAATATTAATCTACAATGTAGAAAAAAATGATCGAGCGGCAACCTGTGGCCTTCAAACTTTTGACTGGTACTATATATATATATATATATATATATATATATATATATATAGTACCAGTCAAAAGTTTGGACACACCTTCTCAAGACATCCAAACTATGAAGGAACACATATGGAATTATGTGGTAAACAAACAAATGCTCAACAAACCAGAATATGTTTTATATTTTAGATTCTTCAAAGTAGTTGAATGAGAAGGTGTGTCCAAACTTTTGACTGCGACTCTGCTTCCTGCAGTTTCATTACTTAAGGAGCTCCGGCTTACATTGTCCAAACCGCCTGCAAGGCCCCCACTAAAGCTCCGGGGTGAAAGCAGCAGCAGGCACGCAAACGCGTACTGTATATATATATATATATAATAAAAGACATATATATATATATATATATATATATATATATATATATATATACAGTACCAGTCAAAAAGTTTGGACACACCTTAGATTATTCAAGATTATATTATTATTATTATTATTATTATTATTATTATTATTATTATTATTATTATTATTATTATTATAGATATTAGATTTCTTCAAAGTAGTTGAATGAGAAGGTGTGTCCAAAACTTTTGTCTGGTACTGTACTTATACGTGCTTTTGATACTAAAAAAAAAAAAAAAAACAATCAAATCTTGATGATAAAAAATAAATAAAAAACGGGACTCTCGCTTCTCTGGATTTAAATGAACGCTTTGCATGCTCGCGCTGCAGCCTCGGGGCGGCGGACAGCGTGAGAAGAGCGCGAGAGGAAGAAAAGAAAAAAAGAAAAAAGCTTCTTTGACGTCAGACACGTTCGAGCTCAGCAGTCCAAGATGGCGGAGGTGAGCGGGTTGAGGAGCAGAAATCACTTCGAGCCCAGCTGCAAAAGCCGAGTCACCGACGAAGGTAAACCCTGCTCTTGATCCAGTCCAGTAGACGTGTTTCAGGGGGGATACACAGCGAGGGTCCGGGGAGGAGAGGGACTAGTCCCCCGTCTCCGTCCTCGCTCGTCCCCGTTAGCTTTCCGCTTTTGTCAAAACAATGTTTTTCTTGCAACTTGAGCTGATTCTTTAAAAAAAAAAAAAAATGCATCCGCAACACCTGTACGCTCGTGCGTCCGGTCACGCTCACCTGGGAGCCAGAGGTGTGCCCACGCGCCCCTCTGAGTCTCTGCACAGTCACCTGCTTTGGGCTGCAGGCTGCATTGTTGCATTGTTGCATTGTTTTCTTGCACGTTTTTTTGAAGCAGACACCAAGTTTACCTGTGCAGCCAAACTGAGCACAACACGTTAATCTTCACTAATGACTGGGATATATTTAAATACTCTATTATTAGTCTGCTCACTTCTCCAGCTGGCTCATTTTAGTCCTGTGAAACATAACTTTAAAAAAGTTAAAAATAGTTAAAATAGTTGTTGTTTTTTTTCTCTGTCTGTAAATATAATATTTCAGTTATTGTTGTTTTTTCTACTGTTTTTTTTATTGCTTATTTATAATACTTGTTTTATTTTATCTTTATTTTTCATTTTTTATTTTTTTATTTTTAGCTTGTCTTCTTCTACTATGTCTCTTGTGTGCACTTTACTCTACGCTGTTGTAAGTCTGCAAATTTCCCCGCTGCGGGACTAATACAGGATTATCTTATCTTATACAGTGTTACATCACAACAAAGAAAAAGAAGTAATGCATAAATATCTTGTAAACAAGCTTTGTAAAAGTGTTTTGATGTCAATTCAAACCAGATTTCTTTTTAGTTTAGGGGGTATGATTTAAATTTAGTTTCATATTTATTCTCATTATCATCTACCCCAAGATCTTCCTTGTTGCCAGTGTTTTGGTACATTTTGTAAAAAAAGAAAAAAAAAACTAGTTGAATGAAATCTTAAGTAAAGAGGTACAAAATGAAACACCAAAGTATGGTTTACATTTTGTACTACCTTGTCATTTGCAAGTGCCTTCATCATTTCAAATGTTGATTTGTAGAAAGAAATGTTATGCACTGTTGACTGATGCTCAACATGAATACATTTCACATCTGATGCATTGAGGGAGAGGTCACTCACACATGTGGGAAGTATTGATGTATTCCATTGCAAATGAGTTATTTATTTCTTTGATGAAAGTTCTTAAACTGTTTTTAAATATCTGGATCAAGCTTTTTATAAATAAAAATGGATAAATGGATTTTATTTATATAGCACACTTTAACATACAATGACACCTCAAGGTGCTGTACAGGGTAAAGCAATCACAATAAGCAAATATAATAATATAACGCTAAAATAAATTAATTCATTTAATCATAATAAAATCTAAGAATATATATTAAAACTACCCCAAGAAACGCAATCTAAACTACACAAAGCCAAAACCTTAGGGGAAGGCAGAGCGGAACAGGTGAGTTTATAATATATACAGTTTATATTGGTAAATCAGCAGTGATTCATGTCCCTATCTGTGACTGACAACGCTGCTGTCCTTAAATTGCATTTAAAGCACTATTAGGGAAATAAGGCTGTTTATATTGCGCAGTCGATTGACTGAAAGTTGGCCACATAAACATCAGTAATTTGATTATCCATCAATCATCAAGGAGTTGCTTAAGCAAGCAAAAATGGCAGAAAGCGTCACGTAATTTCAAAGTGCTTTGGGGTTTTGGACAGGTGTTCTTAACGATAACAAATCTGTTGATGTTTCACACATTAAGCAAGTGAATGATTGACAAAAAAAATAACAGAGAGATTATGTTTCACCATCCTAAAAGAAAGGAACGATATAATATCCTTTTCCTCAGCTAATATGACAGCAAAAAACTAAAGCACACTCACTGTTATAATAACCTTTCACCCCACCTTGTAAAGTCTCTTAAGCTAACAGTAAACTGTCAGTCTCTCCAAGGTTCATCACTTAGATATGGTCTGAAACTCTTTTATCAGGATGACCTCTATGTCTACTTTCCTACAGACCAGCTGACTCTGTGGCAACAGCTCTTAATCTGCACTTTGTCCTCGTAGACTCCTGCTCGGTTGGTCTGTCTGCTGCAATTGAACATTTGCCCCATTTGACTCTTGTCCAGGGACGACGTGTGAAGTTGTCTATTGGTGCTTGTGTGCAGGAATGTCAGCGTACCTGCATCTTAATAGGTTACAGTGGATAATCCGTCGACTTTCGTTAACTCAGACTCTGCAGTGTTGTTAGCTTGACATATAATAAAACATATATTTTCGAAATAATCAAAAATGCATAGCCTGGATGTGATGAGAGGGTGTTGAAACCCTGCTTGAGAAGCACTGGTGTTAATAATCAGTCTTGCAACAGCAGATAAACTATTTTCAAATGAATTTCCCAACACTTAAACTGTCCGTGTTCTCTCTTATGGGCCAAATGTCATAAACGATGGTATCAGCAAATATTTAACATCTTGCTTGCAGAGCATTTGTACTACTTACAGTAGTGCATATTCCTTTTCATGCTTCAACTTCACTCCCAAAAGTTTGACCAAGGTCTTCATTCCTACACAGAATCTTTTGGTAAAAGCCAGGGAGTTTTGCCTCTTTTATGAAAGTATTAATACAACTGGTGAAGTGAAGTGGTCCATGGCCTTATCAAAGTCTGCCCCAGATATAGTGCAGGAGTCCTGGGAAGGGGGAGCTGATCTGGGACGCAGTGCTGAGATGTAGGACTAGCTTGCGCTCTATTCTTGCCATGCAAAGTTAAAGATAGACCCACACGTTAAAGCACACTTTATAGCACACTTTATGCTTTTGTGTGCGTGATGCACTATACAAACTCATCTTCTCCCCTTGACAGCTTTCTGTGTGAGTGAACGCTGTGCAGAAAAATATATATAACCCAGTTAACATCTGCTCAGCACCTCCATAAGATAAGAGGTAATGTGGCTAATTTTAGTTCTGTCCTCGTTTGCTGCAAGCTGAGTTGAAGGACTGTGACACTTCATCATAGTGCTGCTGAATTAGAAAAAAACACTAGAGATAATGGTTTTTTACTGGCTGTTGTGCTTCTTTGTATGCTTGTTGTGTTTTGTCTCTGACACACACACACACAAGTTCTGCCTCAGCACACACTCGTCGCGGTCCAAGCAGAATGGTGTCTTTGTGTGGGTCCCCTCTGTGGCTGCAGGCTGAGCCACTTCATCCAGCCGAGATACGCTGCTCCGGACTCGATGGGAACCTGCACTCGGCCTCAGACCGATGAAATCTGCTGGGCTAATTTGTGTGCGGGGCAGATTACTGTAACTGCTCCGTGCTTTTCAGCGCAGCAGAGGCATCGCTGCTTTCCTTTTGGGGATTTGTAGCACCACCAAGTTGATGTTGTGGATGCCCCATTTCCGGTTGTCCTTTTTGAGGATCTCACAACGGCGACATTACAGTCATTTAGCAGACGCTTTTATCCAAAGCGACTTACAGGAAGTGTATTCAACATAGGTATTCAAGAGAACTACTAGTCACCAGAAGTCATAAGTGCATCTCCTTTCTTAAACAAGCATCTTAAAGCATAAACCAGAGCAAAAGTACAGTGCAGAGGCAAATTACTACGAAAACAATAATTGCAACAGACTAATACGAATATAATAAGTGCTACAAACTACTACGAATAGGAAATCCCGCCTCCTTGAAATGTCCCAGTGCTGCTCCCTGGATTCAAACAAGCCAGCATTACCACCACTTAAAAACAGTACATAAAACAAACGCACAGCATAACAACTAAGATGTATAATCTACTTTGAGGTGTGGAAGAAAATAACAACTGGATCTTGAATATCACCTAAATCATGATACTTGAGGCAGCCAATAGTAAGTAAAAGTAAGCTAGTATGTTATTCATTCGGTTTGTTGTTGTTTGTTTTTCCTCCCCTGAGTGTTGGTTTTTCCTACAGAGGACCATTTATTTTAGTTGGAAACACTCATTTGAAATGTTATTTCTGCTGATGTAGTTGTGAAAAAGGTGTGATCTCTCGTTTTCTAGCTGCCAAATGTAATTTATGTGTTTTAATGCTGATGTAGCTCATTACCTGGGGGCCAAGTTTGTAATAAACTGGTCTGTACAGCATAAGTGTGCCTATTAAGGTTTGTGTTCACTCTAGGTTTGTGTTCACTCTAGTCTTGATGTTCCATCAGTATTTGGTTGTACTTACTTGACATACCTGACATACCAAAGTTTATTTCTACGCTGTATTAGTCTTCTTATTGTTGGAAACGGGTGGAGTATCCAGGGTGTGTCTTTGTGTCTCTGTGCTCTGTCTGCAGATGAGTAATGTTGTTGAATGTGATGTTTCTTGAGGACGTCAGTGTCTTGTGTGTTCATCGCAATCAAATTTGAAGGGATGGGTCTCTGCTGATTTGGTTTGCGGTGAGAGGTGCTGTGGTCGACTTGGTACAG
Organism: Anoplopoma fimbria; assembly: GCF_027596085.1. Classification (NCBI taxonomy): domain Eukaryota; kingdom Metazoa; phylum Chordata; class Actinopteri; order Perciformes; family Anoplopomatidae; genus Anoplopoma; species Anoplopoma fimbria. The sequence continues at coordinate 8,483,386 of NC_072454.1, read as the reverse complement.
TTGAATGGCTAGTTATTTGAAATATTTGATGAGCAATGATTACTGCTTGTTGTCCTACCTGTTCAGTGTCAGGTTTACGGCCAATGGATCGCCACTTCTAGTTTTCACGTCAGGGAGTGTCATCAGGATTATTTCTAGACCTGCAAAGGAGGGGAACAAAACATCTACTTCTACTTAGAAAAGCAGAAACTGGTTTAACAGTGATAATGTAAATGTTTGTTCAAGTAGCTTAATTTTTTAAAAATGCCCTAAAGCCCTAAACATAATGATACCAAGACAAGCTACTCGTCTGTGTGCATCACAGTTTGTGGTTCAGTTATACTGCAGTTGAGTCATTGGGACAGGAAGAAGGATATCTAGCAGTTTTAGAGGCAACATGGACTTAAAAGAAATACTTTCATAGAAACCGCCTGAGAAGAAGAATGTGAAAACGCTGTCCTCCTAACTTCATTTTTCTTGTGTTCTTGTTTGCTGGCCCTTTGTGATTTTCACCACAAGGCTATTTTTGAGCTTGACCTAGATGGGCAGACCAGAGTGTGGATGACAGTATTTAGCCCAGTGCAGAATGCTGGGCTAAATACAATATGCCCGCAGAGAGGGCATTTCTCCTTCTCTTAAACTTCTCAAAACAAACGTATGACTATGAAACCTGGTTGTTTTTGATCAAACAACATGAACCTGCCTCCACATCCTGCTCCTCCTTCTCACTTTACACCCGTTGTCTGTACATTAACATGCAGCACAATGTTATATAACCAGTGTAATTCTATCTTTTTCTCTAAAGGCTTGAGTGGTGTGGAAGATGTCCCCATTTTTCGGCATAATAAGAGGCCTCCTTTAGCCAGGCCTGAGGACCTGGATGATGAAATGCTCCCCAGTACCGCAGCCTCAAACTCGGGCAAATATGCAAACCTCACCCCCTCCCCGGACGATGAGTTCCTGGAAGGAGAGGTAAAGTGTTGCTGTATTTCCTGTCTATTGAGTGGCATGTTTACCACATTAAGCTATGATTTATCTACCAGAAAGAAGGTTGTTGTTTTTTTTTTAAGTTTGTGAGTACAATAATTCTGCCATTTTGTGTATTTTATGTGTAAACATATTTGACTACTAACTGTGTCTTTGCTACGTCAGGCTCCTGAATGTGTTCACCCTATTTCCCCCCCAGACGCTTTGATTGCTGATCTCAGCATTGTAAATTTCAGTTCCCTGTTTTCCTCGGTGAAACCTGCCTCATCATCATTGTAATCACCTAAATGCTTTCTGGATGTCAGGGGAAAAAGCTCCTGATTGAGTGCAAACTCATGTTCTTTAGGCTGCAGCGGCGGAGGAGGAGGAGGAGGAGGAGGAGAAGGCCAAGGCCAGGCCCATCCAGATCGTCCTGGCCAACGAGGAGGAGCACAGCTTTGAGCTGGACGCCGCAGCGCTGGAGAGGATCCTGCTGCAGGATCACGTGAAGGACCTGAATGTGGTGGTGGTGTCCGTGGCCGGGGCCTTCCGCAAGGGCAAGTCCTTCCTGCTGGACTTCATGCTGCGCTACATGCACTGTCAGGTGAGATGAAGGACTGTGTTTTCATTCGGTTTCAATGTACATATACGTGTGCAGATAAGAAGAGAAAGTTATCCAGTCAAGTACTTAATACGTGATGTCAAGTGTTGCTTATGTGACGCTGAATACATTATTAGAATATTTATAATATGGACAAAACAATCTTTAACATCATGGATGCACTGAGAGCAACCTCAGAACAACCGGGGCCCTTTGCACAGGAACTTTATTTATTTATTTTCATAACTTAGGTTGTTAGATATGGCTTTATTGATGTTTATCAAGTAAAATACGATAATTTATTTTAAATTTATAGCAAAAAGGAGTAATCTGATCTGTCGCAAGAGTTTTTACATAGGCCCAGATATTTAAATATTAACTTTGATCATTTTAAAATAAAGCCATTGATGGTCTCATACACATAGAAATAGCCTATATTAACTAGAAAATGCACTCTGACGCAGTTGCTCTTAAATAAATCACCCATAAGTCAAATTGGTGCGATACATTTGGTATGTCAGTTATCAACTGGGTCACAGTTTCAGTGAGTTCAAAAAACTGAATTGTTCACACACACATGTACCGAATGTAAAAGGCTCCTGCTGATGGTGTGTTTACATGAGCTGAGTAAACATAAAACGACACTTTAACATTGTGTAACATTCACAGACAGTAGGGATTCTGAAAACAGGTGGGCTAGATAAATGAGTTCAGCAGATGAGATTACAAACCAGCGCTGGCATGTGTATCACAATGTGACAAGCAAAGACAAGTGTGTCTGTCTGGTTCGGTCTCATCCTGAGAAACGTTCTCACCCAGGTGACTAAGAAGACATGAAGCAAGTTGCACCACTAAGGCAGGGTGGTTTAACTGGTCTCCAGCTTCTGGGAAGGTGAATCTCACCATCATAAGGTTTCATAATAAGAGTGTGGGAACTGGGAGTTTCCTTCCAATACACCTGATTTTCCTGTGTGGTTACTGGCCTTTAGGAAAATGTCTGTAAATATGAATAACACCAAGTGGTACATTTCAATCACACACACACACACACACACACACACACACACACACACACACTCGTTCATCCATCCAACAACTGTGTGACTGAACAGCAACTAGTCCTTCAGAAGCAGCCAGGCTCACCTTACACTCACTTGCACATACTATCTCTATAACACACACACACACACACACACACACACACACACACACACACACACACACACACACACACATACTTTAACACAGACAACAGTAAAGACGGAGGAATGTTTCTCTCACAGCTGTTATGAACGTGGGCATTCATGCGAGTCTGACCAGATCTGCACATGCTCACATTTTTTTTCCCCGAACACTGATGCTGTTTCTTCAGACTGAGGTTCTTGATATTCAGTTACATCCAGACGTTAATGTTACAAATATCAGCTGTCACTGACATCTGTTATTATTAGTCTGCAGATAAATGTTCTCAACAAATGACAAAACTACATTCCTGCTCTGTCGGGAGATATTGATGAGGCATTAAGCACAGATGTTGTCTTGTACACACCAAAAATCAGTGTTCACGCATACTTTGCTTTGCAAATCAGGTATTTGCGTGTCAGGTGAGGTTTGTTTAAGCATTTCCTATTAGTGGTCAGTGGATGTCCTCACATGTCAGATGGAAATATAATCAAGGTCCCAGTGTGCTGCTTTAATTTAAGCTCTTCGTGTTTTAAAATCATAACTGACATACATTTTTTTTTTGATGAGAGGCTTTCAATGATCCGTAAAACAAGATAAACATTACATCCTTTGCTTTGTTTTGGGTCTTCAGTTTCAAGTTGAAGCCGTGTGCTGCAGTAAAGTCTTGTTTCTGTGGGAGCCACATTTCAATCAGCGTTTCCCAGAGTGATGTGTTCCCACCTGTTACTGTGTACACTGTAAATGATGATGATGATGATGATGATGATGATGATGATGGTATAACTTGTGATGAGTGTGATGCTAAAGTGTCCTGTGGTAGATTATATCAGCTATCAAGAAAGATTGGAGGAGTTCCGACCTTTACTTGGGTGGAATAATCATCCCAGTTAGCCGTTATTTTTTCAGTCTACATTGTTCTGGTAGATGACAGGTTAAGTTATTAAGGCTGGTCAAAATGTGGCCTGGTTGGTGTGTTAGATTAAAGTCAACACGGTCTACAAAATCAATGCTTTTTGCCTATAAGAAGTGTGAGTGTGCCCATTGAATTTCACGATATTCTGGAAATATTGTTGTCGCGGACAAATAAAAAAATCTTTCTTGCTAATGAAGGTCATTAAAATACACAGAATCTCTCAAATACAATACTTTATTTCACCACCGCTCCTCTTGAAAAATGAATAGGTGTTTATCTGAGCCAATTTCTGGTGGACTACAGTCCATTAAAATTGACCTTTTTTTCCTCCCCCCTCTTTCTCTCGTACCATCGTCTCTTCACCTCCTCCCCCCTTTTTCCTGTCTCCTCCTCCTTAGCTCGGGCAGCAGAGCCAGTCATGGATGGGAGGAGACGATGAGCCGCTGACGGGGTTCACCTGGAGAGGAGGCTGCGAGAGGGAAACCACAGGAATCCAGATCTGGAGCGAAGTCTTTGTGGTCGACAAGCCTGATGGCAGCAAGGTAGACGGTTATCAAACAAACAGTACGATAAGACACCACGAGCTTCATGTGGAAAATTAAGCGAAATGGGAACCATTTCAGATTTTTTGTGTTTTACCATTATAAACATTTATAGCAAAAACACAAAGCCCTACTTGGCCTACAGGCTGCAGTATTTTACATCTATTGCATCTCAACAGGTTGCTGTGCTCCTCGTTGACACTCAGGGAGCGTTTGACAGCCAGTCCACCATAAAGGACTGTGCCACTGTGTTCGCCCTCAGCACAATGACCAGCTCTGTACAGGTAAGACTTAAAAGCATGTGTTATCTGGTGGAAAACATGCTGTTGCTCTTTTTTTTTTTCTTTTTTTTTTCATAAAATGTCAACAATTACATCTCCTTTTGTTTTTGTTTTCTTTCCAGGTGTACAACCTCTCCCAGAACATCCAGGAGGACGACCTGCAGCATCTGCAGGTTGGTGTCACGTCGTCTTCTCCTTTGGAAAAATAGCACCAAAGTTACAGTAACTCCCTTTACCTGATCATAATTTGTTTTCCTCTCACATTTAGCTCTTCACAGAATACGGCCGTCTGGCAATGGAAGAGATCTACCTGAAACCTTTCCAGGTACTGATTCATGTAGTCTGACTGCTATATAGGATTTAACTTGCATCGTGTTCAAAGAACTATATTGTATTAAATAAGTAGCTGCACAGCAAATCATGTAGTTTTATATTAACGATAATAATATTAGGAGATTATTAACATATGTAGATTTGAGAAAACATGAAACGTATGGACAACAAGAGTCAAAAAGTAATAATTGTATTTTTCCCGTAAAGTGATTAATAACTATTATTTCTTTATCTCTGCGGTTACTTTTCTCACTCTTTCAGTCTCTGATGTTTCTTATTCGGGACTGGTGTTATCCTTATGAACACAACTACGGACTGGAAGGAGGCAACAACTTCCTGGATAAAAGACTACAAGTGAGGTTTTTTTTTTTTTTTTTTTTTTAAATCAATTTGAAAATGCAGACTTTTTATCTGTGGATACTGGAAATATGTTTCTTCCCTAATATTGTTACACATTGTTAGAGTTGTGTAATACATTGTCCCTGCAGCAGGTCAGACACTTACTGCTCCTGTCAGACACACCACACCTCTTTTTTTCATTGTGTGCGTGCGTGTGCGTGTGCGTGCGTGTGTGCGTGTGCGTGCGTGTGTGTGTGCATACATTCCACACATCAGTCAATGACGAGAAGGAAAAGCACACACTTTCACTGTGAGTAAATTGTTGTCTGCTGACTCAGGTGAAACAGAACCAACACGAGGAGCTGCAGAATGTGAGGAAGCACATCCACTCCTGCTTCTCCAACATCGGCTGCTTCCTGCTGCCACATCCGGGCCTCAAGGTGGCCACCAACCCGTACTTTGACGGCAGGCTGAAAGGTTAGAAACGAGGAACGTCAATTATTAATGAAGACTGGTGATAGCTGAAGCACGCTGGACTGAAACGTCACGTTTCAGAGGACGATCACGGCGTGTGTTTTGTGTGTTTCAGACATCGATGGTGATTTTAAGAGGGCGCTTTCCCAACTGGTGCCTCTCCTCCTGGCTCCGGACCGACTGGTGGAGAAGGAAATTGGCGGCAACAAAGTCACCTGCAGAGATCTCCTGGAGTACTTCAAGGTCCTGCAAGATTTTATTAAAGTCCATGTGTTTCACACTGATAAAACCCTAAAAAAAGCTTGAGGGTACATAAAAGTCACATAATTGTTTGTTGTAGTTATAGTTGACATGTCAAAAATGGTGTCCCGTAGATTAAAAAGAAACACAATCCAAGTGAAGACACAATGTAAAACCAATGACACTCGTTAAAAACAGGGTTCAGTTTTTTGCCAGTTTTAAACACAAAATACTTGAAAGTAAGACGGGTCTGTCATACATGCAGCAAATTATCTTTCAATGTTTTGCAGCATTAAGTCCAGTTTTTGTTTATTTTAAACCCCACATTTGTACAATATGTCCCCCAAAATGACTTGTAAAAATGTTCTTACCAGGCTGTTTATTTCCTGTTATCTTCATTTTAAAGAAAACACTGATGTGATAATCTGTATTATTTAACATTCCTGCAGGCTTACATAAAGATCTACCAAGGGGAGGAACTGCCTCACCCAAAGTCCATGCTGCAGGTTAGTTACCGTCGGAGGGATCTCAATAAGTATGCGTCACACTTTTGGGGGTTTTATCTTGAATCTCATCATCTTCTCCTGTTTTTCAGGCGACCGCAGAAGCCAACAACTTGACGGCTGTGGCAGGAGCCAAAGACATGTACGGCAAGAACATGGAGCTGGTGAGGACGTGTTTATCTTTCAGTCATAATGAATTACAACACGCTCATTAACTCAAAGGTTATGAGCGATATGACAACATGTAGACGGGTTTACAGGAAGCAAGCAGCACTCAAACAGAATGGTTTAAATTATTAAGTCTCTTATAGAAATCTTGCAAAATGGGCTCTAATGCACATGCAGCTGGGGTTGCCCTCATCTTCATCTCATCTATCATTCATTCATTCTCAGGTCTGCGGTGGGGACAAGCCATACATCGCCCCGGCCGACCTGGAGCGCTTCCACGAGGAGTTTCGCGAGCACTCGGTGAGTTACTTCCGCTCCGTGAAGAAAATGGGCGGAGACGAGTTCTGCCAGCGCTACCAGAACCAGCTGGAGTCCGAGCTGGACGAGACCTACTCCAACTTCTCAAAGCACAACGACGGCAAGAACATCTTCTACACGGCGCGCACGCCCGCCACGCTCTTCGCGGTCATGTTTGTCACCTACGTGTTGTCCGGGGTGACGGGCTTCATCGGTCTGAGCACCTTGGCGTCGCTGGCTAACCTGGTCATGGGCGTGGCGCTGATGTCGCTCTGCGCCTGGGCGTACGTGAAGTACTCTGGAGAGTTTCGGGAGGTGGGGGCGATGATAGATCTGGTGGCCGAGACCCTCTGGGAACAGGTGGGTCATATATATATATATATGTGTGTGTATGTATGTATGTGTGTGTGTGTCCACTAAGAACAGATATTGTGTAGCAGGAAATGGGTTATTTTTTGTTATGGCTTGATTAGTAATTTGGCATTTCGGTGTTATTTTGAAGTTAGATCTGGTACTTTAAGCTTTAACTTATACACTTATATCACAGCAGATAAAACCATATCATGTCAGCCAATAAGTAACAAGCAATTGCACTTCAGAAAAGCCAAAGTTATGTATATTTGTATCATAGAAACATAGTTGTATGTTATAAGTAATTTTTTTTTGTTATTGATTAATTGATTTTCTTCTACTAATTGCTTATTCTAAGAGTATGAAATGTCAGAATATGGTGACACATTGCTCTTTGCCATTTATCAAAGCCTCAGGTGACGTCTTCAAGGTGCTTTAAATTAGTGCATGGACCACAGACATTTACATTTTCTGTGATATGTAACTGAGAAAAGCATCAAATCTTTTACATTTTAGAAACTGGAACCAGAAAAGAGTTTGGCATTTGTGCTTAATAGCTAATTCAAGTCATCAATAACTTTAAAAATAATGTTTGGCAATAAAAAATGTTGTTGATCGAGTCATTGTTACAGCCCCACATAGCATAGATTGTCCACCAGAGAGCACTGACTGTTTATTTTTCAGATTGAAAATGTCCCACATGATACATATACTTCCTGGTTATTAGCCAAATAAGGTGACCCCCATCAGAAATGTTTGTTTATGATCAGAAACAAAATATCTGCTGATGTATTACTTTTACTTAAAGCTTTAGGCAGAAGTCAAGTTATGTTTTTTAAGTGATTGACATTTGAATTGTCTTTTTTTTTTTTCTTGTCTGCAGTTTTGTAACAATATAAAGTGTGTGTGTGTTTTATTTACTGTTACCACCATTGGTTTTTATTTTAGTTTTAGAGTTTTGTTTATTTCTAGGTCTCTAAGAAGCCAGAGAAAGGGGCTTTGTGTTTTTCATTCCATCAGTTTTTTTTATTTCCCTCTGTCCACTGCATGTTTTTGATTTTTTTCCATCATCAAATCAGCCTTCAGCGCTCCATCCACACTGAAACTCCATCAGCATCCACTTTTATGTGCTCCATCAGTTGTTGTCCTGCAGACTCTGCACTCATGAACACAAACGTAGAGTCAGGGTGTTTCCGTGTTTTCTTATCGATAATGTCGTTTCCTGAATGTTTGCGATTCAACACAAACGCAGCCCTCGTGTCTCCTCTGACTTCTCCCCTCCTCCCTCTGCTTTTGTGTCTCTTCCTCCCTCTCTGCTTTACAGAAGACGGTGAGAAAGGTGAGAGGTGTTGCTTCACATTTCCCTGATCTTCTGCCTGCTGTTCTCAAACTCATTTCCTTTCTACTTTCTCCACCTCCTTCTGCCGGTCTCCCTGTTTTCTTTTTGTTTGAACATCTACCAAGTTTTCTCATCTTTTAATCTTTCCTTTTCTTACATTTTTCATTTCTCCTGAATCTCTTCCCCAAACATCTGGATCGATCTTTTTTTTTTTTTTTTTCCTTTTCCTGCTCCAGTGTCAGTCTTCCTGTCAGTCCTGGTCCTTGTTTTTAACTCTCCCGTTCCTCCCTGCTGTCCTCTCAGGTGTTCTCTAAACTCTTGGAGCCTGTCAGGAGCCGCCTGGCTTGGCCCGTCTCTCTCCTCCCTTCATTCCCATCAGGAGCAACTCTGGGACTCAGAGCTCTGGCTCCTCTCAACAACAACAACAACAACTACAAGAAGATGAACTAGCTGCCGGACGGCTTTACAGACTTTTAAACTTCCTTTTCATATCAAAACTTTTGCAGTTTGCTGGCTTCTTGATTGTTATTTTTTAGTCCAATGGTGCTGGATTCGTATACGTTAACCCCCGGACGCTGAGCTTCACTGAATGTCTCTGAACACTGACGGAACTGACTCATCTCAGGATCTCAACGACGTGACGACTGACAAACGTTTGTTAATAATCTTGGATGACTGATTTTTTCTTTAACGTTTTTTCAGTTGACGAGGTTTTGTTCAGTTGTGTTGTTTCTGTTGCTTTTTGATTTAGTTTCTTTATTTTACCTTTAACGTTTTTCTCCCCTAACCTTCTTTCTTTTCAGTTTCGTTATCCCCTTTATAGATGCTTTTTTTTCTTTTAGACGAGTTAACTTGTTCTGTTCTCACACAAAATTCTCTTTCTCTCTCTTCTCCTGCAGGTTCTGAAGCCATTAAGTGAACATTATATGGAAGACAACGTCAGACAGACGGTGGTTAACTCCATCAAAGCCAGCCTGACGGAACAGGGCTCGCAGCACGCCAAGTTAAAGACTCACTGACGCCCCTCCTCCTCCTCATCTCTCCCCTCCGTCATGCTCATCACCCTCCTGCCCACTCGCTCAATGTGTTCAATCCTAGAACTGTGGAACTAGTTCAACACCAAAGCTGACCCTCTTTTACCCCCCCTAACATCCATCATCTCCATATGGCTGCCCCCTTCTGTATATGCTGTCGAGGACCTGCCCTGCACTTCATCGCCCCCCAGTGCCTCAGAGCAGAAACTGCACGTTCAAGAGAGGACGGAGGAGAAAACCGGACCTGAAGGACTGTCATCTTCTCCAGTGTGCCATGCTGTGAAAGATGTGTCTTTTGTTTTAGGCTGACACACACACACACACACACACACACACACTCACATATTTGCTGGTAGCAGACTGCACTCGCTTCAGGATTGAGCTGCAATTCAGGGAAAACTGACACCGCTGTGGGAAGCTGTTATCAACAACGGATGCAAACTGAAACACTTTTTTGTGCATTTAGTCGTTTTGTCTTACAGGCCAGAGCTCAGTTTACTTTTCTCTTCGGCCTGTTTATTAACGTTTCCTACAAGCACAAGTGATTAGTCGACTAATAGTGAGGTGATTGTCGAGTCTGTTTCTTTTTTGTTATTTCAGTAAAATCGGGAAACAGATTTTATTGATTCTAAATTGAAAGTAAACTGAAAATCCTGTCAGGGACAAGCTAGAGGGGCTTTTTTTTTTTTTTTTTTTTTTTAAACTGTCATTTTCCAGTCTGTCCTGGTGAATCTGTTTTCTTCTACAAATCTGAACTGTATAGACCTTTTTCTGACGTGCTGCTAGATCATCTGCCTGACTCCATTCATTCAGTTTCTCTCCTTTCGTTTGGAAGCTGCGTTAACCAGGTAACATAATCACATGCTGGGCTGAGGTTGCTTCTAGACGTCTGTCCGTCTTTCCCTTTAATATTTTGTGATTGTAATCCTGAAGAGAACTGTAGGAAGCCCTCAAAGCCTCTCAGCTGATTTTTGAAGTGTTTTTAAATTAGGGCCTTCAGTGTCTCGTAGCGGACCTGCCAGTGTTTGGCCTCTCTGCATGGTGTTGAGAGCTACTGTGTTGTAGCATTAAGCTATCTAAGAGCTTTTAGAGCCAAGTTGTCTCTAGTCAGGTAGCCAGAGAGGACTGTCATTATGAACCATTATCTCATCCACTGCCTTTCATTAAAGCTGCACTAGCCCGGGAGGTTTCCCTCACATTTTTAAGACCTCGATTCATGGGAGCCTTATTTAGCTGGAAAGAGATTTCTGTTTTTAGCTCAAACTCATATTACACCTTTTTTTTTTTTTTTTTTTTTTTTTTTTTTTTTTTCTTTTTTCTTTTTTTAAAGGAATAGTTTACAGTTTTGGAAAATAAGCTCATTTCCTCTCAGTTCAAGTTTTGCCACTCATATCTGTAGTCTGAATATACAGCCAGCAGGGTGGCAGAGTGAAACTTAGAATGAACAGCCTATAGAAAAACCTTAAAAGCTCACTGATTAACATGCAATATCTTGTTTGTTGAATTCATTCACAAACCAAAGTGCAAAAAAACTATTCGTACGAACAAACGTGATACTTACTGAGCTTTTTCCAGACAAACCCAGGCTGTTGGCGCCTTTTTCCAGTCTTTATGCTAAGCTAAGCTAACTGGCTGCAGGCTCCAGCTTCATATTCAACAGACAGATATGAGAGCATTATAAATCTTACCATCTTAATCTCTGCAACAAAGTGAAGAGGCATATCTCCCAAAAATGTTGAACTATTCCTTTATAGTTGGTGACCTTTCCCCCTTTTTATTTCTCCCTTTTGTTCAACAGCTTCTCGTCTGTCTGAGCTCCTTTTTTCTTTTTTTCCGTTGATTCCATCCACATTATTTCTCACCTTAAGCGCCAGTCTCATTCTGTACAGTCTCTTTTTCTGTGTTCACATAAACAAATCGGGCATGTTGTTGGATTAAATATTTAAATAAACTTTGTACACATTTTATAGTGAATCAGTTGACAGCGGCTGTTTTCTCGATCTACTTAACAGTCTGAGGTTTGTTGAAGATTAAGTTGCTGCTTTAGGGTTTACACTAGTTTATGTCCTTTTGAAGAGGATGGATGTTAATAGAAATGTGTGAATATTTGGATTCTGATAGGAAAATCTTTTGATTGTGATGAGTGGGTCGGAGACGATGTCTTGTCTGCCTTTTAAAGATATCTCCGGTAATTTATTTTTGAATAAAATGTTTACCTTAAGAATAAATCATTAAATACATTCTTCTGGCTCCACTTTGTCTGTTATTTTAGGGGATTATTTCTGGGGGGGAAAGACTCATGTTAACCAAATGGCTATAAAGCAATTTTAACATTTTAGTTATATTTTCTATTACAATTCTCAAGATCTATGCCTCTTGTCATGTCTCTAAACCACTTCTTCAGAATACTAAAAACATTTTATCTACCACACTAATCAAAACTATTTCATAACCATCAAGTATTACATCTCAAAGCAGTTATCACTTATTTACATGGGAAACATATTACCTGAAAAGCCACTTTTTAAGGGTGCTATTTCAGCCCTAAATGTTGTCTGCAGGTATTCCTTTAAGGTATGTAGCCTGAGGAGCAAAAAAATAACTTGGCACACTTGACTGCTGCTTGGGTTTAGTGAAATGGGGAGTATCATTGCAGTGGGTTACTTCTTCCAAGAAATATGTGTAAGCAATGGATACAACTGTCATGGGAAATCTAAGTAATATTTTGTCTCAGTTTCAAAATGAAACATTTTTACATTTTTAGAGCAGCATTATTGCAAAGCAGCCCCGGTGCTGACTGAGTAGAGTTTCTCAATCAGTGGCCTTGTTTCATAAAGGTCACTGAGAAGATGCCAAGACAGGCTGCGTTTTTTTTTCTGTGACAAACACTGAGCTCTTTATGGACAGTTGACTTCATTATTCCCTCACAAGCTGAATGGAAAGATCAACTGTTATCAGCTGGGAACACAGCTGGTTTGTACAGCACATTCATGAACTATGAAAAGACCCGTTTGTGTCCAGATGTTTACTAAAAAAACTGAACTTCATCACAAGCTCATCACTGACCTCATCAGCTGCTGAAATGTCGAGCAGTTCATTTCCATCAATGACCAACAGGAGGAGCCAGATTCTTAAAAATACAGTTTTATTTTATCAGAACTGTTTTAAGCTGCAAAAAAAAAAGAAAAAAGAAAGGAACATTTTAAATGATCCATGACTCCCATACCAACTAAAACACAAAGTACGAAAGAACAGACCAACGTTGTGCTTTTTAACAAACAGGCATTTAGGATGTACACAGCTGGTGCTATGAGTAATAGTGTACAACTAAAACAGACTTAAAACAAAAGGAGCATCAAAAAGGCCACAAAAATATAACACTGAGGCACAAGAGGCCTTTTCTCCTCCGCATTCAGAACAAAACTATCTCGGCTAGAGCCAAATGGTAAAGTTTGAAAAACACTAAAATCTACTTCTGATACAAAACTTATCTTCCATGAAAATGTGTCTAAATGAGAAGTATTACAGGCTCGTGAGAACCCAAGAATGAGATTAAAAAGTCTCCTGATCTCACATCACTGACGGCTGCATTTTCTTATTATTGCTGCGTTCAATAATACATTTTGGCAAAACTTAATCAGGAAGACAAAGTAACAGTAAAAACTTTAATCTAAAACTACAAACAAACACCCCTCTCTAAAACAATGAATATTCAGCAGTTTGTGGACCAGATTATTGAGTAAAACCTCGTCTTTAGGATTCAGTCCGTCCTTACATTCTTCAAAAATGTACTGATTTGTTATGAGTACGTTTACAAACACAATGGTTTACACACTTTGCACATTAATTAGCAGTTTGATGGGTCATGACATCCCTTCAAAGTTCATCATTTTCCCACGTCGTCTTCATGTATTTGGCTTGATCAGAGTTAAAAAGCTGCAACAGTCCAAAGTGAAGTCATTCAAATAATAAAAAACAGTTGCATTGAGGTTTACAAACTTGGGGTTAAATTTACAAGTTTATGTAGACCAGAATCTAAGAGCCTCATTCATAAATAAGTTTCAAGACTGTATTTACATATCATCATAACTTAATATGATTTCTAAAGAATGTGACTGTTTCAAAGAAAGTGAAACATAATTTTTTTGCAGAAGGATATTTTATGAATGAGGCTCTAGGATACTACGTGTACGGTCTGTCTTCATTAACGGTGTCTGGGCTCAACCTTTGTGATATCTTGGGAAATTTAAAACGGAGAATCTCTGCCGTCGTCTAAATGAGGAGTCCACTTCTGACAACTCATTTCTCTACAGATTGGGTTTTGTTTTGCTGCTCTGGTTGCACTCTGAACTCTTCAAATCATCTCAGAGAAACAACCCGTTTAGATCAATGGCATCGAGTTTAAACACTGCTGCCGAGTTTGGAAGAAAACAAAATATTCAGTAACATGTTTCCGCTTATGCTGTTGCCGAGATGGCTGGATGAGACGAGTCTCTGCTGTACACTTGAGAAGACTGAGGTCCTCTAGTCTTCTAGTCTGCTCTACTGGCTCCACTCAGTCGGAGATGGTTGACGGGCAGTGTTTGAGGGCGACGTGGTCTATTCTACATCTACTGGAGGGTCTACTGGAGGTTTTAGATCACGGCCCGGAAGGCAAATGAGACTCCAGCGCCCAGCGCCAAGCCGAGGGACAAGAAGAAGGCCATGATGGCCCCCGCCGTCTCCGCCTCATGCTGTGGCACCTTCCTGTCACGAGACAACAGAGGGACAAAACTCATTAGGAAGGAGTGTTTCAACATTAAAACACAATGGTGTCTGTACTGCACCCAGATAAAACCCAGAACACACAATTAATTGACACCATCAAACGTCTCCTTGGGAATTTAAATCTTTACCACACTCATGTCTGTACTGCAAGTATGGTGCTACAGCCCAAAGCGGGTTAGCTTAGCTTAGCATAGCTTAAAGACTGGCTAAACCGGCTGTGCACTGACCAGCACCACCAAATATCAGTCATTTTCATGTTGTATCTAATTCAATTATACACAAACTAATATTTAAAACAACAGTTTGTGGTTTTATATAGTTCTAAGCTGTAATATATAATAACATAGTAAGAACTGCCTCTTAAACCAGGAATTATTTTCACATCAAAACAAACTGTATACATTGAGTTAATATTTTATTGCTATAATTGCTGCTAGGAGTGCTTTTGAGCTTTGAAGAGAGCCAGGCTAGCGTTTCCCCGCTTGCTTGCAGTCTAAATGCTAAGCTAGGCTCATCTCTCCCAGACTCCAGCCCAATACTTGAAGAGACTACTGCTCTGATTTAGCACTGCACTCCTATAACATTATAAAGTGTTAATTATAATGTTTTTATTTCACACATTTGACTTCCTTGTCAAAACAAATACAGCCTACATTGCCCACAATGCAACTAGAAAGTAAAAGACTTAGGTGTGTGTGATTTCACTTGAGGCAAACAAATCAGAATACAAAAGGCTTTTTACATGTATGCAGCAGTACACGCCAGGACCTTGAAACAGACTTTGATGTGTAAAATCAAAAGGTTTTCCAATTAAATGCACAGACAAGAGAGTGGTCTCAATCTTCTCAACCAATACTCTGAAAGATCCTGGCAAAACTAACTCTAGTTCAAGTGTACAGTCTGGATGTGTGTATTTCTTACTTGGGTCCAAAGCACATGCAGAGGCTGGCCAGGTATCCGTTGGAGAAGGAGAAGAGGATCATGAAGATGATGTACAGGGCGTCGTGGCCAAACCACACGGGGAGGTAGTGACGAGGCTGGACGTTACACAGCATGAAGAGAGGGATGAAGATGACCCGCAGGCCCACCAGGACAGGAAGCCAGATGCTGTCTTTACCGGGCTGGAGAGAGAGAGAGAGAGAGAGAGAGAGAGAGAGAAAAACACGGCAACATCAACCACAGAGTCAGACTTTAATTTACAACTAGACTTTAACATACTTCTGGGTTGTTTTTCCCCCCTGATTTACACATATGTGTGCATATGCAGGTTACTATGGGTGCTTTGGTGCTTTAGTGGAAGAAACAGGGACAAAGCTGTATAAAGACACAACAGATCAAAAGACTCAGTCAAAAAACACCTCAAAAGGAAACAGTCAGGATCCTGATCAGGGTCGTGTATGATGGTTAATAAACTCACATGGTCCACGAGCAGCTGACCGCCGTTGTCTGCCCTAATAAGCTGCATTCCAGTGCAGGTCAGACTGGGTCAAATAACTGTACTCAGTTTGCACAGAACGAATTGATTAAATTTGATCACTTACTCTGGATCGCAGGGAATAAGAGTTGCTTTTAAACGTGTAATTTCCTGGACTAAGTTTAAAGAGATCTGTGCTAGGAAAGAAGCTAACATTGGACCGACAAAAGAGGATTTCTTTTTTTTTTTTTAACTGAAGCCAAATGGTACATTGGTAACCAACTGGTGAATAAAACAGCTGGCGTGACGATGACCCTAAATAATCTATTAAGGCTTGTAGCAGAGTGGAAATGCCTTCATAACAACAAACACAATGTACAGATGTACAAAATCACCGCCCTGACACAGCACACACAGACAATTTTCGCCAAAACAAACCTCTGATCTCAGGAACAAAACTTTCTCCTTTATTTTTCTCCCAGATCCTAAATGACTTTTGTTTTTCCACTCAGTACTCAGTGATTTATTCATTTGTAAACATTTTATGCCGCCAAAAAAATCCATTACAGTATCAAAAAGTATGTCTGTTCTCCGTGGCGCCGTTCGCCCGACAAACAACAGCTGATAACACTAAATATTTTGATGTGGTCATTTTAAATGGAATCTATAAGGCATACATATAAACTAAGTTTACTTTAACTTGTTAACGGTGCTGCTGGACGTAGAAAAGTTGATGTATTAGTCACTGTTATTACTACCAAATGGTATATTTTGAAATATGCTTCAGTAGTATTTCACAGTAGTAGTAGTTTTTGGTAGTAGTACCTGCATTATTTGGAACCAAGCTTGTTACTAATTGAGCTCTGAACCCAGAGAAAGGGAAGAGGAAGCCAAAACCTCCAGAGAAGGTGAGAAAGATCGAGCCTCGTCGGTAAAACGTGATACTTGTGTTTTAGTGTTGTTACTGACCCACATGCAGACGGCCGTCAGACTCCTGCCGGCCCAGTCCATCAAGTTGAAGAGGAGGAAACATGACACAGGGATGAAGTAAGTTTCTGAAAAGGGAGAAAGACAGAGACAAACAAGCTGTGATTAACAACAAAGACACTGCAGATGTCTTTGCTTGAAAGAAAACCTCAACCTCTGTGGGCTTGAAAGCTGGAGCTGATGAGTTTGAAAATGCACAGCACATAAAGCATCAAATCATTGTTAGAAACATCTCAAACTACAGCTTTCTGTTGACAATGAAGGACAAAGCTGCAAGGTTCAGAGCTACACTGCGAGCCAACAGGGAAGAGAGACTTGACATCATACAGATCTTCTATTGAGTATTCCTTTAAAGGAGATACCAATTTAAAGACTAATTTCTGTATTTTCACAGGCTGTTCTCATATTCATAAATAGACTTTTCCACTCCATTTTAAATATAAACTACATATATCTGCATAGACAACAGTTTAGTGCTTAGTGCATCTATGTGATGAGAGGGTTAAATATGCAGAAAGAAAGTCATTTCAGACGAATATATATAATTAGAGACACGTGTGCCTCATCGATTTCATCTTCCCCCACAAAGCACCTGTACTGTCTGAGGACTGATGTTAAAATTCTTCCCAGCTTCTTGGATGGAAACATAAAAGGGTTTAGTCTCTGGAGCTTGTCCAGAAAGCTGCAGCACGTCTGGTGTTCAATCGCCCCAAGTTCTCTCACACAACTTCCCTTCTCCGTTCTCTACACTGGCTCCCCGTAAGAGCATCCAGTTTAAGACTCTGGTGCTAGCCTACAGGGCAGTGAAAGGAACAGCTCCTTCCTATCTCCAGGCCTTGGTCAAGCCCTACACCCCCGCCCGACCACTTCGCTCTGCTGCCTCGGGGCGATTGGTTGCCCCGTCGCTCAGAGGTCCCTGCGGCCGATCCACCCGGTCACAGCTTTTTTCTGTCCTGGCCCCTCAGTGGTGGAATGAACTCCCCACTGACGTCAGGACAGCAGAGTCGCTGCCCATCTTTCGGCGCAGGCTGAAAACTCACCTCTTCAAGAAGTACTACCCTGAGCCTTCCTCGTAGCACTTATTGTATTCGTATCAGCTCGCTGCACTTATCCTATTCGTAGTAGTTTGTAGCACCTACTGTATTCGTATTAGTTTATTGCACTTTGCACTGCCTCTGCACTATACTTTTGCTCTGGTTTATGCTTTAAGATGCTTGTTTAAGAAAGGAGATGCACTTATGACTTCTGGTGACTAGTAGTTCTCTTGAATACCTATGTTGAATACACTTATTGTAAGTCGCTTTGGATAAAAGCGTCTGCTAAATGACTGTAATGGAATGGAATGGAATGTAGTCATCCCTCTCAAATTCCACATTATCAAAGTTACTGGCCCTCTAGCTACTGCAGCAGTGTATCTTTGTATAGATGTTAGAAATGGAGACTCACCCCAGGTGCCCCCATTTGCTATTGTCGACTTGACCTCCACTGTTACGGCTGGGAATGTTCCAATGGTGACGGTGAAGATGAAGCACACAGACAGAGCCATCACCCAGATCTGATTACAGCACAAGACGAACATAATCAATATTAAGGAACTATTTTGATCTCCGTCGTACAGGCAGGAAATACAAAAACAAAAGTCATCTGACATTTTTGGGCATTCATTTGTGTTGATATGTGGGAAAGTCATTTCACCTGTTTGAAGATGTTTACCACAGACACGGTGGGTTTGGCCTCGTCCTCCGTCAGACTGACCACCGGTCGCTTTTCTGCTGGGCTTTCTAAAAAAAACAAACAAAACAAACAAACAACTCCACATCATTACATCGGTATGGGAGCTAACACCATCATTCCCACATTTGAGTGGGTGTACGCACGAGATTTCAACCGTTGTGTAACACAGGGTTCCCATTACATTCTCACACACTAGTAATTAACAGCACGGCCTCACAATGGTCGCGTTGTCGCCAAAACATAAACTGAGACAAACACTTTCAGTGGGTTTGGCTCCCTTGGTCAGTGTGTAGTAGAGAGAGCAAACCTTTGTAAAGGACACACTAAGGCTGACACAAATTGACTTGTTATGATAGTGTTATATTATGATGATATTTTTTTCCAGGAGTAAAAGTCATTTTCTGCACTGACATCTTCTCAGCTGGAGCTGTTCAGGCTTAAATGGACATCAAACGCTACAGCTAAAGATAGCTTTTGATAGAAATCTGATAACGTTCAGCAGATCAAATTCATGGAGAGTTAACCATCACATCAAACAGAGAGGAAAAAAATATTTTGTACAGAAAATACAAAATTGAGTAACTGTGTTTATGTTGCGGTTGTCACTCAAAGAAAACTTCCATAATTGTTGACTTTTGGAGACTCTAACCTGAATATCTGAGCATTTTATTTACCTTTTTTGAGTAAGTCCATATTGTTCTCCTCATCAGCAGAGGGTGCGGATCCATTACTCTCCATGTAGTACTGGAAAAACTCCTGTTAACAAAAAAAACAACAACCATAATGAGGCGATTCCACAGAGCCAATAGAGCAAAAAGAAAAAGGATGGAGAGAGCACATTGTGTTCCCTGAGTGGCTGCAGATCCTCACTGGCAGATGTGATATTCATCACCTCCACAAGGAGTGAAGTCTGGACTGATTTAAAAAAAGATGCAACTTCAGCACTTAATCTAAACACATTCTGCACTTATTTTATGCTTAGTAGGTAATTTCCAAAAGGGTACAAAGTTATTGAAAGCAGAAATAGGAACAAACACATTTGAAAGTTGTTGAAAACAAAAACTTCATAATAAAAAGAATTGAACAATGTAAAATAATGTTTAATTTAAGAGATTAGGTTTTACCATCCTGGGCAGAACGAGGTAGGCCATTATGGCCAGAAGAATGACAACACAGGCTGTGATGAAGTAACCAAAAGCGCTGTCCTTCAGAGCCGATCCAGCTATAGACAAACACAAAACACACACAATCATTAGACTTTTTCAGTATTGATTTAGCTTTAATAGAGTTAGTATTCCTCTTTTCAAATTTCATCTCAAATTCCAGCTGCTGGATTATATAAAATTGACTAGGGCTGAAAATAATAATTATCATTATATCTTCCAATAAATGCAAAATAAGCACGGTGATGTCTTTAAAATGCTTTTTAACCAAAATATATAAAAACCTAGCTGTACTTTATGTGCTATTAAAGTAGGACAAAGAAAAAAAGGAAAATCCCCAAAAATGGTGAGCTGGAACCAGCGAATCATTTTGAAATGACCTAAATGATTCACTGATTATCAAAATAGTTTCTGTCGTTCGACTAAACGATTAATCGACTAATTATTTCAACTCTAAATTGAAGTTTGTTTGAGACTAAACCGCTAGCAACTCAGGCACCAAATATCTGCTCATCAATACTACGAGCCGTAGAAATACATAAACTGCTACACCTGCTGAAGAGGTGTACTTTGTGTGCGATACATACTGGTCAGTGCGCAGATCATGGAGAAGGCGGCGAAGGTGCCGGCCAGCCCCTGTCCGCTCATGATGGGAGTGGTGTAGGAGGCAGGCAGTATTCCTGCCAGGCCGAACAGACTGCTCTGAAGAATCGCCCCGAACGCTGGGAACAAGACCAGGATGTTTAACAGTTAGTAAACTTTAAAGAGTCACTGTGATACAGAAAAAAAAACATTGACCCAGAGCAACAGGAAAAAAAGAGGCCCATAAACAATAAACTGCTGTCGCCAACAGAGAGATGACATCTTTTCTGAATAGAAATATGGAGCAAATCAATTGTTTTACATAACGGTAATTCAACTATTGTCTTTCTCTCGTACAAACTTGCATCACATCGATGGTTTACAACCTTTACACAGCGTCTTTGGAGCTTAATTAGCTGCAGAGATCGTGTAACATGTTTCCACTAAAAGGAATGTGCAGACGTCGATATCAAAAGCTTCAAGGTCAGAACGGCCTCCCCTCTAAATCAAACAAGATGGGCTGTTCCTCATGAGGACCTGGGAGTCAGGACCGGCCCAACGGGGGTAAGGAGGGGGGTGAGCTTATCCCCGCTGCTCGCTGAGTCATTGTAAATAAACAAACCCAGTGAGATGACAGACTGTGTTCTGAAGATCAGTGTGTTACGTGATAATGTGTGTGTGTGTGTGTGTGTGTGTGTGTGTGTGTGTGTGTGTGTGTGTGTGTGTGTGTGTGTGTGTGTGTGTGCGCCCATATGGAAGTGATTTTCCCAACACAATCAATGCACATGATGTTGGGACCATAGAAGACCTAAGTGGAACTAATCCTTTGACTTTGTTCAACGTAGAAATTACATAAAGACTATTCTTAACTATTGCAGCCAAATACAACAGCCCTGCAACAGATGCTTCCTTTATGAAGGTTATAAAATTAACTACATTACTTCATTTTGTTCTGGGACCGGCTGATTATTTTGATAAAAGGTTTGAGCTTTGAGAGAGACTTTCCCTGCAGTGTCCTACAGAAGGATGATGTAATGATTATCAGTTGTGCATTTAGAAACTCACAGTTGATGCAGATAATTTTGATCATGGTGATGGTGAAGAAGGGCATTGGGGCGACGTCCACCTTGACGAACACCGCCGTCAGCAGGAACACCACCAGGATGACCACAAGACTACCGGTGATCCGGAGCTTCTGAGGAATCCTGAGAGTGGAAGCAAAGAGAAAATACATTTAAATTAAATTTGTCTGTTGTGAAGACTACTTCTAATCACGAACATTAACCGTATCCATTTTGGACACTTTAAGAGTTAATTCAAATATGTATATATTTTAAGGTAGGGTAAATCCCATACATACATAAACATTTGAACTACTTATTTGTCAACACATAATAGAAAAAAAAAAGAAAAAGAAAAAAAGAGGCAGCTGAGAATTTAATATGAACTGTTTATGATTCATTGTTGAACAATGACAGTAAAAAAAAAACATTTTCCGATAACATTGGAAAGGGGGTCATTCCGAGGAAGTTGAGCTCCTTTCTGACAGTTTAAGAAAGTGAAAACACATTTTAACAAGAAAAAAAGAGAAGAAAGGTTGGTAGACATAAAGAAGATTGAGAACATGAGTGACAGGGGGGGGGGAAATCAGAAATAACATAAATAGCATTCCTGGGTGTGTTTGTGTAGGGGCATGATCAGCCGTGGTCGGGGTCCGCCCATGATCTTACTCAATCCCACTTTAATTAAAGAAAATATAGTGCAGGCATACAGACATGCATTCGCATAACAGGATCACGTTTCCTACACGTATAGTGGCACCGATAAGCAGGACGGTCATCAGAACGAGCAGGAAGTAAAAAAGTGCAGAGTTTTCGTCAAAAATGTTCGTCCTCTGAATGTCTTGTGTTGCCTTCAAGGGTTGAACTCGTTGTTTCCGGTGAGTGGTGAAGTGTACATACTAGATACAGGACTGCAAATAACAAAGAGATCTACATGGATCAGGGTGGTTACCTCTGGTGAAGGAAGGAGTTGAGGCAGGTGAAGATGAGCAGCGGCACCATGGCGCAGAGCGTCATCACGTTGTTAAACTTGGACTCCAGCACACTGCGATTATCTTCGCCCGCCGAAGTTTCATTGGTCAGCTGATTTGGGGAGATGTCAGAGGGAGGGTCCTTCAGCCTACTCGTGAAGTACTAAAGAAAGGGATGGAGGAATGCATAGTTATTAAGATGGTTATCAGCTCTTGCATCTCAACAACAGTGAATGATATTTCATTGAGTATGGAGTCACAAGTTTGTGTCATGACCGGAGATTTATGTGGCAGCACAACCTAGATCCTTATTTTCTGAAACAGGAAATTTTTTTGGAAACTAAAGCCATCTCTAATTATAGTTTTCCCAAAAGGTCAATACTGTGAGTTCAATGACATTCAATTGATGTCTTTTCAAGCCAGATTTCACTTTAGTGTAAAGGGTATGATTAAAATTTTGTTTCATATTTATCCTCATTATTCCTCATTGTTAGTGTTTTGGTGCATTTTGTAAAAAAGGAAAATAAAAACAGGTTTAATGAAATCTTTAGTAAAGAGGTAAAAATGAAACCCAAAATGTATGGTTTACATTTTGTGCTACCTTGTCACTTCAAGTGTTGATTGTAAAAATAAATGTTATAAGATAATTAGATCACATTAGTTTTAGCTCATTGTAATTTATTGACTGGTACTGAGGGATTTGATAAAAAAAAAAAAAAAAAAACAAAAACATTTTAAGTGCTAAAAAGGACATACCCAAAATTGGCTGAATTTACTGAATTATGTCTACAAATGCAAATGTGATGCATTTCAAGCTGGCCTTAAAAAGCTTTTGCATTTAAAGATCGTGGCAGTATAGCTGTAGTTTAGCCATATGGCTGGTCTATGTCCTTAAAGTACTTCTTATTTATTAGTGGCCTTCCAACTTCCCTTCATCAAAACAAACAAGTACTAATCCCCCTCAGGGTGGGTCCAAATGAACTCCTCCAGGGCAATGAACTGAAATTCCACATTTTAAGAAGTTAACCCCTTAAAGCTCAAAAAGAATGGTTGGGGGTTAGAGAGGCCATACCAGTGCCATGGAAATCCACCTGGCTGGAGTCAGCTCAGCCATCCTGAGTGAAACCAGGTGGTTTTGGAGGGAAAGGTAAACAAAAAATGTTTTTGTTTTCATAAAGTTGGGTGACCTTCTTCTAAGTTGAGCCCAACCTTTTAATTGACTAATGACTAACCACGCGGCCACCAACCGGGCTCTTCCTTTCTTACACCATCTGCCTGTTGTTCCGAGGATTAACTGCATGTGGAAGCAAATATTATCATATTCAGAAGAATGAAAACGCCCTAAAATGTTTCTTAACCTACCATTGTCGCCGTCATGAAGAAATTCCAGGGTAATAGGGTTCCCAAGCCCAGGATGAAGAAAATTATCCACACTGCATTGTATCTGGGAAAGAGACAAAAGGAAGTTCACATGCAAGTACATCAGTGAGGTCATAAAACCTAATATCAACAAATGATTTATTGGCTCTCATCCAAATGTAATCAGAACATACTGTAACTAAGACAGAGAAAAAAATTCCATTCCCTTTAAAAGGGTTTCTCTTACTTGTCCCGTGGTGCGTTGATGGCCGTCATGTTTCTTGTTAGGCAGTTAGAGGCACGTGCTCAGTCAGGGTTTAATCAGGGTGCCACCAGGTCTGAAATACACAGATAACAAAGTCATGTTTCCAACATGGTAAACATTTAGAGTTAGAGTATCGTCAGCAGCCATACGTCTCTCCTTTCTATATTTGGCTATTTTAATGAGCCAGACAATGGGTGGTTAACACAGTAATTAAATAATGGGCTGCAAAATGTTCTTTGAACAGTAAAAAATACAATAAACCAATTGAGTGGTCAGGTTCAGTCATCATGCCGACACCAGTGGTAGAAAACAGAAAACTTTATAACATAGACGCAGTAACAACTTCCTAGTTTTTGTGTTGGTGTCTGAGACAAACAGGCCACAAAAACAACGAGTGGTTAAATGGTCAAGAAAAAAATAAAATTCAAAGAGATCTTGCCACTTCTTGTTAAGTTGCGTAACAGTTGTGAAACTCACATGACAACCTTTACATTGGTCAGAAACTTGCTTCACCTCACATAGCATTCCTCATATATGTGCTACAAAGCACAAAATAAATACAGAAACATGTCAATTTTTTTGCCCCCCATTAACCTTTACAGAAAATCACCTTTTAAAAACTTACTTACAGCAGAGTTCAAGCAGGAAAAAAAGACTCCTCTCCTCGGACCAGATCTAAAACTAAAGCAAAGGCCAACCAGGCTCTGCATGCTTCAATTTATACCATACAGAGGTTGAGTAGGTTGACACCCCGCTGTCAGCAGCCCATTGGACCGGTGGAGCAGTGTACATCCCTCCCTGTTCTCTTTACGTCAAACTCACTTTCGCCTCAAGCCTTCTAACATACTTGAGAAGAAAATGTGAAGGTATTTATTTTTATTATGCTGTTGCACAATGTTCTGGAGTGTTTGCATTTAACAATCCAATCCGTTCCACTGACCATTTTTCAATCTAAAAACACGTGAAGTGTTCCTAATTTCTGCCTCCATTTCTCTCCTGCCTATTCATTTCTCACCTCACTTTATGTGCTGGTCCTCCTCAGTGCTTCTATCATTATTTTCACATCTGTTACCCCCCCTGGCTTTTATTGTGCAACTCATATTTTCTTGCCCTAATTAAATTTTATTACCTCCACACCATCTCTCCCTGCTGCCCTAGCATCTTCTCCCCCTGGACCTGATGGAAGACATGTGGTCACATGGCTGTGTGACACTTTCTCTAAACAGAACAACTTTTTCTTCAAGACGCTTCCTACTCAAAAAACACAGAGCAATTTGGCATCAAATCAAGCTAAACAACACAAGGCCATGTTAAGTTGTTCTTAGTAAATATATGAATCATGAGCACTTTAAATGCAAAAGCTTGAAACGAAAAGCACGTAGTGATCGGCACAGGGTATCTTCACATTTTTAAATACGTCTTTAAAGACCTCAAAAAAGGAAAGATAAAATACTATCAGTTCAGAGCACTAAAAATGTATTTCAACACAGCCTGTTAGAACACATTATCAGGGAAGTGGTCTGACTTGCACAAAAAAAAAATTGCATCATTTCAATTGCCAATTACTGTTGAATGAAGGATGTTGGCAACAGAAAACCTGATACATTCATACATAAAATTACAGATAAGAAATGTATGTTTTGATTTAACAGACTGTTGGCAGCTCTTCCAAAGTGCACTGACTAGCTTCTTGTGTCTGATAGACGTCACATGAGTCCCACGTTTGATCTGGGTGGTCATGAGTTAGGACAGAGACTGCTTTACTGTATGTGATGGGATATACACACACTGTAGTAAAGTAACATACATCTAGATTATACTGATTGAAGATTTTATTTGTTAAACTTGTAAGCTTGCTTACATGAAAATTCACCACGAGATCAGGCATACATTGTGTCCCGTCCTTAAAAAAAAAATTAATAGTGGTAAATATCTTAGCAGATTTTTTTCTTCACATCAAAAACGTCAATATCGGTGGGGGTTTCAAAAATCTAATACTGGAAAAAAAAAAACATGTTTTAGGCATTTATTTGGTGTTTTTATTACCAGAAGAAGTAAAAACTTTGACTTTAGTACAAGCCAAATTAGTATTTTACACTTCTTTGTCTCCTTCCCTCTCCCTCTGGTTGTCATGATACAGTCAAATCCTACAGCATCGTCCAAACTTTATCATAGCCAATGGTATTTCAAACACCACTACGAGTCAGTTTAAACACACCGGCTCAGCCATGTCCCAGATTTCTGTAAAGTATCCCTCGCTCAACCTAACATGTCATCAAAAAGAGCCAGCTGGCATGAGATGCCTGGTGTTGAAAGGTTGCCCACCACACACACACACACACACACACACACACACACACACACACACACACACACACACACACACACACACACACACACACACACACACACACACACACACACACACACACACACACACACACACACACACACACACACACACACACACACACACTTTGCAGTCTGTAGAGTGGTACAAAACTCCAGTTTGGCATCAGGCTGACACTTTAACTAGTTCGCCTCTCAACGACATCCAACTCCAACAATCAGCTCTCCAATGAAAAAAAGATTTAACAGGCAGACAGCCATTTATGGTTTCATCCTCCAATGTCAAGGTAAAAGATATGGTTCAAAATCTTGCCAAAGAAGGCCAGTTCAGACTTGTCTGATTGCCATGGTCACACAATTTGTGTGCAAAATTTTAATGATGCAAACTTGAAAACCTGGTCACACTGTGTTATAATATGCTGAATTTATATTTCCTGCATGAGGCTTCTTCTTACAGGACATCAAGATTTCCACAAGCAGCTGCTGATGGTCAGATGATCATTGAACTGTAATTCACCCATGTCATGTGTTATGTGAAACCTTGTCACAATACTGCAAGTATTGCTATCAAAACAAAGTTGGCACAATTAATTATTATTATTATTATTATCAGCTTGGCTTTTCATTCTGTGTTAAAAATTAAAGCTTCCATTTTCTTTTCTTGATATCGAAAATCTCCCAAATATGGAAGGGGCTCTCGTATAGGACCAATAATAAATCGCTACCAAGAAGGAGAATTGCATTTTCTCTAATACATAAACCTGGGCGAACCATTTCAGTGCACAGTCTGTGGCGATGTTGGCAACCCACCTGAAACGTCGAATATACACAGACCCCGTCTTGTGCAACACGCTTGGCAGCATTGATGCATTTTACGTAAAAATGTAGGCTACAACATTTTCTTTTCTAAATGCAAGACGTTTCCAAAGTTAATGAGTAATCGTGTTCAACAATCGTGATCTCTATATTGACCAAAATAATTATGATTTTTGATTATGATGTGGAGAACACAGTAGAAAAAAAAAAAAAGTAAATAAAACAGCAGTGAAACCATTTAGCAGTTTTAGTTGTGACCTATATCTTAATAGAAAAGGACAAGAGTGCATTTGTCATTGTCTCGCCAGCATACCACTCTAACTGGGTCACCTTTATTCCCAGGCTGCAACGCAGCATAGTTTGATGGTGGTCATATGATGAGGCGGAGGAAGAATTACCCCTTTCCCCGAGGTCATTTCAAGCGCTTATAGCTGGGGAACACTTTTATCATTCATTCATAACGTTGCCTCTGCCCTGTATTAGACTGGAATGCCATTCTAGTGTTCAACCAGGGTAAATGGATGAATAGTGATAATTAGCAAAAGGCATGTCAACCTCATGCCAGAGAATTTTCCTTAAATTCAAATTATATAGGATTTCATTTGGCAAAATTTAATGCAGCATAGCTTAAATACCACCAATGTCAGAGTAACTCAACCGTGGTGTTCAGGGTGTAAAGATCTGCTGGTTCCCATTCCAGCAATCTAATTAGAGATTATGTCACAAATGGGATACAACCTGAATACACTTAGCTTCAATTAACAAGTGGCTGAAAAAAATAAATAATTGAGGACAAGGAACCCTTAATTGAATGTCATACATCAGTATTGAGTCCATACATTTTCTTGAAAATCTTAAAAATGCTGTACCGTGTGCCCTCCAGTCTCCTCTCATAGTCTGTAGGTTTAAAATGAACAGAGGCAGGATGCACCTTTATAATTAAAACGAAAACAAACAAGGGAAGGATTATTCCCCTGCATGGGAAGCAATCAGTCCTTGGGTAGCCGGTCCTGGATCAGAATTAGCCTGATTTAACTCTGGCTTCCTATGCACAACTCACACGTAAAACTGTTCACTGATGATTCATATGCCATTGACATCAGTACGTGACAACAGAGTTTCCAATTTCACACCGTTCCTAGATTGACCAACACACATACACACACACACGGACACACTCGTACATAAAATGTAGCTTGCTCAACAGCCTGAGACCGTCCAAGAATACATTACAGTCAGGTTGCAGCACATTGACTTTTACAGCCTCGATTCCAATTTCACACTGTGTTTCCTCCTGCTCTTCTTTCAAGGACAGAACTACTTTCACAGCCTTGGATCCCATTTCACACTGTGTTTCCTCCTGTTCCTCTTTCAAGGACTGAACGACTGACACTTTCATCGGTCAGTATGAAGAGAACAAAATCCATATTCAGAACTCGAGTCCAACAACAGACAGACTGGACCGAATATTACAAAAATGTCCTTAACAGAAAATGTAAGCTTCTCAAATATTAAAACAAAAAGAGAAAAAGTTGAGAAACTCCCTGGATGTCTGTTTTGGATCAAGCGTGAGTGACCTGATTAAAAAATATCAAGCTTTATTTATTCCTCTCTTCTGAGGTAATCCCACCGTAGACGTAACAGATTTATAGTTTAGCATAAAATGTAACCGTTTATTGCCCCAGCTCCCAGAACAACTTGTAAATGATAAATTACCAAATTAGCTCACAACAAAGTCCATCCTGTAGTTTGCATTGTAAATCCCTTTGTTCAATCAACAGCAGTAATCACGCATCTAGACCTGCAAACACAGGCTAACAATCCCTAATCTATCGCCTTTTAAATGTATGTAGGCCAAGCATTGCCACTCTGTCCTTGACTTAGTGTAGTATGTACAGCCAGTCATTTAACAACTTCCCATTGCATGCTGTGGTTTGGTGGGTAGCCGATCTCACAGTCAGTAGCTGTCCCTTCAAACAGATTGTGCACACAGGCCTTTTATGTCAGCCGCTGGCTTTATACTAATGGCCAACTTAAATCCTAAAGACAAGAAAAAAGGAAAAACTTCTCACTGTGAACCAAAGCATAGTTACAAAGTCAAATCATCCCTTCCACACGGAGAGAGAAAGGCATTTTAGTCGCAGCAGGCCTAGGTTACACTGTGGGGATCCTAATGATTGACAACAGGGCTGCAGACCAATAAAACGAACTCAAACAAATCATTAGCAACACTGACAGGACCTGTATTGTCTGTAATAATAATCAACACATAATATTCATCTTGGCACATGTTGCTGTTCTCAATCAGGTCTCTACCAGATTATGGCGACACTGTTTTAAAGCCTTGTGTACATAAGAGAGCTTTTTCTCTTGGTGGAAAGAGTGAAACAACCCGTGCACATCAAGATGGCCAGCTGGAGTAGTTTTAACAATAACATTTATTCAGCCAATTGAAAAATCTTCTTTATTGCCCATTTTGAACAGATTGTGGCACTAACACACAACATCTCATCTTTTTTGAGGAAGCACAAACATCTCAATGAAAACAGGGTGCAGCTTCATTTCAAATGATACCATTTTCCATTCATTTTAATTCCCGTATAAAATTAACTTTATCTGATTACATGTAATGAAATTTGTACTTTTTTCTGCTCGCTACTCCGTGCAGACGTGCATTATATGATTCACATCTGGGATTTGCACCTAAGCAACTGAAAACCTACGTGATTGTCATGCTTAGTATAACTGGGATGTGATCAGGGTAAGACAATAAAAGCTGGAAACAATGGCTCAGAGACAGGAAAAGAGATGTGTGTGACACACTAATGACAGCGGCTTAATAATCCTGGGGGAAAACTCTGCAAAGAAAACAAAATCTAAACACATGCAACAAAAAAAAAAAGTGTCCAACTTCATTGTCTTCACATAACCCCACCCCTTCATGACCCAAATAATTTCCCGCCACTCAGAGAGAGAGAGAGAGCAGGAACAAAGCTCATCTCCAGCTACGCAACTCTTGTGAGTTGATTGAAGTGGTCTAGATGAGTAGCTGACTGATGAACTGGAAACAGCCCAGTCAGAGCTGCTGGGTTTAAAAGAGTAAGACTATATGGGCTGTGGTTTTCTTTGTTGAGCCAGTTTAGCCTAATCTCATCTTCACACAGGGATTTGCCACCAGACAAAAGTGGTAAATGCTTTGATTGTGCCAGCGTGGGTGTTGATGAATGACATCCGTTTCTTGCTTTGTCGGTCATTTCAAGAAACAGATGGGAAAAATTTAACTACCACTCCTATAAAAACAGATGGTTTTTAAGCACCCAACGGTTGGGTCGTTGCTTGCTGTCCCATCAGCTGCTCAGTGTGAAACAAAGCCACCATTCTGGTGTGCTCTCCTTCTTGCCCCAGGGTCAACAGAGTCGCAAATAGCACAGACCATTGTGACATGGAGGCAAGCCGGAGAAACCCAAATAGTCAGATAGATCCCTGGTTATTTAGAGTAGATTTCAGAAGACCACATATCATAGAAACTTAAAAAGAAAACACGAATAACTTGTAAAAATGAATAATTCAGATGCTTGTATGTGTGAACTAAATACACACAGATATGACAGATTCATCTGGGGGTTTTTTCTACCCACACTGCAGCAGAAATGTGGGTGCCTCCTGTCAGAAGCACACTACCATGACTCTTCCCTGCTGTCAGGTCCTGTGATCCAGTACCTTCCCACGTGCTTACCACTAAAGATTTGATTAAAAGCTGCCAGTCACACACGTGCTTTCCTGGGCCTAAAGACAAGCAAATGTCATGTGACACATCATTTATCACCAAGATAAATTTAAGATTTTGGTTGTTATTCATTTAATTTACTATTGTCAAATGTAATCAAATGTCATGGGACACATCATTTATCACCATTTTTTGAGACTTTAAGATTTTGGTTGTTATTCATTTAATTTACTCTTGTCAAATTTATCACAATTTCAAAAAAAAGGTTTACATTTCAAGCATGTGCTCCATGTGACACGTTAGCTGACCAATAATTAAATAATAAATAAATAAAAATCTGAGGATAGACGATTAATCAAAATTAGGTCAAATATAAAAAGGAATAAAATTAAATAATTTGAACACGTTTGGCAGTGTTTTGTATTTTAATTCTAGTATTCTCGCTTTACGTTAGTTTTTGTTTTTTTACGTTCTCTCTGTCGCTCAGAACACTGAAGCCGACGGTCGTTCTATCTGGCATAACGGTTTACGTTAATCGACCAGCTCCCCATCGGGACGGATCCATGCTTGATGTTGGCGCTAAATTCAATTCCCAGCCACAGTAAACAAAAGGATGCATGCTGCCTATCGTCGGGGAATCAAAGCACCGCTACCACCATCTTCATTTGAGTCCCTCAGGAGCGGTTTAATACGTTAAAACGAGCCATAGTGTTAAAATAAATCAGAATGCTGAGATGTCCTACCTTACCATCGGGGTCCGTGAAGGCGTGTTGTGGCTGATGCCGTCTGTGTCCTCAAACTACTCCAGCACCACTCAAATAGTGGTGCGTTCAAGTGCGCCTCGTAAAAGTCACAATCCAGCCGCAGAGTCCCAACACCGCGAAGTTGTTTTGACACTTTACCGTTAAATAAAAAGATGGATGGTTTAATAAAATTAAGATATCTTTAAAAAAAAATTGTACTTAATAAGAGTTAAATTTAGCAGACAATTATTACATTCCTTTATATGTGTTCTTTAGAGTAATCTTAGAAAAATGTAAATAAAACTAAAATACAATAAACCAAGCAATCTAAATTGATACCTCTGGTTCTGACATTAAATCCATACATAGCACACCTATGCAGCAACCTGTTTTCATATGATTCAAACGTCCTGATCTCATAATTGTATGATTCCCGAGTGTCCTTGAATCCACCGTCTGAGGAGGCGGAGAACAATTCTATAGTATTTGCATGTGGTGACACATGGGGGTGATGCTGAAATGTCATCTGACAACTACCCATGGCTTTCCAGGTGTGTGGCATTCTGCCAACTATTTGACTATTTCTTAGTCATATTTGGTGATGAAAACAGAAATACCCACTGATGATGGGGAACACCAAAGCTGCTGCAAACTATGATTATTAGTCAGTTCTTAGCAGTCAGTGACCAACCGACTGGCAATGGTTGAGAGACAGTGTGAAAACAAATAACCTTTATACATATTTTATTGTGTAGTTCAAATTTGAGCTGTGCAAAAGTGTCACATTACCTTTATATACCTGTTCTTAGGCTACTGTTTAAAAAACTGTTTATTCCTCTGTATATATATATATATTTCTACTTCTCATTACGCATATACATTTACTACATTTCAAATTATTTAATTTCATATATGTTGTATTGTATCCTATATTTCACTTGGCTCTATCTGTGTCTTATATTCAAGTTTTTTACATATCTGATTTTCTTTTTATACACATTTAATAAGCATTTTTTTAAAGGGAGTTTGAGATCTTAGATTTTCATTGTAGACAACTGCTTCTCTGTAATTGTTGTGCATATGACAATGAATAATTTGAAACTAATTACCGCTTAATCCAGTTTTAGAGCTGAGCAGTGTGTAGCCTATTTAATCCTCTATTAGGTATATGTAAATATATATATAAATTATAAGAAAAAGTCTAAATATTGCCCCAAAAAATCATTCCTGCTGATTAATTTGCAACTTTCCCACAATGGCCAAATATAACCAGAGATATTAACGTGAAAGATACCACACAGTGTAATGATACAACAAAAAATGTGATGTGAAATAGTTTTATATCATCTCATGCTTAATCCTGTGTAGTCATAATCCATGAAAGCACTGAATACAGTCTTATTTAGGAGACACATTTACTGGCTGCTTGATTAAAAAAAATAATCTCAGAGCAGAGAAGTAACTTCCTGAAGCAGCGGTCCATATTTCTGGAGCAAGAGAGGTTCATAAATTCCACAACTACGAGGACTCTTTTAGTGTAGCAGCTGGCATCAAATTGGCCAAACTTGGAAACAATGTGTTGCTTTTATTCAGATGTTTCCCCAAAAGCACAATGCAAAAATGCTCCAAAGTTGCATGATACAATAAGTGATGACTGGATGATTGATTCAGTGAAATTGACACAGCTAAACACTCTTGTTTGTGTGACTGTATAGGAAGAAATGGTGTGTAAACCGAGCTGTTTTCAAACTGTGCCGTGAATCATAGTATCTCCCTTTATTCACACTTAACCACACAGTTTTTCCAAATGCAAAGACAGCAAATGTATGCAGGCTGAAGGTCAATGCTGACAGTGTTAAACTGTTTGAGGTATTTAGTCAGGGACAAAACAACACACGGATAAGAAAGACAGAGTGTGCTAGATGGAGGTTGTATTCATGTGAAACTGTAAAACTGTCATGAAAGCACTAAAGTTTCCCCCTCGCAAACAGCAATTTCGAAATTCTTTTACTTTAAATGAGACAGAACAAATGAGTTACTTCGGGGAAAAAATGCAATCAATTGATGCAATGCAACGCAATGTCCTGTTGTAAATCTGAGTGAAAAGAAAAAGGACAAAGTAAACACATTACAATCCCTTCTTCTATGGCTTTAAGAGTACAGCTTGTTTTCTCAAGTGCCTGCGAGGACTGACACTGACGTATAATTTCATCAAAACGCGTGGTCCCGTCTGAACCGCCGTGCCGAGGCGTTGTTTACGAAGCTTATTTTTTGTGAGTCTGGACCTGCTAAGCTTTGGTCTCGTTTACTCATAGAGTTGTGGTAGGTACACAGTCATCCACACCCTGTCTCTCCTGTCTAAAAAAAGCCTCCTGTGGTTATGGACAGAAACTAAGTGGGAAGGAGTCTGGCAGGAGTCTGGCAGGAAGCTGAGGACTGAGGCACTACTGT
Source organism: Anoplopoma fimbria (assembly GCF_027596085.1). Taxonomy (NCBI): domain Eukaryota; kingdom Metazoa; phylum Chordata; class Actinopteri; order Perciformes; family Anoplopomatidae; genus Anoplopoma; species Anoplopoma fimbria. Next base: position 8,449,452 of record NC_072454.1, on the reverse strand, counting down.
CTCTCTCTCTCTCTCTCTCTGCTGTAAAGACACAAACGTACACTTAATTTACATCGAAGGACATTGAAATATCTTAATTTCCTGTTGTTGAATATGTCTCTTTACAAATGCTCCCTCTCTCTATACACTCTGCGTTCCTCTCACTTGTTTTCTGTCTTGTGTCGTCAAAAGTGGAAAGTCAGTCGGCAGCCTCTCGGTGCAGCAGGCCACAGCCTTGACTGGGGTTTTCCATGGAGAGGAGAGAGAAACGAAGAAAAATACGAGGAAAAAGAGAGAAGAGGTGAATCATAGACAAAAGAGAGAAGATGGTTTCTACTAGACACCTCTTTCAGCACCAAACATCCATGAAGGGATGAGAGATTTGAAGGAAAAATGTAAAAAAAAGCCACAGCGGACTGCCAGCAGTGAAACAGACTCAACTGTAGCTCAACAGGTGCATGTGGTTGAGGTCTTTGCCACTAACTGACTACTTATGAGGCACAGGTGTGACAAAATGTATGCGAGTACCCAGTGGAGACGTTTGTAGCCTCCAAGAAGTTGAACAATGAGCCAAATAAAGCTGGTAGGAAGCCCATTGCTTGTAAAAGACTGTCAAGAAGAAACTGGAAGGAACATTCAATGGCCTCCTTTATGTCGTATATTTGTATGCATTTCTATTGTCATTTGAAAAATCTTATGTTATGAACTCCTTCACATCCTGCAGACGTTTTTAGAACACAGGTCTATGAGCAAATAAACATCGCATATGGCTAATTTGAGAATATCCTGTGAAGTCTGTGGCATGAGAGGCGAGATCGGGGGAGAGGAGGAGGGCATGACATGAATGGGCTGGAAGTGGCTTTTCCGACCACATACTGAGATTTAAGAGGACAGCGGTAGGAGAAGGAATTCCAATGGATGGCCTCTTCAACCCCGAAATGGCTCAGGAGACACAGAGGGAGTGAAGTAAACCCCACTCGGGATTAAGAATTTTCGAGGCCTGGCTCAGTTTTGGAGGATTAAGGTATCGGACTGAAGCGACAAAGAAAAAAAAGGTGGAGGTCTGGGAGAGTGAAATCCCTCCTCATCTTTACCTTCGAATTCCCAACAGAGGTCTGCAAACGTCACGCTCAAGTATGAAATCCTTGTCACGATGGAATACCACAAATCTGGGACTGCACAGACAATGAATTCCTCTTAATCCAGTGCTGCATTTAGGGACAAGAGGTACATTTGGGACAGTCAATTAGAAGATTCAGCTCTTTAGTTTAAGTCCAGCAACTTCTAAATTGTCAAAAGTCACGGAGTTCTGCACTTGTGGTAGGGTTTAAACCATAGGAATCAGACCAAATCCTCAAAAACATCTTTACAATCCTCATTTATCAATAACTTGGTATGTGCTAAATGTTGACAAAGACTTAAATTGTGGGCGCAAAGTTATCTAAAAAATGAAGCAAAGTTGCCAAATATATTTTAGATTTATTGGCCTATAATTTGTAGCTGAAATGTTTATCGCTCCATGAGTTTCAGACCCATCCGTCCACGCTTTTTTTTTAGGTTCCATTTCAAATAAAGCTCAATAACGAGTATTGTGTTCCCCTAGATATCAATAACATCATTATTCATTTCAACAAGGACAAACAAGTGTCATCTTTCATACGATGTGAACGAGAGAAACTGATATGGGCCTTGACGCAAAGTTCAGTCATCCATCATTTTGTGCCAACAGTGAGTTCTTAATCTCCTTCAAATAAATGCTCGTCAAATGTAGGAATTATACAAAGTTCAGAGTCTGTTGAGAATATAAGGAGGAGGATTGTGTGAGCGTGCATTCTTTTAATTTCTGCATTCCTGTGCTGTTTTTCTTGAATTAAACATGTGAAGCAACAGCGTTGTCCTCATGAAAAGGGTTCAATCCAGCTCTCTGGAGAGAGTTGGTGTTAAAGGTTAAATCCACACCTCACGGCCAGAAAACTGCTGCAGTTAATGGGGGTTGAAACTTTCTGTGCACTCCAACACTCATAATACTTTACTATTTAGCATGCCAGACATTTAATTTATTATATCCCAATACATAGTATGTCAAACACAATATGCCAAAATTGTTCTTCTGCTTCGGGTCACATTCTGCAGTATGCAAGCCAGCCTGCTTTTCTGGGTATTCTGACCCACAATCCTCTTCATACTGCATGCAACACTAAGTACTTTGCAAAGTTTCGGACAAAAACAACAACAAGATCATTGTGGTACTATGTGACGCAATCCAGTACCGTACTCATGCACGGACATTTTTCTTCTCCTTTTTAAAGCTTGTATTGTTCATATATTTTCTGAGAATGTCTTTTCGTTACATTTTCTTCGTCCTTTGCCAGCAAGAAAAAATGGCCACAGCCTAAACTTGTAAATAAATTGGTAAAATTACAGTACCAGTCAAAAGTTTGGACACACCTTCTCATTCAATGGTTTTTTTTTTATTTTTATATATTTTTTTTTCTACATTGTAGATTAATATTGAAGACATCCAAACTATGAAGGAACACATATGGAATTATGTGGTAAACAAACAAATGCTCAACAAACCAGAATATGTTTTATATTTTAGATTCTTCAGCGTAGTTGAATGAGAAGGTGTGTCCAAACTTTTGACTGGTACTGTATGTATTGGTTAAACTGGATTAATAATAAATAGCAACATTTTTACATTTTAATGGTTGTTAGACTGTTGTTTACGATGGTACAGTGGGTACTAGCATTGTTTTTCATGGCTATATGTCAGATTTACCGTACAGCTAAAGTGTGCGTGTGTGCAAATATGTGACTGAGTGCACATGCAATCAGATATGTTGTTGTTTTTGGTGCATGTATTTCCTTACATACATAAGACCCCCTGTTAAATCAATTCAGGAAATTTGAATTCCCTGCTGACAGTCTCAGCTGTTTAAAGACTTTCGGTCCCGTGCATGTTTTGCAGTTGGCTCGTGAGCGCCTATAGATCTACTCTTCACTGATTTCTCTCTTTGTGACTGTTTCCGAACACCATCCCTATCCATCCTTTATCTTATCAGCAGCTGTCAGCCATCCTGTCCTGATCTGGAAAATAATCAAACAGAGGTAACTGAGGGCAAGGTCTTATTTCTTTTTAAGATTTTGGAGTGCTGCCATTACGATGTTTTCTATGGTGTGGTTATGTCCATTAAACATTATGTCTGCCCATTTGAAATCCATTACTCAATTGTTCTCTCTATCGTTGCGTGAGACGGCATCAACTGTATTTTCCACCCCGTTGATACCAGCCCATTAAACCCAAGACAGTTTGCAGCCCTTTTCCTCTTGTTTGCTTGACTCTCTGGACTCTGAAGGCCATCTGTTGAAGCAATCAGATCCACAAAGACATACTCAAGGTGATTATGTAAAGAAATCTTGATTAATACAATGATATTTTTTATAGTTCTTCGAGATGTTGAGGGTCAATTAGCCCATAAGATGTAGCCTTGTTAAATAACAGATGACTATCAGCACTTATTTTATATGGCCTATACTTCGATGCTCCAATGAAAACTGTTGACAGTGTATTGTGTGGATCATCCAGACTGGTTAAGGTCAAATATTTTGAATTTTCTATGTATTTTTCAGCAATGTGAGCAACACAAATGATATACAGGTAGATATGTTTGGATTAACCAAACAGTTAAATGGTAATTTAACAGTGTGCTCTTTCTTCTGGAGACATGGCTTCTTCAACAAAACCGAACAGTGATGTCACTCATAGCCTGGAGTACAGAAGTGAGACGAGCTTCAACCGTCTCACATGAAGGTAAGGCCAATCCAGTGCTCTCAGAACAGGGCAATCTTGTATCCACAAGAAACTTCAGAGTTTGGGTCCTAAAGGTTAAAAGATTAAAGTTTCGACGACAAGTTAGTCTCTGATGAAGTCGTACATTAGTCTTCTAACACGTGTTTGGACTTGCAGTTGTGCGCTCCAGTGTATTATTGACCCAAACTCTGAAGTCTCCGCTTACACAGCCTGGAGTACACTTATACATTGCTGCATCATTTTAATGGAACATTTTATTTCACTAATACTGGATGATTAGAGCTGCGCTTGAAGGTGGGTGAAGATATGCTAGATATTACTTTAGGACATCAAAGTCCATGTACTATGTTAAAAGTGTGAGCTGTCCCACACTCACATGTAAAATAAAACTGAAAGGAGAGAGGCAGAAATCCAATCAGCCACTATGAATGAAAACTCCTGTGTCGGCTTTTAAACTCTTTCTCGTTTGCAAAGTTGGTGTAAAACAGCTCCTTACAGCTGTCCTTATAACGGTCCCTGTTTCTAGGTATGCTGAGATAAAGTAATTTCAGACGGTGTCACCAGATCCCACAGCTGCATGCAGACAGCATGGCAGTCTGACACCAGTATGATTAAGTGAGATGTGTCCGCCACATGCGTGTCCCAACAACTACATGTGAAATGTGTCACAAACCCCAGAGAGCTTCACAAAATACGACTTACTGATCGGGGAAGGGTTCAGTTCCACATTTCTGCCGAGCAAGGTCCAATAGCTACATCATCATATTACTATTAGAGAAATTTCTCTATTAAAAACTCTAGACACTAAGACGCTCTCTTGTTCTCACATTTTCTTGTTTTTACATGTGCACTCAAAGGTGCAACCTCAGTTTACTGATGGAGACCTGAGAGTCGGTGGTGTTTGCAGATAACAAACAGAATAGCAAAGTAGCCGACTGAGGTCTATCAATGTAGATTAAGGTCACACTGTGGAGATTCTGAGCTCTCATGGCTCTCTAGAGCAAACACATTGTGTTTTTCTATGAAGTAGGAAATTAATTCAACATGTTTGGAAGGCCTTGAGGTTACGCAAAATGCACTTTATGGTGATTTAGGTGAGAGACATTTTTTTTCAATAATGAAAACTCCACAGGGCATCTTTCAAGTTCTGGCTGTGGCACACAAGGCAATATGTTTTTGATTATATCAAAGATAAGGCACCAGAGCCTACACTGATGTCTTTAAATTTCTGATTTGTCTGACAAATCAGAAATTTGTCAGCCAAAAAGTATACAATTAATGATTCAAACAGTTAATAATTACGACAAAAGGCCTAGTAATTTTTTGTCCATTACCTAATCAGTTAATTATCGTTTCAGCTCTGCATGTAACAGTTTTTATTATAGTATAAATTGACTATATAATCAAACACATCTTCAGTTAAAATAATTATCTGAATTTGTCAAAGCATTAGAAAATATCTAGGTCGTAGCATAATTTAGACTAAACAAAATTGATAATAATACAGGGTTTTTCAATAGTTTTAACTAAACATAGCAGTGGTGGAAGTGTGTCTTTTTCTCCAACAACAAGGTTAGCAGTAAGTTGTGGTCTTCTATGGAAAAAGAGAAGTCTAGACATGTTGAGTAATGACGTAGGAATCAACAAAACAACAAACCACCAAATGGGTTAATGTTTCTTTTGTTTAAAATTTAGTCCCAAGACTCTAAACTAATTTCCTCTCTGGGATTAACACGAGTTCATCCAGCAGGCTTTTTATAAAAAGGAGTGCAGAAATAGTGTTCCTTAAATATCTTGGATGTGCAGACCTTAACTGGAAATAAAGTTTTACAAAGTAAGTGGAACTTTTTTTTAGATCCATCTTGGCCGTTAATCTGTTTCTTTTGCCATCCAAATCTTAAATGCTGCATTTTATGGATATTTCTTTTTTTGTATAGTGCTTCTTGGAGAAAACTTGTTTAATCAACTTTGTGTGTGGTCTCGGCTCCTCACGCATCATATATGTCTTCCTACTTCATCTCAATATCAAAAATCCATGACCATTGTTTTCTTTTTGGAGAACTCCAAAGTCAGCAGCAATAAGTCTGAGCTGCTCAAAAGGCAACACCACAAACCTCAACAAGCGCAATATTGTTCCTAAAAATCTCAATTATATATTTCCACATATCTTAAACCCTGATCTTGACTCTGTTACATCTGCAGAAGAGTTCTCCAATGCACAACACTGCCACAGGTCTTTAAAGCTACACATTCAGCATTATCTTCACAACACAGATGTCACCAAACAAGAGCTACAAACTGCAGCACCATGACAACCTTCGTGATTTATTTCCAAAGCCAATGTGCAGTGCCAACGCAGAGAATAGTGTGACCTTTATGTGACGAGGTGGAAAGTAAGGGTGGAGGTCGGAGAAGTGGCTGCATCTAGCGTCTCGTCACAGGCAGTAACCACAATGCATGTTCTGCATGTTCCGCATATGCCATGCACAGATACTATAGAAAGACAGAATTTTTGACCCTTGTGTTCTGTTGAAATTGGCATCACTTGGTCTGACATTATGAAAACCAAGCTTATAGGAAAATATTGAAGTGATAACCCTTCACTTGTCATTGTACTGGGCTTGCAGCTTTGATGAAGCTGACCTTAATTGTGTTTGGGGTTCCCAAAAGGGGAATTTCTGGTTGTTCCTAGACCTCTTAGGAACAACCAGAAATAAAACTTCAATAGACTATTATGGGAATGGTAGGAGTAATGGTACGTCCACTCCAATCCCAGATAAAGAGCATAATAAAGTCCATTGTATTGTACCCAAACAGAAATAATGCATCATTTCTCTAGCAGACTTCTGAAATATGTCTTCAGTTCAAAATCCCATCAGAAGCAATTCTCATGAAATTAGGAAAGGTCATTATGAGCTAATGGCAGGGACTCAAAACCACCATATTTCCACAGAATCTCAACTGATTGTATGTTGTGTATTTCCTACAAAAAACATCCTGACAGAGTTAAGACGCATCTTTATTTTCATCTGTAAAAGTTTGAAATTGTTCCTCCTGAATCTGAGTTTCAACTCTCAGACAGGGACTGTTTTTTTTACACCAACAGTTTGGTACAAGGTCACTTTGGATATGTAGAGAAATTGATACTTTTCTTTGTTTGAAAAGCTCTTTACTTCCCTTTGTGCAGGCAGTTCACTTTGCGGACGTGAAGAGTGACAAACACAAAACCGCTGGCAAAAATGAAGATGTTCCAATGTTTTTTGAAAGTTTTTTAATGGCTAACATCTGTTGCCGATTATTCCTAGGAGTTTCCCTGAACCAACATGAGGAAGTTACATAATCTCTTCCGCTGATGAAAAATTGCTTTCATAACCTTTCAAACTTCATGCAGAAACATTATGAGTAGCTCGTGCTTTTATTGTGAAATATAATTCTTTAATTTCACCAGTGTGATGAATACAAATCTGTGTGAAAATGTGTTGATAAAAGCCAAACCTACCCCAATTTTCCTCCTGTGTGTGTATATATTAAATGTTTTATGCAAGATGTAAAAACAAACCTTAGCTTATTTACTTATGGAAAGTTAATGAAGCCACATTCCTATGATTTTAAACTAAACTGACCCACAGAAATAATTATTTTCAGAACAAATATGCTCAAAGCATTTTATCTTGGGGATTTTTAAAATCAGCATTTTCTTTCAGATAACTATGAGCTCTCTCAATTCCACCTTTCCCTTTTCCTTCCTTCCCTCCATCTTTTAGGCTTCAGGTCGGTTTACATGTTGGAGAAACTGTTACTGCACAAAAAATAAACATCAGAACGGACCACACACACATGCAAGCAACAAATAGAAAATATAAGTGATCAATCGATTGAAAAATAAAATGTATTTAGCTGGTATAATTTTTACCCTATTCACCATCTCAGTTTTGCGTGTTAGCTAACATTTGCAAATTAGTACTAAACATAAAGTTCCCCTGAGGCTGATGGGAATGTCATTAGATTTGCAGGTATTTGGTAAAAAAACAAAATATTGAAAATAATTGAAATTTTGTGCCAAAAATGAAAAGTTCATGGATCACCAAAGTGATTACAAATCCTCCTGAAGGGGGTTCAGTATTCATGCCCTTGTGGTTCAGAGGGCGTCTGGTTGTAAATACAAAGAGGCTTCTGATGAGTCACCTGGTTTCTCTCCACTGCATCATATTACCCTGCTACATGCTTAGGTTATGTGCTGTCATGTCTGCCTTTCAAATGGAGCTTTCTAATTATAATCCTCTAGTTGTCACAACACAAGGTTGTTGAGAGAGAGAGAGCTGCTTCAAAGAGACTAACTTATGTTAAGGTGGAGCTGAAGGCTGATTGGCTGAAGGCTGGTGTCCAACGTCTAGCATGTGACCTAAACTATAAGACTCCTTCTTCTTCTTCTTGTGCTACTTGAGAAGACTACATCAGAAAGGAATATCAGGGATGCCAGATGGCCAGCTTACTAGTAAAAAGGAGTAGGACTCTGCCTGAAAATAACCCTCTATGATGTCATAGTGATGTCATCAGGGTTATGCAGGGTTTGGGCATGAAACTTCAAATGTATAACAGAAAGCTTCAACACGAGGTTTGGAGATTAAAGGACATGGACATTCACCAGGCAGGGAGGGCTTTAAAAAAAAGTGGGTTGCATTATGGGAAATGTAGGCTGTATATAAGAGACTAAAAGTCTGGATATCTAAATCTGTTGCTTCAGCTTTGACCATTTGTCTCTTACGAGTCCATAAAATGTCATGTTTTTTGAGAAATGCTAATCAGAAGTTTCTTTTGCAGTTGCTTTTTATGTCCAAACATAGGTTGAAATCCAAATGGATTCAGTTAATATTGAGTTTACACTTGAAAGCTTGAACCTCATATTGTTTGCCACTTTCATTTGATATATTACTTAAAACAATTAACCGGTAATCAAAATTGTCATCTATTAATCTCCGAACGATATTTCAGCAGCAGCTTCTGGAGCCTGAGCATCTTGAACTGTCTCCTCTTCACGTGCCCAACGCTGTGGGAAAACTGACATCTACAGAAACGCTTATCACTGTGAGAATAGCAGCTTTCCTCAAAGCCCCAGCACCGCCGATAAGCAAGCAGCTCCAAAAGTTATCAAACACACTTCACCAACATTGTATCAAGCACACTGAGGAGAGGGGTTTGAAATTGTGATTGTGTGAGTGAGTGTGTGTGTGTGTGTGTGTGTGTGTGTGTGTGTGTGTGTGCGTGCACTAAAAACATAGTACAACATAGAACCCAGTGTTTACATGGCACAGTAGTGTTTTAATCTCAACGGGATCTATTCTCGGAGCTCTTTCATGCTGGCCCCCACTGTGAAGTGTCTGTTTGTGTGTGAGTGTGTCTGTGTGTGTGTGTGAAGGATTTATATTCTCACACTGTCACCTGCTGCGGTGCCTCAACTCAGACTGTGTACAAGTCCCAACCTCTGGCCCACAACAACTTTGAGCCCAAATCGAGGTCAGCTTTCAACTCTGCAGCTATAACAACATGCACGCTGGATTATTGAGAGAGAGAGAGAGAGAGAGAGAGAGAGAGAGAGAGAGAGAGAGAGAGAGAGAGGTCTTAATATAGACCTGTAAAGCAGCAGCATACATGCATTTTAGACCGTTTGATATCACATATCAAATACAGCTATCAGGGAAATGCCCTCTGTCTCCCATCAGCTGATGGGGGGGGACGTGATGCAGCGCACTGCGACTTCATGACCATTTGACCTTGCCACCGTTTCCAGCTGGAGCTCCAGCAGCTCTGCAGAATCCACTATAACACCAAGACATCTGCATCAGTCTATAGCAGAGAACAGCAACGTGCACTTTGTGTACATCCCGTTAAACACATTTATTTATTTTTTGCAGGCTGTGTCAGCAGTCTGAACACCGTCCTTCTACTCTTCCCTCGCGGACACATGCGAAGCAGACTTACCCTCATACGAGCGGCTCTCGATGCCCTCACATCAGAGCAGCACGTCGCCTCGTACGCAGTAACATTGGTGTCTGTTTTTTCTCGCCTCTCATTCGGCAGCAAAAACTCAACTCATCGCTCCGCAGTTATGCAGCTGGCACAGGGAGGACGTGCTGCAGGGAGGGAGGGAGGCAGGAGGAGGCTGGGGGAAGAGACTGGTCCAGATTCTGACAAATAGCAGACCAGCTGGTTACTTTGGATTTTATACACTACCAGAATATAATCCATTTAGAATATGCACTAGAGTCCTGAGCCAGATTCTGGGTCAGAAAAGGAGAAGTGTCCTCCTTTTTAATAGAAAGTGTCCTCACCTGCTCTGTTGCACCACATAGGATGGATGAACGATTAATCATTCATCCTATGTCAGGAACAAATCCATGTCCATGTTAATTCTCAATTATATACATATACAAATCACACCTTCCTCATGTACAGAAAATATTTATATTTTATTCAAGCAGCCTTGCACTTCTATCTACATTTCATTGTCGTTTTTTTTTTTTATGTTCATATATATACTATTGCATTTTTACATTTCATGTTTACATAATAGTTCAATGTTTATCCTTTGTTCTTCTTGGATCTCCTTGGTTTTTGTTCATGTGTCTGTTTCAGTGCACAAGTGAGCGGAAGAAACCGGAGTCAAATTCCTTGTGTGCATACGCATACATGGCCAATAAAGCTGATTCTGATTCATATTCTGATTCTATCGCTGCCGGACATACAGCCCGATAGCAGGAGATGTAACACAACAGGGGTGTAGCAACGAGGGTCCTGAAGCAGCAAAGGTGGGCCACCACCATCTAACAACAACCAGGCGGCAACCTCCTGTTCAGAAAAGTGAAGCCGATGCTGAAATGTCTTAAACCTGCATTCCTTCTAATGATCATCTGGGGGCGCCTCCTAAGGTTGCAAAAAAAGTCTGATTGTATAGAAGTCTATGAGAAAATGACCCTACTTCTCACTTGATTTAATACCTCAGTAAACATTGGGAACATCAGTTTATGGTCTCAATCGATGGTGTCAAGTCTTCTTCGATACAGCGTGATGTTCATTTAGTAAATGATGGTCCATTTAGAGTGAAATAAACGATAAAGCAGGGTTTTGCTTTAGGCCGTGTCTACTTTAGTTGAAATCTGGTCACTTCCATTCACTGGTTGCAAAAAAAAACAAGATGGTGACAGCCAAATCAAAATATAACTGTTGTTTTTTTTGTCATTGAAGTAAGTGCTGTGTTTTCTGCAGCATGGGAGTCGTAGGTTTTTGGTCAGGGTGGACAAATACTTCAATCCAGATTACCCGGGTTTGCGTCCTGCAAAGTCTTGCATGGGGTTCAGTTTTGGCAACAAAAACATTTGGGTAAAGGTTAATAAATAAAACAAATTTGTCGCATGATTCAAGTCAATAACCTTTCCCCAACCTTAACCAAGTGCCGAAAAGTTACCATGGCAACAATGTTATCATGCTTTAGTTCATTTTTAAATGAGCACATACTGTAAGAGAACAAATGCAAAACGTTGTCAGTGATCATTTTGCGGATACTTTCTATATAAGCATGTTTGCCACCAGGCAGATACTTCATCAGAAACTTTTCCACATTATGTTGATAAAGTATGTTATTGTAAACGCATGCCTTTTTTTAATTTTTGCTGTATGAAACATACTGTAGGACAGTAATGCCATGTCTCATAAACCTGCCTTTCATTCATGTGCCTGGTTTAAATCATTTATTAAACCACACAGGATAAATAAGGGAACAGATGACAAGTGAGAAAGGCCGAGTGTGTGAGGAAACAACTGTGTTGGAGATTTTCCCACAGCAACAACAGCAACATCAGCTGTTCTCAGTGCTTTTATTAGCAGAGCGCCTCGATGCATGAAAGGTCCAGCATGTGATTCATATAAACTAAGATTAGCAATAGAAAGTAAACAAAAAGGCAAATGCATCATCTGGCCTTCCTCAACTTTCTCCACAAAACAATCTGTCTTTGGATTTGGACCATGGATCAAAAACATCTACTGTATGAATGTGACCAGACGGGCTGAATAAATAAAAACAGATATTCTGTCTTTGTGGTTTTCTTCTCTCTGTTCATTCTTCTTCCATTTTAAAAGAATTACCACAAAACAAGTTCAGAGGAACAGAAAAACAAAACTATATTTTTTAAATATGAAGTGTTTTATTCTTCTGATTCGTCGACTAACCTAAAACAGATCCGAAATGTCGAAGTGTGTGAAGTCAGAATGAAACATCTGTCCCGTCATCATCTTTAAAGCTTTTTTTATGCTACACTCCTCCCGATGGGATGGGTCGTCTGATTGGTCAATAATCACACACAAGCTCACTGATGGTATTGTGTTTTGCTGAGTGAAACCTTTTGGTTGAAATCATTCACAGTATTTGAGTATCTTTCCAATAAACTCAAAGAATGTAAAACACTGTTTGTGTTCCTTCACTTCACAAAAGTGCAACTATAACAAAATGGAACTATAGCAGCTTGACCAACATCCTTCTTCCATTGCCTAATACGCCTCTTGTTGGTGTGTTTGCGTGTGTATGTTACAGTTCATTGAGGACGTCTACCAGATGTTGGCTCTCCTCCTCTACATCAAACCACACCCATTGTCAGATCTCCTCTTCCATAAATCTCCCTTTGCACATGAAACTCCTCTGGATTCACCTCTGTCCTCGACTGGGTGGATGGACAGAGGTGAATCCCCCACAAATACTTGAGGCTCACTAGCAGAGTATTCCCTGGGTTACTAACTCAATGAGCCATTTATGCAACCGAAGGCCAGAAGAATTCCTCATGATTGCTGAGTGCCAGCGAAATTCTTCATAACAGCTCGTGGGTGCAAAATGTTGCTTTTCACACACTCTGCAGTCTGCACACATATATACACACACGCACGCACGCGCATGCACGCACACACACACACACACACACACGCACGCACATGCACACAGAGAAAAACTGCGAATGTAACCCTTCTCCTCCCGTGTTAATCTATGAGTCACAGCCTGACCCACATAAAGGAAAATCCCTCCAGTTCCCTTGAATAAGTTTCACGTAATTTAACTTCACAAAAGATTAACCTCTTGCCCTCTTGTCCAAGAAAAGTATTTTATCAAACAGCCATAGTCTGGGTCAGACGTTCTGCGAGTACGTAAAGAAGAATATCCAGTAAAGAGGTATAACAGCTAGCTTGGTGTATAATGTAACAGTGGTTTAGCCAGTTTAGGGTGTTGGACACAACTAACCTGATTAAATTGAAGTGATTTAATCCCCATTAAGACTAGACATGGGCCAACATGTGGGAAAACTGTTCCCAAGGATCAGGGGTGTTTGCTGGTGATCCTGAGTCATTAGGGGTGGGTTGCATAACGAGATTAAGGTAGTTGGTTTTAGGTTTCAGGGTCAATGAGGCCCGATTAGCTCTTTAGCTTTACAATCTAAAATCTGAATCGCCTGAAGCAGCTTCCCAAACACACAGATTCCTGAATGAGCTCCTGTTTTGTGTGAGATTTTGAGGTGACCTGGGCTTTTCTAGACCTTTATGGTCATTCAGGACCAAAAAGTTATGGAGGAATGGCGGAAAACCTGGTGCCTGTGTGATTTTCTGGTTTTCAAGGAAAGAAAAAAGTAATTAGCTGTTTAAATAAAGTATTTGAACCTGCTACTTGGGGAATTCAGAGCTTTGTCCAAAAAGTGTGTGAGAATGTGGTATAAATCTTTGCAGGAGAAGTTTTAATGAGATAAGAGCTTGACTTGATACAATCTTCACTCGGCTGCCCTTGAACTGAATTGGCTCTCAGTTTTTGCAAGATGTGTCAAAAGTCACAATGTTGCACTTTGTCAATAACTTAGAAAAATTACTTTCTAACAGTTTAGTTCAGGGATTAAAAATTCACACTCAAACGGAGAAAAACCCCTTTACATTTGTGTTTTACCTCAAGTAAGAAAAACTGTTGTGATGGATAAATAAAGCCTCCTGCAGTGCCACCTACTGGTTAATCATATTCCTCTCAGACCAGAAACAAATGGATTTCTCAACAACTTTAACGCCTTCTGTGGGCATTCATAAGCAGAGGCTGGTGTAAATAAATAACAAAATTGTAATAAATAAAATGTGTCTTCATAGGAAAAGTTACTACTATTGACAAATACTAAAGAAAAAATTTGTTTTAGCTTTGTACAAAAACATCAGAATGTCTTATAAACCTAGGAAAAAAAATATATATATAATGCTTATATATGCTAAATAGGGGTGTTTAAATCAAGTATTACCTACATTTTTGGATAATCTCACTAATCTCATGGTCGAGCAGCCAAAAAGACTAATTTACACTATAATTAGTTCTCTTTTAAACTCAAAATCTTGGTAATAGACTTTGAATGTGGGCTGAGAATTTGGTCATAATATGTCATTACACGTTTGCATTGTTTCTGCCCAGAAGTTCATGTTGTGTAAACACCCCAAAAAAATTATACACATTGCTGTAAGGAGAAGTAAGGCATTCTTAGTGCTCACAGTCTGCAAAGACCTTTTTGATAAACTCAGGTCCAGGTGGATTAAAAAAAGTCAGTATTTCTGAGCGTGAGTCCCTAAATGGTATTTCAGGTGTGTGCTCTGTAGAAACCCTCTGCCGCAGACGTCACACCGGTGCGGTCTCTCTCCTGTGTGGCTTCTCATGTGCTTCCTCAGATGTCCGCTGTGGGTGAAGCATTTATCACAGAACGAGCAACAGAAAGGCTTCTCGCCCGTGTGAATCCTCATGTGAATCTTTAAGTCTCCTTTCCGGCTGCACTCTTTCCCACAAACATGACAGCGGTGCAGCTTCACCCCGGCGTGTCCGGCCATGTGTTCGGTCAGAGATGTGGTGCTGTTGCACTGTTTGCCACACAAGTGACAGCATTTTGAGCCCTTGTGTGAATTAAGGTGCACGTTGAGGCTTTCGGTGGACTCCAGGGTTTTACCGCACACAGCACAGAGGACATCTGCGTCCTTTGAATGCATGCGAAAAGCATGGTTTGTCAGGTGATGATTGGAGGAAAAAGATTTGTCGCACAAGTAGCAACGATAGTCCGGTGCAGCTAAGTTTAAATGAGTTAAATCAGGGGATTCTCTGGATGTGATACAGGAGTTCTGACTTTGGTCTGTCTGTGTTTGGTTTGACATAAAACTTGCAGCATGTCTTTCGTTTTCACTTCCATTGTGGACCCTTTCATTCTGGATCTGAGTTTGTGAAGACAGAGTTGAAGTGAGAGGTAGATCAACATGTACAGTTTTTGTTTCCTCACATTCACTGGTTTGAGTCTGAGGTTGCAAAGGCGGTTTTGTGTCCTCCTGCTCGCTTTTCTCCCAGACAGATGAATGAGGTGGGCACGAGACATCAGCGTCCTTAAGCTCTTGTTCTTCTTCTAGCTGCTCACTTTCCCAGAGTTCATGAGCCTCCTCTTTGATGGGTCGAGGCTCTGAGTCACTCTGCTGGACGCTGAGGCTCGGCTCTTGCTCACAGTGGTGCTGCTCAGTTTCCTCTTTACAGGCGGACAACTGAGAAATGTCTAGGAAAAGAAGAAAAAAGTAAAGAAGTTAAAAGTTCTGCATCTCTCATTCTTATTTCTGTAATAGTTGTATCAACAGGAAAGGTTGTTTATGCTGCAAAAGAGGTTGGAAATACATTATGGTTGCAGCTTATTATTATTTTCATTCAAGTTAAACTGCCGGTTATTTTCTTGATATATTGATATTCCAGAAAATAGTGAAAATGAACCGCTGGATGTGACATCTTCAAAAGTCATACAAGTTTACTATCGCATATGACAAAGAAAAGCATCAAATACTCACATTTGATTTTCTGGAAACAGCGAATGTGAAATAATGATTATTTGATTAATAGTTGCATTGCTACTTTAATTGCAATAATGACAAAAGTAATCAAAATCTTAGGGTAAAATGTTATTTAGAGAAATGGTTACACATTGCATATAGTTAAGTTCAGGTATTTCTTTTCCCTTTTTTTTTTTTTTTTTTTTTTGCTGCTATAACTTCATAATAAATGAAATTGAAATAGTCTGATCTGTTTTTTGGGGATGTTTTTTTATTCATTTTTAATCAAATTATACATTTATAGAAAAATACATACATCTATTATTTAAAAAAAAAAAAAAGTAATAAAAAAATACTAATTTTAGCTGAAAATTTTGAGTTAAAAACATTGTTTATTTTAATAAAAAATAATAAAAAAAAAAACATTCTGTAATTGTGCAGAAATTAAAAATACAACAGGGCTGACACTTTGATAAACCTTTAGGCTTATTTGGCACTGACACACATAAATGACATATGCATTTACCTGTTTGGTGGTTGGACACTAACTCGTGCAGCAGACCTCTGAGCCGCTCGGCCTCCTGCTTACAGCTGGAAGCTTCTTCTTCATATTTTGTTATCGTTTGTGCAAAAACCTGAAATATCTCCTCGGCTGCAGCCGTCAGTCTCTCGTTTACAAAAGCCCTGAGGAGCAGAGGAGCAGACATGTTAAAGACAAAGGTTTTATGTGAATGTGGACTACCCCAAGAGGAGGTTTCACACTGTGTTGTTAGCTTTTTGTTAGCCTGCAAGCTACGGAAGTAACAAACCACAGAAGAAGAGTGTTGGCGCATGTTAGGGAGCTGCTGCCCCCTGCAGGCTGACAGTGTCATTACCTCTAATTATATTCCTTTATTGATCCCCATGGGGAAATTCAAGTGTTGCAGCAGCTCAACTACACAGACACAGACAATAAATACACATACTATACAACTACACAGACAATAAATACACATACTATACAACTACACAGACAATAAATACACATACTATACAACTACACAGACACATACTATACAACTAATACACATACTATACAACTACACAGACACAGACAATAAATACACATACTATACAACTACACAGACAATAAATACACATACTATACAACTACACAGACACAGACAATAAATACACATACTATACAACTACACAGACAATAAATACACATACTATACAACTACACAGACAATAAATACACATACTATACAACAAAATAAAGATAGAACAGGAATAAAAATGTACAGTATATGGTGGCAGTAGGATGAGTTAATAAACCTTTATTGATCCCCAGAGGATACATTCAGTTGTTGCAGGAGCACATAAATAAATACAAATAAATATAGAAAAGTAACAAATTAAATAATAACAGTATTTATGTTTGTAATAGGCCTGCTGACATACAGTACCAGTCAAAAGTTGGGACACACCTTCTCATTCAATGTTTTTTCTTTATTTTTATTTTATTGTAGATTAATATTGAAGACATCCAAACTATGAAGGAACACATATGGAATTATGTGGTAAACAAACAAATGCTCAACAAACCAGAATATGTTTTTATATTTTAGATTCTTCAAAGTAGTTGAATGAGAAGGTGTGTCCAAACTTTTGACTGGTATTGTATTTTTTACTTTAAGGTTTTGAATGCAGGATCTTACGTGTAGTGGAGTCTTTTCCACAGTATGGTATGGATGATTGGAGGAAAAAGATTTGTCGCACAAGTAGCAACGATAGTCCGGTGCAGCTAAGTTTAAATGAGTTAAATCAGGGGATTCTCTGGATGTGATACAGGAGCTCTGACTTTGGTCTGTCTGTGTTTGGTTTGACATAAAACTTGCAGCAGTTTCCTCCTGCTCGCTTTTCTCCCAGACAGATGAATGAGGTGGGCACGAGACATCAGCGTCCTTAAACTCTTGTTCTTCTTCTAGCTGCTCAATTTCCCAGATAAATTCAGTTGTTGCAGCAGCACAAGGACAGAAATAAATACAAAATAAATATAGAAAAGTAACAAATTAAATAATAACAGTATTTCTGTTTGTAATAACCCTGCTGACATATTTTTACTTTAAGGTTTTGAATGCAGGATCTTACTTGTAGTGGAGTCTTTTCCACAGTATGGTATTGATACTTTTACTTAAAAGGGATCTGAGTAGTTCCTCCATATCTGTACAGTTTTTTAGATTTACTTTAATTATTTAACATCTATATGTAGGCTACTTACGTTTGTTTGATTTTTAGGAGGGCAGCCAAAATTAAACTGTGAATTCATGTGCAAAGAAAGAATCAAAGTAAAACAAATAACACCAGTTAAGAATCAAACAATAAGAAAAGTGACACACTCTACGGCCAGATAAACAAACTGAGGAAACAGTTAAAGAGATGAAACAGTGATGAAGTGGCAAACAGGAAACCTCCGTACCTTCATTTCCTTTGAACGTTCTGTGAAAACCAGATGAGAAGTGAAAAAACACACCCAGTTCTGATGCCTTGTGCTGATGTTGGTAGACTGAATGGATCAGGTCCTTCATTAATGATACACTATTTTAATAAAACAAGGCCGGTAGGAATGACATCAGTTTTATAATAACAGGCCCTTTCTAAAAGGATCCTGAGTCGTGACCTGCTCCCACTGCTCCCAGTGCTCTCTCTGGTTCACCCACTCAACCATCTGTCCCACGCTGAGCTCAAGGGAGGTGAAAGGACAGTCGTGATGTGAACTGTACCTGGCACTGTGCATCTCCGTCTGCAGCAGGAACAAACAGGCACAAATGAGAACGGCAAGTCTGCAAAAAAAAGAAAAAGACTGACCATTAATGGATTATCAGCTTTTACATCCTGTCATTTTTGATAAACAACATATTCTGCACTCATTGTTTCCACAATCTTTCAAAAAACTATTTTGTTCATGATCCTTTTTGTTTCATGTCATCTCTCAATGGAGAGCAACCGTCAAGGAAGGAGTGTAATCAAACTGGCTCTATTTCAAGTGCAGCACAGTATGGACTTAATGCTTCATATTGTGAGCAGTTGGGCACTTGTATGCATTTCTGTTCACCACCAGAGGGAACCAAATAATTGAAGATATCTACAACAGTTCAAGTCTGAGCTTCAGTAGGTGTATGTTGATCAAATGCATTTTGCTCATTAAGAGAAAAGAGAATAGTCAAATTCCTTATTTGAATGTAAACCAGTCCAAGTGCAACAACTGTGACAATCACTTATTTCCCAATCTTTACACGTGGCTTGTTCTACCTTTTTTTTCTGTTTTATTTATCAATGTGACTTTAGGTTGTTTTTATTTGATGTATTTCTGTGCGGAAGACTATAGCGACCATTTTGTGGAAGCTCATAAGGGTCCAAGTAAAGAATAATGAAATCAAATACTGAAATGCACTTTGTGAATATAAATAACCCTTCAAAACACAGGAAACACATGTGTTAAGGATGCATACCAGAGAGTTTTTATCCTTTTTGAAAGGTCTAAATGATTAATGAGTTAAACTTAATAAAATGTCCCTCTCTTCACCTCTAAAAAGCTTTTGTACTTCTTTTTACGTGACACTGGTCAATGCTATATAAAAGTAAATTAATACCAATACCTTATTTGTTATATGTTTTATCATAATCATTTTGTATTCCATTTTATATTTATATATGTTTCGACTGTAAATCCTGCTCTAGTAGGGGAAATAAAAAAATAAAAAGATTTCTATATTGTTGCTTACAGTGTAAACAGTAAAGCTGTAATACTTTATAGTACCAGTATATCATTTGGTGTTTTTATGTAATCAATGCCTACCCCTGACTCTCTTATTTTTGTCCTTTGTTTAACTATACATTAGCTGTTCTTTTATGCACTTGTACTATTTGATGTTGTACACTTTTACTTGCCTTACCTTAGAAGAACTCTCTTATTTGAATACCTTTAAAGGTATTTTACAGAGGAAACATGTTGCTATTGCACAATCCTTGAATCCTGTATAGATTGTGTTATGGATTTCACTGGTATGGCCTGTCTGACTCTCTTCTTTTACTGTTTCCCTGGTTTTATCGTTATGTATTGTACGTATTCTAACATGTGAAATAGTTTTTATGCTGCTGTTTGACCATGACTCCATGGAAGAAGAGATCTTGTATCATGGGACCTCTCTGGCTAAATTAAGGATGAATAAAGTCGTTTTGTATTCATTGATGCGAGTGCTTCAAAAGTGGCATAAGATATTGATTTTCGTTTTGTTAAGTTTTTGGGTAATCACAGCCAGGTTCAAACTGATGAATTGAAGAAAACAATTCATGCACCAGTGTTTTAAGATAAGATAATCCTTTATTAGTCCCGCAGCAGGGAAATTTACAGGATTACAGCAGCATAGAGGATAGTGCAAACATAGTAAAAAAACAAGATCAAAAATAAGTATTATAAATAAGCAAATGAGCAATAAAAAAACAGTAAAAAACAGTAAAGAATCCACAGTAACTGAAATATAAAGATCACTGTATTTGTTCCGGAAGCAAAAGACACATTCTCTGAAAAATAAAAACATAAAAACTGCACAAAGATTAAGCTTATTTGCAAAAATTCTAAATATTAGAACAGGTGAATTACTAAAACACATCTTTGGGCCTTAAACACACCTCCAAAGTGGTGGGAGTGTCTGTGTATTTGTTCCAGAAGCAAAAGACACATTCTCTGAAAAATAAAAACATAAAAACTGCACAAAGATTAAGCTTATTTGCAAAAATTCTAAATATTAGAACAGGTGAATTACTAAAACACATCTTTGGGCCTTGAACACACCTCCACACAGTGGGAGTGTCTGCTGAGATTGTCAAAATGACCAAGATGATTCAAGTCCTGTCGGATTCCAGAAACCTGTGTCTGATAAATCCCTAATATTCCAATATTAAAAACATGTGGGTGACAAATACTCAATCCCACAATAATTACAAATGCACCACATTTTTATTTTTTTGTGAATGCCATTCAAACCTGCAGCTGCGTTTTGTGTTTCTGTTCACTTTTCTGTTTATTATTATTATTATGGTCATAATGAATCAGACACTTGTGCGCATGCGCGAGGTGTGCTACTTCCTCGCCTCTCACGCTTGCAGTGGAGTGCAGCTCCTTCAGATATCTTTGGTGCAGCAACACAGAGTGTATAGTCGAGCAGAGACCCAGCAGACATGTCGGAGAGTGGGACTCATGAACCAGCCTGGGCCGAGAACGGCAGCGGCGGAGGCAGCAGCAGCAGCAGCCCGACGAAACGAGCACCCAGACCGCCCGTCGGCAACAGAGTGACCGTGGTGCTCGGTGCTCAGTGGGGAGACGAGGGGAAGGGGAAAGTTGTGGACCTTCTTGCACAAGACGCGGATATGGTGTGCAGATGTCAGGTTGGTTAACATCACACACATGCACACATGCACATGCACACACACATGCATGCATGCACACACAATCTCTCTTCAGTGTGTGTTGCTAAAGTCACCTTGAATCCCTGCTAGCTGCTTTTAGCTCCACAGACACATTTGATGTGATATCCAAAGTGACCAGGTGCATGAGTAGGTACTGGGCTGTCATGGTGCGTTTGTGCCAGTCCGTTTATCTCTACCTGTTGTCTGCTATATGCTGAATATCACAAAATATGTTCCACTGCAACACCAAAATGTCATCTCATTCTGTGTAATAAATAGGCAAATTTGAGTTAATTCAAATCCTTTTTTTATTTTATTTTCTTTTTATATATTTTAACAAACTAGTTTTATCCTGATCCTGCAGGCTGCACTTGAACGCATCCCTTTTATGCACACTATACACAAGCCTTATCATTTCAGACATGCATGATCCAAAACAAGAGCACATGCATGGTGTGTTGATAACATAAAAACTACTGGTAGTGTGCATAGCTGTGACACTGAGGCTTCCTCTTAAATATATGCATATATTAAGAAATGTGACTGTGCAGGTAAAGGCGAGTTGGTATGCCACTTCAGTGTTCAAGCACTTCAAATGGTTGTGATTATTTATCTTATCAAGCGGTATATTTAGTGACATCCATGTGACTCCTCCACTTGCTCTTTATCTGGACTCGGTCAGCAGGTTGGCCCCGGTGGTTCAACACCCCTTGGCGCTTTGGGTTGAATTTGAATGGACTCTAGTTTTTCCATGCAAAACTGGTGGATTGGAGGTTCTGAAATGTGATGAGTTGTTGTCTTGGACTTGATGGCCAGTGCTGTCTCAACTCGTTGCCCACTGTGTACTGGGAATCTCCCTGAACATTAATAGTTTTGTGAAACCAGTCCAGGGAGGCCTGAGCCCCTCTTCTGTAAAAGGCCTAGAGCCACATACATAAACCACATATCTACTCCAAGGAAGCTGAAGGGAACTGATCATTCAGTCAACATGTCTCGACTCAAAATGATATTCGCCTTTATGTTTTGGCAAATGGGATCGCCAGGGCAACTAAACATGGGAACAACTTAGAGGAGTTCAGTAATGTGAAGTACTTCCTATTTTTGTTGAATAAACTTGAAACCCTGCCAGCAACAGTGTCCGTGTGTATACTGAAGAGAAAGTCTGCAAACTGGGATGATAAAGTGAGAATGACAGTCTGACTGTATGTTGTCATTGCACGGTTGTCTATAATGCTGTTGCATTTACTTTTCGGTTAAGGAAACCTCTAGCTTCCATTCTTTTCAGCATGGCCGGAAAATACAATTTTAAAGGTTTGGAACTTGCTTTACTTTATATCACAGTGTTAACTGGTGGCACACACGAGTCACCTCAGAGCTGTGGGCTTAAAACAGCTGTATTTAACATTAACATAGCAGCAAACCACTATTTTCTTTGTAAAGATATAGTGGAGTAATGTCTACCTGAGCAGGGAATGAAGTCGCTCTCCTTCTGTGTGTTTTTTATCCGAGCTTCTCCTGGCTTTGTTGAAATAGTCAGGCTGACTGCATGTGCTTTTAGTGCATGTGAACGTGATCCACCGGTTAGCTTATGGCCGCCGCTCTGCACTGCTCTCATATGGCGGTTACATCTGATAACGGCGTCCTGCAGCATCCAACCTCCAGTTCCCCCTCAGATGAACACTGTTATCTATGTTAGCACTTTCGCCGTAGTTTGCACTGTTAGCGGTGGTAGCTATGAGCTGCTGGCCCTCCGTCATCATGTTGAGAGCCGTTGAGAGGCAATAGAAATGCTCCCGATCTCAGATCTTGCACTTTTAAGTTACACATTGAAAATGTCATCTTGTTGTGTTGTTACCAGAAATTATATTGCTTTCATTTGAAGTGATAGGCGATTTACAATATCGGCGAGGCGTTTCAGAGATGGAGAGATATTGCCAATAGTTAAGCGAAGCCTTCTGCTAAACTCCTCAGCGGTCACGGCTGCTGCACCGGCAACAAAACGTGTAAACAATTTAGATGAGTTAAGCTTGGCAGTGTGTCAACACAGCAATGTGAAGTACTTCCTGTTTTTGGTGAATAGACTCCCAACAAGCAGGAATAGAGATGCATATTGTGGCCGTTGCTTCTCTGAATATTAATATTGCCCCGGCAATAATAATGTGTTGGAAATTCTCCTATGCCAAGATGTGATCTGAGCAGGACATTTTTTTCATTTAGTCAGTGCTCTTTGGTGGACAAACTTATGGGGACAGTTTCTCCATTATCTTTTAAGATTTCTAACTTATTGGCTAACTCATGCGCTGAAACCGACATATCTACGATAAGCGAATATTGTTCCTACATACTTAACATTTTTCTCAGCCTTCAATACAGACAACCTTGCTAATCTTTTGACTGCTTACTAACTCTGTGGTCTATTAGTTGTCTCTGTTGATAACAAGTTGACATAACAGGAATTCTCCGGAGCCTCGCATCTTCCTCGTCTCTACAGTCCTGTCGAGGCTCGAGGCCTTTAAAAATAAACCGTTTTCTTGGAGTCGCCCTGCCCAGTGTCCCCTCCATACATCATGGTGTGTGTGTGTGTGTGTGTGTGTGTGTGTGTGTGTGTGTGTGTGTGTGTGTGTGTGTGTGTGTGTGTGTGTGTGTGTGTGTGTGTGTGTGTGTGTGTGTGTGTGTGTGTGTGTGTGTGTGTGTGTGTGTGTGTGTGTGTGTGTGTGTGTGTGGGGGCTGCTGCTGGACTCAATAGAGTTGATCTTTTTATAAATAAACCTTTGACAGCAGTCTTGCTCGGTGTTCCTTACCGTCCAGACCTCTGAGATCGTCGGGAATAGAGGGTGTGTAGCTGAGGGGGCATGATACCAGCAAACCACAACCCTGGAGACTGAAGACCCATATCATGATTCACCAAGTGTATGGTGCAGATATTTGCTAATTAACTTCCTTTAAAGGCTCCAACAAACTCAATCCAAAGTTGTGTTTGGCCGTACTATTTTAATAATCCAAAACAAAGTCAGCACAGCACTGCCAAGTTAAAAGTCACAGCTTAAAATAATGATATTGATCATTTTAAACCAGCACTGTTTTCACAACAAGCAAAAACAGAAGATAGCAGTAGTGTTTTTTTAGTTACTGATTTCTAGCTACAGATGAGAATATGAATGCGTGGGGATCTTAAAGAATGAGGCATAACTCAATATTTATCGAGTTTATTGAGCTATCCGGTGCAATAAAATAAATTAATGAACAGTCACAAAGTTATTTGTTTCATTTATTATTCTATGAGCACTTCTCTTAACTACAGTGGTCTCTACTAGTGTCGAATCAATTTGATATTAATAAGAATATTTGAGAGCCTTCTTCATTAGTCAAACGACATAAAATAATCTAGCAACTTTCATATTTTGATAATCAATTTATCGTTAAAGCAAAGCTGTAAAAAAAGTTTTTTTACTTAAAACTAAGCATTTTCACATGACTTTTTACCATTATTGTTACCATTGATAACACCCCAAAACTTTAAGACTAAACTTGCTTTAATAATTATTTTAGTATTGACAGATATCACAGCCTTCATCTGAACGAATTTAATTCTTCTGGAAATGTTTGCCCCATTAAATCATAAATTGAAAGAGTAGATTAAGAAAATAAATCATATATCATTATAAATGTTCACAACTAAAAAAGTTATAACAAACAGAAATACTAATTGTTTTACAAAAACATTAACATTGTATCTGTAAATTACAGCACCCTCGTTCTGTAAAAGTTTGCATTTTAGTATATTATTGACTAAAATGTACTGAAAGTTCAGTCTTGTGAAATGAGATATTCAAGAGGTTGCCTAAAAAACTACATATTTCTAACTGCACTTAAGTGTAATTATACCCTGACTCCGCTCGTAAATAAGGGAAATACCTGAAACAGGCCGAGGAGCTCGAACAGGTTCATCAAGTTAAACGGTCTGGTTTTGTCTTTGTATGAGAGGAGACGCTTTGTTTGTGTTGTTGTGATATATGATTTCAGCTTTACCCCACGCAGATTCAATGCACTCAACGCTGTTGCTACGGAGATGTTTACTGAAACCATGACTCTGCTAACTTGGCAAACAGAGACTTTTGTCTTTCACAGGACATTTCGGTAAATAGAGGTTGTATGCACACGATGGGTTAATTAAAAGTGTCACGTACAGAACGTGTCACGTACAGAAGACAAACCTGCCGAGCAAGAAATACAGACATTCCCCCAGGAAACGACTAATAGAAATCCCTTCAGGCCCGTGTTAACACTTAAAAAGTTCAGGAAGTTTCCAACAAACAAAACAGGGCTTGAAACTGAGAACTTTCACCTATTCAAGAGAGAGTTTCTTTGATCACCATGGCAACCTGCTGCTCAGAGACACAGTTTTATAC
Source organism: Anoplopoma fimbria (assembly GCF_027596085.1). NCBI lineage: Eukaryota > Metazoa > Chordata > Actinopteri > Perciformes > Anoplopomatidae > Anoplopoma > Anoplopoma fimbria. The sequence continues at coordinate 8,423,949 of NC_072454.1, read as the reverse complement.
ACGTGTTTCATACAAATTCTACCAAAAAATGATTGTCATCTTAGAGACAAGTGTTGGTTTGTAGTTATTTTCCACATAACGGCTCAATCTGAAAAATACATCATATTTCATAGATATCACTTTTGTAATGACCATGTTACAAAACAAGACATCATGAAGTCACTCTGGTATTGACAGAAAATTAATTATTCTCATTATCATACATTTTTCTGGTTCATTTTTTAAGCAAGCGAGAGAAACATTTGCTGTTTCCAGCTTCTTGATTACTTTTTTATTGTAAACTGAACTGACTGTTTTTGGGAGTTGGTTGGACAAAACAAAGACATCATGAAGTCACTCTGGTCTGTTGGAAATTACATTTTAGCGACAATACAATTATTGAGGAAGTTATTTGCAGATTCAACGGTTATGAAAATAATAGTTGCAGCCCTGATAAGCCAACGTTTCTGCACTTCCTGTTCCAACATCTCTTAAGTCGGTGGATTTTATGAATGTTATTTTGGTTAGATGCCTGAAGAAAAAAATAATATATTTTTTTAATGTTTTGTTCTACCGCATACTTTTTACTTCTGCCAATTGCATTCACGCTTAAGAATCATAAAAGTGGTTTCCATTTGTGAGAGTTTATTTCTTCAATAATCCAACATTTATCAGAAACATCCACATTCTTTTCGCCTTTTGTCAGGCTAACCAGTGCATTGCTAACACAAAGCGTTGGCCTTCAAAAATGCGTCATCCCTGCATCACTCTTCAGTAAACATAATGTCATATCTCCAGTTTGTTTCTACACAAAAGATAAAGTATGATGGAGTGTGCTCACAGTTTGATTCAACATTAAAGGTTTTGTCTTCCGTCTTCTTCTGAAGAGTTTATGCAAGAACGTAAACTTTATATCAAAACTTTATTGACCATCAATGTGAGCAGATTTTTTGGCTGAGGCTGATAGAAGTACTCGTTAAAAAGCTCGTAGTAAATCTATGTAGAGCTGAGAGGAACTGTAGTCAGGTTTTAGTTCTCTGTGGATTCATATCCGCGAGCAACACCTTTCACATACAAGCAGTTAATTGATACATATTAATAAATGACTCATTCTTGATTTAGTTTTCTGTGGCTCAACTAACCAGTAAACTAATTCTAATGACTTAAGACATTTTAGCCGCAGTAGTAACTCATGTATGCCCTTTCATACCAGAGCAGAAGGGTGTCAGGCCCATTTTAATCCCTGGTCAAGAGCAGGGTCACACATCCAGATCAGGTGACATGTCCTGAAACATTAACATCAACAGCAAGCTCAGGCTTTATTCTGGAAGATGTAGAAGAGAAACTTTTCATCAGACTGTCGCTCAGATGTCATACCAAACCCATCAGTTCTGTATTTTTCAACACTTTATTTTAGTGAATGTCAAGTTTATTTATATCGCCCAATAGTTCACCTCAAGGGGCTTTAACGTCTGTGCATAACTCCTGCAATTCAGTTAAAGATGGGAAAGTTTGGGAAGAGCAAAAGACAGATGATAAACAAAATAAACCAACATAGTAAAATAACAATATGGAGAATACGGCTCCATCTATTGTGCCTAGAAAATTGCTGAGTTCATGTGAAATTGTTTTGCATCCCAGTAGCACTAATGTTCCCTGACACCCCTCTGTTGAATCAAATCCTCCAGACCTCTTAGTTTAATCTCAAACACACGTTGGATAATCACGCGTTGCGATAGAAGTTCACAAACCAACAGCACAGTAGCAGGTGAGAATTAAAACTGTCTCGTGATGGGAGCAAGAGTTCGATCCCGGGACTGTGTGAGGAACCAGAGTTATATTTTGTGGGGGATGGGACGCATCGTAAAAGTATCTAAAAAAGAGAAGCATCTCCCTACCCCACCCCCATCTGTCGCGTGTGTGTGTGTCACCCCCCCTCCACCTTCAGGGTGCCGCTTTAGCCAGGAATAACCCCATGTGGTCAAAGCACATGCTGTGCTTGATTTACATCCACAGGCTACAGCGTTGGGAACATGTCCCGGTCACAGGGTGGACCCAGTTGAATTGGCACCTCAGGTAGTGAGCGCATGAATGGATCTGCAGTTGCCTGCAAATAAAGATACTTACAATACTTTGCTTTATTCATCTGTCCCGTGCAGTTTATTTTTGTCTACCAATATCATCCTTTATTTCTTTTCCGTCTGTAAGTCTATTAGCTGCAGGGTATAAACCCCCTCAGGGAGTGAAATGTTAAACAGAGAGAAGCCAAGCAGGTCAGATTGTGACGCTCTCGTCAGAGGACTCGCTGTTCTCCTTCTGGGCTCCACTGTTGCATTTTTATCTCCACTGTCAGCTGTGCATAATCATGTGCAGGCCTGTATGCAGAGTCCAGATTAATACGCAGCAAGCACACATTGGCACCCTTAATTATTATCTATTGAATCATGATTCTTTCCTGAGATATTTGCACTTATATGTGCATGGTTCTACATAACAAAAATATAATTCAATTAAATGTCTTCTTTAATGTCTAATTGTTTTAGCTTAATAAAAAGTAATCTTGTCAGCTCATGGTATTTGGGGCTCTCAAAGGTATCGGAGTGTGAGCCAGAAAGTTAAAATAAGACGCTGCTCGTGTTTAAGTGCATCATTTTGCATAACTTGTCACCCAGTTTGAGCTACTTGATTACGAGAACCGTTTGTACAAACACATTGGTTCCTAAGGGGCATGAACGAGAGAAAGATAATTTGTGGTATCAAACACATTTCTTCTTTTATTTTAAGACACAAATTAAATTCACCTGTCGCACGATTCATGCAGCGAAAGTGTGCCTTTCTCTACGGGGGGAAAAAAAATAATTTGACCTCTAAACTGATGCTGCTAAAGTTGTTATTTTCAGCTGTTCAGGACTTGAGGCTTCGCCGTGTGAAATTCTTCAAGTAGTTTTACTTTACATGTTGTTGTAGATGCAAATAATGAAATCCCACGCACCTCTTCATAACAAGGCGTCATTCATCAGGCTCAAATGAGTGGTTTATACATCACGTTTTTCCAGGTTGGTGAATCCGACTTGAAACAGAAATGTTGTTGCATGAGGCCAAGTAACTGTCAGAGCTTTGGTTTGTGTTTGGCCTTGGTTTTATCATTGGACTTGTTATGTGCCAAAAAAGGCAGAGTGGTTTGTTAGAGGGCTGCAAAGAGGACTGGTATATAATTCAATATGAGAATCGATTGTCTTTCAATGTAATCATATCTTAATACAAAATAACACCGTTTAAAATTATAAAATCGAGGACATACTTACTTAAATTGCTGTTTTGGCAGTTCAGTGTGATTAACAAACGTATATGGTAATTACATTACATTACATTACATTACAGTCATTTAGCAGACGCTTTTATCCAAAGCGACTTACAGGAAGTGTATTCAACATAGGTATTCAAGAGAACTACTAGTCACCAGAAGTCATAAGTGCATCTCCTTTCTTAAACAAGCAATATAAATGAATTTTTTTTTCTCTGTAATTTTACTTTAAATTCTTTTGTAAAGTATTTAATTCACACAAGAGTTTACAATGTGGTTAAGTGTCATATAGATCATATATTTATTAAACTACCAGAAAACATGCTGTATTGTGATATATATATATATATATATATATATATATATATATATATATATATATATATATATATATATATATATATATATATATATCTTTATTGAGATGTGAAAACGCATATATAGTGATGAAGATTATGGCCTTATTGCCCAGCCCTGGTTTTAAAACAACACGTCCTCTGTTGGAGAGTGACGGACGCTTGTGGCTGTGAGGTTGCAGTTTGACACTGTGAAGGTGTTTGCTTTATGATGTAGAGTTGGGAGCAGCAAGTCTCGACACAAAATGGATTTGGGCGTACGTTATTTACATAACCTGGAATATGTAGTAACAACAGTACCTTTTATTTGTCTTTAACAGACACGTTCGTCAGTACGTTTACACTTCAATGAGACCTTTTTGAGATCAGCGGTTTATGTAAGATGCTTGTTGCTGCTCGCCCAACTATTCAGCCTGCCTTCCAGCTCAACCAAACAAAGTTTCAGAGCCTGCATTAAGGCCTCTCTCTCTCTCTCTCTCTCTTTCTGTGTGTGTGTTTCACCGCTGTCTCTCTCTCTCCCCTGCAGGGCGGCAACAACGCAGGACACACGGTGGTGGTGGACTCGGTGGAGTACGACTTTCACCTCCTCCCCAGCGGCATCATCAACCCCAAGGTCACCGCCTTCATCGGTGTGTAACGCACACAGATGCAGAAACACTTAAAATTCAAACTCGACATTTGTGCCGTCTACACACACTCCATTTGCTCATACGCAGTTACGCACACACACTCATTCCAAGGCCGTCCTTCCTCGCTATTTTCTCTTAAAGTATTGATCGGGACTCCTTTTGGCTCCAGCACTCGTCATCGCCAGCAGGAAAGGCCTCCATTTTGACGAGTGCTACAGTGAGTGTGATCAGCTTGACTCAGAGCCAGACTGCATCACATCCACCCATCTGCAGTAACTTCATTAGCTAATGGTATCTTTCTTTCTGGCTTCCAACTCCACCCACACACGCATACATATGCACTTTAACATACAGCCGTGTGGTTTGCCAATACACATATCCTACATACATAATCACATTTAGGCTTTTTCTTCTTTGATATATGACACATTCATGCTTTTCTACTGGCTCAAACACTCAGGGAGACCTTCAGCGTGTGTCGAGAGTTACATGTACTTGAATCAGTTTGTGTTTCAGAGCACTTTGCACTTGCACCACCAAGAGAATTATTACAAAAAAATTTAAACATTACCTGCTTGAGTTGTCCGGTGAATACACACAAAAGATTTTCTGCTGGTGACATATATTGAAGAAAGAGAGCCGCTCTCTCAGCTCTGATTATTTTATTCTACACTTGGTCTTTTTCAAGACAAGTTTGGTAAAAAGTGACAGCTGTCTGAATTCACTCAGGAGTCAGTCAGTGTGCTGTGTTCAGTTTTCATAAAGCAACTGATAACTTGGCCAAAATCGGATCAGTGTTTTGTTAATATACTACCAAAAAATCTAAACATTAACCTCAAATAAAGCTCTTACTGCTATCTTAGCTTCAGCTCTAGTGAGATATTTAGACATCTTGTCATTTTGCACAGAAAATCTAGATTTCTCTTGCAGCACCAGCTAAACATTTAGTATTATTGGCGTTGCTATGTCACACAGTTACACAGAAGGACAGACAAATTGATAATTAATAATTGTTTAATTGTCCCAGAGTGAAAACATGTTGCTGTTTGTTAAACCCTTGTTCTCCTCCTCCTGTGTAATTAAATTAATTAATTGTAATTAAAAGCACATCCATGGCCTCCAGCACTGGGTGCAAATCTGTGCTCAGGTCTTTCAAGTCCCTGAGCTGCAAATCCTTTTTTTCCTCACACATTTATTCCTACTGTGTCACTAAAAGAGAGTATGCTGTTTTTTTAAGTCCTGTTTCCACATTTCTTACATTTAATTTGTTCAAAGTAATTACCTCCTTCAGTTAATGCAACCCAATTAAAGAGATAATTAGGGCCAGATGTTTTTAATTCTCCGGTGAACAGGCATCGTTTGGACCGGCTCTGTCTGACAGTAATACATCACTTAACATCACAGTCAGGCTGTCGGTTCACACCTGAGGCTGCTTTCACAATGACACACATTAACTCTGGTTAGAGTGTAACTTATTATGGTTTTAAAACCACCCGTTGTTCCTGCAGCGATGTGTCCTCTGTTGGAGAATAATGGCAGCTTGTGGTTTAGTACAATTTTGAGTTACTTGCATATTCAGATTATTAATACCAAATATAAATCAACTGATAAATGAAGATGTATTATTGTAAATTAAGCTACCCAGCAGTATATAAAGTAGAAGAACAGCCTTTACCAGCTGCAACATTAGAGATGCTTACACATTAATGCATCAACAATTACAGTCCAGTGATATTATATATATATTAATCTGAAATGAGCCATTCAATATAATGATGACTTGAACTTAAGTCTCTTTAAGTATATTTTAAAGCTTGCTCTTCTGTATTTTGAATAAATATTAAATAACATTTTTAATGCAGGACTTTTACTTGTTATAAGTACATTTGTACTATCATAATAATACTTTTATTTAAGTATAAAGAAAAGTATTAAAAATGTTTGTCTTCCACTGACGATTTTACTTAATCTAAAAAGTGTTTCTGGGAAAATCAGTCTTGAGATTCTGTTAAGAGTGTTCATAACTCATGGATGGATGTGTGTAACCCGTGAGGAGAGGTTGCAACTAGACCTGTACATCTATTTGAGTTGATATATGCTGGGAGCCCAAGAACAGACATCATGAGTTTATATGAACAGGTGTATGTTTGCACACATCCATCAAACTCTGTCTAGTTCTGTTTTATGAGAGACTGTAATCTTAAATGTCAGCTGTGGGGCGGCCGCGGCTCAGGGGTAGGAGCGGGTTGTCCTTTGGTCACATGGTTGGTGGTTCACTACCCGACTTTTTCTTTTTTTCTAATGCCGAATGAAGTGTCCTGGAGCAGGGACTCTGATCCCCAAGTTGCGCATTTCATGGCAGTTCTTTTGTGTGAATAGGTTAACGAAGTTTGGTCTGGTAATTTAGAAAGACACTTAATAAAAAGAGTCTATTTACCTTTTATTGTTTCTCCTCAGGCAACGGTGTCGTGATCCACCTTCCAGGCCTGTTTGAAGAAGCAGAGAAGAACAAACGCAAAGGAAAAGGTGAATTGTTTTAAACACATATACAGTAACAGAACAAGAATTTAACATGTGAAGACCCTAACTGTTTTTGTGTGTGAATGTTTGTGTGTGTTTTTAGGTCTAAATGACTGGGAGAAAAGGTTGGTCATCTCAGACAGAGCACATATTGGTAAGTCCTCTATGTGTGAATGATTGAATGTATGTGTGCATGCACAAATGTGTGTGTGTGTGTGTGTGTGTGTGTGTGTGTGTGTGTGTGTGTGTGTGTGTGTGTGTGTGTGTGTGTGTGTGTGTGTGTGTGTGTGTGTGTGTGTGTGTGTGTGTGTGTGTGTGTGTGTGTGTGTGTGTGTGAGAGCCCTGCTTCCCCTGAGGTTTGTGAGAGTGTGTGTCACCTCTCTCCCTCCTCTGCAGTGTTTGACTTCCACCAAGCGGTTGATGGAGTTCAGGAACAGCAGAGACAAGAGCAAGCAGGCAAGAAGTAAGAAACCTGTTGCTTTAAAAATGGCTACACACACACACACACGTTTTTAAGTATTCATTTAAACAAGGAGTTATACTTTTTTCTCTCTTTTATTGAGGTCCATGTCCTTCCATCTGGATTCATTTGGAGATAAATCTTTATTGTTGACGCAGAGCCTTACTACAACAAAAATGTCCCACATATTACACACTAAGGCTGCATAATTGAGATACACATCTCATGATTATGTTGTCAAATGTGTGCAAATCTAATATAATACATATTCTGTAAACTTTCACTTTTCTAACTCTCAGTAAGGAGTGTTGAAGTCTTGTTTACACTCTTTAGTTAAACAAGAATGTGGTCTCACTTACAATCCCTACAAAATAACACAAAAAAATCGTAATCAATGTTTTTATAATAACAATGTATCAAATCTCAATTTAAAAGATGACTAACTTACAGAGATTTATGAATCTGCTGCTCCCGTCGCATTTATGGACTTTGTTTTTGTGACTTTTGTGAGCAGGTGGACTTTATGAACAGTATGACAGAGAGAGAGTAGCAGTGCTTCGTCAATAAACAAACAGCTTCCTTTTAAGGGGAATAATTTGAATCTCTTTACAAAGACACAAGTATTTCATGTAGTAAATCCAGGCATTTATGTTTTATTCCACACCGTTTTGAAACGGCCGTATTCTAATAATAAATTAGCCCGCGCAGTGAACCACATCGACGTATGTGAGGAATGTTAAGCTGAGTCTGTGGAGCATTCACGATATTAAGCTCAAGAGGGATCCAGTGTATTCCTGTTCAAAGCTGGGTTGTCTTTACCAGCTCAGCCACCAAAGCCCCCAAACACCCAGCCAGCTACTGTGTGTGTGTGTGTTTGTGTGTGTGTGACAGTAAATACATGTTCACAAGGGGTACCTAAATGGCTCGGTCATTATAAGCTTTCAGCAGATTGATACGACAGGCTGGTGGATTTCCTGTCACGGAGTCTGATCTGGTTTCTTAAAACTAGAGACACAAAGGGGGAACGTGTAGTTTTGTAGTTTCAACAAGATGTAAAAACATAAACTCAAAACTCAAAATAAGGAAAAACGATTGAAATAAAATGTTAGTTTCTATATAAAACATCTGCACAAATTCAAGCGGTTGAAGAATTGTCTTAGTTCAAGCGCATTAACGACAGGACACTGTAGCTTCGGTCTTATCCTGATGTAAAATATGTTTATTTCACTGCAAAGGACATCATTTGTTGATCGATCTGCTGTGTGTTAATTGTAAATATAGATTTTAGTTTGCACCTGATGTGTGTGTGGACCCATCTTTTCTGTGACAAAGTCTAATGATATTAGTTTTTGTTGCCACTTTTTAAATAAAAAATGTATTATTAATGGCTTATTTTGTTTTTGTTTGTCATTACATTTTTAAATATAAGCGGCAACAGTTCTTCAACATTCTTCAATCAGACGTGGAAAGTCTCTTGTCCGTCATTATATTCTGCATGTTCTATCTTAAATGTCACGTGCACTTTTTCTCTGTTATTTTACTACAACTTACTGGGTCTGGAAGTGTTTAGAGTTTTCACATCATTTCGACGAACGACGTGATGAAAAAATGTAAGTTGTGGAATGAGATCACATGCTGATGATACTTCTGTCTCCCCCCCCCTCCTCTCTTGGTCCTGCACAGCCTCGGGACGACAAAGAAGGGGATTGGTCCGGTGTACTCAGCTAAGGCAGCACGTAGCGGTCTCAGGATATGTGACCTGTTGGCTGACTTCACTCAGTTCTCTGAAAGGTTTGTGCCAAATCTACAGGCTTATGTTTCCATCTGTTTCTTTTTTTTTTTTTTGATGAAATCTGTATAAGTGCATTTCCTCAGGGTGCCAAGGTCAACGCTCTCTAAAGACTTTTGGGCAATGAGCCTGTGTGTAATGTAATTGTTTCATGTTTTCCTTGAACTGAGGCACTTTCACCCACACACGACCGACTTCTGTTTATCAAACACCAAAACACTGCTCTGCAGTCTGTAATACTGCTAGACTGGATTATACAACTCTGGAAAGGTTGTAACTCCGGTAACTACTGTATCTTTTGTTGCGACAATTGCAAAGTAAACAGTAGAAATACTGCATTCACTATGCAAAGTAATTGCAACTGCCTTGCATGTATTTAATTGGCCAGGAGACCTCTCATTGTGATCCAACAAAAGTTTAGTCTGCTTCTATTTTTTTTGTTTTGCCGGAGCCCTCTGCCTCACTGCAATGGCCTCGTTCAAATGATCGAAATGTGGTAAATGTGGTTCCTGGGGTTTAGTCACATTACACTCCATCACATAACAAAATAAACTCAGGATGGCTCAGGAACTATCAGGGTCAAAACAAACACTTCTTATTGTATAGAATAAATACAAAAATAGATTTCTCCATTATTGGTTCATACTAATGGTTGATGAGGGGCAATGAATCTCTAATGCATTTTAAAAAAGACAAAATGATGTTGCTTATGAGCCTCCCGTGTTTCTAATCTCATTGCAACCTGATTTAGAATGCAATCATACCCGCTCTGTTGGAAATAAATCAACTGATACATTTTGCTTGTTACAGGTATAAAGGTTTGGCCCAGCAGTACAAGTCCATGTACCCGACTCTGGAGATCGACATAGAGGGAGAGCTTCTCAAATTAAAGGTAATTCTGATTCAAATGAAATAAATATTCCTACAAACATTAATTTGTCCTCTTTGCAGTAACATGTTGTGTGATTTTATTTTATTTTATTTTATTTTTTTAGGAATACGAGGAGCGAATCAAGCCCATGGTGAGAGACGGCGTGCACTTCATGTACGAGGCTCTCCACGGCCCTCCTAAGAAGATCCTGGTGGAAGGAGCCAACGCGGCTCTGCTGGACATCGACTTCGGTCAGTACATCGCTGCGTGTGCATGTGTGTGCGTGCATGTGCGCCACAATTTAAGCCCGCCTTTCTCTTAACTTCTGTATATTTTCCAATTATCCTTTTGAAAATGTGCAAACGTCTCTGTGCTAACCCTTCCCTCTGAAAAGTAAACGTAATTTCTAATTGCCAAGCGCTGTCCGGTGCATCTACAGCGACCCGGTGATGTTTCCCCTGAAACACTTAAGCTTTGTGATGCTCTTTACAAAAGCCTGCTCGGAGCTCAGACTAGGGAAGATGGTAAGTTTACTAACTGCTCAGGTATCCAGGCTTGACGTGCACGCTCACAGTTCAACCACTTTATGCCACCTGACTGTGCATGAGCACCAAGGCGTCTGTGTCAGCAGTCTGTCAGTCGATGGATCAGAATCACAGAGTAATCATTAGATCACGAGATGCTCTCAAGAGGTTGATGAAAGCATGATGATTGTGTTGTTGCTCTCAGATAATGACAAGGCAGACGTTACCTATTAGATTTATGTCACCTTGACACAGCAGACCTGTGATTATTGAGAGCGGTGACGCCGCTGAGACGATTAAATGATAGTCAAAGTTAAACGCCGGTTATTATCGTAACAACGTGCTCGTAATAACTGCTGGTATCAGGGCACAGTGTCCTGCACACTGATAGCAAACACCCTCTCTCTCTGACTGGTTATATCTACATGTGGCAAATGTCACAGTGGCATCATTTGGCCGCTTACAGGGATTCAGTATTTAGCCAAAGAGCACTTTGACGGGACACATGACTGCTGATGGTCACACGAGCTGCTGACCCTGTTCTTCTGTGATTACACAACAGTCTCTGTGAACACTGGAGTGACCTGCATGTGGGAAGCCCCAAGCATCAAGATGAAGAATCTCAAATCTTTATTTGCTTTCATCACAGCAGTCGTCTGTCGCATCAATTTTCTGAAGCACACCATATTTTGAATATCTGTGTCAGTCTGTGAGTGTTTTATAAAGATGGGCGATAATTCAATACAGTAATTTATCGTCTTTCAATGGAATCAAATCCTGACGGAATAATTTATTGTTGTATAAAGAATAATGTCGTCTGAATTATAATAACAAGCGCATACTAACTCTTATTTCTCATCAAACTATTGTCTTAATCTGAGCACTCTGTATTTGTGTGCATGCATTTAAACTTAGTTAATAGCTGGAAATATATATTTACTTTTTCTGTCATGTTCAAAGTTGTCAAAGTTCTAAATTAATTGAGATAACACTCAGTACTTCTGTATACAAAAATAGGCGTTACCATTTGGTTACTACATAAGGCTATTTATGTATTTATTGAACTACCAGAAAATATGCTTTGTTGGGATATTTCTCATTATGGAGATAAGAAATGCCGAATGTTGAAATTCAACATTTTTACCATTTCGCCCAGCCCTCGTGGTTTATCACCTCAGGGACATCCTCAGGTATGTCTAAAGGTTCAGATGTGTGTTGGGCCAAGTTTTAAAGTACATTTATTTCACCAATTTGCGTCAAAAATGTTCTTCTTCTTGAAGACTATATTCTGTGAAAAATGACAGTTTTTGATTGAGTGTAATTTACGCTTTCTGCTTATATCATAACCAACATGTTTTCTTCAGTATCAAAGTACTCAAGTGATGGTTGTCTCTACATGTATAGGTAAATTGCAAACATGAACTGCTAATACCAAATTATGCAGACTTTTAATTGTGCCGATTGCTATAATGGAAAAAAATATAGGTTAAAAAAAACATTGAAGACCTCTAAGATCAGAGCAACGTCCCCAAAATAAATATGGGAACTGCAGTTACAAAACTTAGAGCATTTTTGTCTACCAATTATACAAATATTTTGATATTAACTTTTTTTCTTGTTGCGCTATAAATTCTCTTTTTGACATTACTAAGGCATTGAGTGTCACATTGACATGGGGAGAGGAGGGTGATTTCTGTGAAGGCCCACAGTGTCAGACTTTAAAAACCTCTGCTCTACACAAATCTCCCAACATTTTTTTTTTTTCAGTTGCATGTTTGTTCAACCAGCAGCTTAAATGAAAAGTATGACCAGCCTCCACTCCTACTGTCGTTGCAGGGACGTACCCGTTTGTGACATCGT